>NC_044993.1:12763363-13434852 GCF_008728515.1 Papio anubis
TGAATGTAAATGCAGAGCATCTGAGGGGCACAGAACAGCGGCATCTATCCTGTCAATAAAAACTACCCGGGATGAAAACACTTGGTTTGAATCTGGAAGAATGAGTATAAGTTCATCAATCGAAGTAATAGGTTGTCACCAGAAACAGGAGCACCTTTGCCAATCCTCAAGGACACCAGAGAACAAGGTGGGCCAGAGAGAGCCAAGATTGCCCACAGATGTTTTAGGGCAAATTGTGGAGAAGAGAAACGGTGTTCCAGCTGAGCAATCCTAAGAGAGGTTCATGCCTGGAGTTATCTGCTTCATTTCACAGAAGAAAGCTGAGTGGCACCCAGGGGGGGGCAAAACACTTGGCCCCAGTTCACGGAGTAGTAAAGTCACTGAGCCGCCCTGAGACACAGTGCAGGTGTTTGATGCTCCTTTACCTGCAAGTACATGGACCCCTCTTCCCTAACAAGGGGGTTACTGATGTGATTCAGACACACCACAAATGGGTCCTAATTAGCTGATCCCACACGGCAACAGGGAGATAAGTGCAGTAAATAACCTCAAAAACAAGGCTTAAAGCTTTTTCTGGGGAGAGAGTCCCTATGCTCAATAGTTTACGAAATTGGAGCTGCTTTAAAACACACGTTTGGAGCAACAGAAGCCAATGTACACGTTCACAACTTTCAGTTCCCCCGAATCAATTATGCTTAAGTGATGTTAAGGGTCTGACAGAGCCACAAAAGCAAGGACAATCTTGAGCCTCCAAATGGAAGCTGAGCCTCGTGCCTTAATCTATGCCATTGTGTCTGACCCTAGTTGCAGGCCCAGGTCTGATTCTCATTGCTCTTGTGGATTTAAGTAAAATCCTTTATATAATGTAAATTAGGGTTTGTGTCAGTGCTCTTTATTTTAATATAAGGAAAAGAAACAAAACACCCAAATCCCTAGAATCCAGGCCACTGATCTAGTGGACACAAGGCTGCCTCAATAGTAACGGCATTTTCCCGAAGAATGAGGGTGACACTAGTGTTGGCATGAGGGGTGAAGTTCAGCCCCATTAAAAGACCCAGATAGGTTTGGGCTGCTTCCAACCCCTGATGGTGTTCACTGGTGCAAGGAAATTAATGCAAACCATATAAGATCAGAGAATACAAGAGGCTGCAGGCCAGGCATGGTGGCTCATGCCTGTAATTCCAGCACTTTTGGAGGCCTGAGGCAGGCAGATCACCTGAGGTCAGCAGTTTGAGACCAGCCTGGCCAACATGGTGAATCTCCGTCCCCACTAAAAATATAAAAATTAGCTGGGTGTTGTGGCATATACCCACAGTCCCAGCTACTTGGGAGGCTGAGGCAAGAGGATCTTGAACCCGGGAGGTGGAGGTTGCAGTATGCCAAGATCACACCACTACACTCCAGCCTAGGTGACAGAGCAAGACTCTTCCCACCAAAAAAGGAGGCTACAGTGACAAACTGTGGAACCACTGCTGGATTAAAAGCAGGTACTAGATTACTGGATGCTATTTATCTAGAAAGAAACAACATCTCATGCTGGATAAAAACACAGAGACCAATCTAGCTTCACTCCCTTTGTTTCTAGATGGGGAAATGCATGCAGAATTAGAGTCCAAACTTTATGGTTTCCAGACCATCAGTCTTATTTGATTCCCCTACTTAGAAGACAATGAAAAGCTTCTGCTTCCAAGATTTTCTTTCCATTTGGGTGGCAAAAATGGGATACAGTACCTGAAAAAAAGACTGCCCAGGGAACAGAAGGAAAAAATGGCATTGGCAGCAAAAAAAAATGTTGCAAAGCACATTTTAGGTTTTGCAGATCATCTTCTTCGCTCATACAATGACAGGTATTTTACCCATGTGGCTCTATGTAAATGTAGGTCTGTCAGTTGCTCATGCCAGAGGGTTTAGAATTGAAAAGTGAGCCTCTTATCAACAAAAGGAGCATCACCTCTTATATGTGATGCTGAAACTACAGAAAGAAACACTGAACACAGGTGACGTGAGAAGAGAGAAAAAAAGATTTTGAAAGTAGAAAAGGCTCTTAGGAGATCACCTAGTTCAGTATGTTCCAAAGAATATTCCAGGGGATGGTGATTTGCTATTATAGAGGGAAACTTTAGTTTAATCCAAATTAAACAAGTTTCTTTACTGCACGACTTCTCAGGTCTTTACTATAGTATGTATTGAAGATTTCCACAAAAAAGAATGTAAGATGCAAAGTTTCCCAGACTTGCATGTCCACTGAAACCCTTTTCAATTTGAGGGAAATCTCATGGGCCTAATGATTCTTGAAATATAAACTTTAAATGTTGATTTTTCTCCAAAATCAGATGAAAACACAAAACAACGTGTACAAGTATGTTCATTGCAGCACTATTTACAACAGCAAACACATGGAATCAACCCAAATGCCCATCAAGGAGAGACTGGATAAAGAAAATGTGGTACACATATACCATGGAATACTATGCAGCCATAAAAAGGAATGAGATCATATTCTTTGCAGGAACATGGATGGAGCCAGGCGCTGTTATCCTCAGCAAAGTAACGCAGGAACAGAAAACCAAACACTGCATGTTCTCACTTATAAGTGGAAGCTGAACTATGAGAACACACAGACATAGGGAGGGAACAACACACACTGGGGCCTGTGTGGGGGAGAGGGGCAGGGGGAGGGAGAGCATCAGGAAGAATAGCCAATTGATGCTGGGCTTAACACATAGGTGATGGAATGGTCTGTGCAGCAAACCACCATGGAACACTTTTACCTATGTAACAAACCCACACATCCTGCTCATATATCCGTGAACTTAAAAGCTGAAGAAAAAAAAACCAAAAAGGTCTGAAAGAAAAAGTTACTTCTCCCAGATCACAAAACTCAGTAACAGAACCAGGACTCGAACTCAGACCTCCAGGCTATAACCAAATAACCAAATCCCGTTCTTGCTGCTATATCCTTAATACTGTATTAGGGATACAATAAGTTATCAATAAGTTATCAGTAAGTTATCAATAAGTAGTAAAGCAGTGACTAGTAAATAATTGGAAAGTGCTTTATCTACATTATCTTATATAAACTCAGTTAAAATCCCAAGGAAATACTTTATTTAGAAAGAATAGATATTTGTTACCCATTTTACAGATAAGGAAATGGAATCTTAACACAAATAGCCATTTGACCTTAGTCAAGTGGTAGTGCCAGAAAAAAGTGAATGGGACTGAGCACGACGGCTCACGCCTGTAATCCCAGCACTTTGAGGGGCCTAGGCAAGCGGATCACGAGGTCAGGAGTTTGAGACAAGCCTGGCCAATATGGTGAAACCCTGTCTCTACTAAAAATACAAAAATTAGCTGGGCATGGGGGAGGCTGAGGCAGAAGAATCACTCGAACCCGGGAGGCAGAGGTTGCAGTGAGCCAAGATCGTGCCACTGCATTCCAGCCTGGGCGACAGAGCAAAACTCCGTCTCAAAAAAAAAAAAAAAAAAAAAGAAAGAAAAGAAAAGACAAAAGAGTGAATGATACAGAAGACACTTTTCACTACAGATATAAATGACTACCCCCAGTAATTCCTGAAAAGAGGCACTACAGAGATAAAGGAAGGAAAATAAAGTAACATGGCTTCCTTGTGGCTATGGCAGAGATTCCTCTATCAAACTTGAGCTGAAGACAGACCCTGACATTCACACCCAGACCCACTAGCTTCATAACTCAGCCCATGAGCAACACAGTTTGTGCATAGACTAGAAAAGCTATGCAGGTCTTGCAAGATAACCTCATTTTGAGCCTCTCTGATTAAACCCTGAAAGGTCGCATCCTGGCCACATGGAAGGCACTAGCCCAGCCCTCCCACGCTTCCACTGACTCTTGAAAGTTGCTCAAGTCTCTTCTGCAATCACAGAAATCTCATGTCTTCGGACTTCAAATTGTTTACCATCCTTGCCCTTAATTCTGTGTTCTAGTCTCTACTGTTTTTTTTTTTTTTTTTTTTTGAAACAGGGTCTCACTTTGTTGCCCACGCTGGAGTGCAGTGGCACGATCAGGGCTCACTGAAGCCTTGATCTCCTGGGCTCAAGCAGTTCTCCCACCTCAGCCTTCCAAGTAGCTGGAACTGTAGGTGCCTGCCACCATGTTCAGCTAATTTTTGTATTTTTTATACAGATGGGGGTTTTGCCATATTGCCCAGGCTGGTCTCAAACTCCTGAGCTCAACTATCTACCCACCTTAGCCTCCCGAAGTGCTGGGATTGCAGGAATGAACCACTATACTCAGCCTGTGCTCTAGTCTCACCATAGAAATCTTCAGAATTTAAATTCAGAAGACCTGAAACTGGAACCAGGCTCTGGGCTTTACATGCTCTGTGACCTGGGATAGATCACGTGAGGGTTAAGAGCATCATTACTATCATCTTCACTTAAGTGCTTACTGTTGGCTTTTCCTACCATTATCAGTTTCAAGTTTCACAATAAACTACTAGGGCAGCTATTACTGTTCACTTTGTTTTTGTGAGACTAAGTCTCACTCTGTCGCCCAGGCTACAGTGCAGTGGCACGATCTCAGCTCACTGCAAACTCTGCCTCCTAGGTTCAAGCAATTCTCCTGCCTCAGCCACCGAAGTAGCTGGGATTACAGGCACGTGCTACTGCGTCCAGCTAATTTTTGTATTTTTAGTAGAGACAGGGTTTCACCACTTGGGCCAAGCTGGTTTCAAACTCCTTACCTTAAGTGATCCACCTGCCTCGACCTTCCAAAGTGCTAAGATTATAGGCGTGAGCGTCCATGCCCAGCCATTGTCCACATTTTATAAATTAGGCAATACGGCACAGGTTTTAAATGTCTGACCTTTCGCAGACAGCAGAGACAGACTTTGAACATAAGCAGCCTGACCTCAGGGCCCAATGCTTAACCACCACTGACAACACTGCTGAGGCGCCAGGCATTGTTAGTGTGTGCAGGTGAGAATGAATTCTCCTCTGTTGTCACCAGCCTATGAAGTAGGTATTCTCATCCCCATTATAAGAAGACTGAGTCTCAAAGAGACTTGAGGTTTAAAAACGTGCTGAATGTCACACCGCAAATGGGTGGTAGAGGTGGAATTGGCACTGAGAGCTGGATGTCCACAAAACCCAAGCTCTACTGACTCTGATTCTGAGGCTTCTAAGTCACAGTTTCCTTGTTTGCAGATGAAGGTAATAATAACGCCTCCCTCTCAATGACTGCAGTGAAGATCAAAGAAAATCATGGTATGTGAAAGATCTCATCAATTGTTTGCCCCATTGTGGCAACCTAGTCTCATCTTTATGCAAACCAAAATGAGGAGTCTCTCTGGCTGGGTGCCGTCTGCTGACTCTGGGTTCATGTGTTGGCTGGATGTTTAGAGTCACTCACCTAATTTTTTAGGGCCTTGTAAAATGTATGAGGTAATTTGTCTTTGTTAGTGAAAAGATTCAGCAACGAATCCACCCTGCAGCAATAATTAGCCCCAGGCCTGTCTGTCCCTAAGGGGATCCCTTCCTATCTTAGCAAAATATAGGCAACCTGATGCTCAGGGGCATGTCATTTTACAGAGTCTAGCTGATCTAACACAAAATGCATTGAATCAACAGATCTTTATTCCTGCCACCTCAAAGAGACTCCAGTTCTCCCCAAAGCAAAACAAAGGTATCGTTTCTGCCAGCATTAAGGTTGATTAAATAACACAAATTCCGACTCATAACTATGAAGAATTGCTGGATTCTTGATTTGTATGTCTACAGTTGCTTCTTTGGGTTAAAGGAACAAAGAGGTACCCTTAGGAAGCGGAAGACACTTGTTATGCTTGGTATGGTTTCAGGAACATGCTTCTACTTGATTTCCAAAAGACTTTCCGAATACAAAGGAGAGGGGTTGTCGGTTCACCTCAAAATGACAGAAGGATTTGCTTAAAAGAGAGCTTGCAAACTTATCGGAGACTGAGTCTTGCTCTGTCACCCAGGATGGAGTACAGTACTGTGACCTTGTCTCAAGTACAGTACTACAACCTCCTCTTCCCAGGTTTAAGCAATTCTCCTGCCTCAGCCTCCCGGGTAGCTGGGATTACAGATATGCAACGCCATGCCCGGCTAATTTTTGCACTTTTTAGTAGAGACGGGGTTTTATCTTGTTGGCCAGGCTGCTCTTGAACCCCTGAGCTCAACTGAGCTGCCTTGTATGTGAATTCTATGACCCAGGTCCCCAAATGCCTTGAAACACCCTCCTTTACCCTTATGAAATGCTCCTCTGAGACCATAATGAAAGAAATTGTCTAGTCTACTAGAGGGTAAGAGAACAGGTGGAACGAATGAAGGTGACCCAGACAATGCCAGTATCCACTGCCAGAAACTTGGACCATTTACCCAAGTTGATCTAACATATTATGACTGCCCTAAGTGGGGCCCCAGGTAAGCCAAGAGAGGAACCACCCAGGCCCAGCCCAAGCTTCAGAATCATCAGCAAATACATGGTCGTGGTTTTCAATCACAAAATTTTGGGATAGTTTGTTAGGACATTTTTCTTGGTGTTTTGGAAAAGTCACATGCGTATAGGAAGTCACAGATACCTTTGTGTTTGGGAAGGCAGATTATTACCATGGGAAAATCCTCTTTCTCCCGCCCTCTTTATCTAAGTCACTCCTATTCACTCACTTTTCAGGTCACAGATTAGACAACCTTCCCCTGGGAATTATTCTCTGACTTCCGTAGTTATACTACATTTCACGCACCCATGCTTCTACTGCCTGCTTTTCCCACCAGACCGAAGCCCTGGGAAGGACAGGACAGAGCCTGCCTCGGTCACTGTCATACTCCCAGTATCTACTTTAGCACACACCATCCGTGGAAAGAATTTTCTGCTTATGTGTTAGTATCTCATCAGTCCTTCACATGTTTACCGATCCTTTCACCAGGCTACCCGTTTCACTACAGGATCATGATATGTGTGACAATGTTTCTCCTTAAACGATATACGCTCTGCCTCTGTGTCTATGTTCTGTTCATAGGTTTACATCTGATCACTAAGAGCCCTTCAAACCTTCCCCGAGTATGTGCGTATTTGAATACAGGTGTGATGCTCTCTGCAAGTCATCTCTTCTTCAGCCTACAGTATAAAAAACAGCTAAGGGCCTTGGGAACATCTGGCCTGGGGTAGTACTTGACCATCCAGAGCCTTCTCCTGACAATTTTTCAGTCGCTCAAAACACCTTCGAAGTTTAGCAACAAAAGCTTAGCACCACCAAGAGTGGTCGGACCAAGGCAGAGTAGAGAAAAATTGTTACATTCATGGCTGTGGATCTTTTTTCTTTTGTTAATGTCACTTTAAGTTCATGTTGATTTACCAGATAGCTTTGTTTTGCTGATTATACAGGCCTTGCAGCCAGCAGTCACCCGGGTGAAAAAGACTCCTGGGTCAGCACTCATTCACATCTCACCTCGACCTGAGAACAGGTACTTTGTTTTACTTATTAACATTTTAGGGAACAAGCACAGCATGTTTCATCTACTGTTGTTCTATTTTATTTTTCTTTTGAGACAGAGTCTCACCCTGTTGCCCAGGCTAGAGTGCAGTGACAGGGTCTTGTCTCACTGCAGTCTCAACCTCCTGGGCCCAAGCGATTATTTCAGCTCAGCTTCTGCCTCCTAAATAACCGGCACTACAGGCAAGTACCACCACGCTCATTTTTTAATTTTTGTAGAGACAGGGTCTCCCTATGCTGCCCAGGCTGGTCTCAAACTCCTGGCTGGAAGTGATCCAGTTGCCTCAGCTTCCTAAAGTGCTGGGATTATAAGCTGTGAGGCCTTGGCCTTGTTTTAGAATGTACATGGTAATTGGACTTTCTCGGTGCTATTGTGATTACAAAAGACCGTATTATGCAATGCTCATGGGAAGGTTTGAAGGGCTCTTAGTGATCAGATGTAGACCTATGAACAGAACATAGACACAGAGGCAGAGCGTACATCGTTTAAGGAGAAACACTGTCACACACATCATGATCCTATAGTGAAACGGGTAGCCAGGTGAAGGGAATCGGTAAACACGTGAAGGACTGATGAGATATTAACACATAAGCAGAAAATTCTTTCCACGGATGCTGTGTGCTAAAGTAGATACTGGGAGTAGGACAGTGACCGAGGCAGGCTCTGTCCTGGCCTTCCCAGGGCTTCGGTCTGGTGGGAAAAGCAGGCAGTAGAAGCATGGGTGTGTGAAATGTAGTGTAACTGCGGAAGTCAGAGAATAATTCCCAGGGGAAGAATCTACACTAGGCCAGAATTCCATATTATATTTCACTTAACCAGAACTTGCTTTTGGTAGAAAAGCTTCTATTTAGCAATTGATAAAATTATTTACTTCAATAGTGATCTGTTGGGAAAAGAAAAAAAAAAGGCCAGGAGCAGTGGTTCATGCCTGTAATTCCAACACTTTGGGAGGGTGAGGCAGGCACATCACTTGAGTCCAGGAGTTTGAGACCAGCCTGAACAACATGGTGAGATCCTGTCTCTACAAAAAAAAAAAAAGAAAAAAAAAGAAAAAAAAAATTAGCGGGGCATGGTGGTGTGTGCCTGTGGTCCCAGCTATGTGGGGGTTGAGGCAGGAGGATCGCTTGATACCCCGACCTCCCAGCTATGTGGAGGTCGAGGCTGCAGTGAGCCAAAATCGTGCCACCGTACTCCAGCTTGGGCAACAGAGCAACACCCTGTCAAAAAAAAAAAAAAAAAAAGAAAAATTACAAGTGACACTGAATTTCATTTCCAATGAATTTTCTCTTGTTTCAGCGCTGCAGGGGAAGTCAGGGCTGTAACAAGAAGGGATGATTTAGAATTAGACAAATTTGGGATAGCATCTCTTTTCTGCCACCCGGTAAATCAATCATCTACAGTATTAAGGGGCGGGGTCAAGGATAAAATTACTTTCTCATGTTAAAGTACACATCTGTGTGGATAGATATGATCTTTTAGTGTGCGCATCGGTGGCCACCGTGCTGAGTATACAGAAGCATGCATGCAATTCGTCCTGCTTCTTTGCTTTTTCCCCGCGGTGGCTTAAGTATAAAAGAGGTGCTAAAGAGATGGCAACTCCCTCCCAGCCTTGGAATTGGTGGCTCAGTGGCCTCGTCTCAGCTTGGAAGTCTTGTGTCGGGCGGTGTGTGTCCACACAGAGTGGTCACACCTACGTGGACAGTAACAGGGCGCTCTTTGTGAGTAGCCGCACATGTGGGTTGGGGAGCGGAGACAGGAGGCTCTGCAAAGCAAGCCTCGGAGCCAGCCCAGCTCAGCGCCCAGCCGCGAAGCCGTGGTGCCCTCTGGTGTTCCCAGACCATATTGCATGGCTTCACAAGGCGGTTGGGACCGCTTGGAGCATCTCTGAGCCGACGCTGCCATCTGCTGGTGAGAGTTGCATTCAGCAAATCTCCAGAACGTTCAGCGTTCTAGGCTAGGAGCCACAAGGCCCGGGCCACTTTCGCCCGAATTCCCAGGGCCCACTTTTGGGAGGCATGAAAACACACAGGAAAGACAAGTTGGCTGCCAGCAGAGGCCCTGATGACTTCAAAACATCCTCCGGGCCGCCTTCCCCTACACAAATCTTTACCACCGCGCTTTTGTGTGTGTGTCTGGGGAGGGGGTGGTTGGGTTTTTTGTTGTTGTCTTGTTCTGTCACCCAGGCTGGAGTGCAGTGGCACAATCACGGCTCACTGCAGCCTGGATCTCCCTGGGCTCAAGTGATCCTGACGCCCCAGCCTGTTGAGTAGCGGGGACCACAAGTACACACCACCACGCCCAGCTAATTTTAAAAATATACATTTTGCAGAGATGGTGGGGGTGAGGGTCTCACTGTGTTGCCCAGGCTGGTCTCAAACTTCTGGCCTCAAGGGATTCTCCTGCATCAGCTTCCAAAAGTGCTGGGATTACAGGCGTGAGCCACGGTGCGCACCCTGCTGCACTTCACAAACCACCCTGTGCTGCTTGTTCTCTTTCTGGTCTTTGAGGTGCCTGCATGATTCTGAAGCAAATTATGTGAAGATGTTGTTGTCAGTGGTAGGAATTAAGCAACTTTACCAGAAAGTAATTTTTCCATGTTATTTATGCATGTAAACAAATATGTATTCTAAAGCAATATATACTGTTATATTTACTGTTTAACCTCATAGAAACCTTGCAAAATAGAAGCCACTTAAAGCCACACACCCAAACCTCTATTAGAACCTTTTCACTTGGCTTTGTGTGTACTTATAGAACAAATTAAACACATAAATACTAAAACAAAAAGCAATTCATAATCCTCTCCTTTTGGTTTTTTAAAAAAATTATTTAAAGTCTTAACATGTATTAACTTAAAGAGAATGGCATGAAATGAAGAAAAAGTCTATCTCCTCATCCTGTCTTCCCAAGGGAAACCAGTGTTAATCATTCCTCAAACATCCTCCTAGGTTAAAATGAAGACACCTGCCATGTATATGTAGCCAGTATGAATCTCAGCCCACCTAGGTGTGAAAAAAGCTATACTCTGTATCAGTCCGTTCTCCCCTTGTTATAGGGAACTACCTGAGACGGGGTAACCTATGAAGAAAAGAGGTTTCATTGACTCACCGTTCCGCAGACTTAACTGGAAGCATGGCTGGGAGGCTTCAGGAAACTTAAAATCATGGCAGAAGAGGAAGCAAGCACCCTCGTACCACGGCGGAGCAGGAGAGTGAGTGAGAATCGGGAAGTGCCACACACGTTTAAAAGATCAGATCACCTGAGAACTCAGTATCGCGAGAACAGCAAGCGGGACGCTCACGCGCAAGATCCAATCACCTCCCACCAGGCCCCTCCTCCAATTCGACGTTGGAGATTTGGGCGGGAACACAAATCCAAACCGTTTCAGCTTTAATTTTTAAAACAATGTATTTTGGGGGGCCCACATCTTGACAGGTGGGTGGTAATTATATGCCCCAACTGTTACCGGAGAGGGGTCCTGAACCAGACCCCAAGAGAGGGTTCTTGGGTCTCCCGCGGGAAAGAATTAGAGGTGAATCCATAAAGCGAAAGCAAGTTTATTAGGAAAGTAAAGGAATAAAGAAGGGCTACTCCATAGGCAGAGCAGCGGCCTGGGCCTCTCAGCTGCTCAGACTTAGTGTTAACTTCTTGATTACATGCTAAACAAGGGGTGAATTATTCGTGAGTTTTTTGGGTAAGGTGTAGGCAGTTCCCAGAACTGAGGGTTCCTCCCCTTTTTAGTCCATATAGGGTAACTCCCTGACATTGCTGTAGCATTTGTAAACTGTGATGGCATTGGTGGGAGTGTGTTTTAGTATAGCAATGCATTATAATTAACGTATAATGAGCAGTGAGGATGACCAGAGGTCACTTTCGATGTCATCTTGGTTTTGGTGGGTTTTGGCCAGCTTCTTTACTGCAAGCTGTTTTATCAGTAAGGTGTTTGTGATCTTTGACCTCCTATCTCATCCTGTGACTTAAAATGCCTAACCTCCTGGAAATACAGCCCAGCAAAGTCTCAGCTTTATTTTACCCAGCCCCTATTCAAGATGGAGTCGCTCTGGTTCAAACGCCTCTGACATAACCTCTAAGGGTGATGTTAGGAGTTACAGTGTGGGGCTTCACTGAGGGTCGTTTGGCTCTTGGTCATCTATTCTGCCCGGTGATTTTTGAGAGATCTGTGAATTCTGGACCTTTAAGAGGTCCTTGAACATTTCCGTGGTGTGTGCAGGATGGGGGGGGGGGGGGTTCTTTGACGATCCCATGTTTATATAAATATGTCACTGGGCAGGTCTCTTTCAGTCTTGCGACTTCTTTGAA
Source organism: Papio anubis (assembly GCF_008728515.1). Lineage (NCBI taxonomy): Eukaryota > Metazoa > Chordata > Mammalia > Primates > Cercopithecidae > Papio > Papio anubis. The sequence goes on from NC_044993.1 coordinate 12,775,175, forward strand.
AATACTGCATAAACCTGGGACTCCTCCTCCAAGTCCGGGGTCACAGACCACCTGGCTTCTCTCCTCCCTCACTCCCTTCCCAACCCAGAGGAAGCTCTTTCTCATCTGCGAGGAAGCATCTCTTTTTTCTACTCCGCTTTTGACAAAGTAGCCCTATTTTCATCCATACCTGAGAATCTTATTTACTCTGTAGCTTAAGATTTGGGCAAAAATATAGAAGAATTAGAACGATCTCATTTCTTATTTGCTTTGTTTCTTGTCTGAGGCCATAATGAAAGGAACAATTACTTGTCTCCAAGAAACAGACATCAGAAAAACATCCCGTTTTGTTTTTTTTTTCCCACAGAAATTAAGTATATCAAAGTATTTCCCTGCTCTATTTTCCCATTATCTTTGTGGTTATGATAGTGGCCTGAATGTGGAGCATACTGATTTCAAACTCTAATTACGATGGTTGTTTCCGGTTTGGGGCAACTATTAGTAAAATGTACTATGAACATTTACGTATACTTTTTTTTTTTTTTTTTAAACGGAGTCTTGCTCTGTCGCCCAGGCTGGAGTGCAGTGGCACGATCCCGGCTCACTGCAACCTCCGTCTCTCGAGTTCAAGCCATTCCCAGCCTCAGCCTCCCGAGTAGCTGGGACTACAGGCGCCCACCACCACGCCCGGCTGATTTTTTGTATTTTTAGTAGAGAGGGGGTTTCACCGTGTTAGCCAGGGTGGTCTCGATTTCCTGACTTCGTGATCACCCGCCTCGGCCTCCCGAAGTGCTGGGATTACAGGCTTGAGCCACCGTGCCCGGCCTTACATATACTTTTTAATGAAGTGATGTGTTCTCATTTTTCTTGGGTAAATACCGGTGAGGGGAATTTCTGAATCATACAGTAAATGTGTTTAAATTTAGAAGAAACTACCAGTTTTTCAAAGTGTTTGCACCACTTTCTGCTTCTACCAGCAATGTTTGAGTGTTCCGGTTATTTTACATCCTCCCCGCAATGTGTATTAATATTTTTACACGTTAGTGAGCCTGTAGTAGTATCTCTTTGTGTCTTTTAACACTTTTTTTATTATAATAATATCTATTTGCTTATAAAAGAAATATGGACTTAGTGTATTTCAAAAACACAGAGAAGTAGAAAAAGGAACAAAGCAGCAATTGTCATTATTTCATAAGTATAGCACTTTGGGAGACTGAGACAGGCAGATCACCTGAGGTCAGGACTTTGAGACCAGCTTGCCCAACATGGCGAAGCCCCATCTCTACTGAAGATACAAAAAATTAGCCAGGCATGGTGGCAGGTGCCTGTTATCCCAGCTACTTGGGAGGCTGAGGCAGGAGAATCATTTGAACCTGGGAGGCAGAGGTTACAGCGAGCCGAGATGGCACCACCGCACTCCAGCCTGGGTGACAAGAGTGAACTCCGTCTGGAAAAAAAAAAAGAATTAGTTTATTTCCTTTTCATTATTTCGCTGTTATTTTTACATATTTATAATTCTGCATAAGTAATCTTGATTCTTGCTGTTTATATTTTAAAGAATCCTCATTTTTGAAATTCTTTCAAGAGTTTTTTTTATATATTATAGATGTTAAATCTTTATCCATAATATATGTAACATATTTTTGAACATTTGTGGTATTTCTTTCCATGCAAATTTTTTTATGTAGTCAAAGTTAATGCTTCTGGGTTTTGAGTCATAGCCAGAAAACCTTTTCCTATATCAGAATAAAGAGAAATTCACCCGTGTTTCCTTCTAGCACTTGTATGCTGTCATATTATTACATTAGATCCTTTATTCGCTTGTTCTTGTGGTGAATGGTGAGACATGGACACAATTTTAACTTTTTCCAAATAACTATTTAGGTATAGAGCTATTCAGATTTTCTATTTCCTTCTGCATCAGTTTAAGGGATTTGCCTATTTCAAGAAATCTGTCCATTTCATCTAAATGTTTTAATTTGCTCTCCAAAGATGTTTATCACATACATACACCCTATTATTATTTTAATGTCTATAAGACCTATAATGACACAATGGGAAAAGACCATACCTGAATGACTAATGCTTATGTAATAACATTAAGCAGAGGGCCTGCCACTAAGCACATGAGTGATTACATTTTATTTTTAAATTCCGTAGTCTTCAGATGACTGCAAGTGAATTGAGCAAGATTATGTTTGGCAACATGACTGCTGAGAATGTTAGCACCATGTAGTGCTGTTGATGGAGGGAGATGATTTTTTAAAAGTCATGGTGAGTTGGTTAGATGCTCCAAAGCTGTTCTCCTCTTACAGCAATTACTCAGTAACTTGTCATACTTATTATTCTATGAGATAATATGAAAATTAATAAGGTACAACCTCATCCCTTAGAATGTAAGCTCTCAGCCAGCACACAAAGGTGTGTAACATCAATGATCATACTTCATCTAAAAATAGTACAAGTAGTTTGATAATGAAACACAGAGGAAATAGAGGTTGCTCTCAGAGAGGTCAAGGAATGCTGTATGGTAAAGGGGCACTTAAAAATGAATAAATTCTGGTGTTTGAAGATAAAATACAATCAGAGTAAACACCATGCAGGGAGAAAAGTCATAGTCGCGAAGAAATCTTGCCTTGCATGAGTTGAGGGTGGACAGGCTGGGGTCCAGAGTGGTGGGAGGTAGTAGTGGGATGTATATGATCTTTGACCTCTTATCTCATCCTGTGACTTAAAATGCCTAACCTCTGCAAAATACAGCCCAGCAAAGTCTCAGACTTATTTTACCCAGCCCCTATTCAAGATGGAGTCGCTCTGGTTCAAACGCCTCTGACATAACCTCTAAGGGTGATGTTAGGAGTTACAGTGTGGGGCTTCACTGAGGGTCGTTTGGTTCTTGGCCATCTATTCTGCCAGGTAGGAAAGGTACGTTCACATAAGACCATCAGAGAGGGCCTTGCATTCTGGAATAAAGTTTCTGGATTTGACCCTGTAGTTCATGGGAAACCAGAGTAGTAAAGAGCTATGAGTGAATTAGTTCTGACTGCAATGTGATTGATAAAGGGAAACGAACAAAACTAGAGGCAGAGTGAGAAATAAAGTTCTCCCATAGCCATGCAAATGGCAATGCCAATCTGAGCTAGGATAGTGGTGCTCCGGAAAAGACAAAGATGGACATGAGAACACAGCCAGTAGATATGAGGAAATAAGCACTAGGAATTTAACACAGTAATGTAAGTTCTATTTCAAAATTTCAAAAATACTTGTCTTTGCAATGCAAACTCAAAGAGCCACAATAAAAATATCAATTTTCTTCACAGCAGGATACCTGGGCAATGTCCGGAATAAATGTGCTTCAGTGAACCATTCCAATGGCAACCCTAGTTTAGCAAAATGAACAAAGGACTGTGAAGGGTACAGAAAGCCAGTAATTCCTGGATCCTTTCACGGAAAAGGGCCTTTGGAATTTTAAAAGTGACATATCAGGCCAGGCACAGTGGTTCACGCCTGTAATCTCAGCACTTTGTGAGGCTGAGGCGGGCAGATCACCTGAGGTCGGGAGTTCGAGACCAGCCTGACCACCATGGAGAAACCCTGTCCCTACCAAAAAAATTAAAAAAAATTTTTAAACTACAAAAAATTAGCTATGCATGGTTGCACAAGCCTGTAATTCCAGTTACTCCAGAGGTTGAGACAGGAGAACTGCTTGAACCCGGGAGGCAGACGTTGTGGTGAGCCGAGATTGTGCCATTGCACTCCAGCCTGGGTAACAAGACCAAAATTCTGTCTCTAAATAAATAAATAAAGTGACATATCAGAGCTAAGGAGCCATCAATTTAATTTAAAATTTTGAAATGGATGACGTGGATTTGTTAGAGAAATCTGGCCATGGTCTAGCTTGTGAATAGTTTTACAGCATGGAGGTCATTAGTACATTTTGGTAATTGTTTTTCAGCTTCATTTTGGTAGAAACCAACCATTCAAGGGCCCTCAGGCTTAAAGGGAATTAAAATAGGGTATAAGGTAAAGGTCATTACTCTGTAAAGCTATAGCTTCCATTGACTCAAATGGAAAATATCATTTCCCTAAAGGCAGTCAGAGGACTCTCATATGATATAATAGAAGGTATATAGATTTTGGATCCAAGTGGGCTCATTTGTCTTCTTTGAGCTGTTTTTTGACCTTGAACAAAACACACTATCTCTCAGAAATTAGGTTTCCTCACCCATCTATTAAAAAAAGGGGAAAAAGACGGGGCGCGGTGGCTCACGCCTGTAATCCCAGCACTTTAGGAGGCGGGGTGATTACCTGAAGTCAAGGATTTGAGACCAGTCTGGGCAGCCTCGTGAAACCCCGTCTCTACTAAAAATACAAAAATTAGCCAGGTATGGTGGCAGGCGCCTGTAATCCCACCTACTCAGGAGGCTGAAGCAGGAGAATCACTTGAACCTGGGAGGCGGAGGTGCAGTGAGCCAAGATCACGCCACTATACTCCAGCCTGGGCAACAAGAGCAAACCTCTGTATCAAAAAAAAAAAAAAAAAAAAAAAAAAAAAAAAGGCGGGAGGGAATGGCAAACGATGCACACAATTCTTGGTAGAATTAAATAATGTGAAACAGTATCAGTCCAAGCCACATTATATAACTACTTCATACATATAATTGTACCAAAAAAATGTATAAGCCCCTATAGTATCTGTGCAAGTCTCATTTTCAGTTATTTTTTTCACTATGTGGTTGCCAGTCAGGTTTTCTTTTTCTCAAACACACAAATATCCTTTCTGCCTAATGCTGTTACTTCTGTTTAGAATTGTCCCATTTCCCATACACCCTCCTCCCTTAGTCTTTAGGTCTCAGATTAAATGTCACCATGTTCGGAGGATCTTACTGATTTCTCTAAACTAGACTAGACTAGACTCCTGTAATCTCACTGGCAGTGCCCTGCAGTTCTTCAAAACCCTTTTCATAAAGTCATCACATCATTCTTTATGTAATTATTTGTTGATTGTCTTTCTTCCCTGTTAGCTCCTGGAGGGCTAGAACAGAATCCTTCTTCATTGCAGTAGTTCTAGTAATGCCTACTACACTCACTGCCATGTTGCTGGTGGTTAAATATTTGTTGAATGAAAGAACAAATGAATGAGTACAGTTCAGTAGCCAGACCTCTTATTTATTTGAACAACTGAAACAGAGGACAAACCACATGACAAGATGCTGAGCTGAGATTTTGCAGCTGACTGCTGAAGCTGACTGTGAAATGAGGATGAGCATTCTGAATGTTCATTAGGGACTGTTCTTGGGATCAACTCCCATGGAAGAGAAAGAAAGGGGAAAAAAAAGGAAGCAGGATTGAGCAGAGGGAGAAATTTCAATGAAAGCATTAGCCACCCTCATGGAGAGTTCTAAAGATGGGTTGACCCTTCCGAGCTGCCCCATGTTCAGTCACGAGGGTCAGGTCTTCATGACTGATGGGCTTTTTTACACTTCTAACTCAGTTGATTATTGCATGTGGCCTCCCCCAAGAAGAGGCATAACTTTAATGGCCTTGACTCTTGCTGAGGGGGATACTGAAGGGAACTGACACTGAGGGCAGCTTTCCAGCAGCAGCAGTACTTCATGCAGCTGCAGGAATAAGCCCTCTGTTCCCAAAGTGGGATCCATGTGGTGCAGTGCAACATTCACCCTGATTGACAGCATTTCGGTACAGATGTTCTCTATCAGGTATCCTGAGGGGGCTTGACTTGGCACTGGGATTGGTAGCAGGGACCTCAAGCTCTCTCTCCCACACTGGCTGCTGGTGACTTTAGCCAGAGACCGTAAAAAGCACCCATTCATGAAATATATTTTCGTGGCTTCTATCTGGGTTACAACCCATGAAGAAGCAATAACAATGCAGAGATGGAAGGGAACCAAGTTCAGAATAAAGCGCAGCAATGGTTGTGAAGATCAATAGACTTGAGTTTAAATGGAGTATTAGCTATGAGAACTACAGAAGGCTGCAAACTTCCCAGAGCCTCAACCCCCTCATGGGTAAGAGGATCACTCAAAGTGCTAGTAAGAGTCTGTAACACAGCAGGTACTTTCCATATATGAATTCCCTTTCTACACTCCCCCCACCCCAACACACACATGCACTTCAATCCGGCCTTTACCTTAACATCCCAACCATCCTCCACAATGGCTCTGGCACGCTAGACACCTGCTGCTTTCCTTGGTGGATTACCTCTGGTTATGGAGCTTACCCTATCCAATGTGGCTGCTGATGCTACTGCTGGACAGCAGTATCTCTTAGCAAGTCCTCATTTGCCTCTCTGGTTCCTTTACCCCATGATATATGCTCAGATATACAAAGATGATATTTAGTACCCAGGTATCTCTTTTTCATTAATTTCATTCATTTAAGTTAATATTCTTAAATCCTTCAGACTTACCTCTCGTAATCTACACTTCAAAACCTCTATCATACTAGCCCCTTCCTCCATCTAAATGGGCTTTATTTTGTTAATATTCAACTCAAACTGAGTTTATTACAGCTTTATAAAATGCCCTGAGCAGCGACAAGTTGGCATAACCATCCTTGTTCTGCATACTGGAGTTCTATTAATGTGTTTAAGGTGCAAAAACTGGTTTTTAAGAGTTATTAAACATTTTCCACAATGTAATCTAAACCCTCAAGATCTGTTTCACAGGAACCTCTGCTAAATTGTTTATACCCTAACCCTGGTAGTTTGGCATCGTATAAATTATTCACACATATCCCATGAGAATGTTGACTCTGACCTCTGTTTTCAGAGTTTCCATATACCAGTCCTCCTCTCTCCCTATGAACTATCTAAGACTGGGATTTGTGCTGCACACCTTGAAGTATGGAAAATAGTGACACTGATGCATGCCTTCATTGGTCACAACTTTGTCTTGTGTTTTCAGTGTTTATTTCAGTAAACTCTTTTTTAAAGTTATTTTTAAAACATTTTTATTATCATATATAAAAACCTAGCACGACTTGTCCTCTAAAGAAGGTAAACAAATGTATTAAGGTCTAGAAAAACATATTTGCTTGTCAAAGGCTTTATTTTAAAGGGGACATTAGAAGTTTAGAGATGTGTTTCCGGCATTTTAAACCAAAATAAAATGTTTTTTTAAAATGTATTTAAACAATTTTTGGAAATTTTTGAAAGGAGAGTAACATTCTACCATGTGATTCAATGCTATTGAGCACCAGTGCCAAATAGATCACAAGTGAGAATTGTCCCACACTTTGGGGAAACATCTAAGCCACTGATAAAAAATATTACATTGATGGATTATTTAGTATTCTTAGCTGGGATCCAGGGCGAACACATAGATATGCTTATCATTCCCGTCACAGCACAGACTTCATAATCCCCTTAATGAGGAAGGGAGAGAAACTGACATCTTATTTTATCTTTCAACAACTTTATTAAAACTGGGATTATCTTTCTAATTTACAAGTGATGTAATTGAAGATTAGAGAGCAAAATAATTTGTCCTGGGTCACATTTTTAATTGTGAGGAAGATTCCAGGTTTGAACCCAAAATTCCTGACTCCAAAGGGTATTTTTATTTTTATTCCAACACAAAAAGTGGAAGAATTCAAGAACTGTTCCCTGTGATAGTTCAAGAATTCTCAAACCTGGGCATTAGAATCACCTGGCAGGCTTGTTAAATCCAAATTGCTGGGCTCTGCCCCAGTTTCTAATTCAATAGATCTGGGGTGAGACCCAATAATTTACATTTCTAATAAGTTCCCAGGTGATGCTGATGCTGTTATTCCAGGGATCACATTTCCAGAAGCACTATCAGTCAATAGGTTTCCTTTTATGTCTGAATAAATGGTTTGCAACTCCAACTGCACATAACCAACTGAAAAATTTTAAAATAAATATACTCTGGTGTTATCCCAAACTGAGTGAATTATACCTTCCGAAGGGGATTCTGGGCACTTCAGAGCACTGCTATTGATTGCAGCATGTAGCGCGGTTTGAGAATCAGTGGGCCACAGCAAATAGGGGTTCCAAAGCTTACAGTTACTAACACAAGTGTATTAGTCCATTTTCACACTGCTATAAATACCTGAGACTGAATAATTTATAATGAAAAGAGGTTTAATTGACTCACCATTCTGCATGGCTGGGAAGGCCTCAGGAAACTTAAAATCATGGTGGGAGGTGAAGGGGGAAGCAAGGCACTTCTTACATGACAGCAGCAGGAGAAAGAGAGAAAGAGAAACTGCCCCTTGTAAACCATCAGATCTCGTGAGAACTCCCTCACTGTCACAGGAACAGCACGGGGGAAACCGCCCCCATGATCCAACCACCTCTCACAACCAGGTTCCTGTCCTGACACATGGGGACTACAATTCGAGATGAGATTTGGGTGGGGACACCAAAGCCAAACCATACCAGCAAGTGTGTTTCTGGTGGTTATTACCTTTGTTCTCTAGGCTTTCTTCAGATGAATAACTGAACTGCTGAGATTTTCCTCTAATTTGGTCTCCAGGCCTCTCTGGAGAGCGGCGATAAAGCTTGGCTGTCCTAGGGCTCCAGGGGAGGTATTCACAGGTGTTTGCAGTGAGTCTTTCACGTGATGCTTCTTTATCCTGATTGACAGCCTAATGCCTGAGTCTGATCCATAGCCAGCTGTCTCTCTCAAAGGAAATCTGGCAGACACGCTTTGTGGCTCTTCTCTGATCTGTGTCCAGTTTATTTCTGCCAAGATAGCTACTCTGTAGGAGAGCGTGTTGTAAGTGATAACACTCCTGGAGCCCCCGGACCTTGCATTTTGGTTTCCTAGTCTCCTTATGTCTTATCTAGTAAGGTTTAGGTGTGCCAGTCAGGAGAGACAGAAGGAAAATGGGAAACCGAAATGCATGACATGAGAGAGAGATGACCAGCAGGAGCACACCTTTATCAAGGTCTAGGGGCTCCAGGAGTGTTCTCACTTAGGCTTTCCACAGGGGGTTGTGAATTTGCTAGTTTAAGGAAAACACGTGTGAGAAGGGGGAATGTACCTACACGACTCTGGTGTTGGCCATTGGGTTTATCACGGTCAACAGCTGTGGGATATATTGGGTTTGGATTCAGTGGGATGAGGAACAAGTGGGCTATATTGCAAACAGCCACATGGGGAGAGGAAGTTTTAACTAGGCCAAAGGTGACAGGGTACAACTGGACTTCAAACAACTTATGTCCGGCCTAACAATGGATGCCAAGGCAGCAACTGTATTAAACAAATTTATCACATAGAGATAACCCAGAAAGGGTCATCTGTTTGTGTACTCTTAGCTTGCATGGGAATAGAGATAGAATAATTGCTACTTCATGACCCACATCAGAGAATAAACTGTTCTTTTGATAGAACCTATTCAGATGTATGTTGACTTTCTGCTTGGCATCTTGGAGCAATAGGAAAGTGTATGTTTCTATTGTTTGAAAGCCCTCTCGATCTCATTCAATCACCAGGTGCATTCAGGCCTAAGCCCCCTTTGGGGTGTGTAGGTAATCTGTATTTCGATGCCAGCACTGGCCTAGTTACAGTACTAGGAATTTGTTCTGAACAACTGCAACATTTCTGACTTCCACCTCCTTCTAGACTCCCAGGGCTGTCAACAAGTCGTATCTTTCATCCTCATCAGTTCCTTTTACGTTCCCACAGCAAGAAAGGAAAAGCAGCCAATGATGTATTTTGTTACCAAGCCACTGGGGACACACTGGAGCCAGTATAAAAAAAAGCATGCCTGGCTGGGCGTGGTGGCTCACGCCTGTAATCCCAGCACTTTGGGAGGCCAAGGCAGGCAGATCACTTGAGGTCAGGAGTTTGAGACCAGCCTGGCCAACATGGTGAGACTTCCCCCATGTCCCTATTAAAAATACAAAAATTAGCCGGGCACGGTGGCACGTGCCTGTAATCCCAGCTACTCAGGAGGCTGAGGCAGGAGAATCACTTGAACTCGGGAGGCGGAGTTTGCAGTAAGCTGAGATCACATCAGTGCACCCTGGCCTGGGTGACAGAACGAGACTCAATCTCAATAAATAAATAAAAGCATGCCTCAAACTTACTCCAGCCAAAGGAGCTGGAGAATTTAAGCACAGTAAGAGTCCAATCAAAGGAGAAAAACTATGCAATAATTGGAACAAAGTTTAAAATACATCATTATTAACTAAAATGGGATATTGGAGCAGTGAGGGGTTGACTAGTAAAAAGCAAAGAGAACTCTAAAGAATATAGAAATAGCCGACCTACGGAGCAGCCACTGCCTGCAAAGCTGAGCTGAAGTGTCCAAGGGAGACCCTCTACCCACAGGGTGAGGTCAGGTCCTAGTTGGACAGGTCATGGCTGTGACTCACTGAAGGGCAAATAAGTTGCTGTAGTGCTGCCTTTGTAGAACTTTCTGAAAATTTGCCCTCTAAACCTTACCAGAAATCCATCTTCTAAGGTGCTGGGGAACATTGTTCATGGAGCGGTCTCTCTCTAGAGTCACTGCTACAAACCTACTGAAGGTGGTATCTTGGGACGCTGCTGGCTGCCGTCACAGTCACTGCTACAAAACTACCGAAGGTGGTGTCTTGGGGCGCTGCTGGCTGCTGTCACAGTCACTGCTACAAGACTACCAAAGCTGGTGTCTTGGGACGCTGCTGGCTGCCATGCACTGCATGAGCCTGCGCTGGAGAAGTCGTCCACCCTGCAGGAACCCACCTAGCCGGAACACCAGAACCAAAGCGGAAACGTCTCCCCAGCACCCTCTACTGAGCAAAGCTTAACATCGCATCAGCTGGCAAAGGAAACTGTTTCAAAGGCCTGATCCATTTTCACAAAGCAGGTGGTAAAGGTGAATTTGGAGCTGAGAGGCAATACATTGTTAACTGGCATATACACCCAATCCTATCGGTCAATAGATGAAGACTGTTCTGAGTCTTAGGGAGGCATAAATTCTTTCTGCAACACTTCTAGCCCACCACACATATAGGCCAGGCATGCTTCAGCATCCAGGGAAAAATGTCTTGCAAAGGAATTTATGTCCTGGCAGATGGAAGCCGGCCTGGCGTGCACTGAGGTATAAGAGAAATGAGTATGGGTAGACACTGACCCTATCTGCTAGAACCAGTATTCCATTTTCCACCTGCAATAAGATCATGATTGTGTTCATGCACAAGCAGGTCAACCCCATCCAGAATCCCATAGGAGGATGTGTTTCTGGCTCTTCTCCCGGTTGCAAGATTGTCAGTCAGGGTCTAATCAGATAAAAAGAAAGAATTTATTTACAGCAGAGGGAATATAATTGCAGCTGTGATGGTTAATTTTAATATGTCACCTTGACTGGGATAGGAGACAGCCAGAGAGATAGAAAAATATTACTTCTGGTTGTGTCTGTGAGGCTGTTTCTGGAAGAGAGTAGCATTTGAATCAGTCCACTAAGGGAAGAAGACTCGCCCACACCAGTGTTGGGAGCATCATCTCATCTATTGAGGGCCCATCTGAATGAGACAAAAAGGCAGAAGAAAGGTAAATTGACTGTCTTTTTCAGCTGGGACATCCATCTTTTCTTGCCCTCAGACATCAGACCTCCTGATTCTCAGGCCTTCAGACTCCAGGGACTTAAGCCAGGGCCTCAGTCTCAGAGTGGGAGTTACACCACTGGCTCCTCTCTTTCTCAGCTCTTCCAACTTGGACTGAATTACACTCCGACTTTCCTGGTTCTCCAGCTTGCAGATGGTATATTGTGGGACCTCTCGGCCACCATAGTCACATGAGCTAATTCCCATAATAATTCTCCAAGATGTGTGTTTGTGTGTGTGTGTGTGTGTGTGTGTATCTTTTTGGTTCTTTTCCTCTGGAGAACCTGGACTAATGCAGCAAGGAATTGCAGGTGCTGGAGGATCTGAGAACCAAACATAGGACTAGCAGTTAAAAACAGATTATCACTGGGAGGCCAAGGTGGGCAGATCACTTGAGGTCAGGAGTTTGAGACCAGCCTGGAGAACATGGTGAAATCCTGTCTCTACTAAAAAAGAAAATACAAAAATTAGCTGGGCGTGGTGGCAGGCATCTGTAATCCTAGCTCCTTGGGAGGCTAAGGCAGGAGAATCACTTGAACCTGGAAGGCAGAGATGCAGTGAGCCAAGATCATGCCACTGCAATCTAGCCTGAGCGACTGGGAGACTCCATCTGAAAAAAAAAAAAAAAAGAAAGACAGAGAGAGAGAGAGAGAGAGAAATTATCAGGGAGGCAGAGTTACTGGTGCCCACAGTCTGGGATCACTCGATGGAGGCTGCAAGCAGAAAAGCAGAATAGATTTGTCTAGGAGGAGGTAGAATCACTGAGAAAAAGCCATTATTCTAACGTTGCTTTCTTCTGGATGACCCCACTCAGAACCCAGATGGCTGGAATCTTAGGCAATACAGCTGACAGGGGAAAGGAAAGGTATGTCTGTGAAGGCAAACAATCTCCAAACTGGAAAATTAGGCAAGATTGTTGGCTGAAGACACTGAGTTATGTAGGCTGTTATTCCATAAAAAGGAAGAAAAATGCTGCACGAAACATTGGATACATCGAAGAAAAAGGCATGGATGGAAAACATCCATAACTTTCACACTATGAAACAGAATAACTGAGGGTGGTATTGCTCTTAATTTCTTTAAAGCTATGAGACTGACTTTATCTTCGGAGGCAGTGAGTTTGATTCAAGTATTAACTTGCATCTGTAATAACAGTGAATTTTTAAATTCAGGGTGTCACCTCTTTTTTCCCCCTTTTTTGAAATAAACCTCTGGAATTCTTACTGCTTCCAGAAGCTATTTTAATCTTCAGACCTTGGAGGGTATTCATATCTGATCTTGTAAGAATAATGTAACACTTGGGGGCAAAGATGCAGCCAAGTAGCTCAGCACTGGAAGCTAAGAAGAAGAAGACCTCCATGGCTTCCAGGACTTTCCCCTTGGTGCTATGGGTGACAGGGAGGGAGGTGACCCAGGCACTGCAGAACACTAGCATGCTGAACATCAGGAACTTGGATTTATTGAAGGTGTCAGGCAAACCCATGGCCAGGAAAGCCAAGGTAAAGCTCCCCAGGGTCAAGGAGCCCAGGTATCCTAGGACATGGTAGAAGGCAGTGCTGAAACCCTCATTGCGTGTGAGAACTACAGATCCAAGCTTAGAGTGTGTCTGTGTCAATGAAGGGAGCAAGGTTTCTCAGCCCGACTCGACAGATCAGGAGGTAGATTCCACTTGGATCAGGGAGAATATGAAAAGGACAAAATTAGGAGATCCTGATACCAATCACCATCTTATTCTCCCTGGCATTCTGGCCTTCAGAGCCAGAACTACAGTGATGGTTTTGGTCAGAATGATAGAAACCCAACTCTAAATGTTATTTGTTGGAGTCACCAGGTAACTGTGTGGGGGGGTGGCCAATGAAGAGGGCGGAGCAGAGGAAGAACAGTGTGAGGGAGGTCGGACTTTCAGCAGAATGTATCCAAAAGTCCATGTACTGGCTTTGACTGAGGGGATTTCCTGATGCTTCACAAATACCCCAAGGACCATTGTAGTAAGGACAGAGAAGCAGAGCTGTGCAGGCCAGAGCCATCCCCAAAGGGTCTTCAAAAGTCAAGAAGTTCACATCCTTTGGAAGACAGTAAATTCTCTGAGTATTCTGATATTGATCATCTGGACACTTCTTATACTGAATAGTATTTGAAAAAGCAATGGTTTTTTGTTTAAGGTTCATAAATTCTTACTGATTCCCAGAAACAAAAAGTCATTTTTGGCATTGTAGGGCACCTTGTCCACTCAGTGCTATACTCAAATGTCATGCTAAAAGCATTTTACAGAAGCAATAATTTCAGACTAACATGCCCATTCTCTCCTTGGTTTTATTTCCCAAAATAACATTTTCTCTCATTGTTCATTTTTCCACATGCCAGTAAATTATTTTCCATTTTCTTTCATAATGACAGCATTATACTCCCTTAAACATTTAAATATCCATTCTCTAGGCCAAGAGTCCACAAACTATAGCCTACAGGTCAAATCTAGCCATTACTAATTTTATAGGGCTTATAATCTATGAATGTTTTAATACTTTCAGATGGTTGCATTTTAAATGGTTATACAAGCATTTACATATTTTCAGTTTTACCTGTTTGCTTGCGAAATCTAGAATATTTACTATCTGGCCCTCTAAGAAAAACATTTGCTAAACTCTGCCTTATCCTGGATTATTTACACAAATGGCAATTATTTTCTGAGAATTTACACTGAACCCCATGCCTTATTAAGAATGGGGACCTGTTCAACTTTTAACAGGTATCAAAGAGCTCCCTAGGTTTTTATTAGTTAATATTTTTCTTTTTTTTGAGACAGAGTCTCGCTAGTCGCTTCAGGCTGGAGTGTAGGCTTATTCGCTCGGCCACTGCAGCCTCACCCGGTTCACGCCGCATTCTCCTGCCTCACCTCCTATAGCTGGGACTACAGGCTCTCACCCTCCAGCTGGGGTTTTTGTATTTTATGAGACGGGTTTCACCGTGGTTAGCTAGATGTGGTCTCGATTCCTCTCACCTCGCGATCCCATTTCGGGCTTCGCCTCCTGGGCGTTGGATTACAGGCGTGGTTTCACTGCGCCCGGCCATATTTCTTAGTGTACCCCTTCCACATTTCGAGGTAGAATTCAATCAGCTTGATGTGGCAGGAAAGGTCTTAATCATCTTGTTTGTACATAGGTTTCTGACCTTATCTTTTGTCATAAACCAAACACTGTATCAAAAGATTCTGATGTAGAAATTGATGTATCATACTCACAGCACTCATGCCTTCTCTCTTCACCATGACCTTCTGCAGGGCGTTTCCTTTGCTCTCTTTGCTTGAGTAATTCATCCTTGCCTCTAATAATGAAGTCATTACATGCATTAGGATGTGCCTGCATCCCTCCCCAGATTCCAGTAAGTACCTGTGTCTTTGAACCCTTTGTCCTGGGTTGCCTTTCTCATTAGGCTATGAATCATCAATGACAGTATAGTTTTATTAAACAAACACTGAAAAATTGGTACCTACATAGACAGTCAAGAAACATATGGAGAAAAATATTCATAAAAATACATTTATTGTCCAGGCGTGGTGACTCACGCCTGTTAATTCCAGTACTTTGGGAGTCCGAGGTGGGCGGATCACCTAAGGTCAGGAGTTCGAGACCAGCTTGGCCAAAATGGTGAAAACCCATCTCTACTAAAAACACAAAAAATTAGCTGGGTGAGATGGCAGGTGCCTGTAATTCTACTACTACTAGTACTACTGGGGAGTACTCAGCTACTGGGGAGGCTGAGGCAGGAGAATCATTTGAACCTGGGAGGCAGAGGTTGCAGTGAGCCGAGATCATGCCACTGCACTCCAACCTGGGCAACAGAGCGAGACTCCGTCTCAAAAAAAAATTATAATAATTTATTGTAGCAATATTATTATCAGGTAAAATACAATTCAAAGAGATATACAGAGGAGAAAAACACATAAAATAAAAATTACACCAGGCTTGGTGACTCATGCCTGTAATCCCAGCACGTTGGGAGGCTAAGGCAGGTGGATCACCTGAGGTCAGGAGTTCAAGACCAGCCTGACCAACATGGAGAAACCCCGTCTCTACTAAAAATACAAAATTAGCTGGGTGTGGTGGCACGTGCCTGTAATCCCAGCTACCCGGGAGGCTGAGGCAGGAGAATTGCTTGAACCCGGGAGGCGGACGTTGCAGTGAACCGAGATCGCACCATTGCACTAAAGCCTGGGCAACAAGAGTGAAACTCCATCTGAAAAAAAATAAAAATTAATTAGATAAAACACCATTTTCTCCTTTAGAAGACTCAATATAATGATATTAATTTCCTGCATGTTAACGTATAAATTTCATTAAATACAAATATCAAATAATAATAATAATAGGGGTTTTTTGTTGTTGTTGTTGTTATTGTTGTTTTCAAAACAGAGTCTTGCTCTGTCACCCAGGCTGGAGTGCAGTGGCTCCATCTCGGCTCACTGCAACCTCTGCCTCCCAGGTTCAAGTGATTCTCCTGCCTCAGCCTCCCTAGTAGCTGGTACTACAGGCTCATGCCATCACGCCCAGCTATTTTTTTTTTTGTATTTTTAGTAGAGATGGGATTTCACCATGTTAGCCAGGATTTCCTGGCTTGATTTCCTGACCTCGTGATCTGCCTGCCTTGGCCTCCCAAAGTGCTGGAATTACAGGTGTGAGCCACCCCGCCTAGCTGGGTTTTTTTTTTTTTTTTTTTTTTGGAAATAGACAATATGATTCTAGAGTGTGCATAGGAAAGAAACTATCCTGGAAAAATTCTGAAACAGTAGAAAAATATGGAGGAGGTCACACTGACTGAGTTTCATAACATTCTTTAAGGGTATAATAATAAAAGGTTTGGTATTTGTGTATAAATAGGTAACTAGATAAAGGAATGGAATAAACGGTTCAGAAATTGACCAAAATAGATACGATTATTTGGTATATGGCAATGATGGCACTGCATTTGTGGGGGGATACATGGGCTATTCAGTAAATTCTCTCCAGATTATATACAGACACAAAATAAATTCCAAATAGTTCAAATATAAACTAAATTGTAAAAGTATTAGGGGCCTGGAGCAGTGGCTCACACCTGTAATCCCAGCACTTTTGGAGGTTGAGGTGGGTGGATCACCTGAGGTCAGGAGTTTCAGACCAGCCTGGCCAACATGGTGAAACCCCGTCTCTATTAAAAATACAAAAATTAGCTGGATGTGATGGTGGGTGCCTGTAATCCTAGCTCCTCAAGAGGCTGATGCAGAATTGCTTGAACCTGGGAGGCAGGGGTTGCACTGAGCCGAGATTGCACCACTGTACTCCAGCCTGGGCAACAGAGCGAGACTCCACCTTACTAAATAAATAAATAAATAAATGTATTAGGAATGGTGACTTAACACACAGTGGGCAGGAGGGTGGGCAAGCGGTCTCCTCCGGGCAGGGTCCTGGCTAGTGCTGTGGGCACCACAAGGGGAAGAACAGCCCTGTGCTGTCCTCTGGGTAGTAGGAGACTGGAATTGGGACACTTGGGGTTGTATGTTTTTTGAAGCTTTGACTGTGATTTTTAAACAATAAAACGTTCTTTAAAAAAAAAAAAAAAAAGGTAACCACTGAGAAAGATATTCAATCTCATAGTGGCAGAGAAATTTATAGGTAATGGGCATTTTAGATAATGCAGGTTTAATAAAACTTTAGAAATAAGAAGACACATAGAAAGTAAAACAGGCTTTCCAAAAATCAGGCACAAAATATAAAGACAATGACTCTAGAAAAGAAGGTTGTTAAATTCCTACTGGCTTTCATAAGATACAGTTGGAAGAAATCTTTATGACTCTTAAATAGGTTTGATCACAGAAGTAAAACATGACTGCACACTCTTGGAAGAAATGAAGTAATTTTAGCAGGGTGCGGTGACTCACGCCTGTAATCTTAGTTTTTTGGGAGGCTGAGGCAGGTGGATCATTTGAATTCAGGAGTTTGAGACCAGCCTGGCCAATATGGTGAAATCCTGTCTCTACTAAAACTACAAAAATTAGCCAGGAATGGTGGCGGGCACCTATAGTCCCAGCTACTTGGGAGACTGAGACAGGAGAATTGCTTGAACCCGGGAGGTGGAGGTTGCAGTGAGCCGAGATTGCGTTACTGCACTCTAGCCTGGGTGATAGAGTGAGAATCTGTCTCAAACAATAAATAAATAAAAATAAAAATAAAAATAAAAAATAAATCAATTGATTTTAGAGTTAACACCAAGGAAGGACTGCAAGACAAAAAACAGGCACCTAGGCTAATCAAATTGTCTGCATCTAATAATGACTTGATAAGGAAAGGAAGAAGAAGAATGGAACTACTGTGATCTCTGGGTAAATGTTACTCACGATCCCAGTGAGAAAGATGCTGAGTAGGATTACGGTAATAAGTCACAAAAACAGAGTTTCAGTTTTGTAGAAAAATGGAAAATGAAGTCTATGTACTTGTGAATTTTGTAGATATTGCAAATATGTTAATTCTGCCACTGACCAGTCCCTTAAAACAGCTGGTAGATCAGCAAATAGAATATGCATAGACCTCTCACTATTCTACTCACTGGTTAGCATCACTGCTTAACAAGACCCTGGAATGGAGAAAAGTAAGAGCTCAATATCCAGGTTCCCAGGAAAAGGTGGCCTGTGATTGTATTCAGCTATACTCGATGTTTCAATTGCTGTCTGCAATCTAAATAGAACATAAAATTGAGAGATCTAAAAAGAAATGGTGGATACTTCTGATTCTCTGAAACATAACATGCTACATGTCCTCAAAACCTTATGAATGGCCCGGCATGGTGGCTCACGCCTGTAATCCCAGCACTTTGGGAGATCAAGGCGGGTGGATCACTTGAGGTCAGGCATTTGAGACAGCCTGGCCAACATGGTGAAACTCTGTCACTACTAAAATTACAAAAATTAGTGGGGCGTGGTGGCATGTGCCTGTAATCCCAGCTACTTGGGAGGCTGAGGTAGGAAAATCGCTTGAACCTGGGAGGCGGAGGTTGCCGTGAGCCGAGGTCATGCCACAGCACTCCAGCCTGGGCGACAGAGCGAGACTCCGTCTCAGAAAACAAACAAACAAAATTATTAGCTGGGCGTGGTGACGGGCGCCTGTAATCCCAGCTACTTGGGAGGCTGAGGTAGGAGAATCACTTGAACCGGGGAGGTAGAGGTTGCAGTGAGCCGAGATAGTGCCACTGCACTCCAGCCTCGGTGATAGAGTGATACCCTGTTTAAAACAAACAAACAAACAAACAAACAAACAAAAACCTATGAGCAAAGTCAAAAGATCAAGTGGAAAAATGTTTTTCGCTTAAATAGCATGCAAAAAACTTGATCTCTTTATATATATATATACACACACACATAAATATAAAAAATATATATAGTGTGTATACATATCTTCTTTTAAATCAACAAGAAAAAGACAACCCAGTGGAAAAGGTAAATGGAGGTAAACAGATAATTCACAATAGATATGAGAATGGTTCCTAAAAATATGAAAAGATGTTCAATTTTTCTCATTACTAGATACATTTAAATTAAGCCAACCAAGTAACCATTTTGCCTATCAAGTTAGCAAAGAGCAGACCAAGCACCCCCCGGAAGTTTCCACAGCTATCCTGTATTCAGAGACCATCTGATAGGAAAAATTAAAAAAGGGTAGGGAAACACATTTAGAGAACAAAATATCTCTTATAGGGAAGCTAAATTAAGTGGCATATTTTCCTCAAATGAGTTGCTTTAAACCTGGAAAAACTACTATCTTCAGTTTGCAAGTATTAAATATTTTTCCCCAGTGTTTGCTTCCTTCAGGAGTGGATGCCCATGAGACTAGTTGAGATGTGCTATTTATAACTAAATAGTGTTATCATGAATAATTAACTGGATGAACATAAAGGAGTGAGAAACAGTTGAATGTAATTCTTTGTAACACCTGTCTGAGAAAAGTTCACATCAAAGCAGCACGGAGCCTCCCCTTCCGGAGAGGTTTTTCTGAATCCGGGACCACAGCTTGAGCTACACACAGAGCTGGGAGTCTATGGAAATGTATTACTAATAAATATACGCATTAAGAGCAATAGGCGAGGTAGCCAGAGGTCAGAACAAAGCTTGGTTTTGTATTTAGGTGAACAAAGAATATAATTATATGGATAAGCTAGGTATGTTTTCCTAATACATATATTTATATTTTTGGCCGGGCATGGTGGCTCACGCCTGTAATCCCAGCACTTTGGGAGGCCGAGGCGGGTGGGTCACGAGGTCAGGAGATCGAGACCATCCTGGCTAACATGGTGAAACCCATCTCTACTAAAAATACAAAAAAAAAATTAGCCAGGCATGGTGGCGGGCACCTGTAGTCCCAGCTACTCGGGAGGCTGAGGCAGGAGAATGGCGTGAACCTGGGAGGCAGAGATTGCGCCACTGCACTCCAGCCTGGTTGACTGAGCAAGACTCCATGTCGAAACAAAACAAAACAAAACACAAACAAAAAAACCCACATATTTATATTTTTGAGGCAACCAAACTAACCAAAAGTGGGTACGTGAATCAAAGGCAAATGACCTAAAGGATAACGCATGCTGTGTCTACAAGGCATGAAAGGTCTGGTAATTGAAATCTGTAATTAAATTAAGTGTGGAATATGGTCAAAATGACAACTTTTCTAACCCCATGAGAAATAGGCATATTCAAAGTTGTCTGACTATTCAACAAATTAGGTTAAATCTATTTACTAATTGATTAAAAGTTCCGGCCTATAGTGTCATATAAAATATCCCAATATTCAAGTCATCTACTTGATTAAATGATTTTTTCTCTATTAGGCGGTGTTATGGGTTGAATTTTGTCACACACAACCCCCCAACCCCAATTCATCCATTAAAGTCCTAACCCCAAGTACTTTTGAATATTATTTTATTTGAAGATATAGTCTGTGTTAGTCCATTCTCACATTGCTATAAAGAACTACCTGAGACTAGGTAATTTATAAAGAAAAAAGCTTTAATTGGCTCATGGTTCTACAGGTTGTACAGGAAGCATGCCTTGTGAGGCCTCAGGAAACTGAAAATCATGGCAGAAGGCAAAGGGGAAGCAGGCATGTCTTACATGGTGGGAGCAGCAGGAAGAGAGAGTGAGAGGGGAGGTCCTACACACTTTTGATCAGCCAGATCTTTTGAGAATTCACTATCATGAGAAAGCAAGGGGGAAGTCCACCCCCATGATCCAATCACCTCCCACCAGCTACCTCCTCCAATACTGGGGATTACAATTCAACATGAGCTTTGTTGGGGGACATAAGGCCAAACCATATCATGGTCTTTACAGAGATAATAAAATTAAAATGAGGTCAATCCAGTGGGCCATGATTCAATATTAGTGTCCTTATTAAAAGGGGATATTTGGATACAAAGACAGACATGTACACAGGAAGAACAACATGTGAAAATTAAGGCATAGAGTGAATAATGCAGCTACAAGCCAAACACTGCCAGCAAACCACCAGAAGCTAGGAGACAGGCAGGAAACAGATCCTCCCTCACAGTCCCTGGAAGAACCAGCCCTGAGGACACCCTGATCTTGGACTTCCTGCATCTAGAACTGCTACTCAGTCTATGGCCCTTTATTACAGCAGACCTAGCAAACTAAAACAGGAAATGAGTACAAATAATTGCATCAGAAATCATATTTTAATAATTTTTAAAAATATTAAAAGATTAAATATTTTAATATTTTTTATAAAATATAAAATAAATTATAAAATAATATTATAAAAGTAGTCTCAGAAGTGAAAAGAAGGGGAGCACAGTTACTTTTGTGTGAAGGCACAGTTACTTTTGTGTAGATTCACAAACTGAATCTAGACATTGATTCAACCATGGCTAAAATAGCTCGGTAAGAAGAAATCTATTAATCAAATTTACCATATACATATTTCAAATACAAAAATCACCTCAACAGATGTTCAAAAGTATTTTATAAAATTTAACATTCATTCTTAATTTTTAAAATCTCAATGAAATTCAGTTGGATGAGTATAGTCTCTTCATAAACAAAATATACACACATTCAAAAGACAATATGCATTTCCTTTAAAATCAGAAGAAACACGGATTTTTAAAATCAACACCATTATTTAACACTGTTTTATGGGTGGTAATGCGGTGTGAGACCAGAAGGAAGGAAATATAAGAACTGGAACAAAAATACTATTGTTTTATAATTAAAATCCTCCCTACTCACCAAGGATCACAAAAAGTTCTATGACCCCATAAATCTTCCCAGAAAATATGACTAATACTGCTCTTTCTCTTTTCTTATTAACCCATGTTTAATATATCTGGGCACCTTATAGAATCCTACACAATAGAAGCTGGAAGGGCTAGGCAGGTGAACTACAAGACAAAAAGAGCAGAATGAGGATGGATTATGGGAATCTAAGTGTGCATGCCCCTCTCCAAAGACATCATTTAGATTATTTTTAAAGTGTTTTGAAAAGCCACTATAGCCAGGCGCATTGGCTCATCCCTGTAATCCCAGCACTTTGGGTGGCCAAGGCGGGCTGATTCCTTGAGCTCAGTTCAAGACCAGCCTAAGCAACATGGCGAGACCTCCTCTTCACTAAAAATACAAAAAATTAGTAGGGCGTCGTGGCACATACCTGTAGTCCCAGCTACTCGGGAGGCTAAGGCAGGCAAATCGGTTGAACCCGGGAGGGGGAGATGGCGGTGAGCGGAGGTCAGGCCACTGCACTCCAGCCTGTGTGACAGAGCGAGACCCTGTCTCAAAATAAATAAATAAATAACAAAATTAAATTAAATTAAAATTGAAGGCCACATTTAGTGCTTTTATTTTTTTTTCTTCCTAGAACAGTAGTTTATGAACACTAACAAAAAACTTCCGCCTCTTTCTACAAGGAGGAAAAAGAAGCCCAGGAAGATGAAGTGATTTACCCACAGATGTAAAGGCAAACACGAGTTGGAAATGAGATGGCCGGGCGCGGTGGCTCATGCCTGTAATCCCAGCACTTTGGGAGGCCGAGACGGGAGGATCACCTGAGGTAGGAGTTCGAGACCAGCCTACCTGACCAACATAGACAAACCTCGTCTCTACTAAAAATACAAAATTAGCCGGGCGTCGTGGCGCATGCCTGTGATCCCAATTACTCAGGAGGCTGAGGCAGGAGAATCGCTTGAACCCGGGAGGTGGAGGCTGCGGTGAGCCGAGATCACGTTATTGCATTCTAGCCTGGGCAACAAGTGTGAAACTCCATCTCAAAATAATAAAAATAATAATAATAATAGGAGGCTTGCTTGAGGTGATGGATAGCTCATTTACCCCTTTTGTGATTATTACACAGTGTATGCCTCTATCAAAATATATCATGTACCCCATAACTATATATACTAACAAGGTACCCATAAAAATTTAAAATTTTTAAAAAGAGAAAAATAAGAGGCTTCATTCTCCCTGTTGAATATAAGGGAAGATACTCCTACCCTACCCCTTCCCAGTTTTCCCCAACCCTTTCCCCTTTGCCTTTTCTGAGAGCATCTACTTTAAAAACCTTGCTATTTCTCTTTGAAATGCATATAAATCTTTTTAAAAAGCTAATAAACCTCCTACTACCTTTATGACCTATGATCTTCTTTCTAAAGGACCTGAGAACCATCTCTTTGAAATTTAATCCAGGAAGATAGCATCCCTGTCTCATAGTTTCTGTGAGAGAGTAAGGGTCCAGCTGCAGCATGCAGGTGCCTTGCTCCAGAATTGTGTCCCGTCATTGAATTTTCCTTTGGATAAAGCCAATTAACTAACACAGAGAGTAACCCCAATTTAGGATGAACTATGAGTGACAAATCGTGCTATTAAGTCTTTATTTGAGAACTAGTTATTGTTCATCACTGAATGAGTTGTATCTGGCTATATTAAAGGGTGAGATTTATTTCTCTGCCTTTGCAATCTCTTTTGTGATTGCCTGTGACATCACCTTCTGGTTTAATGCTTATTCAGTAATGAAACTGTCTTCTTTCTCTTCTACTTTTTATGGAGTTTTCTGGGTTGGCAGATTTTGTTTTAGTTATATGTCCCCAATAAGGTCACACAGTGAACCAGAGCTGAGTCACAAAAGGAACTGTCTGACTCCTGGCGTGGTATTCTTTCCATTGGCTCACTGCCTTTCAGGAGCACACGATTTTAGGTCTGCAATCGTTTACTGTGTACTTTTCTCCCTCCAGTGAGTCTTTAAGCTCCTTGAAGACAGAACCTATGACTGAAACATTTTCTGCTTTCTCAGTAGCTAACAAAGTGCCAGGGATATGGCAGATATTCAATAAATGCCAGTTCTTCCACTGAACTTGGAAGAATTAAGTCAAGTCAACTGTGATCTTAACTCTCTGACAGAAATAAACCAAAAAATTTTAAAAAAAAATTAAAAAAAAGAAAAAGAACTTCGATGAAATGGAAAAGAGTGCAGTGTGGTGTGGTATGGAGAAGAGGAAGAATTCCGAATGCGGGGTAAGAAGATTTGTCCTTGAATACTAGTTCTTCCCTGGTTTCAGTGAAGTCACCATCAGTTTCCTTAACTGTAAAGTAACAAAAAATATATAATGTTTATTATGTAAGATCCCTACGATCATGCAAAATGAGGATGTGAAAATTCTTTGTAATAATGACAGCTACCACCAACGCAGTACTTATGATGTACCAAGTATGGTTTTAAGCACTTTCCATATATTATCTATTTATTTAACCCTCACAATAACTTTCTACTTTACAGATAAGGAAACTAGCCATACAGAATTTAAGTAACTTCCGTCGGGCGCAGTGTTTCACGCCTGTAATCCCAGCACTTTGGGAGGCCAAGGAGGGTGGATCACTTGAGGTCAGGAGTTTGAGACCAGCCTGGCTAACATGGTGAAACCCCGTCACTACTAAAAATACAAAAATTAGCTGGGCGTGGCGGTGGGCACCTGTAATCCCAGCTACTCGGGAGACTGAGGCAGGAGAATCACTTGAACTTGGGAGGCGGAGGTTCCAGGGAGCAATGATCCCACCATTGCACTCCAGCCTGGGCGACAAGAATAAAACTCCATCTCAAAAAAAAAAAAAAAAACGGGGGGTAATTTAGGTAACTTAACTGTGTAACCTGAAGTTACACAGGTAGTATGCAGCAGAGCTGGGATTCTTACAAAGACAGTCTGGCCCTGGGTTCTGTTCTGCTAACTAGTGTGCTCTATTAGGCAGTAATATTATTATCCTCTGGGAGATTCCACTGCAGTCACTTTAGCCACTGTCTCTTTCATGCCTTGTCTAGCTTGCTACTCAGGCTGTGCTATGTTTGCCTCTCCTCGGGCCCCTCCTCTGACTCCTCTCCTGTTTTTCAGTGGGTTTCTTTCTGGCTTACTTTTTTCAAGAACGTCCTGGCCGGGCGCAGTGACTCACGCCTGTAATACCAGCACTTTGGGAGGCCGAGGCGGGGGGATCACGAGGTCAGGAGATTAAGACCATCCTGGCTAACATGGTAAAACCCCGTCTCTACTAAAAATTAAAAAAAAAAAAATAGCCAGGCGTGGTGGCGGGCGCCTGTAGTCGCAGGTACTCGGGAAGCTAAGGGAGGAGAATGGCGTGAACCCGGGAAGGCGGAGCTTGCAGTGAACCGAGATTGCGCCACTGCACTCCAGCCTGGGCAACAAAGAAAGACTCCGTCTCAAAAAAAAAAAAAAAAAAAGAATGTCCTTCAGCCTTTTGACAACACTGAGCTCCCCCTGGCTCATTCACATTTGAACCTGAACTACAAGCTAAGAAGCTTGAGAATTATGGGATGAATGCAAGTCCTATGGAGAAAGGACGTGGGTGGGAAGAGAAACGCTGTTACAGGAAGTAAGTGAAGACATCCCAGGCAGCTGTCAGTCATTTCAATGAAAGGAGAAGTAGCCCTGCCAGGAAGTTCAGTTGAGTCAGGAGAACACAGGGCAAATTAAAAGCCAGAGTCTTGCTCTGTCGCCTAGGCTGGAGCGCAGTGGCACCATCTTGGCTCACTGCAACCTCCACCTTCCGGGTTCAAGCAATTCTCTGCCACAGCCTCCTGAGTAGCTGGGATTCCAGACACCCGCCACCACCAAACCAAGGGGTTTCACCATCTTGGCCAGGCTAGCCTTGAACTCCTGACCTCATGATCCACCCGCCTCAGCCTCCCAAAGTTCTGGGATTACAGGCCTGAGCCACCGCCCCCAGCTGGTCATTGAGTTTTAGAGACATTAAGCAATTTGCCTGAAGTCATCCAGCCCGTGAACAGGGAAACCAGGACTCGAATCCTAGGTACCCAGTGGTAAGTCGGCAGAATATCCAGGCTGACCCCATTTGTGTGACACAGAGAGGATGACAAAGAGGATACTGAGGTTCCTTAGAGATTCCTGGAGACTGGCCTTAGCAAGCAGGTGGGGTCAGTGGGGCAGGGGATCACAACTTGGGCCTGGAGTCAGTTGTGCCCGGATGCGAGTGATGACTCGGGGACTAAAGCTCCCTGGGCCTCATCTGTGGACTTGGGATAATAATGGCAACAACTGCGATACCCAACGTTTATTGAGGGCTTACTGTACAGATTCATTATCTCAATTTTCCTCATCACTAAATTGGGAATAACAACAAGAATAGTAGTGAGAAAAATTAATGATAGATACCATTTATTGAGCATTTACTGTATAAAAATCTCTGTTCTGAGAGATATACACACCTTGGTGTTCCTCATCTGTAGCCTGAGAATAATAATAATAAATCATATGAACCACTTACTGATCACTTAATGGACAGAAGCCCTGATGTAAGTGAGTCACACGTCTCAGTTCCCATTCTCTAGGGACTGGGAATAGTGAATCATCACAACAGTATGGGAGAGTTGACATTCACTGAATACTGTGTACCAGGTCCTCTTCTACACACATTAGATAATGCCCAACTTGACTGGTCCCTGGCAACTCTCCAGTGTCGTCTCCCACCCCACTCTACCTCATTCCACTCCACCACGCAGGCCTCCTCCAGACGGCTCCTCAAACACAGCGAAGTGCAGCCTCACCTCCAGGCCTTGGCATGAGGTATGTCTTCTGCTAGGCGCACCTTTCCCCAAACACCCACAGGGCTCACTCCCTCCTTTGCTACCTCACTTCTCCGCTCAGATACCACTTTCTAGGTGAGGCTTCGCTAACCGCGCTGTTTAAAATCCAGGGCTTACAACAGTGCCTGGTACCCAGCAGGCAATCGGCAAATGCCTGCTTAGTCACTACATGCTCGGTCAATGGCAGCAGCCTGGTGCCGGTTGCCTTTGGAGGTGAGTCCCCAAGGCTGGCCTCCGGAGTGGCGGACACATTTAACAGATCTGAGGTGGCCTAGGGGATGTGACCCCAGACGAGGACCAGCAGGGCAAAGGCCCGGAAGGGACACGTGTTTGGAGTGTTTGAGAAGGGTGGAGAGGCAGCCTTGGCTAGAATCCAATGTGTGAGAGGAGCTCAGATGGGCGGACACGTCCCAGAGCTAGCGCGAGTCTGCGGGTCTTGCAGAGACTCTGGGTTTCCTGAGACCACTGGAGACACACAGACCCCGAGGACCAGAATGGGTTAACACGTGCCCTCCAGCCCCTGTTGACAATATAGATTTGGGAACTCGAGATGAGGCTGTGGGGCGGGGGGTCCTGACACCCACTTTACTCTCTCTGAGCTCAGGAGCATTTACCGAGCCTCTGGCGCCTGGGGCTTGACTGGAGGGCGGGGTCAGGCAGAGGCCCCGCCTCGAGACCCCAGGACGCCCCTCCCCTCGCCACCGTGAAGCACAGACTCTGGGGAGAACGCAGGCACGGTCGGAAATTATCGCCTTTATTTCTTCGCCGGTCTCGAGGGAGGGCGGCGACCGGGCGGATCCTGCTGGCCTAGGGGGCGTCAGGGGCAGCCACCGGCGGCTCCGGATCCGCCTCGTCGCGGGCGCGGGGGAGCTCACGTCCGGCCTGCCGGGGGCGGGGTGAGGCTGCAGACCAGGTTCCCGCGCTCCTCGCGTCCGCCCGCGTCTGCCCTAGGCCTACACCGAGGCTTCCTCTACCTCCGGGGCCGCCCTGCTCGGCACAGACCCCACTCTCAGGGGCCACTCCCAGGATCCCTGCCCGCCCCGCCTCCCTTCCCCGGGCTCCCTACCTCTCCCTCGCCGGCCCCGACCTCGGGGGCGCTCGGGACCTGCTCCGCGAATATCTCCAGCTCCGCCTTCAGCCTGCGGAGAAGGGGACGAGGAAAGAGGAGGAAGAGAGGGAGAGTCTAGGGAACAAGGAGGAAGCCACGGAGACGCGGAGACCCGACGACGCCGAGGGAGGCACAGCGGGGGAAGGGGCAGTGGGGGGCGGAGCGGGGGACCTGGGCCGGTTCCCCTCCGCCCTGTCCCTGCCCTCCTCGCCCACACCTCCCTTCCCCTCTCACCCGTCATTCACCGCCCTGGCGCCCTCGACCTCAGGCGGCGAGCTCAGCCGCCGCTCCACGTCCCGCAGCTTGGCGCGCACCAGCCTCCCTGCGGGTGGGCGGGCGTCAGGGGCAGGGCCAAGGCCCGGCCACATGCCCCTCCCCCGGCCCACCTGGCGCGGGAGGCTCACTCTCCGAGAGCAGCTGCTCCTTGCTCCTCTCCAGGGCACGGATCTCCCGGGCCAGTCGCTGCTCCAGCATCTGCCAGGACAAAGAGGAGGCCTGCCCGTCTGGATGTCCTCTTGGCTACACGGCCCGCCCCTCCCCTTTTGTGCTTCTCGGGAAGTCTTCACCTACATTAGGTCATTCATTCATTCAACTATTTATTAACTCAATGTGCAGTTTCTGCTGTGGCTGGAGACCCACCCACCTCCCCCCAAACGCTCTGCATGTCTCCAGGCACCTCTCAAACTTGAACTCTTCCCACTCTCCTCATCCTCCACTCCCCAGTCTGCGGCTCCTCAAAGGTTTCAGGCACCGTCCAGTCCCAGGGCCTTCCTTCTGTACCCAGATACCTGCACCGCTTCTTCCCTCATTTCCTTAACCTCTGTGTTGAGATGTCACTTGCTTAGAGGCCTTCCCACTGACGTTCCACGATCTAGCCACTAACTTTCTTGGTGCCTCCACTGTCCCCAACCAGCTTGAGACAGCCTCTTTGATCTGCTAAAGACTTGGCCTCTTTGATCTGCTACCCTCTCTCACTGCTTCAAATGCAGCCCAGTGCAGCCACTGACATTAGCTGAATGAAGGAATGACCTGACCATGGCTTTCTCTGGGCTGCCATTTGCCACTGCAAGATGAACATACTCTGGGTGAGCAGGGGGAAAGCAGATCACAATGGTACGCACCCGTCTGGGCAGGTGATGCTGGGTGTGGCAGTAAGGCATGGTGAGACTTAAGTTGATTTTAGATAAAAGCTGAGGGACTGAATAGGTGGACAAGAGGAAGCAAGGAATCAAGGATTATCCCCCGGCATTGGGCCTGGGCAGGGGTGGACTCTGGGCCAGTCAGTGGGACACTAAAGCCAAGGGAGGAGTGGCTTTGGTTGCAGGCAATGATAATGGCTCACGTGGAATTCCCAGAGGTCCTTGTGCTGGCCCGTCAGATCCTCCAGCTGTCCTTTGACATCCAACCTGGAGGCCAACACCCAGGAATGAGAGAACACATGCTAGGCCTGACCCCTGATGGGGGCTCCTCATGTGCAGGCCTTCAGATCCTGCCCATGCTCCCTCTGCTGGGAGCTGCTTCATGGGTTTTATCCTCTAAGCTTTGGTTCCTGCAGCACCTCTTCCAACAAACTCTCCCTGATGCAAGCCCTGCTCCCACTTTCTACACTGTGGTCTGCCAGGCCCCAGGCTTGGGAGTTACCCCAGATTCCTCTGTTTGGGACTCTGAAACCTGAGTGTTACGGACAAAAATTTGTTCCATGTACTGTTGCAACGTGTGCTTCCTGGGAAGGGAAAGACAACCCTGAGTGGTATTCTCTGAATGACCCACCATTCACTCCAGCAGGAGTGGGAGTTGGGATGTCTGTTCATGGCATTCACCTTTCTCATTTCCCCTGTTGAACGAGAACCTTCATGGGCCTGTGTTGAGAACATCACCCTGTCCATCCTGTCCCCCATGGAATGAACTCTGCCTTCCCAAGAAGGCTTTGTGAGGTGTGTGGTAATCTGGCACCATAGATTCTGTAACATCCTGGCTTGAAGCCTGATCTGTTACTTCACTGTGACCCTGGGCAAGTTACTTAACCTCTCTGGGTCTCAGTTTCCTCATATGTAAAATGGTGGTGTGGAGGGTGACATTAGCCTTTAACTCCTATAATTGTCATTATGAGGATTAGGTACATAAATGGGCATAAATGCTCATCAGACAGTGTGAGTAGTGTGGTTAAGTATACACACATTAGCTAACATCAGGTTTCCCCATGCAATTAAAATCATGGTGCACCAGGATGTGAGACCTCTGGTAACAGGAATGTGCTAAGTAAAGGTTCAGAGGATGCTGGGCATGGTAGCTGATGCCTGAAATTCTAGCACTTTGGGAGGCTGAGGCGGGCAGGATCACCTGAGGTCAAGAGTTCGAGACCAGCCTGACCAACGAGGAGAAACCCCATCTCTACTAAAAATACAAAATTAGCCAGACGTGGTTATATGCCTATAATTCCCGCTACTTGGGAGGATGAAGAGATGGATGGATATACGGTTGGAGAGACAGTTGATTGGATGTGTGAGCTGCTGGCTGGAGAAACGATAGCTGATTAGAGAAATGATAAGTAGAGGAATAGTGGCTGGATAGAGAAAGAAAGGATTGCTAGGAGAAAGGACAGATGTCTGGATGGACGGTTGGCTAAGTGAATATATGACGGGGAAGGACAGAGAGAGGATGAATGCATGATTGGATGGATGGAAGATTGTTAGGTGGAAGGTTGGAGATAAAATAGCCATCTGGCTGGATGACATGCTTGGATAGTTGGATAGATGGATGAATGGATGCATGAGTGAGTAGGTGAATGGCTAGATAGGTAAGTAGATGAATGGGTGGGCAAATGGATGACTGGGGCTTAAAATAAGCAGACAAATAAGCAAGTGAATGGATATCAAAGGACCTGGATAGCCAACAGCAAAAGACTGAGGCTAACACCAATGGATGGAATATATTTGATAAAGAAATTAGTAACGAATAATTAAATGAGTAAATTAATCTTAACAGGACCATTTAATATCAGAGATAACCAAGGAAGTCTTTTGTCTGACTGCTCTATTTATAGAAAGGTAAAATGAGGCTTCCATGTCCAAGATTGATTTCCATAGCTCTTGCTCCCTCCTTTTTCAGCTGGGGAATGAGGTGGGGAAGAGCTGAGGCAGGGCCACTTACCTCCGAGCCTCACTTTCCTTCTCTTGGCAGTGCATCTGGAGGATCCTGAGTGCCTCTGTGGGGAAGGAACCAAGGGGACCCTTTGGGAGCTCTTGGGGAGTCAGGGTTGGCCAGAGGTAATGGGCCCCACATCATGTCAGGCATTGGAGGGCACTGTGAGGACTTGGGTGTTTACTCCAAGTAAGGTAGTGATCCAGGGAGAGATCTGTACAGACAGGGAAGCACCCTGACTTAGGTTGCAGTGGGATTCCTCTGGCTGCTCTGAGGAGTATGGACTTTTGTGGGATGGAAGAGTAGAATAAGGAAGACACAGCAACTGGTAAATACCTTGCTTTTTGCTCAAGACCTCCTCTAGGTGCACTTTCTCTCCATTCACTGGAAAACACAATGACACTTTCAGCCTCCAGGCACCCCATTGCCATCCCCATTGCAACTTCATATAAGGGGAAAGCCACACAGAAGGTGTAGTACAGCCCTAGGAGAGCTGAGAGCTGACATATCTTCTTGCCACCCTTGCAACCATCTCCCACAAGGACCATCCTGATCCAGCTTCTCCCCCTCTATGCCCACATTCCTTGCAAATGTTGAAGGACTGAAGACCCTGAAGAATGTACAAGGTTTACAATGAGGAGAGAGATGGCTATAAAGAAATACACGCACAATGTCAGGTGGATATAAAGGCTCCTAAGAAACAAATCAGCAAGGGGCGTGAGAATGACCAAGAGAGGGCGGGATTCTATTCTGAGATGAGACCATCAAGATAGACCTGTCAGGGTGAAATTTGAGCTGAGAGCTGAAAGATGACATGAGACAGTGAGAGGCAATACAGATGATGTGAGCTAAGAGCATTGTAGGCCCGGGAACAGCCTGTGCAAAGGCCCTGAGGTATGCACAGGAGCATCCGCAGTGTTGATGGGTCCCTCTTTTGGCCCCACTTACAGGAGTCTAATTCCCTATGCAGGGCCTCCCAGAGAGTGTGGGTCTCTCTCAGTTCCTCACTGGATTTCTTCTTTGCTGGGCCAAGAAGGGAAGAAGACACTGTGTGAGTATAGTCTCTAGCCTTGCTGTTCTCTCGCAAATATGACATTGCATATTCATCTTCAAATAACCCTACAGGGGCCTAGATTTTATAGATAAGGAGGTGGATTCATTATAAATCCAGGCTCTTCCTGCTGGCCCCAGCTGGCCGGGCTAGGTCCCCAAGTTTACCTTGCTGAAGCTCGTTAATCCGGTTAATCAGGTCCTCTATCTGTGGCTCCAGACTTCCCTCTGAAGAAAGAAAGGAAGAAAGACTGAGCCAGAGAAGACTGGTGTCTGGCTGTCCAAGGCAGACGGAGAAGCACTGTGTCTGCTGCTATCAATTAGCAGGCATATATTGAGCACCTGCTGTATGCTGAGCTCTGCCAGAGCCCCTTGAAGGGCTTGCATTCTGGGCTGGGGAGATGGACATTGAGCAAAGATAACTAAATCAATTCAGGTGGCAGTAGCTGCTGTGAAGAGAAATAAAGTGAGGCAAAGCGTTGAAGAGCAAAAGGGTAAAAGGCATGTCTGGAGATATGGAAAGGGCCCAGATGAGGAGAGGGAAGCAGGTCCTGCAGTTCTGTGGGGGTAGAGTGTGGAGGGGGGACCCATTCCAGGCAGAGTGCAACAAGGCAGCGGGAACAAGTGCAAATTCCCCATAGTGTGGCAGGAGCGGGTGAGGCACGTGTCAAAAGTAACAGTGAGGGGCTGGTGTGGCTCAGGTCTCGTGAGCAAGTGGAGAGTAGCAGAAGGTGAGGTGGGGGAAGTGGGAAGTGGTATCACTCAGGGCCTCTTGGGCCATCGTGGAAGCCTTTAGATGTAACTCTGAGTGTGGTGTGAGCCGATGGAGACGTCCCATCTGCCCCGCCCTATCAAAAGCCAGACAGGAAGGGTTGTCAGTCTGCACTCTGGTACTGGTCTCATCTGAGAAATGGGGAAACCCTGCTTTTACACTGCTGGTAGCAGCTTGCAAGTTTCCCAGTGACAGGGTGATCACTGTCCCTTTAGAGAGTCAGCTCTAACTTCTCATAGTCCCTGTTTCAGTGCTCTGTATGCAGGAGACTTCCTTCTCATGCCTCTTTGGCATCAAGGTTGGCAACAAAGAACGGGGGCAAAAAGCTGCCCAACCCTTGCCAGGTCTCACTGCCGACCCCTCAGACACTCTGGGGTTAATGAACTCAGACCCTGGATTTTCCAAGGTCACTGACTCCAGCTTCTGTGATTTCCAGGAGAGTGGGTGCTCTCCACGGTGCTGATTATGACTGACAGAAATCTCTGGGGGTCTTTGTTTTACTGGAAATGATCAGTTTGGGTCACTGCATTTCTGGCCCTGCAATTTCTCTCCCTAATGTAACCTAGGCAGCAGTCCCAGTGCACTTCTTCTGCAGGCAGCCACAGAGTGGGAGAAGGGGAGGCTGCTGCTTTTGTTTGGAATAGACTGACGTGATACTATTTTAAGATGAGAATGGACTGGGGGTCTAACCTCTGGCCAGCACTGCCTCAGCTCTGATGTAGATACTGGGTGCACACTGGCTCCCAGATCTCCTGCAAAAAGCAAAGCAAGGTGCAAAACCAACTGCATTGCCATTTGTATGTAAAAGGGAGGACAAAAAAAAAAAAAAAAAACCACATCCATGAATGCATTTTTTAAAAACCTCTGGAAAGATACTTAAGAATTGAAAAACAATAGCTGCTTGCCCGTGAGTCAGGGAAATGGATGTCCGGTGTGTGGGGGGAGGGAGGAGGGATGGCAGGGGAACTGGTTTTTCCTTTCCTTTAAACTTCTTGAATTTTGAACTGTGAGGCTGTATTCTTGGTTCAAAGAATTAAATTATATAAGAGGGAGAAAGTGCAATGGGATAATTTCCTGAGGTTGTGAGTTGAGGTGGCTGAATTTGAACCATGTCTTTCTGACTTGAAACCCCAGGCTGAGGCTCAGAAACAAAGAGACACATGACCTTTCTGCAGCTTTATCACCATTGCCAGCAAGTCTTCAGTCTTCAAAGACTTGGCTTGCCCTGTAGAAACGAAAATCAAAATTACAGGACATAGCGAGAGTGAGAGGGGAGAGAGAAGGGAAGTAGGAAGTCCCAGCGGGGTCTGCAGACACCCCTGGGCTGGGGCTAAGGATGGGATGAGAGACAGATTTCCATCCGAAGCAGGGCCCCCGTCTCTTGCCCTTGAGGTTTATGGTGTGTGCTAGATAAATCAGGACCCCTAAGGGTCACCTTCTCCCTGAGGGGTTAAAAGACACCACCACAAACATCCCCTTAATGAAACTCAGGGGTGAAAGAAGGGAATGCATGTTTGCTGATGCTGCTGTTCAAGATCATTATGAAGTTCTAACCAGAGCAATAGGGCAGGAAGATTTCATATGAATTTCTTTGAAATAATTATAGCTCATAATTTATACATTCTTAATGAACTTATAGATCTAGGTAATAGTTACTAATGGCTACTAACATCAAAAAAAGACAACTGGATATTATGAGCTTCTCTCTTTTTCTTTCTTTACCCTGCAGCTCCAGTTCAATGGATTTTTATTTTTATTTTTAATATAGAGAGTTTATTTCAGCTAAGTTGAGGACTGCAGCTCAGAGTGCACTTACAAGCTGCCTTGGGGAGTGCTCCCTATGAGCCTCTAGATGGAAGAACATAACACAGCTGATGAAGGATTTTTGCCCTAAAAACCCCCACCAAAACCAAAAAAGCCTGATGGAATCCCATCAGGTTTCCACATCTAAATACGAATTCAGAGGAAGTACAAAGGGCAGGAAAACACATTAAATGACACCACTGGGGATGTGCTCAATATCATGTGGACTGTGGGAAACTCCACAGGAAAACCTGTTTCTTCAACAAATAAGTTGCAAAGAAGAAAATGAGGGAGAGGGAAAAATCCTACAGATTAAAAAAGACTTGAGGCATATATCAATCAATTAAATGAACAGACCTTATTTGAACCCTGATTCACCACACTTTTCACCATACATACTTCTATGTATATTTTAACATGAGCCTGTGTTACTTCTAAAATTTAAACAAGAAAAACCACAGGAAAATGTTAACGTTAAAAAAAAAAATCCTTAAGTCTTGAAATCAATGGTAAAGGTCAAATCTCAGTGACCTACACCTCTCTAAGGCAAATTGAACAGAGAAGATGAAAGGCAGCTCGCAAACATGATAGCCAAAAAGTTAATGAAGAAACGCTTACCCACAATAGTATACAGTGAAAATTCCCTCTCCCTCAGTTCTCTAATTCTCCTCAGAGGCCACTAGCATTACAAGCTATGTGTAGGTACTTGGAGATAATTCAATGTATACACAAACATACCTCCCACATTTTCATTTTGCTTTTCCTTTTGTTGTTGTTGTTTTTGAGATGGAGTCTGGCTCTGTTGCCCAGGCTGGAGTGCAGTGGCACGATCTCAGCTCACTGCAACCTCTGCCTCCCAAGTTCAAGTGATTCTCCTGCCTCAGCCTCCCGAGAAGCTGGGACTAAAGGCGCATGCCACCACGCCTGGCTAATTTTTTGTATTTTAGTAGAGACGGGGTTTTACTGTTTTGCCCAGGCTGGTCTCGAACTCCTGAGCTCAGGCAACCCACCCGCCTCGGCCTCCTAAAGTGCTAGGATTACAGGCGTGAGCCACCACGGCCAACTACATCCCACGTTTTCTTTTCTTTTTGTTTTGTTTTTTGAGACGGAGTCTTGCTCTGTCGCCCAGGCTGGAGTGCAGTGGGGTGATCTCAGCTTACTGCAAGCTCCGCCTCCCGGGTTCACACCATTCTCCTGCCTCAGCCTCCAGAGTAGCTGGGACTACAGGTGCCCGCCACCACACCAGGCTAATTTTTTTTTTTTCTTTGTATTTTTAGTAGAGACGGGGTTTCACCATGTTAGCCAGGAGGGTCTTGATCTCCTGACCTCGTGATCCGCACGCCTCAGCCTCCCAAAGTGCTGGGATTACAGATGTTTACAGACATGAGCCACTGCGCCTGGCCCACATCCCACATTTTCTACATAAGTGGTAGCATGTTGTACATGATGCACCCCATCTTGTATTTATCATTTGACAATGTACACCAGTGATCTTTCTATTCTTTTTAGTGGCTGCATGGCATTCCACTGTGTGGATATACCATAATTTCAAAACAATATCCTATTGATGGATATTTAAGCTGTTTACCTTATTTTGCTGTTACAAAGAATGCCACAATGATCATCTGCATTTGTGTTGTCAAGCTGCCATAACAAAGTACCACAAACTGGGTCTTCCCTCTGTGTCTGTGTCTTCACCTGCCACTCTCATATCTTGATGTGTCTATATTTCCCTCTACTTATAAGGACACCAGCCATTGAATATGGCCCTCCCTAATCCAGTGTGACCTCCTCTTCACTAACTATATCTGCAAAGACCCTACTTCCAAATAAGTCACATTTCTGAATTTCTGGTGGATATGAATTTTGAAGGGACACAATTTAACCTAGCACACCATCCTTGTACATTATTCTTTGTGCTTGCATTAGAGTGTATCTACTGGGTACACATAGAGTACTACTTAGATGCTACTTGGTGGATCAAAGGTATGTATATTATGGAATTTGGCTGATAGGAAATTGCCTTTCACCTGTCTCAGGCCCAAAAATCATACTCTTACCAGGCAAGTATGTTTTTAATCTTCTTCATTTTTGTTTTGTTTTGTTTTGTTTTTGCTAACCGGCAAAAACTGTTTCATTTCAAACTTTCTGATAAATAAATACCAAAACTTTATTCATTTCCTCTTGATCAGAAATTCCACTCCTCGGAATGCCTCTTAAGGACATAATTAAGGATGGTGGGCGAGATGTTGTTTCACTGTTTATAATTTTAAACTCAGAAGTAACGGCTGGGCGCGGTGGTTCACGCCTGTAATCCCAGCACTTTGGGAGGCCAAGGCAGGTGGATCACCTGAGGTCAGGAGTTTGAGACCAGCCTGGCCAGTGTGGCAGAACCTCAACTCTACTAAAGATACAAAAATTAGCCGGACGTGTTGGTGTGTGCCTGTAACCCCAACTACTCAGGAGGCTGAGGCAGGAGAATTGCTTGAACCCAGAGGACAGAGGTTGCAGTGAGCCGAGATGGCACCATTGCACTTCAGCCTGGGCAACAAGAACAAAACTCTGTCTCAAAAAAAAAAAAAAAAAAAAAACCAAAAAAAAAAAAAAAAAAAAAAAAAAAAAAGGAAATAACTTGAAGATACCTTAGGGGATTAATTACAGCATGTTTGTAGGATGAAATTCTTTGCAGCCATTAAAATCCATGTTGTAAATCAGGGTTTTTTAACCTGAGCTTATTAGATATTTTTTGAAGTATTTGGTGGTATGTTCACCTTCTTTATGTCTTTTTGTTTGGCCTGAAATCCTTTATAAATTAGTATGTATTATTTTAATTTGCATTTTCATGTTTAAATTACATAATAAACACATGTAGAATAACTTACATAATAAACAAATGTGGAAGAACAAAATTAAAAAGAAAAGTCTCCCCTCACCAGCAGCCCCTTCTCCAAGTCACTCCCCTTCCCAGAAGTAACCACTGCCAGCAGTTTGGTGACAACATTTGGTCTTTTAGTAAAATACATTTCATGTATTGCTCTAAATTTTACTTTCTGACTCAAGTAAAATTCTAAGAAAATTCAAAGAAATATGTGACGTTAAAAATGAAATTTCCTCTTTTCTCCTTAATCCTAAATCTCACTGCCTCCCCTGATACAATCACTTGGAACAAGTTGGCCTCCTGAGATTTTTTTTAATTTCAAAAATATTCTTAATATTTTGGAAATAAGACAAAGAAGTAAAGCTACTTTAATAACAAGGGAAGGTGTTTGTGATTGTTTTATTTTTAGTACCTTATTATGAGAACTTTCAAATGCACATGAGAGTGGAGAAGGTATTATGATTAACTCTCATATGCTCATTGTCCAGATCTGACAATTATTAATATTCACCCTATTTATTTCACCTATGCTTCTCCTGTGTTGAATTATTTTTAAGCAATGCCCAGGCTTCTTGACATTTTATTCCCAGATACTTCATCAGGAGTCTGAGCTACTTAAGGACATTATCTTAGATGACCCCAATCCTATAATCACAACTGACCAGATTAATACTCATCAGGTAACATCTCCCAATACCCAGGCCATGCATTAATTTCCTGATTGTCTCCACATCTTTTTTATGGCTGGCATTTGCAACCATTTCTGCAAAAGCTCCATCTGTGTTTTTCCTCTCTCTGCTTTCTAGTGCTAGTCATGAAATAAGGCCAAGAGTGGGTAACAAGTAAATCTTTTAAATAATCCAACTAACACTTTGACACACACACACACAAAGTCCATTACAAAAGAAAACGGCCAGTACAGTAAGAGCACCCTTGTAAACATTTTATTTTGAAATAATTTCAGATGTACACAAAAGCTGTAAAAATAGGCCACAGTGCCCCCATTTTGCCCTTATACCAGATTCCCCATTTGTGAGTGATTTTGAATAATAAGTTGCAGACAACTTGACTCATTACTCCTTACTATTCCAGTGTCTATTTCCTATATACAAAGGGAATCTACCAGGTAACCACAGTACAACAATCAAAACCTGGATGTTAATACTGATCCAATATGAATATAGGATCCTCAGTTGCCATTCAAAATTTTCCCTCTTCTCCCTTATATTTTAAAATTATATATGACTACTTACATTTTTCTAAAAGAAAAATAGAACAATAAATCACAAAAATGCCTCCACCTCTGCAGTACTCCCAAAATCCAAATCCCTTGTCCAGAGTTATCACTCAGGCCTTTACCATTCAGACACTTTTTCTGTGTAACATACACAGGGCTATACCTTCCTCCATTTTTGTTTCAATCCCAACTGGCTTATCTCTAATCAAAATAGGGTCTATTTTGGAGCTCCTTGTGTGTCAATAATAATCCTATCAACTTAAAATTTAATTTTTGTACATTTAAATTAGAATTTTTCTTTTTCTGCCTCTTAAAAAAAAAAATCCACCACAGAGACATTCCACAGCATGCACACATAAACCTAGACTTAGCCATTTATGTGACTGTTCCTTGTGTTGTGCCTGCATCAACACTCCAATGACCATTCCTGGTCCATACACTTATGTATTCTCCTATGATTACATAGCATGGGGACTGCAGAAGTGGAAGAGCATTTTAGATGCTAAAAATACTCTGCCAAACTGCCTCTAGCAAAGCCTTTACTTTGAGTCAGCTCTCTTCCCTGAGGTAGGAAAAGGCCTGTTTCTCTACAAGGTCATCAATACCAGATACTATTCTTCCCTTTATAAAGCCAATTTGATGGGCTAGAAATGGCAACTTGATACGTCTTTCAATTTTTCCTTTGCTAGTGAAATCAGTCATAACTTTAATTTTGAGGAATTTGAAAGGTTGATACTAAAATAGTTTTTAAAAATTGTAGTGGCAGCTGTATTACACAGTTAATACATGAGATCTATTTGCATCTGTCTTACTTCCTTCTGTCCTTTGTTGAATGCTGGCACTTAGTATGTGGCTCTAATCTAAAACACCTCTCTGTGTGGAAGTTATTTCATTAGTCACACATTAAAAAATTACTGAACACCTACTTTACACCAAGCAGGCATTGTTTTAGGTGCAGGGGAGTGAGAGGTAAACAGTCTCTGTTCTCATGGAGCTCACATCCTAGGTCAGGTAATTAACAATAATCATTACTTTGATGTCTATATGGGTAGGTCTGGCAGGATGCAGTCTAGTGTGTTTATTCATACAGTGGTTTAAAGAGTGTGCAGAAAGGGGTGTTAGAGATAGATAAAAGTGGGACAGAAAGGTGACAACAGTTGAAGCATAGTGATGGGTACATGGGCTTTGTTTATGCTATTTTCTCTACGTTGGTACACTTTGAATACTTCCGTAACAACACAAAAAATACTAGTGGCATACAAATGCATTACTGCCTTGGGAATTTTTTTTTCCTTTTTTTTTTTTTTTTCTCTGTTGTCTGCGCTGGAGTACAGTGGCACAATGTCAGCTCACTGTAACCTCCGCCTCCTGGGTTCAAGCAATTCTCCTGCCTCAGCCTCCCAAGTAGCTGGGGCTACAGGCACCTGCCAACCACACCTGGCCAATTTTTGTTTTTAGTAGAGACGAGGTTTCACCATGTTGGCCAGGCTGGTCTCGAACTCCTGACCTCAGGTAACCCACTCACCTCGGCCTTCCAAAGTGCTGGGATTACAGGAGTGAGCCACCAAGCCGGGCCAAGGAAGATTTTTTTCTTCTTTTTTTCTGAGACTGAGTCTCGCTCTATCACACAGGCTGGAGTGCAGTGATGCGATCTCGGCTCACTGCAACCTCCGCCTCCCAGATTCAAGAGATTCTCCTGCCTCAACTTCCTGAGTAGCTGGGATTACAGGTCCACGCCACCACATTCGGCTAATTTACATATATATATATATATAGTTTTTAGTAGAGAGGGTTTCACCATATTGGTCAGGCTGGTCGCGAACTCCTGACCTCGTCATCTGCCCGCCTCTGCCTCCCAAAGTGCTGGGATTACAGGTGTGAGCCTCCGTGCCCAGTCTGAGATTTTTTTTCTTTTGGATGGAATACAATTTCCAATAGCGTCTAGGCCGACACCCCTCCACCCTCCTTTGCCTGTCATTCAAGTCGATACCCTGGAGAAAAGAGGCTGTGGGGTAGGCCATGTTCGATTAAGAGGTTTAAGAGTCCATCAAAGTGTGGTAGGTGTTAGGTGTGACATGGCGACATTGGGAATTACTGTTAATAAGGGGGGGCTGCAGCAAGGTGATTTTTATGAGAACATCCCCACCGCCCCACTTCTGTTTGAAGACTTGCGTACTGAACTATGTGTTGTTTACTTTCAACAACGTATTGACTAGAGTTGACAAAAGTTAATCTCGATGGTAGGAATATGCCTGTTAATTTATCTCCACTCTGCTGAACGGTTAAAAAATTGTTTTTCTTCAATAATAAAAGGCTTAACATTTTATTTAAAAAATATTGGAATATCATTATTTCATTATTGTAATGGGATGAATCCTCCCTCCTTTCTGCCCTGGTTGGAGAGAAAGGAGTGCAGCCCACTTGCCCTCACTACCTTCAGCCTCCTCAGCGGCTTCTGGCGCCTCCACATTCAGAGGTTTCAGCTTCCCCGCCATTTTCCAACGCGAGGCCTGTGCGCCAGCCTTGCTTGCTGACTGGCTGAAAAAGAAACCACGTGAGGGCGAAAGGCTTTTCACTACGCATGCGTGCAGTCCGCGGTTACGCCATCGGTTAACTCAGCAGTCAGCTCTGGGCAAGCGCGGAACACACTGCGCCCCGATTGCATGCTACAACCTT
This sequence comes from Papio anubis, assembly GCF_008728515.1. Classification (NCBI taxonomy): domain Eukaryota; kingdom Metazoa; phylum Chordata; class Mammalia; order Primates; family Cercopithecidae; genus Papio; species Papio anubis. The sequence continues at coordinate 12,816,528 of NC_044993.1, forward strand.
GAGGCTGTAACTCCACAAACAAGGGCAGAGCTAGGGTAATGGCCAGTTGGGGAGTGAGGGTAGTGTGCACACATACAAAACCCTAGGAAGGTCTCTCCTGCTTTAGGCTGCTTGTCTTGTGCAGGTTGTCAAAGTCTGGGACAGACGTGCATGTGCTATGTGGTGGTACACAATAGTTCGAGTCTGTTTTCGTTTACAAATCTTCATCAGAGTTTACGAGAGAGGGTTACTTATCTCTGTTTCACAGATGAGTAAAATGAGGCTTAGAAGCTAAGTGCATCTTCTATGTAAAAATGCTGGATTTCAGCCACTGTGTGCAGTCAGGTGCTTTGTGTCCTGGGTTCCACAGGTGGACACTAGAGGCCACCTTCTCATTAATGTTAGCAGCAGCCGGCATTGAGGGGGTCATTTCTGGCAGGGTAAAGATGAAGAAAACTACAAGAAGGGCAAAGGAATATCCTTGTGGGTCTTACTTTTAGGACTTTTATGTAGTTTTTTTCTTTAATACCCTCAGGCCAGTTCCAAGCATAGCGTGGCCCTGAAGTGCCAATTCCAGCACCCCTGTGGGCCACCCTAGAGACCTTGGCCAGATCTGGACACTCACGGCTGAGATTCAACTGAGGAGGCAGACCCCTGAAGCAAGTTTGGAGGGGACAGTCCCTCACAGAGGCTAGAGCATCATTCAAGTGGAGGAGATGAGACAGAGGGAAGGGAGAGGGAGGCCTAAGGATTTCCCCAGAGGGGGAGGTGCATGACCAGGTGAGGAAAGCAGCCTGCTCGCCTGGCTGTTGCCACCATCTCTTTCATAGATGGGCCTTCAGATCTTGCCCCATTGCCTAGGGAGACAATGACTAGCCACGGACACACCCCCACCCACATTTCCAGGGTGGACAGAAGGTAAAAAACAAAGGTGGTTGCTCCCAGCACTGCCTGGTCTGGGAGCTCCATCTATCAGAGTCCAGTGAACAAGCCATTGTGGGCAGCTTGGTCCGTAGAGGGGGCTGGTGGTGTGGAGTACTTGGGTGGGTAGCGAATGAAGAGCCGGTCCTCCTCTTTCTTCACCCAGCGCAGGAGTTTGGTCACTACCAAGATTGCACCTGCCTTGGTGACCAGAGGGCTGAGGCAGGTATAGAGCTCGAATTTGGAGGTCACCTGGGGGTTTGGGAGGAGACAGAGTCAGATGGGCCAGAGCTGGCTATGGACAACCCTGTCTACCCCAATGCAGCTGCATGTCTGCCTCCTGCAACCTGGAACCTGTACCTGGCAGCACCTCCTACCGGGTGCTGCCTAGATACTGGGCTAAGGTAGGTAAGCTGATATTGTGCAACTAATGAGCCAAGGGTCAGCGGGACCTAGTGGCTTCAACTGGGTGATGCTGGTTGTGTTTGTGGGTACTCTCTAGACCTGTCTGCTCATCTGGGGACTGGGGAACACAGTAACAATGTTTAATATTCTGTCAGTAACCTATTGTGTACAAGGTCCTGCTCTAAGCTCATACAACTATGTTTTCCTCATCAACAGCCAGGAATTAATATAAACAGGAACTCAAGTTATACCTCATACTAAATGGAGAGGCCTGATCCCACAAGGTCACTCGTGCCTTTCCTGTGCCACCTCCAAGAGCTCTCCCCTTCACGCCCTCTGCTCCGGCCATTCTGCACTTTCCTTACTATTCCTCAAACATAGCCAGGCTCAGTACCACCTCACAGCATATCAGTCCTTTCCCTCTGCCAGGTGTACTCTTCCTCCTAATATCCATGTAGCTCAATACCTCCTTACTGCACTCAGATGCCATCTGCTCAGGGTGGCCACTCTGATCACTTGGTTTAAAATTCTGGTCCTAACATATCTTGTTTTTTTTGTTTGTTTGTTTTTTGTTTTTAACACAGAGTCTCACTATTGCCCAGGCTGGAGTGCAGTGGCATGGTCTCAGCTCACTGCAACCTCCGCCTGCCAGGTTCAAGCGATTCTCCTGCCTCAGCCTCCCGAGTAGCTGGGATTACAAGCGCATGCCACCAAGCTCGGCTAATTTTTTGTATTTTTAGTAGAGATGGGGTTTCACCCTGTTGGCCAGGCTGGTCTCAGACTCCTAACCTTGTGACCCGCAGCCCCCTCTCCACCCCTATTTGGCCTGCCAAAGTGCTGGGATTATAGGCGTGAGCCACTGCACCCGGCCCATATCTTGGGTTTTAAATTCCAATCTCTACTAAAAGGTACAAAGGCTCCATGGAGAAATGGCTGAGTTGAGGAATGGAATAGAGAAAGTCAAGTAAGATGTGCTCACGTAGTGAAGGGGACGTGTCAGAGACACAGGGATCAGCCTGGCTGAATCAGGGTACCCACTGGCTAAATCAGAGGCAATTTGAACACCAAAATAAATGCTAGAGAAAGATTTTAACTCACTGAATTAAAGAAAAATCCATAAGATAATATTGATAGAAAATTAAAAATTCAATAAATAGAAGAAAAAGTTATTCCTTTTTTTTTTTTTTTTTTTTTTGAAGTGCAGTGGTGCAATGTTGGCTCACTGCAACCTCCGCCTCCCAGGTTCAAGTGATTCTCCTGCCTCAGCCTCATGAATAGCTGAGATTACAGGCACACACCACCACACCCAGCTAACTTTTGTATTTTTAGTAGAAACGGGGTTTCACCGTGTTGGCCAGGCTGGTCTCGAACTCCTGACCTCAAGTGATCTGCCCGCCTCAGCCTCCCAAAGTGCTGGGATTACAGGCGTGAGCCATCACATCCGGCCCCATGTTATTCTTTATAGTAAAATCCCAACCAATGAATGTAGAAAGAATGATGGAGTTAGGAAAACCACTGTCTGGCCAGGTGTGGTTTTCACCACACCCTTTAAAACTCTTTATGAATATAAATATAAAAACTCTTTATATTGTTTTTGCGACTTCTTTAAAATGAAAGTTAAAAAAATTTAAAAACAAAATCCTTAGCCTAGGACAATGCCTGATCCACAGCAGTCATGCAATAAATTAATAAATATGCATTACATGGCAGGGCCTGGGGGAAGGTGCCATTTCTGATGAGGTCCCCTTCTCTGGCCTCCCTCAGTAGTTGACCTTCAGCAAACCCCTAGGAAGTGAGGGCTGGAGCCCAGAGGAGACCCAAGGGAAGGGTACCCCAGGTGGAGGGCACAGCAAGGGACCAAGCCTACAATGTGTGAGGACTGCTGGGGACTCATGGAGTCATAATGAGCTGGTGATGAATGGGGTACCTCCAGACACATGGACTGGGCTACTAGGGAATTGGCAGGCACAGCAATGGTGGTTAACGGAGCCTCTGGAAAGTCAAAGACACTGTCCTGGTTGCTAATCGGGGAAAAGCACACAGAAGGGTGAGGCTAATGTCGGATTAGAGTCACGGTCATTAGTTGTCAGGGGCTTCAAAGATGTGTGTGTAAAGGCAGGGACAGTGTCGCAGGCAAGGCACAGCCCAGCCAGAGGCCTGCTGTGTTTGGTGGAGGCACTATGGCTGGAAGGGATACAATATAGGGAAAGGAGGCTTGAAGTGGTGAATCAATTCACTCAGAGCCCTGCCCAACTTACCCAGGCCAGCAGTGTCTCCTTCTCAGCCACGTGGTAAATGAGGCGCAGGGGTCGGGAGGTGTTGTGGAGACGAGCATGCAGGCGGTGGTACAGGTCCGACAGCCGCTGCCGCTCCTCCTCTCTGCTGTAGGGGGCCTCTAGCTCAGGGCTGCCATGATGGAGGGAAAGGTTAGTCCAGCGCCTTCTTGGCTGGCCCATTTCCTCCCTCAGTCTAGAGATTTCAATTAAGTTAGGGAGCTGAGCCTCTCCCATGAGACTTGAGGATTCTCAGGGGTTGGAGGCTGACCTTCCCTCATCAAACTAGGGGATTCCCTGAGTACTAGGGCCCTGCTCTCCACCAGAAGAGGGGGATTCCTTTAGGTCCATGACTGATGCTCCATCATCAGAGACTTGTTCTGTTCCCTCTTTCTTAAGCATGGCCGGTTATCTCTCCTGAGTCACATCCCTGAGATGCTGAACTTCCTGGTTTGACAGGCCTTCCCACCCAGCCAGTTGCCTTAGGGTCAGGGCCTACCTGGTAAACTGGGGCAGTTGGCGGTGGTGGTCAGGGATGTCCAGTGGCTTATACAGGAAGTGCCGGAGGCCCGGCGCCCCCACAGCCTGCACACTGTAGGCAGGAGCACTGGCTGATGAGGCATTAGAGAAGCCGGCAGCCTCCCCAAGAACACGCATGGCACCAAGGGCATGCATCCCGTCTTCGACCAGGCGCCGGCAGGCGGCCATGGCATGGAAGGCTTCACGTTGGGTGCCAAGCAGCAGCAGGCAAACAGGCATAGCATCCAGGCGGGCCACGTAGGCGTAGAAAAAACCATCAGGGTTGAAGCGGGGCAGGCACACTGGTGCCCAAGCCTCACCCGCCGCAAAGGCTGGTGCACCCACCCAGTCGAGCAGCAATTGCAGGTCAGCTGGGTCCAGCCGGCACTCGGCCAGCACATTCCGCTCCTGGGCTGCTGTTATCAGTCGACCGCCTACTGCCAGCACTGACAGCGCCAGGCCAGGCGCTGTGCAACGTCGGAGGAGTGCACCCAGTGCGTCTCGCAGCGGGCGGGCAAGGGGCACACAGCGCACGGCACCCAGGAGCAGGGCTCCTGGGTCCTGCTCCACACTGTCCAGAAGTCGGTCCAGTGTGCGCTCCGAGCCAGCCAGCAGGCGGCGGAGGTCATAGTTCTGCTTGTGTGCGAAGATGCGGGCGACACTTGCACGTGTCAGCGTGCTCACGATCTGTGCGTGCACAGCTAGCAGCTCCCCCCGCAGTTGGGCTGCTGACTGAGAAGTCCGTGACATGGCCACGAGCAACAGTGGGCCCTGTTGTAGGAACACCAGCTTGTGGTCCTCTGTGGAAGGGAGGGGTAAGAAGAGGGGGTAGAGCTGGATCAGGAATGACCAGAGGGAGACAGTGGGGCTCTTCCGCTCTCTCCTACCATACACACACCGGGCCCCAGTCCACACGATCACTCTGTGGGCACCTGGACTGGGGTAAGGACAAGCTGGAGGAATCTGGACATTTGCAGAGACATGATGGGATGGCCAAAGGAACAGGTAGGTTAGATACACAGCACGGAGCAGGGGCAGGTGGGAGGAGATGGTACAAGGGCTGACACAGAGCCGGAAAGACACAGCTTAGCCACACAGCCCCCACAGTCATGCTCTCAGGCAACATAGAAGTATCCAGCTAGTCACTCAGATCCCAGCAAGTCAATCATTCAGAAACCAGCAGGCCAGACACAGATGAACCCCCCACCTCCCACCACTGACAGTTAGAGCCCTGGCTGACCATCCACACACATGGACCCAACCCTGGCTGGCTGGATAGTGCCTGAGGCAGGCAGACGGACCTACCCATGCCAGCCATATTCCCGGTCACTGTCTCCCATTCTGCCTCCCACCTGTTTGCTCACCAGCGTAGATGGCGCGGATGGTATCTCCTGCACTCTGCACAAAGGACACCAGGGCGGTCATTACACCCATGGTAGCCGACAGCGCCTCCACACTACCATACCGCGAGTAGATGGGCTTGCCAGCCTCACTCAGCACAAACACATGCTTCCGCTGGCTGCGCCACTCCTCGTCACTGGGGTCCCCGCCCTGGCCTCCAGAGCTACTCTCAGGGCTACGCGTGGGACTATTTTCAGGGGCTGCAGGACTCCAGAGCCGAGAGGTACTTGACGGGGCCTCTGACTGGGGCGGTGGTGATGGGCTGGGTGGCTGGTCCTTGTCCTTGGATCCTGAAAGGGAGCCCCTGGTGGGTCATCTGCATGTGAACCCCTAACCCCACATCCCCAAGGACCCACCAAATATCTACTAGCCCCTCCAGGAGCCCTGCATGCTGACACACACCTCCAAGTGTCTCCTATGCCCCTCAATGACAAATGACTGCCCTGGGACCCCGCAATGATCTTCCTAAAACCCTAATAAACCAACACATTCTCATTGTCATTCCACTGGACCTGCTATGTTCCTACAGACGAATTACTTCCTTTTCAATAACTGTCATTCCCAAGTCTTCAAAGCACGCCATTGACTCTGGATGATGATTATTCGTCTCCAATAATCCCCCATTAACTCCTCCGACCCCTGTTTTTTCACCTGATATCTGCTCACCCAATGGCCACCCTTAACATATATTAATATCTTAAGTATCTGAATGCCCCTTCCCCCACCACTACCCTATCAGTGATACCCACTGATAGGTGATGACCCCTACTAACTCTCCTGGTTGCCCATTTATATTCTTGGTAATATCCAGTATTTCTCCCAGTGACTGTCATTAATATCCACTAACACCCAGATCTTTAGGACTCCCCTAATCCATTATTCACTCCCACTGTGGTTCACAAACACCCCAATGACCCCACTTTAACAATCATTAACACCTGGTTTTTCAGTGATCCTCCATGACTGCCCTGATCCACAATTTATTCTACTCCATGTCCACTCCTCCAGCCCCCAACAAGGACCATCATTAACCTCCACTAACACCCAGCACTTCAGAGACCTTCACTCACTCCCCTGACCACCTTCAATCTCACTGATATCCACTCCCCTCTGTACAGTAACCATTATAATATCCACTAACACACAAGACTTTAATGACTTCCACTGCCCCTCCCCATGACCATCATTAACATTCACGAAAACCCACAACTTCAATGGCCTCTACTGACACATCCATTTATTCCCATTCATCCCCCAATGACAGTCATTATTATCCATGTGCAGCTATGTCTCAATAATTTTCCCATGAAATCCCAATAATTGCATATTCTCTCATTGACATTCCCATGACTGACACTCCCATGTCCCCAAATATCATTACTCCCTCCTAATAACTGCTCTTACCTGCTATTAATTCCCAAGTCCTCAACCTCCCCATCCACATTTATTCTCACATCACTGATCCTTCCCAATGATTCCATTTGCATCCACTAGTTCCAAAGTGATCAATGGTACAGACTTCTCAGCGACTTCCATTAAATCCCAAATGAACAACTTTACATATCCACTAATATTTGGTTCCTTAAAGACTTCCCAACAGCCTACCAATGACTTCAATGATGTAAATACTCTGAGTGCCCATGGAACTTCACTGATTCCCCTTCCCACTTCTATTATTTAATAAATAACACCCTACTCCTCAAAAACACTAACTTCTAAACAGTACTCCTTGGAGTCTATTGACTTTCTTCTGCGCATTCTTTGACCTAAACACTCTAAATCCTCAGTGACCCTCTTTGGTTCTAACAGCCCCCTTTTTGATTCTTCAATGACCTAAACTCACACCAAACCCCCAGTGAACACCCGCTGACATCCAATGACTTCCTCAGTGAAGTAAACTACACCATGTGTCCACAATGACCTCCTCCTGACCCGGCTATGGTTTAAGCCACTTCTCTTGAGTCCCAAACAACTCCCTACCCATCACCCACTGACCCTCCCCCTGTCCAACAATGACAACCCCTAACGATCCATTTTAAGACCCCACTAAGTGGAGTCATACCTGTTTCCTCCAGGCCCTCGCCTTCGGGATCCAGTGGGACCGCGTGAACCCCTCCACCTTCTCTAGTTTCCTCACTGGGGAACTGCGTGTCCTCCAAGTCCTCCGCGCCCCCGGGGGCCGGGGCAGCAGTGTCTCCTCCGGCCTCCATCTGCACATCCCTGAAGGGGAGGGGAATCGAGGGTGACGGGCGGTGAAAGAAACTTCTGAAAAGCCTTTATAGAGTCAGGCCCCTTTGGACACACTCCTACTGCTCGTTTCCCCACGGATTTCAATAGGACGAGACATTCAAAAACATGCCCAAATACGTGCCCCCTCCAACACTTTCCGAAAAGAGGAGACTCTAATGGGCCTCAGGAAATAGAGATATACAAACACCTGTTTTAACCCCGAATCTCAACTGGCCGGATACCATTACTTCCCTGTAGCGGCGGTGGCATCACACTTCCGGGTGCGGCCGGGGAGGTGCCACACTTCCGGGTGCGACGCCCCCAGAAGACGCTTCCGGTTGCGGAGCTTTATTGGCTCCCCGCGGCGTCCCTCTCCCGTCGCCTACAGGTGTCCCCTCATAATTGAGATGGTGCGGGCTACTTCCGGATCTACGTCAGGTCTGTTCGGGAGCTGAATGAGACCTCTCTGCCCTCCCTTCAACGCATCTGGCTACGGCTGCTAATCCGGGAGAGCTAGGCCCACTTCGCTTACCGGTGGTTGTTGGCGTGAGGGGGGCGCGGCTCGCTCTAGCCAATCCCGGAGTACAGAGGGCGAGACCCCCTTCTTTCTGGGCCAATCGAGATAAGCCGCCTGATTTCCCCGCTGTCTACGCCCCCCGCCAAACCCTAACCAATACTGTACGTTCTGTTGCGTTTGCACCCGCCCATCCATTGATTGACGTTTCCCTCGACCCAATCGAAGGCTCGAGCCTATTCCTCGTTTCACAAGAGGACTTTTGCAGCCTAAGTCCGCATGGATACCTGTGCCGGACCCACAAATCGGCTCTCCCAGAACTAAGGCAACTCCACTTTCTCTTATCCCTTAACCCTGCCAAGAAAGTCAAGGGAGGGGAGAGACGCGAATGCTTGACGGGCAGTCGCCGCTTCCAATCAGCGTGCTGCGCCAAGTCTGGTCAGTCTATAGGACTTGGATCCTAAAGAGGCAGGTCTCGCAGAAGGAGGAAGTATTCGTTGGTCACTCTCTGTTCACGCAAAGGGCTCGGCGGCCTTTGGAAAAAAGGAAGCGCGAGCCACGTACATCCTCGTGGCGCCTGGCTAGGGGGTATGCGAAGGCAAAGCTCAGGCTGATTTGGATTTGTCCAGAAGCGCAAAAAGCCCGGCTGACCTCACTTGCGTGGGCAGCGTCAGCCGGCAGGAACGTGCAAAGGAAAGCCCAGGCCCACCGGGGGTGCGCGTGTGGGCGCGGCCAAGAGGCCGCTGAGTCCTGACTGGCCGAAGGCGAGGCCGCGTCGATCTCTGCACGCCACCCTTGGCTAGCGCGATGGCCCCTGCACCTGGGGCCCGTCCCCTGTAAGGTCTACACTTCCCTGGAAAGTAGAGCGCAGCGCCTGGATAGGATCTTACTCGGGTGTTGCCAGCAGCCGCAGCCTGCAAGCTGCGAGGGGTTTGGGCGGCCAGGGGAAGGAAGGTGGTCCTAGCTGACAATGTTAGCCTGAGGGCGAACGCGGGTGTAGACACGCCTGGTCTAGACTGCCCATCTCCTTTGCTCTAGGGGTCTCTGTCCCTTCCTGCGACTCACCGAGCCTGTCTCGGGGTGTCTGCCTGCGCCCCTGTCTCTTCCTGTATTTGTGTCTCTGAATGTGTAAATGAACACCTTTACACATCCACCTGCGCTCTCCTTCCCCATCTCTCTACCTCCGCCTCTTTCTCTGGGTCTCGGTCTCTCGGTAGTTCTTTAGCTTTCTGACGGCATTTCACTTACTTCCCACCCTCTCTCCCAGGGCAGAACAGCGGCGCCCCAAGGGTCCTCGAGGTCCTATCGGATCCCGCAGCTCCGTCCCCTGCGGGTTCCCACGTCTACCAGCAGCTGGGGGAAGAACTCCGTCAGCCCAGGGCAGGGGCGGGCACTCACTTGGACCAGGACCTGCCCGACGCCCCCCGGTCCGCCGGGCGAACGGGTCGTCACTTCCTGTGATCAGTTTGGGAAAAGGCCCTGGGGGCCCTGCCACGGGCGAGTGTGGGAACCCAGGGTTCGAATTCCCGCCCCGACGCTGCTTCCGGACCGAAAGCCCCCTGAACGCCTTACCCCACGTGCCCTGGGCCTCGGTTTCTCCACCAGTGAAACAATGATGGGAATCGCTTGACGTGAAGTGAGTGGAGGTGCTGGCACACTTCGAGTGATTGCTAAGTGGAAGCCTTTGGTACTAGTTAGGAGAATTATTTTAATTACAGTATAGTTAGGGTAATGAATTCCAAATACCAATGTAGCATCATGTGCCTTATATACAATAGATAATCGATAAGTAATGAAATATTAAATTTACATAAAGCAATAAATTTATGTGCCTACAAAATATATTTACCTAATACATTTACAAGTACATAATATATAATAAACATGTAAAAAAGTACAATAAAATAATAGCATCTCATAAGCAAACTTATTTATTTCTTAATCTCGCTATGTTACCCAGCCTAGAGTGCAGTGGCGAGATGTTGACTTACTGCAGCCTCCGCCTCCCGGGTTCAAGCAATTCTCCTGCCTCAGCCTCCGGAGTAGCTGGGATTACAGGTGCCCGCTACCATATCTGGCTAATTTTTGTATTTTTAGTAGAGACGCGGTTTCGCCTTGTTGGCCAGGCTGGTCTTGAACTCTCGACCTCAGGTGATCCACCCGCCTCAGCTTCCCAAAGTGCTGGGATTACAGGCGTGAGCCACCATGCCAAGTCTAGTGCTACACACTTTAAACAAACAGATCTCACAATAACTCCCTCACTCACTATCACCAAGAGGATGATGCTAAACCATTCATGAAGGATTCACCCCCAAGATCTGATCACTTCCCACCAGATCCCACCTTCAATATTGGGGATTACCATTCGACCTGAGATTTGGGTGGGAACATAGATCCAAAACTTATCAGGGGAGTAGAGGAATAGTCACGCCCTCATCTAGCTTTGTGAATCTGCATTTTTACCTCAGAGGAAGCAATCAGATATGCATTTGTTTCAGGTGAGCAGAGGGAGGACTTGGGGTTCTGTCCTGTGTCTCGCACCTGTGAAGATAAACTATCAATTTACGTTGTCAGGGTAAAATTCAACAGAACCGTTTTAGGGTAAAGATCTTGGGGTCCACAAGGAATCCCGAGAGGGCAAATTATGAGGGAAGTATGTAGCTTTCTTTTCTTTGTAGGTATCTTATTTAGGGATAAAATGGGAGGCAGGTTTGCCTGATGCAGTTCCCAGCTTGACTTTTCCTTTTGGCTTAGTAATTTTGGGGTCCTGAGATTTATTTTCCTTTTACACCTGCCTTGTATTTCAACAAAACCATATCACAATTAGGCTCCTTTTAAAAATTCTCGCTGGTGTGCTCTGTAAACTTTAATGATTGTTTTCCAGGGAAAATGGCAGAACTAAGAACAACTGTCACACAGTCTCTTATCTGAGACCCTTAGTGCCAGATGTGTTTTAAATTCACACTTTTTCCTGATTTTAGAAATGAAATTAGGTGCGTGTGCCATATATTATATAGAGCCCAGCAACGGACTGGGAAACGCCTGATAACTAAACTCATTTTTTCTGAGTGAAACTTTTTATTACTCCCACTAAGAGAAACACTAAGCCGTCTTATGTTACTTTAGTTCAGGTTTCACCTCCAAGTGCGTTTTTAAAAATTATTTTTCTGGAGCTTTTTGGATTTCAAAAGTGCAGATGTAAGATTATGGAGCTTTATTAGCATTCAATATTTGATGATTTGCCATTCAAAACGATTTCTACAATCAAAGATGAGAGATGGGAACAAGTGAAGGAACATAGAGCCATCTCTGGTGTGTCTGCCATTTTTTTTTTTTTTTTTTTAAATCAGAAAAGCAAAAACCAAAAAAATCTCAACAAACCTCTCCAACAGATTTTAAGTTCTGGCTCATGGCTTGAACTGCAGAGTGTTTACAAACTGTAGACACATGCACAGACACAGAGTTTTTTTTTTTTTTTTTTTAACAAAGATGTCTTTGTGACATTATATATGTTTATACTTCCTGACTTTATGGACACTGTGTAAGTCCCAGATAATCTCAAGCTACAGGTGAGTCTAAGCAGGGGATAGAATTGCCTGATCATCTTGGACATACAGTCCATCACTTAGGGCTGTTGACTTGGCCAATGTCTTTTCTCCATACCAGTCTACAAGAATCACAAAAAGCAGTTTTCTTTTATCTTGCAAGGCCAGGACTATATATTCACAGTATTTCCTGAGGCCTATAGTTCACCTGCTATCTGCCATAATATAGTCCTCAAAGATATTGGTCATTTTTTTTTGAATTTTGAATATTTATTACCTTTGTAGTTTTAATCTTTCTCTTTCTTTCTCTTTCTTTCTTTCTTTTCTTTTTCTTTCTCTTTCTTTCTTTCTTTTCTTCCCTTCCCTTCCCTCCCCTCCCCTCCCCCTCCTTCCTTCCTTCCTTCCTTTATTTTTTGAGACAGAGTCTCACTCTGTCACCCAGGCTAGAGTGCCATGGCATGATCTTGGCTCACTACGACCTCCGCCTCCCAGGTTCAAGCAATTCTCCTGCCTCAGCCTCCCGAGTAGCTGGGATTACAGGCATGTGCTGCCATGCCTGGCTACTTTTTGTAGTTTTAGTAGAGACAGGGTTTCACCACGTTGGCCAGGCTGGTCTCTAACTCATGACCTTGTGATTCGCCCTCCTCAGACTCCCAAAGTGCTGGGATTACAGGCATGAGCCACCGCGCCTGGCCCTAATCTTTTATTATTCACAATTTCAAATACATAAAAGTAGAAGGAACAGTATTATAAACCCCTATTACTCATTACCCAGGTTCAACAATTATCAATATATTGCCAATATTGTTGATATTATCTTGACATTCTACAAAACATCACAGTGACCTACTACACTGATACTATATTGAATGGATCCGGTGAGCTTGTACATGAGATGTCTTAGAAAGCCATATGCAAATGAAAGGGTAGGAAACAAATGGCATGTCCCCTCAGTGAAGTTTCTGGGAGTTCAATGACCTTGGCAATGTCAAGTTATTCCTCCAAGAAGAAAGACAAATTACACCTCTCACTATCTACCACACAAAAAATAGATGCACAGTGCTCGTGTCTTAGTCATCTTGGGCTGCTATGAACATAGACGAGGTGCTTAAACAACAACAAAAAAATTATTTCTCACAGTCTGGAGGCTGGGAAATCCAAGATCAAGATGCCGGCAAGATCAGTTTCATTCTGAGGCCTCTTCTTGACTTGGAGTCAACTGCCATTTCCCTGTGTGTTCACATGACTGTTTTTTGTTTATTTTTTTTGAGACAGAGTCTGGTACTGTAGTCCTGGCTGGAGTGCAGTAACGCGATCTCCGCTCACTGTAACCTCCACCTCCCAGGTGCAAGCAATTCTCCTGCCTCAGCCTCCCGAGTAGCTAGGATTACAGGCGCCCTCCACCAAGCCCAGCTAATTTTTTGTATTTTTAGTAGAGCTGGGGTGTCACCACATTGGCTAGGCTGATCTCGAACTCCTGACCTTGTGATCTGCCTGACTCGGCCTCCCAAAGTGCTGGGATTACAGGCATGAGCCACTGCACTCGGCCTGACATTGGACACTTTATTATCAAACAGAAATGGTATGTAAGAGATCAAGCTCAGGCTCAACTTGAGGGTCTCAGTTCCTGTCCTCAAGTCCTAGGCACTATTTTGTGTTTTCCTTTATGTCCCTTGCTGTCTCATTTTGTCCTTTCTCCATATCACTGTTTCCTGCTCCCTTTGTAGTATCTCTCTGCCATCAAGCCTCCTTCTTCTTTTGTTTTCTTAAGATGGGCTGGAATTCTGGTGAAATTCCAGTAAGTGATGCTCCGTAATTCCACATATAGGTGCATCTTTGCCTCCTTTGATGAACTAAGTAGATTGACTTCCAATGTGCACACTTTTAGAGAAACCAAACAGTGAAATAACCAGTACATGATAACAGATGTTTTTTTCGTGAACTCCCGTGACTCTCTTTAGTGTCTGATCCTTGCAAATGGACCTACTTAAATTCCAGTCTTCCTAGTCTTTATCATCCTTCCACTCGCCCACAGCCTGCTGAGTAAGCCTTTCCTCAAGCTCAGCAGCTGCTCAAGGTCACCAGCTACCTCCTTCCCAGTTTCCTCCATGCCATCAAATTCTGATTATGAATGCTTGTGATGGTCTGTTTCTTGATCTGTGTGTTGATATATAAAATAAAATAATACAGCATCTTCTCAGCTTAATTTTTATAAATTCATGAGCATAAGAAAACCAGAAAAATAAAGTATTTTGTCAAGAAAAAGTAAAATCAACCTACAGCAACCACAAGATGAACCAGATGTTAAAAACACCAGCCAAGAACTGTAAAATAATAATTATAATAATTCTTAATGAAGGGAGGCAATATGCTTAGCATAGAAATGAAAATTCTAAAAACAAATATACTGAAAGCTCTGGAATTGAAAACTATATTATATGAAATTTAAATATTTACTGGATGGTGGCCAGGCAAGGTGGCTTATGTCTGTGATCCCAGCACTTTGGGAGGCCAAGGCAGGCAGATCACCTGAGGTCAGGAGTTTGAGACCAGCCTGGTCAACATGGCTAAACCCCATCTCTACTAAAAATACAAAAAGTAACCGGACGGGGTGGGGCCTGTAGTCCCAGCACTTTGTGAGGCCGAGGTCGGGGGATCACCTGAGGTCAGGAGTTCGAGATTATGCCACTGCACTCCAGCCTGGGGGACAGAGTGACCTTCTGTCAAAAATAAATAAATAAATAAATAAATAAATAAATAAATAAATAAGTGACCCTCTGTCCAAAATAAAATAAATAAATAAATAAATAAAATACATACATACATAAAAATAAAATTTACTGGACGGATTAACTGGTGAAATGAGATGATGATAAAGTTAAAAACCTATTCTCCAAAAAAATGGTAAATCAAGTTCCTTTTGCTGCGGGGAAATTGCCTCAGAAACTTAGACCTTCAGAAAACTAAAAGCGTCGGGAATACTTGGGGAAGCATTGAAAATGCTACATATCTTGGTAAATGCAAGAGACACTTTCATTTTTTAAATTCTTTTTTCTCTTAATTTCTACACAAACCATATAAGTGTTTAAATAAAAACAACATTGTGCTGTGATGTTTATAATGTATGAATATATACTACGTATAACATCTATTAAATAAAAGTTTACAGTTTTAACTGTAATATAAAAGTTCAAAAGGTTAAAAGTTGTGAAACAACTCTAAGAAGAGGGAGCTCTGCAGAAAAAGGGCTTATATCTACAGAGTGGTCTCCTTGAATATTTGCTGGATATAAAGCTGAATGAGCATATGGGATCAACCATTAACTGGGCAAAGAACAACTAGGGAACTGTAAGATGAACATCTCACACAGTTAAGGTGCTCATGCATTTGGTTGAATAGTCAGAATGGAATGTCCTTGTTAATTACCTAGTGCATTGGTGTGAGACTGCAAAACTGTTACGCCATAATATAAGTACTACACTATCCCAAAGTCATAAGAGATGAAGCTGATCTCCACGTCAGACTGGTTTGCCTAACAACACAAAGCCTAATACTCTTAAAATAAGAAAACAAATTCGAGAAGTATACAACATATTTTTGATGTCAAACATCCAATTAAAATTATTAGTCATGGAAGCATGAAAGTGTGAAAAAAAATTAGTCTTTAGAAATGAATACAATTAGCAATTATAAATATGGCCAATATACCCAAGGATATCCATGAAAACATGAATAAAAATAGAGAAATGGAAGATATTAAATCACCAAATGGAACAAGCTATAAATGGAAAATGCAATATTTAAAAGAAAAGTTCAATGAAGAGGATTAACAGCATATTATACACTGAAAAAGAAAAGACTAGTGATTAATAACACAGAGAAAACTAAAAGGAAAGATAAGTTGTGCCTCAGTGCATTTTTTGACAATACCAAGTGGCAAATACATATGCAATTGAAGTCCCAGGGTAGGTGAATTACAGGGTACAGAAAAAAATGTTTTTTTAAAATAGCAGATAACATTTTCCAATTTGATAAAAATTAATTCGCATATTCAAGCAGCTTAACAAAATTCATGCAGACAAAGAATCTCACCAGGGCATATTCTCAACAAATTGCTGAAAAACAGTGAAAAGCAAAATATTTTAAGTAGTCAGAAAAACTAAGACACATTACAACCAGAAGAACAAAGATAAGAATTAAAGCAGACTTCTTATGAAAAACTATTCAAGCAAGAAACAATGGGTACATTATTTTAAGTGCTGTAAAAAAAAAAATTGAATCTGTTAACCTGCATTTTATAGATATGATAAAAATTTGAAAGTTTTCAAAGGATATGTGAAAGTATTCCTAATTAATTTTCTATTAAAATTCTTCATCTATTTTTCTATGAACAGGTTAGTATTATTCTTATTGGTTTGTTTGAGCTTCAGGTAGTAGGCATTTTAAGGATTTCTTTTTATACCCCATAATATTTGCTTTCAAAATGAAGGTAAAATAAACACTTCCAAACAAAAACTGTGAGAATTTTTCACAAGCAGATCTACACAATAAGAAAATAAAAATTTTTGAAAATAAAAGTTAAATAATATTTGGAAAACTGATATATGTAAATGAATGAAATATACCAGAAATTGTTAATATGTGGATAAATAGTAAAGTATATTTTCTCATTTAAGAATATAATTGACTATCTAAATGCAAAACCAATGTATTATGGGATTTATAATATTTATAGAAATAAAATGTGTGGCAGCAATAACACAAATGATTGATGTTAAAAATGATAGCACATTATTCTAAGGCTCTCACATTTTACATGAAGACTTATTATTTGAAGATATATTGTGAGGAATTAAAGAAGCATTTTGTTAACATGGGGGAAAAAAAACATACCGAAATGCCAAAGAAATTTAACTAATAGGCCAAGAGTTGAGATAAAGTGGAATACTAAGTGTATGCCATCCAAAAGAAAGATGAAAAAGAGGAACGAAAGAACAAAGAACAGATGGGATAAATTGAGAACAAATGGTAAGATGCAAGACACTAATTCAATTATGTTAAAAATTGCATTAAATACAAATAAATAATTTAATTAAAACAGAGATTGTCCAACTGTATATAACATCAGGGCCTAACTATAGGCTCACTATAAGATCTCAACATAATTATGTGGTCTATAAAAATATAAATGGGCTGGGCATGGTGGCTCATGCCTGTAATCCCAGCACTTTGGGAGGCTGAGGTGGGCAGATCACCTGAGGTCAGGAGTTCGAGACCAGCCTGGCCAACATGGTGAAACCCTGTCTCCACTAAAAATACAAAATTAGCTGGGCATGATGGCATGCGCCTGCAATCCCAGCTACCTAGGAGTCTGAGGCAGAAGAATCAGCTGAACCTGGCAGATGGAGGATATATACAAAGGCCAAACTTCAAAATACACAAATGTCAAACTGACAGAACTGAAAGGAGAAATAGACAAACCCCTAATTATAGCTGGAGATTTTAGCACTCCATGCTCAGTAATTGACAGAATACTAAGGTAGAAAACAAGTAAGGGTATAGCTAATGTGAACAACTATCAGCCAAATCGACTTAATTGACATTTGTAAAAATACTCCTCCCAATTATAGTAGAGTATACATCCTTTTAAAGTGTACATGGGACACTCACAAGGTAGGGCATATGCTGGAAGATAAAACAAGCTTTAATACATTTTTAATAAGTAAAATTATAAAGAAGGTGTTCTTCGATTACAATAGAATTAAAATATAAATTATTAAAAATATCTGTGAAATCTCTAAATATTGCAAATTAAAACAACACACTTCATATTGACATGTGGATCAAATAATAAATCTCATGGAATATTGGGAAATACTTTGAACTGAATGAAAATAGAGACACAACAAATAATTTCGAAGATACAAAGCAGTGCTTATAAGAAAATGTATAACTATATGCTTCTGTACATAGGGAGAAATGCCTATCATCAGTGGTCTACATGTGAACCTTAAGAAGCTGGAAAATAAGGAGGAAATTAAACCCAAAGTAACTAAGAAGTAAGGGAATAATAAAGATAAGAGTGAAATTTGGTGAGACAGATAACATACAACCAAAAGAGAAAATCAATGCACCAATATATATATTTTTTGAAAAGGTCCATAAAATTACTGAAACTTTTGCTTAAATGATAAAACAGGAGACAAATTACCAATAGTAGGGTTGAAAGAAGGTAACATGATTACAGATCCCGTAGACGTACATGGGTAGTAAGAAACTACTATGAGCACTTTAATGGCAAAAACTTTGAGAATATAGAGTAAAAATTACTGAAAGACGCCAATCCAAATATTTTTTCACAAGGAACTAAAAAAACCTGAGGGCTCAATGTCATTAAATAAATTAGATTTATAATTAAAAGTTTTCCCATACAAATTCCAGGCCTAGATGACATCAATAGTGGATTGAAATATTTAAGTTGTAAGTATTACAAATGTTGTATAATTTTGTTCAGAAAAGCAAAAAAAGGGAAAAACTTTTCAACTTTATAATTTGATAATTACCCTAATACTAAAACTATAACAAACATAAAAATGAAAAAGCCAACCAAATTTCTTCAAGAATATAGATTCAAAAATCTGCAGACTATTGAATTCAATATATTGACATATCAAAAGTGATAATTTGATTACTGTTCATTAAAGACATTCTTATCAACTAGGAATATAATAAAATGTACTTAAGATGATGAGAATATGGAAGAAAAACCTACAGTTAACTTTATCCTTTATGGGAAAAGACTGACTACTTTCTCCCTAAGATTAGGGGAAAGTCAAGAATGTTCTTGTCACTTTTGCTCAAGATTACATTGTATATTTCAATCTAGTGTTAATAGAAAAAAAAGAAATAAACAAAAACCCCTAAATATTAGTAATGAAAATATCTTTTTTTCTGAAACAATATGGCATTGTATATAGATTTTAAGTTATATACATGTGACTGTAACAAGGTTAAAGCATACAAAAATCAATTACATATGGAAATACACACAGCCATAATACAGATAGATACACACACACATACACAGAAAATTAATGAAGGAATGGAATGCGGAATCTTAAAAGATAAATACCATATGCAATAGCATAAAAACTTGAAATACTTAGGAATAATTATAATGATATATAATTATTATGCTTACATAATTATTATGCTTAATGATATATATGCATATATAACTATAATAATACATATGCTTTAATTATCCACTGCAAAATCAATTTTTTTTTTTCCTGGAGGAACTTAGAAGATTTAGTAAATTGAGATATTCACTATGTCCATCAATTGGAAACATCTCATTATCAAAACACAAATTCCCCCTAAAATTATCTACTGAATTTTACATAATCCTAATATAAAACCTAGAATGGTTTGTAAAGAAAAATTACAAAATTATTTTGATATGAAAATGCCAGTATTTTAGAATAGCCAAGATGTTTCTGAAGAACAAAGACAGACTTAAACTACATTATTTTAATACTTACTGTAAAGCTAAAATAACAAAGATAATGTATTGATGTAAATATAAACATATAGATCAATGTATCAAATCACACAGTCCTGATTTCTCCACACCTATATGATTCAACAAAGACACCAATCTAATTAATTGAAGAGATGCTAATCTTCCCAACAAATAGAATTGTAACAGTGGACAGTCACATGGAGAAAATGAACATCAATCCTTAGACAACACCATACAAAAATTTAATTTACAGTATATTACACAGCTTAACAGAAAAGCTAAAATGGTATTTTCTTGTGGAAAACATAGAAGAAAAATTCTACACTCTTGTGGTATATATAATGATTTATTAGTTTTGTCACAAAAGCATGAATCATCAACCAAAACAAGGAGAAACTGCAGTTGAAAAATATTCAAATCTGCTCAAGACAGTGTTAGCAAATGAAAATGCAAGCAATAGACTGAAAAAATACCTGCGGGCATCAAATAACTTGTACCCATAATACAAAAATTTTAAAAGGACACATTAAACTCAATAATATGAAAGCAAACAACCCAATAATAACAATTTAAACAAACACTTGATCAAATAAGACACAAATGGCCAATAAGTACATGAAAAAATGCTTACCATCATAATCAGTCCTAAAAAGGCACATTGTATCTAGAGTGAGAAATGACTACATGCTAGCTAGAATTTCCAATATTTAAGAAAAACTTACAATACAAATTGCTCGGGGAAATTTGCAGAAACAAAATCTTCCCCATTGCTGGTAGGAATGCAAGATGGTGCAACTTTGAAAAATGCTTTGGTAGATTCTTATGAGGTATAAATACACACTCTTATGGCATGACCCACCCATTTTATTCTCAGTATTTACCATGAAAACATGTCCACCAAATTATTTCTGCATACATCCTAACAGCAACTTTCTTTATAGTAAATAGAAACTGGAGAAAAGCTCCAAATATCCAACAAGAAGATAATGAACAATGAATTGTGGCACATTCATACTACTCAGCAATAAAAACAAATGAACTATTGATACGTATAACAAAAGCATGAATCTCTAAAGTATTTTGCTGAGCAAAACAGCCAGATATGAAAAAAGTACACACTTTATGATTCCATTTGTAAGAAATGCTAGAAAAAAAATCCAATCTATTTTGATAGAAAGCAGACCAGTGTTTGTCTAGCGCAGGGGCTAGGGAGGACTTCAGCAAAGAGTCACCAGGGAGTTTTTCTATTTTTAATTTTTTTTCTCAGACGGAGTCTGGCTCTTTCGCCAGATTGGAGTGCAGTGGCGCGATCTTGGCTCACTGCAACCTCCAACTCCCTGGTTCAAGTGATTCTCCTGCCGCAGCCTCCCGAGTAGCTGGGATTACAGGCACGTGCCACCACGCCCAGCTAATTTTTGTATTTTTAGTAGAGACGGGGTTTCACCATGTTGGGCAGGATGGCCTCTATCTCTTGACCTTGTCATCTGCCTGCCTTGGCCTCCCAAAGTGCTGGGATTATAGGCGTGAGCCACCGCGTTGGCTGGGGAAATCTTTTGATAACCGAAAGTGTCTATCTTGGTTCTGGGAGTAGTTACAGTTGTGAACTCATTTGTCAGAACCACCATCCATGCTTTTCAATGGGGGCATTTTATAGTATGTAAGTTACATTTCAACAGAATTCATTACAATGAATAGGCTTGCCTTACATCCTTGCAGGTCCCAGGTTCCCCATGGACACTACCCATAACCTCAGCAGCAGGTTAACAAATGGAATAAGATTCTTGGGAAAAGTCCTCAGCCTCACATATTTCTATAAGGCCCTTCATGTCACTGTGTGACAATTACCCCATGTGGACGCACTCCATTTGCATAATCATGATCACAGGTACATTCAACGTCCTACAACTTTTTATCTCCTTGGGACTGCATCGCACTGACCAGTTGACAGAGTGAGTCAAAGGGAAGTTTTCAGTTTAGAATTACCTAATGAATATGCAAGTCCTCTCGGTGTCATCACAGTCCTCAAGGTCAAATACATTCCCCTTTATTTTCAGTCCCTATGGGCAATTCTCCCACATCTCCATTTGCACTGGGGAATCTTAGGAAAAATAAACTCTGGGCTGGGCACAGTGGCTTACACTTGTAATCCCAGCACTCTGGAGGCCGAGGTGGGCGATTAACTTGAGGTCAGGAGTTTGAGACCAGCCTGGGCAACATGGTGAAACTCCGTCTCCACCAAAAAAATACAAAAATTAGCCAGGCTTGTGGTGCACGCCTTTAGTCCCCAACTACTCGGGAGGCTGAGGCAGGAGAATCGCTTGAACCTGGGAGGCGGAGGTTGCAGTGAGCCGAGATGGCGCCATTGCACTCCAGCCTGGGTGACAGAACGAGACCCTGTCTTCCAAAAAAATGAAAGGAAAAATAGACTGAATGAACACTTTTCTGGACATTGAGGGGTAAAGCCTTGCATTTCTTCACAACAAGGGGTTCTCTGAATTGTGACACTTTCCCCCTCAGCATGCTGTGCTAAATTCCATGGTCGTCATCATGTCAGCAAGAATATGCTTTTTCATGAAATCAGCATCACCAGATAAACAAACCAACTCTTCCAGCATCCTCAATCTCACCAAAATACAGGGCATTAAAAAACAGCTCTGACCAAAGAAGGGCATGAGTTTCCAGAGTCCCGTGAATCCTGGTGAATTACTAGGTTGGTGCAAAAATAATTGCCATTTTTGCCACTAAAGCATTGCAAAACCGCAATTACTTTTGCACCAACCTAATACTAAGGCTCTGGGATCACAAAAGCGTTCTTCATTCCTCATTACAGATGATTATGGCAACCTAAGGGTATTTGAGTTCATTTATATGGCTTTTAAGAAGAGTAATTGTGCTAACATCAAAAAGTGAGCAACCCCAGTAACAAAATTACTCATCTGGATGAGTTGCCAAGTCTTTATATCCTTTGCCCTTTCAGCCTCTGCATGGACCCTTTCATCCTGGGCCCCACTCACAAGCCCAGGAAACAGTCCCTTTCCATGCACATTTTCCTGCATGAGGTCCCCAGTACTCTACACACTCAGACCTGGCCAACCATGTCTAGTTCTATACTTGCCTCAGAGTGTCTTGAGCCTCTGTAACTGACTATTCATAAGTCACAATGGGAATTTCTCTGTGCCCATCTGAATACATTGTGATGACCCTCAGGCATGGGTTCTTCTCCTTTTAGACTCCACGAATGCTGGGAAATTGAACTTGAATACATACAGCAGGAATTGGAAACTTGAATACATATAACAGCGTGGGAAGAGGAACTCAGCTATGAGCAGAAAGCAGGTAACTTGTAGTGTCGTTGTGCAGTTGTGACTGGCTCCCTCAGATGTACCTGCAGTCCAAGAACATTTGCTGTGTTTCCTTCCCCATTACCTGCCCCTTCTTACTGTTCCTTGCTGCTTCTCTCTTTTCTTTGCCCCCTCGCCTTATTCTGTGCTTTGTTCTTTGATGTGTCATTGCTCTCTGCTCCTGCTTCTTTTTTTTTCTTTTTTTGAGACAGGGTCTTACCCTGTTGCCCAGGCTGGAGTGCAGTGGCACAGTCTCAGCTCACTGCAACCTCTGCCTTCCAGGCTCAAGCAATTCTCCTGCCTCAACCTCCTGAGTAGCTGGGATTACAGGCACCTGCCACCACACCTGGCTAATTTTTATAATTTTTTTGTAGAGATGAGGTTTCACCATGTTGGTCAGGCTGGTCTCGAACTCCTGACCCCAAGTGATCCACACACCTCGGCCTCCCAAAGTTCTGGGATTACAGGCGTGAGCCACCACACCCAGCCTCTGCTCCTACTTTTGTTTCCTTGCCCATCATGCTGTTCTCTCTTCTATCTCCTTGGTCTGTGCTACTTCATACTGTTCTTTGCTTCTTCTGTCTCTACCTTACCATGTTTCTTGTCTTTGATTCTCTGCTCTTAGTATCTTTTTCAAATTGGGCTAAAAACAGAAACTGAGAGAAGAGGAATGATGATCTTGGCTGCATATATTGCACTCTTCAAATAGGCTTCACAGTGAAAGGGTTGGATCCTTTCCTAGATACATAGTTTTGAATGGGGCATACCTTGACTTGAATTCAAGTGCAAAAACTGGACAAAATCAGCATCTGCCTCCATGTGAGACTAATCAATAACAACAGAAGTACAAATAAATAGCCTTCTGTGTTTCACTCTAATTTTACTCCACAGGGAACTGGCTCCATTCCTAAGCCTGCCACCCCCATAAGCCAATCAACTTCTCTAAATTTTAAAAATCCTCAGGTCTGCTGGTGGATGCTGGGTTTCTTTTTAGGGAGATGAAGTTATTAAATTAGACAGGTATGGTAGTTGCACATTTTGTGAATCTACTAAGCACCATTTAATTTTATACTTTACAAGGATGCATCTTATGATATCTGAGTTATATTTTAATTTTAAATAGCATTTGTAAGAGCTTGAGCCAGTGCTGTGATAAAGAACAATTCAGGTTGAAATAAATATCAACAATTGAATAAGTTACGTTGTATTATTGGTGTGATTAAAGCCTTTCTAGCATACATTAAGGACTATTGAAGTATCAGAAGAAGCAGCTTGTTCACTGCTCTTTGCATTGTATCTGTGGACTTTAGAGTAAGTGAATTAATGACTCAGACAATCTTTGCAAGACAATTAAAAAGGAAGAGCGTCCCCAAGAGAAAGATGATGCCAGAAACATTATATTCAACTACTTTATCACTGGGTTGTCCTAGAAAATAGTAAATTAGTTAATTGTTTAAATATTATAAATTGTCCTCGAATTTTTGTTATTTAGCTTCTATTTCATAATCATAAACTTCACTCTGCAATCCAGCCAGGCATGGAAGGGAACAAGAAAAACATGGAACCCAAAGGGAACTGCAGCGAGAGCACAAAGATGATAGGATATGGGGAGCAAATGGGGTGGAGGGTGCTCTCCTGAGCTACAGAAGGAATGGTCTGGCTGGTGGTTAAGATAAAACACAAGTCAAACTTATTAGACCTGTCCAGTCAGCAATGGTGACCTTCTTGCCGGTCTTGCCATTCCTGGACCCAAAGCACTCCATGGCCTCCACAATCTTCATGCCTTCTTTCACCTTGCCAAAGACAACATGCTTGCGTCCAACCACTCAGTCTTGGCAGTGCACATGAAAAACTGGGAACCGTTTGTGTTGGGTCCAGCATTTCCTATGGATAAGATGCCAGGGCCTTTATGCTTCAGGATGAAGTTCTCATCATCAAATTTCTCCCTGTAGATGGACTGGCCAACAGTGCCATTATGATATGTGAAGTTACCACTCTGATATATAAACCCTGGAATAATTCTGTGAAAGCAGGAACCCTTACAACCAAATTCTTTCTCTCTAGTGCTCAGAACATGTAAGTTTTCTGCTGTCTTTGGAACCTTGTCTTCAAACAGCTCAAAGGAGTCATAGCCCAGCCACTCA
The DNA here is from genome assembly GCF_008728515.1 of Papio anubis. Lineage (NCBI taxonomy): Eukaryota > Metazoa > Chordata > Mammalia > Primates > Cercopithecidae > Papio > Papio anubis. Next base: position 12,841,324 of record NC_044993.1, read on the forward strand.
CCATTGATGGTAATGTTGAAAAACACAGTGGGGTTGACCATGACTGTTAATACGGGGCTCCCAGTGCCAATGGCATCTGCAAAGTGGATTTTTTTTTTTTTAATAAAGTATAGATATGGTTGTTTAACCTGAGGTGTTTTAAACCTCAGATTCCTAGAGCTAGCATCAAGCTACCAATGGGATTCATTTTATAGACTGGAAAACAGGTTAGAAGAGAGATGTAACAGACATGAGGTGACCCAGATAATCAGTTATTAAGCTAATGATCTGCAAGAGCCAGTCCTGGGCTTGTGTCTCCCTGGAGATCCAGGCGTTTTTGTTTGTTTGTTGTTTGAGATGGAGTTTCACTTTTGTTGCCTAGGCTGGAGTGCAACGGCACGATCTCAGCTCTGCAACCACCACCTCCCGGGTTCAACCAATTCTCCTGCCTCAGCCTCCCAAGTAGCTGGGATTACAGGCATGCGTCACCACACCTGCCTAATTTTGTATTTTTAGTAGAGACAGGGTTTCACCATGTTGGCCAGGCTGATCTCGAACTCCTGACCTAAAGTGATCCACCCGTCTTGGCCTCCCAAACTGCTGGGATTACAGGTGTGAGCATCGTCCCTGGCCTCAGGCCTTTGTTTTTATTCCCATATCAAAGGAGATTTTAGGGGTACCCTGCAGAAAGTGTAAACTGAAGAAGACACTTGGGAGCCAGCGATATCCTTATACAGGGCTCCGGGGTGGGACAACACTTTCTTTGCTCATATAAAGATGGTTGTCCTTTTCAAAAATGTCTAGTATTGGCAGGAAAATTTATGTTTTTATTTTATTAGAGACACATACTTCAATGATTTAGGAGACCTTAGAATCTAGAGTCTTTCCGAGACCAACTCATCCGCCTGGTGAATACCAAGAATTAGGCATCATGTGACATCAGCAGATTCTCCATCAAGACTTTTTCTTCTCAGCCCACCTCATCTCAATGCCACCCATCCAAATCTGTAACACGCTCAAGAGTCTTGTGGTTTATTTCACCCTTCTCTTCATTAAAACCCATTAGAAGAAAATAATTTACTTTGAAAACTATTTTATAAAAGGTTTACATGTGATATTTCATGTTTTCTACTAGAATTTTCTGCATTACAGTAGAGATTACTTGACAACCCCAAATCATGAATCTCCATTGGCTAAAGTGGTGTATTAAATAATTTAGTACAATAGACAGTTATCTGCCTCTGAAATTAAGTCAGTGGAGGCAGTGCTATACTTTTAGTAGTAGTAATAAGTGATACTGAAGCTGTGTCTCAAAGAGTTAAAAAAAAAAAAAAAAAACAACAAAAACCCACTGACTAAATTCTTGGGCTTACAGAATAGCAGATAAGAAAAGCTGAAAAGCTGAAACTGAAACTGTGTCCCAGAAAGTAAGAAGCCAGTAAGTAATAGAAATTCTTGTGTTACCAGGATCGCTGATAAGAAAAGAAACAACTTTCTGCAAGACTGAAACTCCCTTCACTTGTGAGATCAAGAAAAAACTGGCTGAAATTGGTTGGAAACAAGTTGACTGACTGGAGTCTGCAGAACGAGCTTGCTGATGTCACAGCCTGAATTTTCACTGCAGTTTCATACTGACTTCTTCTAAATTTGCACATGCAACCGACGAGGTAGTATGAAGACATAAGTGCACATGCCCGAGGACTTTGCTGACCTCCTTTTTCTTCCACTGATCGCCTACTAATTTCAGAATCGACCCCTGAACTTTTTCTATTAAAAATACTGCCTTGAAGCTAGCACAGGGAGATAGATTTGATCTTGATTTCTGTATCCTTGTGAGTCAACCTGCGACATTAAGTTTTTCTTTTCAAAAACACGGTGTCATAGTACTGACTTCTAGTACATTGGACAGTGTATTAGTCCATTTTCACCATCTGATAAGGACTACCCGAGACTGGGTAATTTATAAAGAAAAAGAGGACTAATGGACTCACAGTTCCACGTGGCTAGGGAGGCCTCACAATCATGGTGGAAGGAAAGAAGCAGGTCTTCCACAGTAGCAGGCAAGCGAGAAAAATGAGGACCAAGTGAAAGGGGTTTCCCCTTATAAAACCATCAGATCTCGTGAGACTCATTCACTACCGCGAGAAAAGAATGGGGGAAACCACTCCCACGATTCCGTGATCGTCCATCGGGTCCCTCCCACAACACATGGGAATTATGGGAGCTACAATGCAAGATGGGATTTGGGCAGGGACACAGCCAAACTGTATCAGGAAGTAATCCGCTTTTGTCAGTAATGACATTCAGCATGAACAATGTGTCAGGCATCGTACTAAGCACCTCATATTGGTATATTTAATTGTCTTAGTCTTTTGTGCTCCTATAACAAAATATCACAGACTGGGTAATTTATAGTGAAGAGAAGTTTCTTTTCTCATAGTTCTGGAGGCTGGGAAGTGCAAGATCAAGGGGCTGGCATCTGGTGAAGGCTGTCTTGCTGGATCATCCCATGGTAGAAGGTGGAAGGGCTAGAGAGACGGAGAGACAGAAGCTGAACCTTCTCTTTTATAATGAACCCACTCTCTCCATAATGGCATTAATCCATCCATGAGGACAAAGCCTACATGATGTAACCACTTTTTAAAGGTCCAAATTTTTAATACCATTACAATGGTAATTAAATTTCAACATAAGTTTTGGAGGGACAAACATTCAAACGATAGCATTAGTTTTTACAATAACCCTATAAAGTGATATACATTGAACATTTCCTTTTTTTTTTGAGACAAAGTCTTGCTCTGTAGCCCAGGCTGGAGTGCAATGGCGTGATCTCGGTTCGCCACAACCTCTGCCTCCCGGGTTCAAGCGATTCTCCTGCCTCAGCCTCCAGAGTAGCTGCGATTACAGGTGCATGCCACCGCACCCAGTTAATTCTTCGTATTTTTTTTTTTTTGTAGAGACGGGGTTTCCCCATGTTGGCCAGGCTGGTCTTGAACTCCTGACCTTGGGTAATCCACCCACTTCAGCCTCCCAAAATGTTAGGATTATAGGCGTGAACCACCGTGCCTGGCACATATTGAACATTTTCTGCTAAGAAGTACATGAATGCCCAGAGAGTTCAAGTAGCTTTCTCAAGGTCATATAATTAGAAAAATGTGCAGGACTATTTCTGTTTATATATTCATACTACATGGAATTAACAATATGGTGCTTGATGTTAGCCATGTTGGGGCTTTATGAATTTTGATGAAAAGTAATTGTTCTCTTGACCCTGTGACACATGTGTTAACATCTTCTCATTATTAAACCACTGGAAAGAGTGGATGTGGGAAACAGTTTTAGCTGTGTTATGCTGAGTAAGCGTGACCATAAGTTAATTCTTAAGGTAGTGGTATGTCAATAGCTTAGCTGACGTTCCCAGAATCTTTTAAACCAGGACTGTCCTGCTGGCTCCAGGTTACATGACGCTCTGTAGTGCCATGCGGTGGCTAAACATACGTCCTAAGGGCTTCAAGGGATCCAAGGCTATCTTCCATCCGCTCCACAGGCACAACATCCCCCAAATTCTTCCAATCTGATGTCTTTTTCTGCTGGCATAACTTGATGTTCAAGAGCTTCCTGCAGCAGCTCAGCATCCCTGGGAGGAGTGAGCTTTGTCAGTGCTGGGATGTGTGTGTCAGGGTCCTGTGTTCAGAGAACAGCCTCCCCACTCCCTGGCCCATTTCCTAAAACCCACTATGGTGGTTAAAATTCTTAGTTGAAAGTAGGAGAGACCAACTCGGGCCGGCTCGTTGAAAAGGTGGCTATGAAATCAGTTACAGTTACTTCACGGCAGGCAGGATGGAAAGCGACTGAACTCTAGGAGGAATGGAAGCAGAAATTGGAAAGCAAGATCCCAAGAACCCTTTCTCCATCCTCTGCCTATACTTCTCTGTGAACATCTTCGTTACGTATAATCTCTGAATCTTTGTGTATATCTCTCTCCGTATCTTTGTTACTTGTTTCTCAGCTTCTAGCTTTTCCTGTTTCTATATAAACATCCTGGCCACACAAAGCTCTCAAATTCTCATGTTTATTGTTCAGCCACACAGAGAAATCTGACCCTTTGGCCCCAATTTCAAGTTCTTCAGTAAATACCTGATGCACTTAGTTCTGGGACTCACCTCCTACCCAACGTCTATGAGCAGGGTGGGATCACACCATAGAAACACGGCCCATGGGAACTTGCTCCTCCTGTGTGTGGGAGAGCTGCTTTAGGAAAGGGGCACCAAATTGAGGGCCTAGGTGAACAAAGCTACATCACCCAGAGAGAAGGTTCTCTTTCTCGTTTGGCTTGGAGCAGACTTTGCTGAGGACTGCAAGGGGTAAGGGGTGGTGTCTGAGGCCCCATTTGGGTAGCACTGCCAGGCTCCTGTAGATGATCTCCATACGATCATTCTCTCTGGGTCGGGGAGCACTACAGCTGGAGGGGTCATGTGAGCTGTGATTTCCTTTCATGTCTTTCTCCTCTTCCTCTTTCAGGAAAGTGTTTTCTCTTCCTCTTTCAGGAAAGGCTCCTCCCTCACTCATATGGCCCTTTTGGTGAATGAATCTCCTGGGCCCACACTTCCCTGGACATGTGCATAGAAGGCCTGAACCCCCAGTGCAATCAAAGTGCCCCAGCTAGACCATAGTGTTTGGTCCAGGAAAGGGCATGTGGCCCAAGGCAGACCAGCGAAAATCCTCCTTGGGACTTTTTATACCTGAGCAGCAAAAGGCTAGCTCTTTTCAGTGGGGTTGCTGGGCTGTTAGATGCAAGCCTGAGGCTCTAAAAGTCCCATGACCTGCCAAAGAGAGGGAGCCTTTTGTAGGAATGATGTCAGAAGAGAATCAAGGAGAGCTGTGAGATGGAGACACAGACCAGGAGTCCTAAAGACAGAGTCTTTGCGTCAAGCCAGCTCTGAAGCCAGAAGCAGTTCTGTGTTCTCCAATTACGAGAGTTCATAAATCCTTTCTCTTTTGCTTCAGCTACATTGAGCTAGTTTTTTGTCACTTATAACTTAATATGCTGGCACATACGCCTCAACTCACAACAGGCTCTGAGGGTTCCCACAAGCTCCATGTAATCATTTCCTTAATGATGGAATTTTTTTTTCTTTTTTTTGTAAAATCTTCAAAGGAAGACATCTAACTAATCAGCAACAGAGCTCCAGAATATCACAATTCATCACAGCCTTGATAGCTGTTGCTATGATTAGTAACATTTGGTGTTGCATCATGAAATAATTCATAGATTTAGGAATATTATCTTGTTATTATGTTTTCCTTTAGGTGAAAATTTTAGGGAAAGACTATGAAATAATTTTTACAAGGGCAAATTGCCTAACTTAAAAAGAAAGTCCATTAAAATTTTTTCAAGGCTAATATTAGGCATTCCTGCAGAGCTAGAGAAAATATATTTAGCTACAATGACTTCATTGCACGGTATATTATACTAGTTTTCAGTCAATAGTTTGCTCTGCAACTGCACTGTATTCTGTATATATTTAAATTCCCTATTATGCATCTAACATTGGCGCTTGTATATGAATTTAACTACTAGAGCAGTATCAAAGCAGTTGCTAACTTTGCAATATTATGCAAATACTTTAATTTTTCATTGTCTCAGGCTTTAGACATTTTTGTTTTGCTTTTCTAGTCAGAATGGGGCAGCTCTTGCTTACGTAGATAAGGCTGCATCAGCATTTTTAATATAACCTGTTAATTTCAAGGGAATTTATAAGCTGCCTGTAATCCACAGCCTCAGAATTGGAAAACATCTGTGTCTTTTGAGATAGAAATGTTCTTTTTCCTTTTTTTCTCTTCTTACTTTTATTTTCCTCCAAAAAACACTGAATGCTACGCTTTCAGGTACCATGTGTGTCTTTAACAACACACAGCCTGCTTTAGTTGCATTTAATGATCACTATTTCCCGTTGCTCAGCTGTGACAAAGTTTTTATTTTCTTATTTTTAGAGGTGACTGAGAGCCCCTCATAAGATGTGCACCTGAATGTCAGACTGAATCACCAATGCCCTCCTTGGTCCCATGAACTCTGTACTGCAGCGGGCCCTAGCACTCTTCATTTCTCTAAGCCCGTGAGCAAGTAAAGCCTCAGGTAACATTTGACAAGTGAACTCCGTGTAAGTTTGGACCCCAGCTCCCTGTTGTTATTGCCTTTTCTCCCCACATGCCCACCTCAGCGTGGTGGGGGGGTGACCTTGCTTGGTGGTCTGGGAATTGATAGATGGAACCCAAAACTGAGGAGAAAAAGGCATCATAGATTAAAAATAAAAAAAAAAAAAACCCGAAAACCCAAAACTAAAAAACTGAGGTTATATGCCCAGAAAGTCTAAAATTGTTTCTTCTGCCTCAGTCATCATCCCATTCTCAGTCCCTGCCAAGCCTATATAAATGGAAGATTAGGAAGAAAACTCAGGGTGCCCTGTGGCTTCTCCCACTGTGATTCCCACCTATGCATTGACAGTTTAGAGAGTCTCCAAGAGCTTTATAAAGACTGGGAGGCTTGCAGAGGGTAGGATGCTTCCAAAATATAAATAGGAAATTTCATGTACTAGAAAGACGTGTACTTTCCCAGGGAACTAGCTTGAAGAGTGGGAAAGAGGACTTGAGACAGGAAGCAGAAAGGAAGGAAGATGGACAGCAGTGGTACCCCATCATTTTGAGGGTATGCATGAATCAAGAGAAGTTGCTGAAGAGGAGGAGGTCTTAATTCTTCTTTCAGGCTTCATCAAATAAATATCAGTTGTTCTTATAAAGCCTCATAAACAACATTAATTCCAGGTAGTTTCTAGGTCTATATATGAAAAATAATACAATAATGATCTGAAAATAATTAAGGAGAATATGTTTATGATACTCTGCTTGATAATTTTTTCAACAGGACACATGCACACACTCACACATGCTTTATATACCAACATTATACAGTGACAGGTGTTTTTACATAATTTAACTCTGTTCACACAATTTTGTGTTTAAGAATAACACCCCACTTCTGAATCTTGGAAAATTAAATTTCAACATATCACTGACCACTGACTTCCCAATGGGTACAAGACAAAGATGACTTTTTTTTTTTTTTTTTTTTTTAATAGAGTCTTGCGCCGTCACCCAGGCTGGAGTGCAGTGGCGTGATCTTGGCTCACTGCAACGTCTGCCTCCCGGGTTCATGCCATTCTCCTGCCTCAGCCTTCCGAGTAAATGGGACTACAGGCACCTACCACCACGCCCGGCTAATTTTTTTGTATTTTTAGTAGAGACAGGGTTTCTTTTTTTTTTAAATTTATTTATTATTATTATACTTTAAGTTGTAGGGTACATGTGCATAACGTGCAGGTTTGTTACATATGTATACTTGTGCCATGTTGGTGTGCTGCACCCATCAACTCGTCATTTACATCAGGTATAACTCCCAATGCAATCCCTCCCCCCTCCCCCCTCCCCATGATAGGCCCCGGTGTGTGATGTTCCCCTTCCTGAGTCCAAGTGATCTCATTGTTCAGTTCCCACCTATGAGTGAGAACATGCGTTGTTTGGTTTTCAGGTCTTGTGATAGTTTGCTAAGAATGATGGTTTCCAGCTGCATCCATGTCCCTACAAAGGACACAAACTCATCCTTTTTTATGGCTGCATAGTATTCCATGGTGTATATGTGCCACATTTTCTTAATCAAATCTGTCACTGATGGACATTTGGGTTGATTCCAAGTCTTTGCTATTGTGAATAGTGCTGCAATAAACATACGTGTGCATGTGTCTTTAGAGCAGCATAATTTATAATCCTTTGGGTATATACCCAGTAATGGGATGGCTGGGTCATATGGTACATCTAGTTCTAGATCCTTGAGGAATCGCCATACTGTTTTCCATAATGGTTGAACTAGTTTACAATCCCATCAACAGTGTAAAAGCGTTCCTATTTCTCCACATCCTCTCCAGCACCTGTTGTTTCCTGACTTTTTAATGATCGCCATTCTAACTGGTGTGAGATGGTATCTCATTGTGGTTTTGATTTGCATTTCTCTGATGGCCAGTGACGATGAGCATTTTTTCATGTGTCTGTTGGCTGTATGAATGAGAGACAAGGGTTTCACCGTGTTAGCCAGGATGGTCTTGATCTTCTGACCTCGTGATCTGCCCGCCTTGGTCTCCTAAAGTGCTGGGATTAGAGGCGTGAGCCACTGCGCCTGGCCTAAAAGATGACTTTTTAAAGGGGAAATAAGAAGCTAATTAGAGCTTTCATGTGGATCAAAGATCAACTCAAGTTGACCTTCAGGTGGGCCACAATAATATTTATAGTTAAAATCCAGGCTCCTTTTAAAGAGGAGCATTAGATATACTGAAATTAATAAAAAAGCCAACCCTAATATTTTTTAAGTATATACCACAGCAGGAAATGAGTTAGCTGAGCTACATGTACTGCTTTTGTTAACCCATACAATAGTCCTAAGGCAAATATAATCATGCTCATTTTATAGTTGCTGAAGCTGACTGACAGAGGGGTTAAGCAACCTATTTCACATTACACAGCTAGGTCACAGAGGAGCCAGGATTGGGATCTAGACAGTCATCTTCTCCTACTATCCATAGATGTCTATCAAGGGTAGAAGTTACTTGACTTGGAAATTTTTCGTAGCATGTGCTATCTACTACTGGCCTCCACTATACGAAAATCTTGGTTTTCCTTCCATGGAACCACAGGACTTTCATGTGCCTTCTTTTTAACATCCCTTCTGTGAGACATTTTTAAATTAAACTGAGAGATATTTAGAATTGGATTCATATGGCTTTTGGAAATATTTTGCTGAATGATTTCCAATAGCATATCTAACTCTGGGACTACAGAGCTTTTCCGTGTTTCATGGAAAGGAGTAGGGGCACCTCTTTGTTACTGAAGATTAGAAATGGAAGTCAGAACTCCACTCACAAGATCCATAGCTGTATTGATCAGGATTCTCTAGCCAAACAGAACCAGTAGAGAAACAGGACCAACAGAACTAACAGAACCAATATTCTATTCTAACCAAGAGAATAGGGTATATCCTATCATACATATGTATATATACAGATATGTATATGGAGAGATATCATATATAGAGACACTTTATATAGAGAATATTTTTACATATACAGATATTTTATATATAGACACAGAGAGAGAGAGAAAGTGGGAAAGAAAGAAAGAGAGAGAGAGAGACAGACAGAGAGAGATTTACTTTAAGCAGTTGGCTCACACAATTTTGAGGACTGGCAGGTTGGAATTTGCAGGGCAGCGCTGCCTAGGAGAGCTGAGGTTGTAGTCTCCATTCTGAAGGCAGACGTACTTTTTCCTTGGGGAACCTCAACAGATTAGGTGAGGCCCATTCATGTTCTGAAGGATAGTTTGCTTTACTCAACCTACTGGTTTAAATGTTAATCACATTTAAAAAGTACCTTCACAGCAACATCTGGACTGGTGTTTGATCAAACATTGGGCACCGTAACCTAGCCCAATTTACACATACAATTAATCATCACAATGGCCCCTCAGAAAGGGGAGGTTGTTTCTTGTCACCTTGTTACTCAAGGTTAAGGATGGAATTCCGACTCTGCCCACAGTCTCAAGGTTACCCACCAGATGGGGAGGCAGGGACGTGGTGGAAGTCAAAGCTTGCCCACAATCTTAACAGACATCACTTCAGTGGGAAAGGATGATATGTCCCCTTGTTACTACAAGAGAAATGCAATTTAGGGCTCTGTCCACAGTTCCCATGCTGATCACAACATCTGGAAGGAAAAAAAGGTGGTGTGATTTTATTCATGGTGATAAGCTGAGTAGGGTACTTGTGAAAGTGTTCTCATTGACAACTTGACACTTTCCTGTTCCTTTTGCTAGAGAAAGCAGGCTTTTACTGGACCTTTTTGTCTGTGTGCATTGCCATTTCCTGGTTGTGGGTTTCTCCAATGCCCAGTTCAGGTTACATAGGAATGGGTTGGTGGGGGAAGAAAATGGAAAAATCCTCCATGCCATTTCTTGAGTTCCAAGGTCTGTAGTCACGGCAATTTATTTTTCTACTTCTCCAAGTGTTTATATTTGTTTTGTTTTTTTCCAAGGGTTTTGGCTGTAATTAGTGGTACAATTACACTGAAATGCATTTACTCCATCTTGTTTGAAAACATAAATTAGCACTAGGTGCTTTGAGGATATCATTTATTAAGTTGAGGAAGTTCCCTTTTGTTATTAGTTTTATGACTTTTTAAAAGAAATCATAGATGGATGTCCATCTTCAAATACTATTTTTTATCTTTGCTTATAAATTTCTTATTCTGAATACATCTATACTTCCTAGTGGGTAAGATATAATCTTCACTCTTGGCTGGTAAGAATTATTTTTCTCATGTGAAGCCCCTCCCGTAACTCTGATGGGATAAAATTTACACTTCTTTGGTACCTCCCTTTCAGTGATGATTCGCTTGAGCCAATCTCTTTGGCCTTAACAGGACCTATTTCAGAATCACGAGTGGACCTGTATTGATTCGTAACTTGTGTTCACATTTTTTTAGATAGTAATGGAATGCCCTTCATAGAGCCCTCACACTCCCCATTACTGACCAAATGTCATCTATATTACTGACACAATACAATGCATATCATCATAGACCCCGTTGGTAGTATTAGAGAATCCAAATCATGGACTCTATGAAAACCAACATCAATGAGATTACTAATTCCACATCAATAATACTTCAAAATCCACATCACTAAGGCCATAGCTCCTCTACTCCACAATTCATTCCATAAATTCCTCACTGAGCCTATAGATGTCATGTTGTTAAATCTTTAGACGCCTTGTAATGGAATCACAGACTTCTGTGTCTAAGCTTATGGATCCCTTCCTTTTGACTGATACATGCATGCCCTTCTACAGATGTAGCAGACCACCTTCCATAGTGTCACTGTGCCATTCATGTGTTCAACCTCATAGACTCTGGCCTTTATACCTCCATGGGTGTAGGGACATTGTAACCTAAAGCCTAAATTCAGATCTATGTGTGCGATTATACATAGTAACAAGGGATAGTTATAATAAGGCAGAAATGTTGTGGTGTCAAATATATGAATTAAGCACACCCAGATCACCTAAAATGGTACACATAGTCTGATTCCTATCATTTCTTTTCCATGTTCACCTTCCTAACAAGGTATAGAAACTAAATGTTGTAGAAACCCCTAAATTCCCCTCTGCCTGCAAAACCATAAACTGAGCTCAGAGTATGTGAAAGAGAAGAGTTTGAAACATACTTAGAAGAAAATATGAAAATTGCCAATTACGTAATATTTTGACATATATATGCCAAGCATCACGAAGGCCAAGACATCTCTATCTTCTGTCATTAACAATATGAATTGGTATCCCCAAAGGAAATATGTAATATGAGTCACATTTTTAGTAAACACCCTGAAAAACCTAAAGGCAAGTCCCCTAAAGGACACTCTCTTAGTCACATTTTGAAGTGAATTGTTGCACTGAGTTAGTGGTTTCTAAATAAGAAAATCTATCCCAAAATGAGGATAAATATGTAATTGTCATCATTTAAGTTAGTGGTTATAGTCATATAAATTTGTATATTATAACAGGCTTACAAAGGAGTTGCAATTTAAATATAATGCATTATATTACATATTTAAGTAAATTTCACTTTTGAAAGAGAAAAACTCAGTATATTTCTAAAATATACTTTGTATATTACTAAAAAGAAAAAGAACCAGAGTACTAATCAGTTGAATGTTAATAAAGGAAAGAAATGATAATACATAAATAAATGTGGGAGTGAGACAGGACATCCAGGTTGGCAGTGTGAGGAGGCTGACAAATCATCTTCCCCAAATCCATGATAAAACCGGGCAACGTTGACAAAATAAATCACTTAAAGTCTGTGGAAACTGATCAAATGCACACAGCAAAGAAGTACTTATCCAGACAATCTAATGCATCTTCATTAGAGTAGTGAGTTTTGAGGCATTTTACTTTTGGCTTGCTCCAATTTTCCCCCAGCTCTGTGGCATAGAATTTCTACCTGAGTGTGCTGGGCAGGCTGTGGACACTATGCTTTGCTGCTCTGCTGGAGAGGCTGATTTCCCACAGAGTGTAGAGAAATCTATGCCAGGGGCAATGTTTCAAAGCCATAGTGATCTCGGTGGGAGGCTAACTCTGCAGCTAGCCTGAGGTTGCAATGCTAATTGGATTAATAAGCAAAATGACAGAGCAAGCACACACTGCAGAGGAAACAATCTTCACAGAATTCATCCAGAACAATCACTAAACAAACAAAAAGACAAACCAACCAAACAAAAACAGCAACAAGGCCAGACGCGGTGGCTCACACCTATAATCTCAGCACTTTGGGAGACACAAGTGGATCACCTGAGGTCAGGAGTTTGAGACCAGCCTGGCCAACATGGTGAAACCCTGTCTTTACCAAAAATACAATTAGCCGGGCATGGTGGTGGGCGCCTGTAATCCCAGCTACTCGGGAGGCTGAGGCAGGAGAATCACTTGAACCTGGGAGGGTGAGGTTGCAGTGAGCCGAGATTGTGCCATTGAACTCCAGCCTGGCCCAACAAGAGCGAAACTCCATCTCAAGAAAAAAAGAAAAAAAAAAGAAGAAAGAAGGAAAGAAAGAGAGAAAGGAAGAAGGAAAGAAGGAAGGAAGGAAGGAAGGAAGGAAGGAAGGAAGGAAGGAAGGAAGGAAGGAAAGAAAGAAAGAAAGAAAAGCAACAAAACCACCTGGGTGGGGTAACAGGGTCCAAAGTTACTAGAGCATATAATATAAAATACCAAATTTGGCACAATACATATAAAGAAATAGGAAAGTGTGACTCATACGGAAGATAAAAAAATCTATCAATAGAGACTCTTTCAGGGCAGGAAGTTAAGGCATTGTACCTAGCAAGAATGGACTTCAAAACAGCTATTATAAATATCTTCGAAGAAGTAATAGAAATAATGTTTAAAGAATTAAAGAAAGCACCATGACAATGACACATAAGGTGGATAATATCAATAAGGAGGTTGAAAGTATAAGCATGAATCAAATGTAAATTCTGCAGATGAAAAATACAATGACTAAAATGATCAGTTTACTAGAGGGACCCAACAGTAGATTTGAGCTGGTGGAAGAAAGAACCAAGAAACCTGAAGACAGATCAATAGAGATGAGCCAATTGGAGAATGGAAAGAAAAGTAACATAGATAAATAAAGATAACTTCAGAGACCAATTAGAAACTCTTAAGCCTATGAACATGAATTTAAGTCTATACCCAGAAGAGGAGGAGAGAAAAAAAGGATCAAAATAATATTAAAGAAATGATGGCTAAAAGTTTGTTGAACGTCCAAGAAGTTTAACAAATCCAAAGTAGTTACAACAAAGAGATCCGCACCTAGACACATTAGGCAGGCTGTTGCAAATCAAATGCAAAAATAAAACCTTAAAAGCAGCAAAAAGGAAAATGTCTCATCATCTACAAGTAAGCCACGGTCAGTTAATTAGCTCACTTATCACTAGAAACAATGGAGGGCAGAAGTCAACATAATGATATATCCAAAATGATGAAAGAAAAAAGCAAAAGCCACGCTGTCAGCCAATAATTAGTTTTCTAGAATTGCAAAGGCAATGTTATTGTGAGAGGATAATCTTTTCGACAAATGGAGAGTGTTACCTGGTTTATGAAAGGACTAGCTTATAAAAAGCAACAAAAGAAAAATAATAAATTAGACTTCATCAGAATTCAAACTTGCACTTCAGTAGACATCATCAAAAAATTTAAAAAAACACAATGTGAGAAAATGCTTCAAATCTCATGCCTAATAAAAGATTTCTGTCTAAAATATAACAGACGCTTTAAATTCAGTAAAGACACCCACATTTAACATGGGCAAAACATTTCAGTAGATATTTCTCCAGAGATAATATACTTATGATCAATAAGCAAATAAAAAGATGTTGAACATCATTTGTCATTAGGGAAATTAAATCCGTAATAGGATACCACTTTAGACCCACTGGAATGGATATAATACAAAAAAAATTATTGACACGTGGTGGTGAGGAGGTAGTGTACCTGAGAGCCTTATGACTACTGGAGGGAAAGTAAAACGGTACAGCCATCTTGCAATATTAGTTTGGCAGTTTATCCAAAGAGTTAACATAAATTTGAGCATATGACCCAGCAATTTCATGTCTAGATATTCACCCAAGATAAATTACAATAGACATCTATACAAATATTCATATGCCAATGCATATAGCTACATTACTCATAATAGCCAAAATGTATTTATCGACTAATTAATGAATAAGCAAATGTTGTATATTCATGCGGTGGAATGCTATTAGCCAACAAAAAAGGAATTAAGTGCTCAAATACGCTACAACATAGAATAATATGCTCAGAAATAGTGTGCTAAGTGAAAATAGCTAAACACATTATACCACCTACTTTGTGATTCCATTTATATAAAATGTTAGAGGTGGAGTGATGAGGATTTGTGGGGAAATTGCTGGAATATATGGGCTCATTGATGACGGTCTGTGAGTTCAGTGATCAGGGTTCCTAGTGCCAGTGTTATTGAACTGTGGGGCCAATAATATTGTTATGTGGGGTTGGTTACATTTCAAAATCAATGATATTGATAATCAGAATATGTAAGCTCGAAGATAAGGATCATATTGCAAGGGATAGCAGACTACTGGGTCAGTGATAGTCAGGGTATAGATTAAATTGTGTTGGTATGCAGGCCAGTGAGGAGGAGACTCTATTGTCAGTGATGTGGGTTCTATGTTATGGGAGCCATTGCGTTAAAGGTGTAGAGCTTTGGATTCAGGAAGGTGTTAACTATCGGATTAGTGAGGTGGAGTCTATAGTTTCAATGATAGGATTCCAGAGATAAGAGGATAATGTTGCCAAGTGGTATTTTAGGCTGCATGGTATGAAATTTGTGGATAAGTAAAGTGGATGTGAAGTCAAGTGATCAGTGATGTGGTATTTATAAGTTTAGATATGGGAGGCCAGTGATGGAGAATATTCTAAATGTACGATCAGTGATGGTTGAACAGTGAACTATGTAGTCATTTATTCCTGCACAACCAATTACCACAAACTTAGCGGCTAAAAACAACACTTATTTATTATCTTAGAATTTTTGTGGCTGATAAATCAGAGCTTTGTTTATAGGTCTCTCTACTTAGGGTTTCACAGGCTGCTATTAAGGTATTAGAGAGACTGCTCTCTCATCTGGAGGCTTGATTACGAAAGGATCTACTGAGGATTTTTCCATGTTCACTGAGGATTTTCATTGCATTGATTTCTTTGCTGCTGTAGGACTGAAGACCCTGGCTTCCTTTTGGGCATCAGTTGGAGGCTCCGTCAGCTGTAAGGTCACAGGGTCTCTGGAATATAGGGCCAGTATGAAGCCACAGGAAACCCATCTGTGCCGATTCACGTTTCCAAGTCTGTGTTCGTTATACCATCTCTCCCAGGTGTGTTCCTATCTGAGAAGACACACTTTGATTCTCAGATGTATGGTTGGAATTCTGGGAACGGGAGGAACTGGAAAAGTTCCTCTATGTTTATAGAACACAGCATAGAATCTGTTCCCTCAGATTCTGGAGTCTGTGAAAGGAAACTTATCTTCCTTTCAGTCAGCTATGAGGGCCTTTCTTAGTTGAGGGGAGAAATCTGGGGTCTGAACGTGGAGATGTGGTGAATATGTCAATATGTGGAAGTGCATATATTCCCGTCAGTGCACCTCGGCTCACTCAGGTTGCCAGTGTGTGCCAGGAGCACTGTGTCCTCAGCACAGTTCCCCGCCCACAGCCAGCCCAAGTGCTTCTGGGAAATGTTTGTGACTTCAGCGTAGGATCCTGTGCAGTAGCTGTTGATTGGATTGTATAGGTTACTTTACAAACCTAAAAACTGAGAGAACACATTCATGGTTGCTCTTTGGAAAATGTTGTAAATCAGTAAGTTAGGTCCGAAGACATTAACCAATTTCCAAAACATGATAGGCAGATCCATCTTTATCACAAAGCTATAAATCATTTACAACTCCAGTTGTCTCCTATCTTTTTCATCGTGTTATGTTTTCTTTGTCTTTTTTTTTTTTTCTGAGATAGAGTCTCACTCTGTCGCCCGGGCTGGAGTGCAGTGGCTCACGGCAACCTCCGCCTCCCGAGTTCAAGCAATTCTCCTGCCACAGTCTCCTGAGTAGCTGGGATTACAGGCGCCTACCACCACCACACCAGCTAATTTTTTTATTTTTAGTAGAGATGGGGTTTCACCATGTTGGCCAGGCTGGTCTTGAACTCCTGTCCTCAGGTGATCCACCCACCTCAGCCTCCCAAAGTGATGGGATTACAGGCATGAGCCACCATGCCCGGCCCCATTGTGTTATGTTGTGACATTATGGGGCCAGGGAAACCTTCCTTTTTCCTCAACCTAAGCAAATCCTAGCTCAGAAAAGCTTTGGTGTTGCCAGGTGGAGTGTTTTACCCAGGCACTCTGGATTCAGCCTTTTTCCAGAGCCTTGGGCTCCTGCTTTGTGTAGGGTGGGGAGCTAGGAGGACCTTTGTGGTGAGAAGGATGAAGGTCCCAGGAGCATTTGCTGGATGCTTAAGAGATTGAAAGGCAATTAGAGAATTAATTCATGTATTAACCATGTGCAGAAAGTGCACAATACCTAATTGTATAGCTAATGAAATTTCAAAAAACAAAACCAACTTTGTCACCAGAATCCAGTTGGATGGAAGGGTTTGGAAAAGCTTTGGGACATTGGGAAATGGCAAGAGGCACGTGCCTAGATAGTTGTGCCAAGTGAAAGCCAATGCTTCCTTCTTTGTGGGCCCTTTCTGGAGTCTTCTAGACTCACCAATGTCTGATACGTAGTGAATGATCTAGGGTAACAGTACTTTACAATCACAAGAATGATAAGGTGTGCCTGACTATAGCCAGAGCAAAGCAAAGATCAGAAAGAATGCAGAGTCTATTGTGATCACTGAAGGATATCTGAAGTAATTTGAATCATGACTATTTCCCAGTTCAGGTGGCCCCATATCTTTAACCAGAAACAAGGCTGGATTTGGGGGAGCTGCATTTTTCTTAATGTTCAGCAGCCTAGGGGTGGTCTGGGTCCTATGATCCTATGGACAAGATGACCCTAGTCTGGGATAAGTTTCTTTTTCTTTTTTTTTTTTCTTTTTGATATGGGGTCTTGCTCTGTCGCCCAGGCTGGAGTGCAGTGGCACAATCTCAGCTCACTGCAACCTCTGCCTCCCAGGTTCAACCAATTTTCCCTGCCTCAGCCTCCTGAGAAGCTGGGATTACAGGCGTCCACCCACCATGCTTGGCTATTTTTTATTTTTATTTTTTAGTGGAGATAGGGTTTCGCCATGTTGTCCAGGCTGGTCTTGAACTCCTGAGCTCAGGTGATCTGCCTGCTTCGGCCTGCCAAAGTGCTGGGATTACAGGTGTGAGCCACCGCGCCGGACCACTAGGACAAGTTTGTAAACTGTCTCCCCCAAATTACACTGGGGATATATAGTCACCTGCATTTTTTTCATCTTTTGGGGATGTTCATGAGGGAGATACAGTCTGATGATGGCTTCACAAGTTAATTGTAATCATTTTTCTCAGTTTCCTTTACAACAGCCACTAACTCTATCTACTTGTCAGCTTTGTTGTTTTATTTTTTGGAATATTTTTACAATTAACGTTTTTAAGAGAACTTTTTGGAATAAATTTAGATTTGCAGAAAACTTGGGAAAATTGTATAAATATCTTATATCTTATGGTACATTTGTCAAAACTGTGAAATTAACATTGGTACAATACTATTTTTACTTTTATTTTTTTGAGACGGAGTTTTGCTCTTGTCGCCCAGGCTGTAGTGTAATGGTGCGATCCTGGCTCACTGTAACCTCCGCCTCCCAGGTTCAAGTGATTCTCCTGCCTCAGCCTCCTGAGTAGCTGGGATTACAGGTGCATGTCACCATGCACAGCTAATTTTTAAATATTTTTAGTAGAGACAGGGTTTTGCCATGTTGGCCAGGCTGGTCTCAAACTCCTGACCACAGGTGATACACCCGTCTCAGCCTCCCAAAGTGCTGAGATTACAGGCAAGAGCCACTGTGCCCGGCTGGTGCAATACTGTTTAAACTATGAACTTCATTGGGTTTAATAAGTTTTCCCACCCATACCTTTTTCATTTCCCCGATTCAATCCAGGATAACAGATCACATTGAGGCCTCATTGAGGCTGCCTTGGCTATTAGAGGCTACTTCAGATTGGTTCATGTGTCCTTTTGAAACACCCAGGATTATTTTGTGTTTTCTCTGACCCTGACCTTCCCCCAGAGGGCTCTGGTTTCTTTTAATGAATAATCATGTTTAGAAACCAATGGTGTTTAGATCTTGGTTCCAGGTGTTCTCATTCTACTGTGCGTCAATGCTTCCAGGTCTACTCAGGGGACAGAGCCAGAAAATCATTGTATATAAGCATCTCTACAATTATGTCTGCATATGTATATCTGAATATACATTATAATAAACCTAGGCTGGGTGCAGTGGCTCATAACTATAATCTCAGCACTTTGGGAGGCTGAGGTTATTGTTTGAGGGAAGGAGTTTGAAACCAGCCTGGGCAACAAGGGAGACCCTATCTCTACAAAAACATTTTAAATAAAAAAAAAAAAACCATGAATTCACACTGTGCTGATATCTCTGATCCTGTGGACAAGATGACCCCAGTCTAGGACACGTTTCTAAAGTGTCTCTCATCACCATAGAATACAATGTAGCCCTTCTCCCCTTGCTTATGCAGAGGATTTGATGAGTTCTTTGGTGGTACTGAGAGGGCCTGGAATAGCAAATGGGTCAAGCAAATTGTCCTTGACCTACTTGCGGTCTCCTCTTGAGGCAAAAGGCTCAGGATGTGGTTAAGCCCAGGGTTCATGGCCTAAATTTGTAGGTTGTATGTTGGGGGACGGATTGTGTTGAGGGCATGGCTACGGGCCCCTACTCTGCAAGAAAGTTCCAGCTACATGCCTGCCTGGACCTGATGATTTTTAGAATAGTGGGAGAGACTAGGGTCATGGCCTCACCATGGTGAGTTGTCACCGGGTGAGGGTGTAGGGGCATGACTTTGTCCAAGAAGAAGCACGGCCATCTTTGAAGGACAATGATTGTGGGACTAATCTCTGAGCTCTTTGCAACATCCTACAGAGTTCTTTCATATTCTGGGACCTTTCTAGGGACAACGGAATAGTCATAAGAATATTGGCATTCTCTTTGGGAATGTTGGTTTTTCTTTGGGAAATGGGTATAGTTTCAGTACATGATTAATTTGCAATAGCACAACATTATAACTAATGTTAATATATGACTATATACATATAAAACCATAACTACTCTGGTGGGTCCTGTTGTTCCCCCTTAATCTATCTGAAATTAGGATCGTTATGATCCTCATTGATATGATTATCATTTGCATTTATATTAATAGTATAATCGAAATTAATACTACAATTGGGATTGAAGGGATGCTTGTAAGCCAGATGTTTACAAGCCACGCTTGTAAATGTATGAATAAGTTCATATTTTAATGGATATTTTGTGGTTTAAAAGAAGTAGATCCTCATTTATTAAAGCAGTGTTAATTATTGCTAATCTAGTAGTAATAATAAATACCATAGAGTAATGGTGATAAATATAATACAAATGCAAAATATATAGAGCACTTACTTGGTTTTAGATATTTCAAGTGCATTCCATGTATTAAATATTTAATCTGGGTAGTCATCCTGTAGAGAGGTTCTATATTTTTCCACATTTCACAGTTGAGAAACCTGAGGCAAAGAATTATTGAATGACCTACCCTGAGCTACTATAGCCATGAATTAATACCACTTGAATTTTAAACCAAGTACCTTGGATCCAGATTTCACTTAAGTTCTATATTTCTCATGATGACTAAGAAATACATATGAGAGTTACTAATATTATTTATCCACATTTTGTCAATATTATAATGTTATATCAGAGAAGACAGAGGAATGGAAAGAAGGTATTTTCCGAAATCCTCTCTTGTTCCCCAGCTTCCACCGGGCTCCCACCTTCCTGGTGGCCTCTATCCTCCTGCCTCTCAGCACTGTCTCTAGGCAGCCCTGCTCTTATGCACTGTCACACCACCGATTGTTTACCTGGGAGGTGGTGAGTTTGGTGAGAATGTAGAGCCCTTCACCATGATGTCTTGCTACTATGGTATGATTATGGAGAGGTGAAAATTCTACCTCCGGTGGTTAAGGAAGACCCAAGGTGGAAGTGCAGGGGGATTGCATATTTTATTGTTCTGAGACTTGGCTGAAGGCATGTAAGTGGCATCTTGAATGCCTAACTATGGGGGATCCCAGGTAGATTCTTTCCAACCTCCACAGCAGTATTTCTTTATTCCGGGGCTGTTCAAGTCAGCAGGAAAATGCAGCTGTATGAGATCACATTACCTGGGTAAAGCTATCAACTCCTCCCATACATATCTCCCTGCCAAAACGAAAGACTCTTTACCCTGCTATGAGAAAGTGTGGAGCATGTTCAGAGTTTAACAGGTTCTGGTCAAATACCAAGACTATTGGTCCCAAATCCCACAAATATTCCTGAGTGCTGTGTATCATTTCCTGTTTCCTTCACAGGTAATCTGGCCCCTAAGGAGATAATCTGAATTTATCCACACAGCTGTTGAGGAAAACTGTTATGGTAATATTCATAGTGAGTATTTTTCAGTCAAAATACCTCATTTAGGATAAGCTCACACACTCCTGGACCTTTGCCTTTTCTGACCCTGTATGGAACCCTCAATTTTGGTGGACAGACCAGAAACACACCCATTGTCTCCCCTGAGTAACTCAGAACACTGTCCTTCCACGACTGCCCATCCGTGGCTGTTTCTGTTTGTCCGGAGGATCTGGGGCCGGATCACATAAACCACAGAGTGGACAGAGTGTGCTGACCATCAAAGTATGACTTCTGTCTTCATGAGCAGCTTTGAAGATCAATAGATCAAAGTGGAATAGGTGTAGAGTGAAATATTCAAAATAGCATAACTAGGAGGGGAAAGAAGGAGCCTTGATATCCCCAGGACAGATGGCAATTCTACCATGAGTGGCCCACCAGCTGTTCTTTCATTCCAGGGTCTGTTGCTTATTCTTTCCTCCCATATCCTACTACTTTTCCCTCTTCCTTTCCCCCTTTTTTTCTCTGTCCCCCTTTCCCTATTTTCTCTCTGTGTTTGCTCTTTCTTTATATTCCATCAGCCTCTTCTCTCTCCTCTTTTCTCTGTCAGCGATATCTGCTGCTCTTGGCTATTGTTTGTTCCATCTTTAATCTTTTTTGTTTCCTCCTTCTGCTCCATGCTCCTCTCTGATCCCAGGACTCTCTTCTTCTCTCATCTTCTGCTCCATTTTTCCTGTATTGCCTCCATGAGTAAGGCCACAGGATAAAGATGTGCTAAGCTTGTTTTTCTGTTTTCCTCACCCTCCAGAGAGATTTCCATACAGATACTGGTCACTGCTTACTCAGATTCTCAATGTGTGGGTAAAATTGTTACTACCCTGTATTCAAGGAATACAGCGTACCAAGGCAAGCACCTGTCTACCCTCTGTGAACAGTCATTTTGAAATAAATCATAATGTTCACAGATTTCACTTCTATCAACATTTATTTCTCCTGTATTTTTCTTCTTGATCTGGGTTCAGGCGAGAGGAATACTGTGATTTGTACAAGTTGAGAGTGCAATGTCCTCATGACACACACACAGTTCTCTGTAGAGTTTTTCTTAATTGAAAAACTTAGAAAATCCTCAAGTATCATCATAAGAATTTCTATCTTCATCTTAAATGTAATAGAAAGCAACTATTGTGTTTGGTTAGTAAGGGACAGGCTGAAGAGATCTACCCTGTTCCACCACACACAATGCAGTGCTCGGTATTGACCAAAAATTTATGAAAAAAGTCTACTGAGACTGGCACGATACTCAGGAAGAAAAAAATCCTTCATTTAGTGAATGGTTTGGAAATGAGAACCCTCAGAGAAACCTCATCCCAAACCCTGGACCACAAATTCAAGAGAAATGAGTCCTCGCTACCAACAACACTGTGAACTCGAAGCCCACAGTATCACCCAAGGCTCATTTTCTCTGCATTTGAGCTGTTTTACTTTGGAAAGATGCATTTCCTTCCAAGTCTCAGATTCCTAACAGTTCCATGCAGGGACTTGGAAGTCATAACTTCTCATGTAGAATTATTGTGTGGATCTGTATTGAGCCATAGTTTGGGATTCACAACAAAGGTAAAACAGGGACGAGGTTCATTGAAGGAGAACGTGGAAAAGGCAAAATGCATATGTAAGGGCATATTTAAGAGTTGCTCTGGGTTAATCTAAGCATAGGAAAGAAAAAGCACCAAACAGAAAAGAAGAAACATAGCCACTTGAATTGGAAATGCAGAGGGGACGTGGAGTATTGTGAAAGGACTGAAACTCCATTCAAGTTTTCCTGAAAGCCATTGTGTTTACAGCTTTGTCAAGTGAGATAAGAGCATGTTTTACCTCTTTTAGCATCTCATGTGGTCTTCACTTTGACGAAATTAGGCCTATGATAATATACATTTTGGAGTAAGTCAAAGCCTATGGTAAATTGAGGTCAAGAGCAATTTATGCTCTGATCAGATCAACAGAGCATTATTTCCTTACTGAACCATTAATGCTCCTCTTGTCTGAACATCAAATACGATCTACTGAGAACATTCCCAGCTATGAAATTGTAGAAAAGAATGGAATACTAAGTTGCACACATCCTAAATAAATAATAACTAAGTGCCAAAATCATACATATAAATGCTGTTTCTAAGTTTCTCAGGGTCTTCCCTCACCCAGTGGTATTGGAAAAGAGGTACAACTGAAGGGAATATGGAATCAAAGACAGGCACAATGGCAATAGCAGAAATAAGATCAAACACATAGATGAATCTTGCCGTATCCTGACACTAGACCAGTATGAATAAGAAGAAAGACCTAGGTTCCATGCCCCAGGGGACATGAAGCTGCTGTAACCTCTGGGCTCTACAGTTCACGGCCCTGGGCCTCAGATATATCTGGGCTGATGTACTAAAAAGTTTCAAAAGCCCGGAATCCTAGCGACATTATGAGTGAATCCAATTAGTCCACTCCTCGTCATTAAGGGCTAGTGTTTCCCTTTGCTTGATGAAGATTCAGAGGCCGTAACACACCTGAGCTAATATCTATACTTGGAACCCACAGAATACAGAATAGGATTGGTTCAGGGGTGAGAGGACTCTACAACACCAGGGTATGTTTACATCTTAAAAACTGTGTGAGCAAGTAGCCCAGAACCTCATATCATTGTACCAAGGCCTTTACTACATTTCTAACATATCCATCTGATGGTGGAAAAAAAAAACAAGGTTGATTAGGAAAGAAGTTTGCTTGGTATATTTAAAGCCTCCCTTCTTGGTTATGTATAATGTCATTTTATGACAGTGATAAATCTTTTCCTGTTACCTACATTTTAGATACCTATTTCTTCAAACCCAGTGTGTTCATTTCCTATTGCTGTTGGAATGGAATTCTCAAGAACTTTGTGGGTCTGCCACATATAACACAGGGTTCATTCAATTAGACAAGAGATGCCTATGCATATTTTTCCGGTGCAATTTCATCTCTATTCCTGGCTTTCGCTGATGTGGCTGACAGGATCCGTAAGTCACATGCTCAGTTCCTTCAAAGAACCCTACATATGACTGAATACTCTGAACTTTTGTCCTGCTGAGGCACTAGGAAAAGATTATTTAGCCATACTCTTGGTTTTCTCTTCAAGCACACTTTCCTGACAGTCAATATCCTAGTTTTAGCATCTTTCACAAACTAGATAGCCTGAGAATTTTCCATAGAATCAGGTCCTGGTTTCTTCATTCTTAACAATTCTTCCTTTAATCCATTTTTTTTTTGTACTTAGCTATTTAATGAGGTTCTTAAGACATTTAGAACACCAATTTGTGAGGATAAATTCCATTCGTCAGGGCAAACACAGATCGCAGGTAGCCCTGGAGCTGAGCAACAGCTTTGATTTTTGGTAGAATTTGTGAGTCCACAGCTTTCTGATCAATCTTGCGCTGCTCTGTAATCTCGTATTTCTCTTTTTCTGTGTCGAAGATCTCACCCTCCTGGTGTCTGGGCTTCCGCAGCTGCTTCTTCTTGAAGTAAGCATCAGTAAGATGTTTTGGGATTTTGACATTGCTGATATCGATTTTGGTTGAGATGGCAATGACAAATTTCTGGTGTGTTCTTCGTAGAGGAACTCGATTGAGGACTAGAGGCCCAGTCACAAGTAACAAGCCACTAGCCAGCTGCTTCAGAAAACCACCCTCTTGCCCCCGTGGCGTCCAGTGAGGATGATCAGAATGGTCCCGGGGGTAATGCTGGCTCGCAGTTTTCTCACGTGCTGACTGAAGGGTTTTTTGCTGTGGCTCAACAGCTTTCGAGGCACATCTTCAGTAGGATAATAACTAGGCATTTTGCGAAGTTTAACCACCTGGGTACTGCCGTTCTTGTCACCACCAACTGGTTTTGTAAGAGTAGCAAGAACCTTCTCCTTCTTTTTCTTTTCAACCTTGGATTTAGCGGCTGAGTACTTCCTCTTGTACATGGCCTTTCTGGAATACATGGCAGATCGGGAATACCTGCCAATTCCTCTGACAAGGACAGAGTTGTGGCTGCAATGGGGCTTCCCCTTCTTGGGCTTCTTAGCCTTGAGGTTACCCTTTTTCACCTTGCCACCAGCATCAGTCTTCTTGGCTTCAGGTTTCTTCTCTTTAGTATCTGGCTTCTCAACTTTTTCACCCGCCATCTTGCAAGATGGGAAAGAGAAGTCTTTTTTTTTTTTTTTTTTTTTTTCACTTTCTCATTTTACTGCGAGTTGCAAAAGAAACCAGGCTATACTTTTGATACTTTGCTTGGAAATCTCCTGAGATAAATATCCAAGTTCATTGTTTTCAAATTGCGCTTTCTGCATAACTGCAGGGCACAATTCCACTAAGCTTTCTGCTGTTAAATAACAAGGATTCATTTTCTTACAGTTTCCAATAGCATGGTCCTCAATTTTTTCTGAGTCCTCACCAGCAATATCTTTAACATCCATATATTTACTGAAGAGCCTTTTTATGATGATTTAGGTATTCTCTAAGGGGATATGTTTTCTCTGCTATTCTCTTTACTTCCTTCTGAGTTCTGTCTAGCAGAGTCAAGAGCATCCATATTTCTAATAAACAGCCTTTTCAAGGCGACCTAATATTTTAAAAAAGAATGTTCCTTACATTTTTTTCCACCCTGTGATCACTGCTGAATTCTACAATCACTTCTATATTTTTAGGCATTTGCTACAACTGCACCCCACTGCCTGTTACCAAAATATATATTAGTTTTGTATTTCAGCTATAATAAATTATCACAAAGTTAGTAGCTTAAAACAACACAGATTTACTATCTCATGCTTCTGGGGGTAAGAAGTCCAAAAAGGGTCTCACTGGGCTGAAAGTCAGGTGTATGCAGGGCTGTGTTCCTTCTGGGAAGCTCTGAGGGAGATCTCATTTCTTGGCCTTTTCTAGCTTCTGGAAGCTGCCTCATTTTTTTGATCATGGTACCTGCCTCTCTTGTGAGAGCTAACAGTTGCATCACTCTGACTCCTGCTTCCATCATCCAATCTCCTCTCTCTCTGTTTTTGTTTTGTTTTGTTTGTTTTTGTTGTTGTTTTGAGAGAGAGTCTCACTCTGTTGCCCAGGCTGGAGTGCAGTGGTGTGATCTCAGCTCACTGCAACTTCTGCTTGCTGGGTTCCAGTGATTCTCCTACCTCAGCCTTCCAAGTAGCTGGGACTACAGGCATGTGCCACCATGCCTGGCTAACTTTTGTATTTTCAGTAGCAATGGGGTTTCACCATGTTGGCCAGGCTGGTCTCGAACTCCTGGCCTCAAGTGATCTACCCATCTCAGCCTCCCAAAGTGCTGGGATTACAGGTGTATGCCATCGCCCCCAGCCCCTCTGAGTCTTCAGCCTTTCTCCTTCACTTCCAATAACACCTGTGATTACTTTGAGGCCAATGATAATCAGGTATCATCTCCCCATCTCAAGGTATCATCTCTCCATCTCATCCCCATTACTTAACCACCTCTGCAAAGATGATTTTGCCACTTAAGGTAACACATTCACAGCCTTCTTCCAGGAATTGAGATGTGGACATCTTTGGGGAGCCATTATTTTTCTTATCACTCCTGGTAAATGGTTTAACGTCGTTAATCTCTATCCCTGTAAGAAACAAATTCACTAAACAGAGTTTTGTGCAGTTCTTTTTGTCTTCAAATTTATAATATTCTGTCAAAACAATGTTTTCTAAAGTTATTTAGTTTCGCTTTGTTTTTCATTATTCTCCTCGGAGAGGTTATAGCCCACATTTATAAAGACAATTGGGTTCTTTTGCCACAGGCTGCACTGCATTTCACCCCGTTATCCCCAGACATTGATCTTGCTACCTGTTTCCTACCTGTTTGTATTACAACCAGTAAAGTTTAACTCTGCGGGCTGTATATGCATTTTATAGTTTTGACAAATACAGCATAGTGTGTCTACCACCTCAGTGCCATACACAACAGTTCCAGCACCTTAAAAACTCCCCCGTGTAGTCCTCCTTTAGTCATTCCCTCCCACCTCCTACAAGTCCTTGCAATCGCTGATGTGTTTTCTATCCTTGTAAGAAAAGCCCATAGGTGTTCCCTTTTTATGTTTGATGAATGTGAATGTAATAATACAACATGTAAAATTTGGGGTCTATTTTTTTCACTTAGGGAAAGGCACTTCAGTTTTATCTATGCTTTTGCATGAATCAGTAGCTGATGACTTTATTATTTATTTTTATTTTATTTTACTTTTTTTTTTTTGAGATGGAGTCTCGCTCTGTCACCCAGGCTGGAGTGCAGTGGCATAATCTCAGCTCACTGCAAACTCCACCTCCCGGATTCAAGTTATTCTCCTGCCTCAGCCTCCTGAATAGCTGGGACTACAGGCACCCGCCACCACGCCCAGCTAATTTTTGTATTTTTAGTAGAGAACGGGGTTTCACCATGTTGGCCAGACTGGTCTCGAACTCCTGACCTCAAATGATCCATCCACCTCGGTCTCCCAAAGTGCTGTGATTACAGGCATGACCACCAAGCGTGATCTACTTTTATTTTTTAATTATATTTTCATTTTGAGATAATTGTATATTCACATGCAATTTTAGAAATAACATAAAGAAATACTGTGTATCCTTTACCCAGTTTTTCACAAGTGTAAGATCATGCAAAACTACAGTATACTATCAAGATATTGACAGTGATATAATTAGCACATAATATAATTCCCTCAATATGAGAATCTCTCCTATTGCCCCATTATATTTATTTTATGGATTCATAATAATTGTACATATTTATGAGGTACATATGATATTTTGATACATGCATACAATAGGTAATTATCAAATCAGGGTATTTAGGATATCCATTACCCCAAACATTGATCATTTCTTCATGTTAGGAACATTTCAAATTTTCTTTTATAGCTATTTTGAAACCTACAATAAATTATTGTTAGCTAGAGTCACCCTACTGCGTTATTGAACACTATAATTTATTCCTTCTACCTAACTGTATGTTTTTATACATTAACCAACTTCTCTTCACCACCGCCCCACCTCCCTTCCCATCCTCTGGTAACCACCATTATACTCTCTACCTCCATAAGATCAACTTTTTTAGCTCCATATATTAGTGAGAACATGTGATATTTGTTTTTGTCTTCCTATTTCACTAAACATAGTAACATCCAGATTTATTCATGCTGCTGCAAAGGACAGGATTTTATTCTTTAAATGAAGAAATAGTATTCCATTGTGTATATATACCACATTTGCTTTATCCAGTTATTCACTGATGAATACTTAGGTTGAATCTGTATCTTGGCTATTGTGAATAGTGCTGCAATAAACTTGGAGGTGCAGGCATTTTTATTTTATTTATTTTTATTTTATTATTATTATTTTTTTTTTGAGACAGAGTTTCACTCTTATTGCCCAGGCTGGAGTGCGATGGCATGATCTCGGCTCCCTGCAAACTCCACCTCCCGGGTTCAAGCAATTCTCCTGCCTCAGCCCCCTGAGTGGCTGAGACTACAGGCATGTACCACCGTGCCTGCTTAATTTTTGTATTTTTAGTAGGGACAGGGTTTCACCATGTTGGACAGGCTAGTCTCGAACTCCTGACCTCAGGTGATCCACTCACCTTGGCCTCCCAAAGTGCTGGGATTACAGGCATGACCCACTGTGCCCTGCTGTAAGTATCTTTTTGCAATACTAATTTCCTTTCCTTTAGATAAATATCCAGTAATGGGATTACCGGATTTTATGATAGTTCTATTTTTACTTTTTAAAGAAATCTCCGTACTGTTTTTTTTTTTTCTTAATAATGGTTGTACTAATTTACATTCCCACCAACAGTATATAAGGGTTCCCTTTTCTTTGCATCCTTGCCAGTGTTTGTTGTTTTTTGTCTTAATAATAGCCAGTCTAACTGTGGTGAGATGATAGCTCATCATGTTCTTGAATTGCCTTTCCCTGATAACCGGGGATACTGAGGACTTTTTCACATACCTGTTGACCATTTGTAAATCTTTTGAGAGATGTCGATTCAGATCCTTTGCACACTTTTTGAATGAGATCATCACCATTGTTGTTTTTTCTAAGTTGTTTGAATTCCTTGTATATTCTGGATATTAGTCCCTTGTCAGGTGAATAGTTTGCAAATATTTTCTCCCATTCTACAGATTGTCTCTTCACTCTGCTGATTCTTTTTCAGTTTAATGAAGTCACATTTGTCTATTTTTGCTTTCGTTGCCTGTGCTTTTAAGGTATTAGCCATAAAAACTTTGCCTAGAACAACGTCCTGAAGTATTTCCTCTATGTTTTCTTCTAGTCATTTCGTAGTTTTGGGTCTTATGTTTGACTCTCTAATAAATTTTGAATTGATCTTTGTATATTGTGAGAAATAGGGTTCTAATCTCTTTTTCTTTTCTTTTTCTTTTTTGAGACAGAGTCTCATTCTGTTGCCCAGGCTGGAGTGCAGTGGTGCAATCTCAGCTCACTGCAACCTTTGCCTCCTGAGTTCAAGCAATTCTCTGCCTCAGCCTCCAGAATAGCTGGGATTATAGATGCATGCCACCATGCCTGGCTAATTTTTGTATTTTTAGTAGAGACAGGGTTTCACCATCTTGTCCAGGCTGGTCTTGAACTCCTGAACTCATGATCCACCCACCTCGGCCTCCCAGTGCTGAACTTACAGGTGTGAGCCACCATGCCCGGCCAATAGAGTTCTAATTTCATTCCTCTGCAAATAGATATCCAATTTTCCCAGCACCATTTATTGAAGAAGGTAATATTTTCCCAATGTATGTTCTTGGTGGCTTTGTTGAAAATCAGTTGGCTGTAAACACATGGATTTTTTTTTTTTTTCTGGATTCTCTATTCTGCTACATTGGTCAGTGTGTCTGTTTTTAATACCAGTGTGATGCTATTTTTGTTAGTATAATCATGTAATGTATTTTGAAGTCAGCTAGTGTGATGCCTTAAGCTTTTTCCTTTTTGTTCAGCATTGCTTTGGATATTAGGTGTCTTTAGCGGTTGCGTATAAATTTTAGGATTATTCTTCTATTTCTGTGAAGAATGTCATTGGAATTTTGATAGGAATTTCATTGAAAATATAGATTGTGGTCGGGTGCGGTGGCTCATGCCTGTAATCCCAACACTTGCGGAGGCCAAGGTGGACAGATTACTTGAGTCCAGGAGTTTGAGACCAGCCTGGGCAACATAGTGAAACCCCATCTTTGCTAAAAATACAAAAAATTAGCCAGGTGTGGTGGTACATGCTTATAGTCCCATCTACTCAGGAGGCTGAGGTGGAGAATCACCTGAGCCCAGATGCTGAGGCTTCAGTGAGCTGAGATCATGCCACTGCACTCCAGCCTGGGCAACTAGAGTGAGATCCTATCTCAAAAAAAAAAAAAAAAAAAAAAGGAAAAGAAAAAAGATACATGGCTTTGGGTAGCATGGTCATTTTAAAACAGTATTAATTCTTTCAATTAATGAGCATGGATATCTTTTCATTTGTTTGAGTCCTCTTAAATTTCTTTAATCAGTGTGTTGTGTTTTTCATTACAGAGGTCTTTCAGTTTTCTGGTTGAATTTATTCCTAGGCATTTTATCTTTCTTGTAGCTATTATAAATGAGATTGCTTTCTTGATTTCTTTTCAGCTAGTTTATTTTTGGTGTATAAAGACATTACTGATTTTTGTATGTTGATTTTATAGCCTGAAACTCTGTATAAAGAACTGTACGAATTCATTATCAGTTCTAAGAATTTTTGGGGGACAGAGTTTAGTTTCTTCTATATATAAGATCATGTCATCTGCAATGGGGGAAAATTTGACTTCCTCTTTTCCAATATAGATGACTTTTCTTTCTTTTGCCTGCTTGCTCTGGCTAGGACTTCCAGTACTATGCTGAATAAAAGTGGTGAAAGCAGGCAACCTTGCCTTGTTCTAGTGCCTGCTTGCTCTGGCTAGGGCTTCCAGTACTATCTTGAATAAAAGTCGTGAAAGCAGGCAACCTTGTCTTGTTGCAGTTCTTACAGGAAAGCCTAATAGCTTTTTTTCCCATTCAGTATGATATCATCTGTGGGTTTGTCATACACGATCTTTACTATGTTGAGGTATATTCCTTCTGTGCCCAATTTGTTGAGAGTTTTTATCATGAAGAGTTGTCATATGTTATCAAATGCTTTTTCTGCATCTATTGAGATAATCATAAAGTTTTCGTTCTTCATTCTGTTGATATGATGTATCACATTTATTGATTTGCACATGTTGAACCCCGTCCATTCCTGGGATAAGCTCCACTTGATCATGTTATACTATCTTTGTGATATGTTGTTGGGTTCAGTTTGCTGGTATTTCATGGAGGATTCTTGTGTCTATGTTCATCAGGTACAGTGGCTTGTAGTTTTCTTTCTTTCTTTTTTTTTTTTTAAATTGTGTCCTGGTCTGGATTTGGTATTAGGGTAGTGCTGGCCTCATAGAATGCATTAAGAAGAATTTTTTGCTCTTCAATTTTTTGGAATATTTGGAGAATTGGTGTTAGTTCTTGTAGGGAAAAGAAAGAGAGATCAGACTGTTACTGTGTCTATGTAGAAAAGAAGGCATAAGAAACTCCATTTCGATCTGTACCCTGAACAATTGTTTTGCCTTGAGATGCTGTTAATCTGTAACTTTTGCCCCAACCTTGAGCTCACAGAAACATGTTGTATGGAACCAAGGTTTAAGGGATCTAGGGCTGTGTAGGATGTGCCTTGTTAACAAAATGTTTACAGGCAGTATGCTTGGTAAAAGTCATCGCCATTCTCCATTCTTGATAAACCAGGGGCACAATGCACTGTGGAAAGCTGCAGGGACCTCTGCCCAGGAAAGCCGGGTATTGTTCAAGGTTTCTCTCCCCTGAGATAGCCTGAAATATGGCCTTGTGGGATGGGAAAGACCTGACCGTTCCCCACCCCGACACCCATGAAGGGTCTGTGCTGAGGAGGATTAGTAAAAGAGGAAGGCCTCTTGCAGTTGAGATAAGAGCAAGGCCTCTGTCTCCTGCCTGCCCCTGGGAACTGAATGTCTCTGTATAAAACCTGATTGTACATTTATTCTATTCTGAGATAGGAGAAAAACCACCCTGTGGCAGGAGGCGACCTATGCTGGCGGCAAAGCTGCTCTGTTATTCTTTCCTACACTGAGATGTTTGGGTGGAGAGAAGCATAAATCTGGCCTACGTGCACATCCAAGCATAGTAACTTCCCTTGAACTTATTTGTGACACAGATTTCTTTGCTCACATGGTTTTTTGCTGACCTTCTGCCCATTATCACCCTGTTCTCCTGCTGCATTCCCCTTGCTGAGACAGTGAAAATAGTAGTCAGTAAATACTGAGGGAACTCAGAGACGGGTGCTGGTGCAGGTCCTCCGTATGCTGAGCGCCGGTCTCCTGGGCCCACTGTTCTTTTGCTATACTTTGTCTTTGTGTCTTATTTCTTTTCTCAGTCTCATCCCACCTGACAAGAAATACCCACAGGTGTGGAGGGACAGGCCACCCCTTCAAGTTCTTCTTTGTAACTTTGGTAGAATTCAGCAGTAAAACGACCTGGTCCTGGGGCTTTCCTCATTGGGAAAATTTTAACTATTGATTCAGTTTTGTTACTCATTATTTGTCTGCTCAGGTTTTCTATTTCTTCCAGACTCCATCTTGGTAGGTTGTAAGCGTCCAGGAGTTTATATATTTCCTTTAAGCTTTTCTAGTTTGTTAGTGTATCATTGTATATAGTGTCTAACGATCCGTTTGATATGACTGTGGTTATATAAAATTGTAAGTCTCTTAAGTCTCCTTTTTTGTTTGTTATTTATTCGGGTCTTCTCTCTTTTTCGCTTGGTTAGTCTAGCTAGCAGTTCATTGAGTTTATCTTTTTTTAAGAAATCCATTTTTTGTTCCATCAATCCTTTGTATTGTTTTTTAGTCTTTATTTCATTTAGTTTGATCTTTATTATTTCTTTCCTTCTACTAATTTTGATCTTTATTATTTCTTTCCTTCTACTAATTTTGGGTTTTGTTTGTTCTTGCATTTCTAGTCTTTTAAGGTGCATCATTAGATGTTTATTTGAAATCTTTTTTTTTTTTTTGAGACGGAGTTTTGCTCTTGTCACCCTGTCTGGAGTGCAACAGTGTGATCTCCGTTCGCTGCAACCTCTGCCTCTGAGTTCAAGTGATTCTCCTGCCTCAGCCTCTCGAGTAGTTGGAATTACAGGTGACTGCTACCAGGCCCAGCTAATTTTTTATATTTTTAGTAGAGGTGGGGCTTCACTGTGTTGGCCAGGCTGGTCTCATGCTCCTGACCTCAGGTGATCCACCCACCTCGGCCTCCTAAAGTCTTGGGATTACAAGTGTGAGCACCGCGCCTGACCGCAATCTTTCTTTTTTGATGTGTATGTTTATTGCTCTACGTTTCCCTCTTGGCACTGCTTTTGTTGTATTCCATAGGTTTTGATATGTTGTGTTTCCATTTTCATTTGTTTCAAGAAATTTTAAAATTTCTTTCTCAATTGCTTCTTTGGCCTAATGTTTACCCAGGAGCATGTTGTTTAATTTCCATGTATTTGTAGAGTTTCCGAAGTTCCTTTTGTTATTGGTTTCTAGTTTTATTCCCATGTGGTCTGATAAGATATTTTATATAATTTTTACTTTTCAAAAATTTCTGAAGCTTATTTTGTAGTCTAACATGTGGCCTATCCTAGAGAATGTTCCATGTGTGATTAGGAAAATCTGTGTTCTGTAGCTATTGGATGAAATAGTCTGTAAATGTTTGTTAGGTCCATTTGGTCGACAGTGCAGATTAAGTCTCATGATTCTTTGTTAATTTTCTGTCTAGAAGTTTTGTCCAGTGCTGAAAGTAGGGTGAAGTCCCCAGCTATGGTTGTATTTCAGTCTGTCTCTCTCTTTGGCTCTATTTGTTTTATATATCTGAGTGCTCTGGTATTGGATGCATATATATTTACAGTTGTTATACCCTTTGGCTGAATTAATCTCTTTATTATTATATAGGAACTTCCTGTATTTCTTACATATTTGTCTTCAAATACATTTTGTATGATGTAAGTATAGCTATTCCAGCATGCTTTTGGTTTCTGTTTGTGTGGAATATTTTTTCCCATCACAATACTTTCAGTCTATGTGTATCTTTACAGGTCAAGTGAGTTTCTTGTAGGCAGCATATAAGTTATGTCTTATTTTTTAATCCATTTTCCCAATCTATATCTTTATTTGGAAATTTAAACCATTAATATACATGGTTATTGATACATGAACACTTTTGCCATTTTGTTAATTGTTTTGTTTGCTTTATATATTCTTTTTTTTCCCCTCTCTTCCTCTTTTATTGCTTATCATTTGTTGGTTTTCTCTAGTGGGAATATTTGACTCCTTTTTTTTCTCTGAGTGTATGTTTTACCAGTTCGTTTTATACTTTTATGCCTTCATGATAGTAGATATGGTCATTTCACTTCCAGGAGTTTCTTAAGCATTTCTTTTAGGGCCAGTCTACTGGTAATGAGTTCACTTTTTTTTTCGTATTTGGGCAAGACTTCATTTCTTCTTCACTTTTGAAGGATAGCTTTGCTGGGTATGGTAGTCTTGGCTGGCAACATTTTTCTTGCAGTACTTTGAATAAATCACCCCATTCTCTCCTTGCCTGTAAAGTTTCTGCTGAGAAGTCCACCATTAGTTTGATGAAAGCCTCTGATATTAGACTTGAAAGTTTTCTATTGCTGTTTTTAAAATTATCTGTCTTTGACTTTTGACAGTTTGACTATAATGTACCCTGGAGGAGATTTTTTTGGGTTGAATCTCTTTGGGAATCTTTAAGTCTCCTGTATCTGAATGTCTTGTAACACTTGAGATGTTTTTGGCCTATCTCTTCTCTTTCTGCAACTCCCAAATTAAAAAAAAAAATTGGTGGCTTTATATGTGTTCTTATGTCACATGTGCTTTCTTCATTCTTTTTTATCCTTTATTCTTTTTTTCTATGACTGTGTTATTTCAAAAGACCTGTCTTTAAGGTCAGAACTTTAGCTTGATCCAGTCTATTGTTGAAGCTCTTGATTGTGTTCTTTATTTCATTCACTGAATTTTCAATTCCAGAATTTCAGTTTGGTTCTTTTTTATAATATCTATTTCTTTGTTGAATTTCTCATTCAGATCATA
The DNA here is from genome assembly GCF_008728515.1 of Papio anubis. Classification (NCBI taxonomy): domain Eukaryota; kingdom Metazoa; phylum Chordata; class Mammalia; order Primates; family Cercopithecidae; genus Papio; species Papio anubis. The sequence continues at coordinate 12,876,320 of NC_044993.1, forward strand.
AATTGTTTTCCTGATTTCTCTGTATTGTTTACCTGTGTTATTTTTAAAAAATTTAAAAAATGGATATATATTAGATGTGCATATTTCTGGGTACATGTGATATTGTGAGACATGTATACCATGTGCAATGATAAATCAGAGTAACTGAAATATCCATCACCTAAAATATCTTTTTCCTTGTGTTGGGAACATTACATACATTTTCCTCTTGTATCTCAGTGAGTTCCTTTAATATCATTATTCTGAATTCTCTTTTGGGCATTTTATAAATTTCTTTTTCTTTGGAATCTATTACTGGAAAATTATTGTGTTTCTTTGAAGGTGTCATGTTTCTTCACTTTTTCATGTTTCTTGTGTCCTTACATTGATATTTGTGCATCACTTCTTCCAATTTTATCAATTGACTTTCATAGGAAAATACATTTTCCAATAGATTTATCTATAGTGTTGGTTGGATAGGGTGCTTTGGCTTTTATTCTGGGGGGTACAGTAATGTAGTCTCTGTATGACTTTTTTTGGCTATCACCAGCATCAGTGGTATCTGTGAGTTCTTTAGTGGCTTAGGCTGTAGTTGATACTGGAGGCTGTGGAAAGGCTTTGGTGGAATGGGGGATGCCAGGTAGGTCGGTCTTCAAGCACCAGTGGTTAGCAGCATGCCCAGTATGCTGGCTCTTGTGTCTCCAGGTGATGTGCTCAGGTTCTTGTGGTGGCAATGGTGGGCTAAGTGGGTGGGTCCTTGAACCTGTAGGCAGCATACATGGCATTGATGATGGCAGTAGTAGTGGCAGGCTAACTTTTGGGCCTGTGAATGGCTAGCATGGGCACTAGCAGTAGCAGTGGCATGCTTAGCAGGCTGGTCACCAGGCCTCTGATGGCGTGTGTGAATGGGTACTGGTAGCAGCAGGCTGCATGAGCCAGTCCCTGAGCCTCTGGCAGGCATGTGAGGGCACCAAAGATGAGTGTGTTGGGCCTGTCCTTATGCCCTTGGGAAGCACCTGCATGTACAAGTAATGGCAGTCCTATTGCCCTTTTATTGTCATATCCACCTCCTTTCCCCCTTTCTTACCCTATCCCTCTTATCCCTGGAAGCCAATAATCATTCTCCAGTTTTACATTTTTAAATTTCAAGAATGTGATTAAGTCTAGTATTGGCAACTGTTGCAGGAAGTCAAGGACCTCGAATGGAGAGATCAGCTGAAGCCACGGCAGAAGAACATAAATTCTGAAGATTTCATGGACATTTATTAGTTCCCCAAATTAATACTTTCATAATTTCTTACACCTGTCTTTACTGCAATCTCTGAACATAAATTTGAAGATTTCATGGACATTTATCACTTCCCCAATCAATACTCTTGTGATTTCCTATGCCTGTCTTTACTTTAATCTCTTAATCCCGTCATCTTCATAAGCTGAGGATGTATGTCGCCTCAGGACCCTGTGATGATTGTGTTAACTGCACAAATTGTTTGTAAAGCATATGTGTTTAAACAATACGAAATCTGGGTACCTTGAAAAAAGAACAGGATAACAGCGATGTTTAGGGAACAAGGGAGATAACCATTATGTCTGGCTGCCTGTGGGCCGAGTGGAACAGAGCCATATTTCTCTTCATTCAAAAGCAAATAGGAGAAACATCACTGAATTCTTTTTCTCAGCAAGGAACAGCCCTGAGAAAGAGAATGCATTCCTAGGGGGAGGTCTCTAAAATGGCCGCTCTGGGAATGTCTGTCTTTTACAGTTGCAGATAAGGGATGAAATAAACCCCAGTCTCCCATATTGCTCCTAGGCCTATTAAGACGAGGAAATTCGTGCCTGGTAAATTTTAGTCAGACCGGTTGTCAGCTCTCAAACCTGGTCTCCTGATAAGATGTTATCAATGACAATGTGTGCCCAAAACTTCATTAGCAATTTTAATTTCGCCCCGGTCCTGTGATCTCGCCCTGCCTCCATTTGCCTTGTAATATTTTATTACCTTGTGAAGCATGTGATCTCTGTGACCCACACCCTATTCATACACTCCCTCCCCTTTGAAAATCACTAATAAAAACTTGCTGGTTTTGTGGCTTGGGAGGCAATCACGGAACCTGCCAACATGTGATGTCTCCTCTGGACACCCAGCTTTAAAATTTCTCTCTTTTGTACTCTTTCCCTTTATTTCTCAGACCGACTGACACTTAGGGAAATAGAAAAGAACCTATGTGAAATATTGGGGGTGGTTCCCCTGATACGCAACTGTGGATTCAGTGCTGAGGGTCTATGGCCTCAATGTTAAGGCATCTTTTGGAACAGTGATGTGACTCACATAGTGAATGAGGGAGATATATATTAGGGATGAGGGTTTCTGGTACTAGCAATGGTGATACTTGTATCGCTGTGGTCAAGTCCTATGGACTTAATGGCAGAGAAGTCATTGTCTTTTCTTTTCAATTATAGTACAGTTTTATAATATAATTGACTAGAGATGAAAGACTAGAAGTGAATAAGAAACAATATTAACAGTGGTTATCTTTTAAAATATTAAAAGAGGTAGAATGAGGAGTGGATTTTATTTTCTTCCTTTTATATCATTCTGTATTTTTAAAATTTCTATAATGAAACATATTTATTTTGTAATCACGAAAGGAAAAACATTTTTATGTTTTTGAGACAGGGTCTCGCTCTGTCACACAGGCTGGAGTGCAGTGGTGTGATCACAGTTCACCACAGCCTCAACCTCTCAGGCTTAAGTGATCCTCCCATTTCAGCCTCTCAAGTAGATGGGACTACAGATACGCATCATCAGGTCCATCTATTTTTTTTTTTTGTATTTTTAGTAGAGATGAGGTTTTACCATGTTGCCCAGGTTGGTGTCGAATTCCTGGGCTCAAGCAATCTGCCCTCCTTGGCCTCCTAAAGTGCTGGGATTTACAGGCATGAACCCCCACAACCAGCCAAGTCAATTTTTTTAAAGGCTGAAAATTGTTGTTAGTGTTTTTGACATTTCACAAAACAATTTTGTTAATATTCTACAAATGATATCATCCAATGTTTCTATACTTTCTTCTTGCAAAGATGGCTCAGATAACTTTTGACTTTTATAATACTTGTTATTTTAGGGAGATTTTTCAGAGAAACCTGATGACCTTCTACTTAACATATAAAGTTCTTGATTTCTTCTCTCTTTTTACTGTAAAAAAATTAAAATTAAAGTGCCATTTATTGAGACATATTTTTTTTCAAAGCCTCTAAAATAATATTATTTGGGGAAACATTGGGAATAATTTCCATACATAGAATTCTGGTCTTTATTTTTCCCACTTTGTAGAGGTGAACTGCTTTGTTTATGCCACAAGTATTTGAAATAGATCAATAGTCACTATAGCATTTATTAATGAACCATTGAAGATGACTTCTGTGACCTTTTCTCTCAAGTCTTCAGCACTCTTTATGTCTTCAAATAAGAGAATGATCACCCTGCATTTGGGAAATACATCTAGCTGGTGTGTTAACGGCATTTTACAGATAAACAGAATTCTATCTTTAGCTCCCAGTCTGTTTTGGATGATCTGTTTCTCAGAAAGAAAGCACTCAACTTGGTGAAGCTTCACTGCAGCAGCACCCACTCCCTGCTCTTCCCAAGTCTGTTTCTGGCTGGGCTGTCTCTGGGTCATCAAGTTTTCTGGTGCTGGCAGGAGAAAGCCTCCTGGATGGCACCCTGGTCTTCCTTCATGGATGCTTACTCCACTAGTCATGTGCCATTGTCTGTAGAATCCAGATGGTAGCCACAGGAAACCTCTCTGTGCCAGTTATTCCACCTGTTCTATAGGTATTCCTGTCCGGGAATCCTCCTCTGATTCTAAGGTTGTTGGTTGAACTCCAGGGAGGATGAGATGACGGATGATTTGTGCAGGGATTATGCAGCCTCTTTCTGCCTACAAACCAAAACTATGCCCACCCAGATTCTCGATTCTTTGCCAGAAGCTCCATCTTATGCTGAGAATTTTAAATAGGAAGACCTGTTCATTGGAAGACTGAAATGCAGAGTCTGGATAAATGGGGTGGGGCAAGAGGTGTATAAATATCAGACAGTGTCTTTATTCTTTACACTGCACTTAAATCCACTGGGATTTCTGAGTCTGTGCCAGGAGAACCATCTCCCCTGCAAAGCTTTTCCCATCCAGAGTGAGATAAGGTGCCCTTGGAAACCTTTGGGGCCCCAGGGGAGGAACTGTGTGCATTCGAGTTTGAAGGAGTTGAGTGTTTTATATAAACACTGTATTTAAACCTGACGTTCTAGTTGGTACATTTATTTTTCACAGGGTCATATGCTGACAATTCTGAAAATGCATGTATGCTAATGTTGAAAAAATAAGTACATAAATTGTATAAGATAGGAGTCATATTTCTTACTGTCAGAAAAAAAGTACAAGTAATCAGGGGTTGAGGGCTAACAATGAACCCTGTGTTACTTGTTTCACTTGGATATATCAGTATGATATATATGTGTGTGTATATATATCTGTGTGTATGTATATATATGCAGATATATCTGTATATATGTATCTATATATGTGTGTGTGTGTGCGTGTATATACACACAGAGAGAGAGAAACATAGAAATAGTTATAACTAGGTGTGTCTAATTGGTTAGTGTCTGTGCATATATTGCCTAGTTCTGTCTACTGAGATGGCCTGGAAGCAGTGATATCCTGGTAGTAATGACTATCCCAATGCCTAGATATGGGTTTCTCAATTGCATTGTCCAATTAACACAAAAGGTGGGGAGGACATGGCCAATAAAATACAGAAAGGCAAAAATACTGGCTTTTAAGGCAGAGAAACCACCTTAACCAAGTGATCAAAGTTAACAACAGTAATGATGTCATATCGATGTTATGTACCCATGATAAGATGCAATGAGAAAGGCACTTCCTTTTTGTGGTGTTATTTCCCCAAATCTGTAGACCCATTCTAATAATGAAAATATAGCAGACAAATTCAAATTCAAGGAGGGACGTTCTACAGGATACCTGAACATCATCAAGTCACAAAAAAACAAAGAAAATCGGAAGTTGTAATAGACCAGAGGAGAGTAAGGAACAGAAAAACTAATTGCTATGGCATCCTGGATTGGAATTTGGTACACGGAAAAAAGAAAAGCTAAAGAAATCTGAAAAATCTGAAAAGACTGTCATTTAGTTAACAGTATTGTATGCATGTTAAATCTCTTAGTTTTGACAAATGTATCATGGTTACATAAGATGTTATCATTAGGGCAAGCTAGGTAAAGGGTATTCAGAAATTGTGTGTAATCACCTTGGCACTTTTATTTGTATATCTAAAATTACTGCAAGCTAGAAAAAACCCCAAAAACATAAAAAATAAAAGTTTTCCCAAAAATCAAATAAAGAGAAAAGACATTGATTTTGGAAGAAATCTGAAAAAAAATTAAGTTGGTAAATTTTGTTCAAAGGAAAATTTCAATCAATTCCTCAAAACATTCATTGTTCAGACTGTATGTGTACTATAAAGTTACAAATCCTCTACAATTCTGATTTGTGTGTCTACCTCTTATATTTTCATAGTATTTTTAGTTGTTTTTTTTTGAAATGTATTTTATTTTACAGCAGTCACATTTATCAGTATTTTTCTTCATCTTTGCCTTTTGTGTCTTCAAGTCCTAGAAATGTTGTCCTTTGTGTTTTTATAAAAACTAAAAGTTTTGTTTTCTATTCACAGGCTTTTATTCTGTCAGGGAATGATTTTTTTTTTTTTTTAATATTTGCAGTGGAGTCTTGATTCTGCAAGAATAAAGAATATTCTTTCTCCCTCTTTCAGTGATGATTGATTCAGCTAATCATCTAGGGAAGGTTCAGAGCATGTCAAGTCGAGCCTCTAGTTTTTCTGGATCTATCATTTTATCTATATCCAGAGCTTTTGCTTTTGGTAGCATGAGGAGATGGAAGAAACTTTGGCATGAAAAAGATTGATGTCAGGCATGCAGTTGCCAAATGAATGAGAGACAAAGAGTGAATGAAGAACTCAGAAGATCAAGAGGATTTGTCACTAGGGTGGGGTTTGTTGGCCTCAGATTTATTTTGTAAATTTTGTTGATGTATACACTACTTGCAGAAAGTAACCACAATTTTATTATTTAATTAATTTATTTGAATAGTTTTTGGGGAACAGGTAGTTTTTGGTTACATGGATATGTTCTTCAGTGGTGATTTCCGAGACTTTAGTACACCTGTCACCCGAGCAGCGTACATTGTACCCATATGTAGTCTTTTATCCCTCAATCCCCTTCTAGCCTTTCCCTCAAAGTCCCCAAGTTCATTGTATCACTTTTTTTCCCCTTGAGTCCTCATAGTTTAGCCCCTAGTTATAAGTGAGAACATACAATATTTGGTTTTCCATCCCTGAGTTACTTCACTTAGGATAATGACCTCCAGCTCCATCCAAGTTGCTACAAAATACATTATTTCATTCTTTTTTATGGCTGAGTTGTAATCTGTAGTGTGTATATACCACACTTTCTTTATCCATTCATTGGTCGACAGGCGCTTAGAATAACCAAATTTCAGCGTACAACTCAATGATTGCTTACAAAATGAACCCAGTTCTATCAACATCACCCAGATCAAGAAAGAGAATATTAAAACCTATGGTAAAGGCGTAGGTGAAGAGCTTGGAGGAATCGTTGTAAGCAAAGAGTTTGGCGAAGTTGTATTTGAGGGCCGGAGTGAAATTCTCGTCCACCCACACCGACCAGATGTCAAAGGAACACACGTGGAAAACAGGGACTCGTCTCCTTGCCATATACTGTACTCACAGTTTGCTTGTTTCCATGTACAGTCTGTGACATCAGGTTCAGGGCAGTTGCGCCAGCAGAGAAGGCAGGGCAGAATCTAGAGGCGAAGCGGAGACAAGATGCCTTTGTTGGCATTCCCTTCCCACCTCCTGTTAACATACCCCATTCTAGAAAGATAAGACCACCAGTGGTCTGGGTCTGAGCGATGCTACCTTGGACAGTGACGGGGCAGGGAACAGGAAGGCCTGGGATAGGAAGAAGGCAGGGGAGAGCAGAGGCCTGTTAGAGGGCAGAGATAGCAAAAAGGATCTGGGAACAGGGACAGGCAGGAAGAACCAGTGCCCAGGCATCACAAAAACCAAACCCACATGCTGAGGAGTCCACTCACTTGACAGTCACATCCTGCGTTGTACACTAACTGGAAACCTAATTGCTGATGTGGCGTAAGCCGATACCAAAAATAAAACAGATGGCATCTTGTGAAGTACACCTTCCCCCTACTCAGGTAACCTGTGGCAAGCAGAGGGCATGGCCTGAGAGTCAGTGCAGCAGGGAGGGTTGACCCTTGGGAAGGACATGCTATGACTTATACGTAGTCCGCCCCAGAAAGTAAGGAAGCCCTAAGGCGGATACAGTCAGCCATGATTGGCTGGTTCGGGGTTTCCCTGGGAAGAATCTGTCAGACCCTGGAGAATGAGCTTTTGCTTGGTCTTTGGTGGTGCTGGAGTTGGGGAGAAAGATGGTGCTTTCAGGGGGAGGTACCAGGTGGAGGTGCTGTGCATAAATAGGAGTGCTCACCTGCAATAAGTAATTGTGACTGGTGAGAATTGACCACTGTGTAACCACAGTCCTCCTCTCTGCGGGGTGTGTAGATATAACGGATTTCAGAGGTCCCCTTGGGAGCCTTCAGTATCTGTGATGGGGAGGGGGAGGGGGTTAGGATCGTATACTTTTACAGAAGTTCTTGGACTCCAGAAACCAACTCCCTCAGCAAGAGCAGATTGGAGAGACTTGTTTATTTCTGGGAAAGGGGCTGAGAAGAAAGGGGTTATTGGATTTACCTGAGTGACGTTGACTTTGAAATTTCGTCTAGTTCTGGTGATTTCTCCTGGTCCCAGTATATCAACAATTATGACTTGAAGGAAGAAGAAATGGGTCAGGGGACATAGGGGTTTAGTGACTTAAGATTCCCTCATCCTAAAACCTCCCCCACCTCCGCAGTTCTATACCCCAGTGGTGAGACCCTCTCCTTGGTAGACTTCCCTGGTGTTTCCCTAGACTCACCGACATCCGTCTCGCAGTAAACAGTCTGGGGGTGCAGTAATTTACAAAGACAAGCATTACAAGGTGGCAATAGAGTCAGGAGCAAAGGAAAGGACAGCAGGAATGAAGGGTCCATGGTGCGTGCTAGAGAGACAAAGGGCACAGATTGAGGCATGAACATTTTCTATCCCGGCTTCCCCTCCCCCTTCAATTCTAGACCAGAGCTGGGCTGGATTTGAGGACCCTCCCCTTTCTTAATGCCTGGGGACTTGGGAGGGATGGAGTGGTCTAGCTCCCCTGATCTTGTGCCCCACATTTGAAATGACTCACCACTGCCAGTCTCAGCCAAGGTATACCACAGCTTTTGCAGAACACCCAGCCCCGCAGAGAATATATGTCGTTTGCATGCCCTTTTCAACCCTGGGGCATGTCCTTTAGGGAGGTACGGTGTGATTACCAGGTGTACTGGTTACTTGGAATGTTCATCTCTCATCTGCATTTTCTTTTCATCCTTCAAGCGTATCAACCAGGCAGGTACAATCTCATTACTGGGTGCACTTGCCACTTGGAATCCTCCTTCTCTCTATAGTTACACGAAAGGCACCAACTCCACTCATTCACAGATAATGTTATGAGCTGAATTGTGTCTTTCCTTCACCTCCCACCCCAATACATGTGTTGAAGTCCTAACCTCCAATATACCTCGTAATGCTACTGTATTCGAGATTGGATCATTAAAGAGGTAACTGAGGAGAAACGAGGTCATTATGGTGGGTCCAAATCCAATATGACTGGGTCTTTTGTTAGAAGAGGAGCTTTAGGACACACACACACAGCATAAAGACCATGTGAAGACAAAGGAGGAAGATAGCTACATATAGGCCAAGGAGAGAGTCCCTTAGAAGAAACCAACACTGCTGACATCTTGATCTCAGACCTCTGGCCTTCAGAACTTTGAGAAAATAAATTTCTGCCATATAGGCCACTCAATCTGTGGTACTTTGTTATGATATCTCTAAAAAACTAACAAACTCCTTTGTTTCATTGAATATATATACACACACATATATATGTATATATGTGTGTGTGTGTGTGTGTGTATAATGTAGGGCCTTTAAACAACTTAAACTTGTATTAGGAATTTGAGAAAAATAAATCACCTCCAACACCAAATGTTTAAAACCAGATTTATTCAGCCACCCACCCAACTTCTCTTCCCTCTCCATACCTCTGTTTTCTATCTCACTCCTATAGACTTTCATTTATTATGTTACAACTTATCCTCCATTGCTCTTTTAATTTTAAACATCTATAAACATAGTCATAAACATTTTTAAACATTTTTTAGATGGAGGCTCGCTTTGTCACCCAGGCTAGAGTGCAGTGGCGCAATCTCGGCTCACCGCAACCTCCACCACCTGGGTTGAAGCCATTCTCCTGCCTCAGCCTCCCCAGTAGCTGGGACTACAGGTGCCCGCCACCATGCCCGGCTAATTTTCATATTTTTAGTAGAGACGGGGTTTCACCATATTGGTCAGGCTGGTCTCAAACTCCTGATCTTGTGATCTGCCTGCCTTGGCCTCCCAAAGAGCTGGGATTACAGGCGTGAGCCACTGCACCCGGCCGCATCTCCTTTTTTAGGTAAAATTGTAGCATACTCTGTGTAGCTTTTGTGACCTCATGTTTTTAATTTTATAATGTATCCTGAGATGGTACCATAGTAGTATATGAATTCTTCATTCTTTATACAGTTGGATAATACTCCGTGTTGAAGTGCCTTAGATTATCCAACCAATTCCTAATTTTTGGTCCTTTGAATAATTTTCTGCTGTTTGCTCTTACGATAATACCACAATGAATAGGTCTGTGAGTAGAGTTGTCCCTCGGTATATATTGGGGTTTGGTTCCAGGACTGCCCACTATACCAAAATCTGCATGTCCTCAAGGCCTGCAGTCAGCCCTTCAGAACTTGCCTTTACAAAAAGTCAGCCCTCTGTATAGATGGGTTTCACATCTTGCAAATACCATGTTTTTGATCTGTGTTCAGCTGAAAAAGATCAGCATATAAGTGGAAGTGTACAGTTCAGACTCATGTTGTCCAAGGGTCAACTGTATACCTTTTCTTATATTTGAAAATAAGTCTTTAAAAGTGATTCCTAGAAATAGGGTTGAGTTCAGGGCCAATAGCAATTCTTTTCCGTGATTTGTTCGTATCTTATGCACTTCTTTCTACAAGGTTGATTGACTTTTCCTCTGATTTTAGAAACTATAGGTTAAAAATACTAACTCAAGGGCTAATATCCAGAACCTACAGAGAACTCAAACAAATTTACAAGAAAAAAACAAACAACCCCATCAAAAAGTGGACAAAGGATATGAACAGACATTTCTCAAAAGAAGACATTCATACAGCCAACAGACACATGAAAAAATGCTCATCATCACTGGCCATCAGAGAAATGTAAATCAAAACCACAATGAGATACCATCTCACACCAGTTAGAATGGCAATCATTAAAAAGTCAGGAAATAACAGGTGCTGGAGAGGATGTGGAGAAATAGGAACACTTTTACACTGTTGGTGGGATTGTAAACTAGTTCAACCATTATGGAAAACAGTATGGCGATTCCTCAAGGATCTAGAACTAGAAGTACCATATGACCCAGCCATCCCATTAATGGGTATATACCCAAAGGATTATAAATCATGCTGCTATAAAGACACATGCACACGTATGTTTATTGCGGCACTATTCACAATAGCAAAGACTTGGAATCAACCCAAATGTCCATCAGTGACAGACTGGATTAAGAAAATGTGGCACATATATACCATGGAATACTATGCAGCCATAAAAAAGGATGAGTTTGTGTCCTTTGTAGGGACATCATTCTCAGCAAACCATCATTCTCAGCAAACTATCACAAGAACAGAAAACCAAACACTGCATGTTCTCACTCACAGGTGGTAACTGAACAATGAGATCACTTGGACTCGGGAAGGGGAACATCACACACCGGGGCCTATCATGGGGAGGGGGGAGGGGGGAGTGAGGAGGGGGGAGGGATTGCACTGGGAGTTATACCAGATGTAAATGACGAGTCGATGGGTGCTGACGAGTTGATGGGTGCAGCACACCAACATGGCACAAGTATACATATGTAACAAACCTGCATGTTATGCACATGTACCCTAGAACTTAAAGTATAATAAAAAAAAGAAATTCAGATATACCCCCCAAAAAAATAATAAAAAAATTAAAAAAAAATACTAACTCTTCATGGCATGACTGTAAATAGTTTTCTCAGTTTGTCATATAACATCTACTTTTCTTGAGTTAAAAAATATATATATAATACATATATACATATATGTGTGTGTATATATATATTTAATAGGATCTACTTAAGAATGTTTTGACTCACTGCCACTGGAATTTGACTCATAGTACAGAGTCCTCCTACTAACAAGGATTAGAGGATTTTACCCATTATTTTTTACCTATTTATGCAATTTCTTTTTTAAAATTTAGATCTTTAACCCATTTGGAGTTTATGTTGGTGTTATTGTGACGCATGTGCCCAATTTTATCTTTTTCCTAAGGAATGTACAATTAACCAAATACCACTAGTACAAAGATATCCTTTACACAGTTAATTAAGCTGTCCTCCTTATTATATACTACATTTCCACATGCATTTGAATCTATATCATGATATTTTATTCTATTCAGTTTGTCTATGTGTCCATTCCTGCACCAATACTACACTACAGAGACTTCTAAAAATATTTTATTATGTTCCTGATATTTTGATATTGTTCTAGAGAAGACTCTCCTTTTCCGCTTTTCCATCAGCTAGATATTGCTGGCATGCATTAGCCCATGACCCCTTCCATCTTTGGTCTAGCCACCAATGTCTAGTCAAGTCTTTCTCACATCACGTCATAGGACATGGACTCTTCTGCCTTCCTCCACATTTAAAAGATCTTTATGATTACATTGGGTCAACCAAGATAATCCAGAACAATCTTTTCTTTTTCCTTCTTTTTTTTTGAGACAGAGTTTTGCTCTTGTTGTTCAGGCTAGAGTACAGTGGCACAATCTCAGCTCGCTGCAACCTCTACCTCCCAGGCTCAAGCGATTTTACTGCCTCAGCCTCCCAAGTAGCTGGGATTACAGGCACCTATCACCACTCCCCGCTAATTTTTTGTATCTTTAGTAGAGACGGATTTCACCTTGTTGGTCAGGCTGGTATCGAACTCCTGACCTCAGGTGATATGCCTGCCTCGGCCTCCCAGAGTGCTGGGATTACAGGTGTCAGCCACCGTGCCCGGCCCATAATAATACCTTTAAATTGGCTGATTAGTAAGCTTAATTCCACTTGTAACATTAACTTCCCTTTGTCTTTTAACATAACATATTCATGGGTTCCAAGGAAAAGGTCATCTCTGGAGGGCATTATTCCGACCATCATGGGGTAGAATTGCATTCAATGTATTAATTTACTTAAAAAACATTGAGATATATACTCCTATTCCAGGACTTAGAAAATCAGAGCTCGACTAGACATACTCCATCCCTTTTACCCTCTGTGAGGTTCATTACAATCCTATCTCCAGGCAAATGGAGCCACACTGCTGTGAATTGCACAGTTTATGTAGAAAGTGAAAGGGCAGGATGTTTAATCCCAGCTTTGGAAAGACCATTTGCCAATGAAATTCAAAGAGCAAAGAAAACCAGGTGCACAAGGTCAGAAGACTCCGTGGCCAGACTTATACACTAGTGCTCCCTGCAGTCCAAGCCTGAAAACTGCTAACGATGGTATTTTGGCCAGAGATTGTCCACTGGCTTGGTTCCCCTTTCTTATCCTGCTTCAGTTCTCTTGCTGGTTTTATCTGGAACACATCCTTCATAAATAATGAGGGCCTTAGTCTTCACTTTAGAGCTTAAATGTGGAGAACCTCGGACAGGCTACATCCTTCCACTTATTCAAGTTTATATTTGTGTCTTTTGAGACTTTATAGTTTATGTGTTTTGGAACCTCTTATTGAAAAACAATGTTTTTACCTCTTTAAAAAGTGCACGTACAGGCTGGGTGCGGTCGCTCATGCCTGTAATCCCAGCACTTTGGGATGCCGAGGTGGGTGATCATGAGGTCAGGAGTTTGAGACCAGCCTGACCAACTAAAAATACAAAAATTAGCCAGGCATGGTGGTGCTTGCGTGTAATCCCAGCTACTCAGGAGGCTGAGGCAGGAGAATCGCTTGAACCTGGGAGGCAGAGGTTGCAGTGAGCTGAGATCATGCCACTGCACTCCGGCCTGGGTGACAGAGCAAGACTCTGTCTCAAATAAATAAATAAATAAATAAATAAAAATAAAGTGCATGCACATTTCATTTCCGAACAACTTTGAAGGCAAATTTTAAACAGCATGATATTTTAACCTGAATTTATGTATCCACTAAAAATGAGGATTTTTTCTGCCCAGGGCCAAGAAATTTCTCAATGATTCAATAAGTTTATTTAATGCATTATTGACTTTTTTTGTCCTTTGTGAGTGATTTACTTTTATTTTTATATATCTGGATCCCCATGATTCAATCAGGAATCACACATTTTATTTGGTTATCATGTCTCTCTAGACTTCTTTACTAAAAAGCAGTTCTTCGGCTTTTCATTTTATTTCATGACTTTCACACATTTGAAAAGTTCTGTCTGGTTATTTTGTGCAATATTTCTTCAACTTCAGTTTGGTGATATTTCCCATGGTTACATTCAGTTTATGCAGTTTTCCAAGAATATAAATAAAGCAAAATTGTATCTTAATGCTGGTCCTTTCTTGATATATTTGTGCCTAAGCCTTTTATCTGTTTACATACCTATTTAGTGACTGTAAATGGAGAATTCTTTTCCATTATATGTTCTATTTCTTTATATATGTCCAGAGTATTGATTTTCGTAGGTTAATTCTACAGCTTGCTATTTTACTAATTATTATGGTTGGTTGCAGTGATATTGCAATCATTCTTTTGGGTTTTCCACATTTAAAATCATATTGTCTGTGTTAGTTCACGGTGTGGGGTACAGCTTCCCTCTTTCAGCCCCTTTTAGGTCTGGGACACTCTGGGTATGATGGCTGTTGACATCTTATAGCTGAGTCACCTTCAGGGAATTGCTCTCATTTTATGTGAATTGTATAAGTTTCCACCTGCTGTCTGCATAAAGCTTGCATCTAATACTGATCCAGGTGGTAGTACAAAAGGTAGAAAGCAACACTGACATAGTTTGGATATTTGTTCCTCCAAGTATTTTGTTGAAATGTAATCTCCAATGTTGGAAGTGGGACATGGTGGAAGGTGTTTGAGTCCTAGGTGTGGATTCCTCGTGGCTTGGTGCTATCCTCATGATAGTGAGTGAATTCTCATGAGATTTGATTGTTTAAGAGTGTGTGGCACCTCCCCCAACTCTGTCTTGCTTCTGCTATTGCCATGTTGTCAGGTGATGTGCCTGCTATCACTTCACCTTCCACCATGAGAAAAAGCTCCCAGAGGCCTCCCCAGAAGCCGTGCAGATGCCGACACTATGCATCCCGTATGGCCTACAGAACCGTGAGCCAATTAAACCTCTTTTCTTATAAATGAATCTATCTCAGGTATTTCTTTATAACGATGCAAGAACAGCCTAATACAAACATCACTTATCCTTAAAGCCACAGATGCACTATCATCAGCTCAGAGATTCACCATGGTTTTTTCTACAGATCACCAAACTATAGAATTTCCATTACTGAGCCCACAGTACTTCCATTGCTGACTCTCTAGACCTCTGTTGTTGGCCCCAGAGACCGTATCACTAGCTTTAGAGACCACATGTTAGCCAACTCACAGACTCATATCACTGCCACACATCACTGACATGCAAAACCCCATATCCTGAGGCTGGAGACCCCAGATCACAGACCCAGATTTCATACCTCTTCTAGATGACACATCTAGGGAACACAGTTGCTGACTCCAGAAAAACCTCATTTCTAATACCGCAGTCCTCTGTCACTCATCCCTCAGCCTCTGCTCATGGATCCACTGACTCCCACCACTGAAGCCACAGAGACTTATCACTGACCCTATAATAATTAATCATACACCTGATTATTAACCCCAAAGCCCTATAACTTACCCCATAGTCCCCCCATCATTCACTGCAAAGATTCCTCATTATTGACCATAGATACCTTCCAATTTCTGACTTAATGGGCCACGTGTCAGTCTCCACACAAACATCCTTATCTGAACACACAAATCTCTAGGACTGCACCTAAATTTTACGTCACTAATCTCTCAGACCTGCCACAAATCAGATCATCAAATAACCCATGACTGGCTCACAGACCATCTATCATTGATTTTACAGAACTTCTCTCATTGAGTACAAAGAGATAATATGCAAATTCATACAAATATGTCCATGACACTTCCCTTAGAAAATATTAAATTTAAAATGAAAAGCAGACATGAATAATTGAACAAATATTATCAGTGTAAGATATTTGTTTTCTAGAACACATGTTGCATTAATCGCTATTTTCTCTGTTTTCTAGAAGACACGTTGCATTAACTGCTGTTTATCTTGTCTCCTGCATGTGAAAAGCCTTAGTATTTTTCACCAGGTTATGTAGGTACTGAAATGACAAACAAATTCCTCAGAGACAGATCAGGCAGAAATATGGCAAAAGCCAGTGTGAGTGAGGCTGGATAATACTGGAAGGCCGGTGGAGTTAGAATTTAAAATTAAACGAAAGTGCTTACGCTGGATTGTGTATCAATGCATCTTTTTGTTAAGGATTGCAAATAGAAAATTTAAATGGAGCATACACAAAGCATTATTATTTTTTGGTTACACTTCAAAACAACTCAGTGAAGGATCCCTTCTTCCAGAAAAGATGGGGTAACAGGGATCAATTTTACCTTCCAGTCTGAAACAGTCAAAAAATCAGATAGAGTATTTTTAAGTTATTGGACACAAGGCAACAAAGGACATTGATCTCTCTGAAATGGAAAATAAACAAGGTAAAACTTATCAATGTTCTAGCTCTTTGCCTTGAGAGAGTATTCAGACCATTAAACATAGAAAGGGAACTCGGGTATAACCCGCTGGACTGCATGAACCAGAGGACAGAGGTGAGAATCCAGAAGGACCAATGTAGCTGAAGTTTGTAGGACAGAGTAGCCAAAAGCAGAGACTTGCACAGACAACTTTACAGTTCTGTAAAGAGTATCCCCATGTATTCAACAGAGAACTGATCAATGTGTGTGTGTGTGTGTGAAAATGTAACTCATGTTGAAGAGAAAATTCAATAAAAACCAATCCAGAACTGACACCGATGTTCAAATTGACAGATAAGGACATTAAATTACTGAACTGCATTTTGTATGTCTTAAAAGACAAATAAATATATGGAAGCTATGAAAAATTTTTAATTAAACTTTTAATAATGAACATGACAGTATCTGAGATGAAAGTTTCACTGGATGAGATTAACAGGTTAGTCATTATAGTAGAAAAGATTGGGAAACTTAAAAACACCCTAATATAATCTATCCAACACAAAACAAGTATAATAGTCTAAAAATATACATACGGTCAATAAGCCTGTGAAAGAAAGTAACAGAAAATATATGTATAATTGGAGTCCCCTGTGTGCAGCAGAACAAGCTATGTAAATAAATAATGGTAAAACATTTGTTGGAAACTAGAATCTCACAGACACAAGCTCAACAAACCTCCAAAACAAGAAGGATGAATAAAATGACACAAAGACACATTAAAATTAAAGTATTCAAAATAGGTAATAAAAATAAAGTTTTAAAAGCATCTAGAGCTGAAAGCCACATTATGTACAGAGAAACAAAGAAGGATAAGAGCAGATTTCTCAACAGCAATAATGAAAGATAGAAGACAATGGAGAAACATTGTTAAAATACTGAAAGAAAAAACAGGTCAACCTATAATTCTATATCAAGTGAAAATATATTTAAACGCATATGAAATAAAGGACATCTGCAAAATGCCTTCACTTTATTTCATATGTAATAGTAAAACAAAAAACAAAAAACAAAAAACGTTTCCCACTACAATTGGAAAAATGACTAAAATCCTTGTTTTTGTCACTTCTATTTAACCATGAAGTACAAGTTCTAGCCAGTGCCATTAGGCAAAAGTGTAAAAGCATTCAGTTTGGAAAGGAAGATGTTAAACGCTTTATTCACAGCTGATATAATTCTGTATGCAGAAAATCTTAAAACATCTGCAAAGGCAATCATAACTGTGAAAGACAAAACAACACTACTGTCACCACCAACAAAACAAAACAAAAACCCAAAAAACTACTAGAGGTAAAAAAACAATAAATTCAGCAAGGCTATAGAATATGGGACAAATACATAAACAACAATTTTATTTATTTTTATATAACAGCAATAAAGAATTTGAAAATGAAATCCAGAAATAAAATAGCCATAAAATAAAAAGGTGTATAGGAATGCATGTTATAAAGTTAAAAAAAATGAGAGGAGACACTGTTAATAAATAAAAAGAGATGTAAGAGAATACTAAATGGATGTACCTTGTTAGGATCTTGATTCATACAAATGATATATAAAAAGATATTTTTGAGAAATTTGAATATATATTGGGTATTATTTGATCTTAAGAAATGCTTGTTAATTTTAAAAGGTATGGTAATGGCACAGCGGTTATGTTGGAAAAATAAAGCCCTTGGCAGTTAAAAAAAAAAAAAAAAGTGAAAGACTTGTACTGAGAAAACTATAAACATGGCTAAGAAGAATAAAAGAATATAAAATTTAATGGAAAGACATTTTATGTTTTTGGATTGGAAGATTAAATGTCACACCATGTAAATACATGAAAGAAACACCATGCATACTACTAAGTGAAATAAACCAATCTTAAAAGGCTCCATACTGTATGAGTTCAACTATATGACGCTCAATGACACTCAGGAAAAGGCGAAATTAAGGAAACAGTTAAAGATCAGTAGTTACCTGGAGTTAGCGGAGAGGGAGGGGTAAATGGATGCAGCACAGAAGGTGTTTTTTTGTTTTTTGTTTGGCAGTAAAACTCTGTGTGATGCTATATTGGTGGGTCCATGTTATACATTTATCAATATAGTGCATAACGCTAAGAGGGAACCTTGATATAAACTATAGCCTTCGAGTGCTAATGATGTGTCAATGAAGGTTCATCAAGTTCATCAATTGTAAAAAAATGTACCACTCTGGTAGAGAGTGTTGATAATGAAGGGGGAGACCATTTATGTGTGGGGGTCAGAGGTACCTGGGAAATAGCAATACCTTCTGCTCAAATTTTCTATGAAGGTAAAACTTCTTTTAAAAATAATGTCTACTTAAAAAAAAACACCCCACAAAACAGCACCCCTTACAACTCAAGAATAAGAAGAAAAACAGCCTTATTAAAAGTGGGTAAAATTTTGACTGGACGTTTTACTAAAGAAAGTATGCAAGTGGCTAACATACCCACATAAAGGTGTTCAGTGTCATTAACAATTAGGGCAAGTCACAATGAGAAACCACTTTACACTCACCAAAGTGGCTATAATAAAACGAAAAGGAAACTCCAAGGGTTGATAATGGTCTGGGGATTCAGGAACCCTCGTATTTTGCTGGTGGGAATGTAAATCGCACAGCCACTTTGGAAGAAAGACTGGTAGCTTCTTAAAGTGTTAAACATGGATTTACCATATGACTTGGCAATTCCACTCCTAGATATCTATCCGAGATAAACGAAAGCCTGTGTCCCCCAAAAGACGTGCATGCGAATATTCATAACAGCATTGGTCATCATAGCCAAAATCCTGAAACATTCCAAATGCTCATCAGTTGGTGAATTATATTAGTAGGCGGCCATAAAAAATCACTACACACTTTGTGGCTTAGAACAATAGAAATTGATTCCCTCACAGTTCTGGAGGCCAGAAGCCTGAAACCAAGATGTCCGCAGGGCTGCACTCCCTCTACGGAAGAATCAGGTCTTTGCTTCTTCCCGCTGCTGTTGGCTGCCAACATTCTGACATTTCTTGACTTGTAGTCACATCACTGTACTCTCTACCTCTGTCACCTTCTGCTCCTTGTTTCTGGCTTTTACCACTCAACCTCGTTCCTGAGATTCTGCCATGTTCTGTGTGACTCAAATCTCCCTCTGACTCTCTTACAAGGAAATCTGTGATGCCATTTGGGGACCACATGGATGATTTGAGAATAATCCCTTAATTTTAGTATTTTTAATTATATCTGCAAAGACCTATCATGCAAAAAATATAATATTTACAAGTATTAGGACCTGACACCTTCAGGCAGCCATTATGTAGCCTACTACATGAACTGATAGATAAAAGGGGTATACTTTACAATGGTACTTTATTTTCTCCTTCCTTCCCTCCTTCCTTCCTTCCTTCCTTCCTGCCTGCCTGCCTGCCTGCCTGCCTGCCTTCCTGCCTTCCTTCCTCCCTCCCTCCCTTCCTTCTGTCTTTCTTTCTTCTTTGTTATGGAATCTGGGTCCGTCACCCAGGCTGGAGTGCAGTGGCATGATCTCGGCTCAGTGCAACCTTCGCCTCCCAGGTTCAAGCAATTCTCCCTGCCTCAGCCTCCTGAGTAGCTGGGATTATAGGTACCTGCTACCATGCCTGGCTCATTTTTGTATTTTTAGTAAGAAATGGAGTTTGCCATGTTGGCCAGTCTGGTCTCAAACTCTTGACTGTAAGAATTAAAGAAAGAGGAAAGAAATATGAAAAGTGGCTCAACAAAATAAACCTGTCTTTGACTATTGAGCCGCTTTTCATGTTTCTTTCCTCTTTAACTCTTACACTGACCTCAGGTAATCTGCCCACCTCGGCCTCCCAAAGTGCTGAGATTACAGGTGTGAGCTACCTACATGCCCAGCCTAAAATGGTATTTTCTGTCACAATTAACTGGAAGAGATACATCCTCCAACATTGATGAACCTTAGAAACATTAAGCTAAGTGAAAGAAGCCAGGCTGAAAACACTACATATTATATGATTCTACTGATGTGAAATGTCTAGAACAATTAATTATAAAGAAACAGAACAGATTTTTTGCCTAGGGCTGGGTAGTTGTAAATGGGCATGGAGGCAATTTCTGTGGTGGTAGAAATATTCTAAACTTAGATGTGGTGGTAGCTGTACACTGTGCAAATTTACTAAAATTATTGAATTTTATATTAATTATACCTCAATACAGTAAATTATACCTCAATACAGATGTTTAAAAATAGTACTGTGTGGCCGGGCGCGGTGGCTCAAGCCTGTAATCCCAGCACTTCGGGAGGCCGAGACGGGTGGATCACAAGGTCAGGAGATCGAGACCACCTGGCCAACATGGAAAACCCCGCCTCTACAAAAAAAATATGCAAAACCAGCTGTATGGGTGGCAGGCCTGTAGTCCCAGTTACTCGGGAGGCTGAGGCAAGAGAATGGCATGAACCCGGGAGTACGGAGCTTGCCAGAGTCAGGAGATCCGGCCACTGCACTCCAGCTTGGCGATGAGCCGCAGACTCCGCCTCAGGAAAAAAAAAAAATATATATATATATATATAGTACTGTTTAGATCTCCATTTATGTAAGATTCCAGGAAATGCAAACTAACCCATAGTGGCAATGGCCTTCTGGAGATGGGGACAGAAAAGGGGAGGTGAGAAGGATTATTAAAGAGCATGAGGCAACTTTTGGGGTACAGGATATGTTTGTTGTCTTAATTATGTGATGGTTTCATAGGCATATATATTTGCAAGAACCTAAAATTTTACACTTTGACGATGCCTCATTAAAACTATTAAAAGCACCCTTCTCAACTATGGGCTGCCTCATTTATACATTCTCTATAGAATGGTTTCTGCCTCATAGAGGCCACTCACATTTCACATTGGCCATCATGTCTAGTGAGCAGTCGTTGACTAAGGGTGCTTTCTGTCTCTCTTTTTTTAAAATTTAATTTATTATTATTATTATTATTATTATTATTGAGACAGAGTCTCACTCTGTTGCCCAGGCTGGAGTGGAGTGGTGTAATCTTGGCTCACTAAAACCTCCACCTCCTGGGTTCAAGCGATTCTCCTGCCTTAGCCTCCCGAGTAGCTGGGACTGCAGGCACATGCCACTGCTCCTGGCTAACTTTTGTATTTTTAGTAGAGACGGGGTTTCACCATGTTGGCCAAGTCGGTCTTGAACTCCTGACCTCAAGTGATCTGCCCACTTTGGGCCTCCCAAAGTGCTGGGATTACAGGCATGAGCCACCGTGCCCAGCAGAGTGCTTTCTCTTTTGAGGTCTGTATTTGTGAAATCAACTAGTCTTACATGTGTAGATTTGTTTCTGCACATTTTGTCCCGTAACCTACACATCTATTTTGAGATAAATACTACATTTTGTTACCATCAATTTATAAAATAATTAAAGTTGATAATGTAATGCTTTCAAATTTGTTCCTTTTCAAAGCAATCTTGGTTGTTCCCATTGCATGTAAATCCCATTGCATATGCATTTTGTTATTTTATTATTTTTGAGACAGAGTCTTGCTCTGTTGCCCAGAGCTGGAGTGCAGTGGTGTGATCTCAGCTCACTGCAACCTCTGCCTCCCGGGCTCAAGCAATTCTCCTGCCTCAGTCTCTCAAATAGCTGGGACTACAGGCATGCGCCACGCGTCCAGCCTACATATACAATTTTTTTTTTTTGAAGTGGAGTTTTGCTCTTGTTGCCCAGGCTAGAGTGCAATGGTGTGATCTCGGCTCAACACAACCTCCATCTCCTGGGTTCAAGTGATTCTCCTGCCTCAGCCTCCCGAGTAGCTGGGATTACAGGCATGCACCACTACACCCTGTTAATTTTGTATTTTTAGTAGAAACAGGGTTTTTCATGTTGGTCTGGTTGGTCTCGAACTCCCAACCTCAGGTGATCCGCCCTCCTTGGCCTCCCAAAGTGTTGGGATTACAGGCGTGAACCACTGCACCTGGCCTGCATATACATTTTAGATACTGCTTGTCACTATCTGCGATACTCTGAGCCAGGTCCTGACTAGCAAAAGGCTGGTGAGACAAGGTCCGGTGCTGAGAGGTCAGTCTGTTGCCTACAGGCCTAGGTTGTCAGCAGGTTACCCTGCCTAGCCATCTGGTTATGGAGAACCTGCTGAGGGGTTTCAAGATCACTAATAACATAATCAAGACGCACATACAGAATACTGTTTCAGAATTTCTCTTCATGAAATGAGGAGGATGAGCAAATGTAGTTCACATGTCACAGATGTGATAGGGAAGGAAGCAGCCATGTACAACCCATGGAGTGTATGAGAAATTGGGCAGGAGACCTTCACCTGCCTCGGTGCTTATATTATAGACATGGGTCTCATCAACATTTCAGGTTCAAACAAGGACACGTATAATTGGTATGAGCTGGAAGGCTAGGAACTACGGGCAAATCAGTGGTGAGAGGGTTAGAGAGGAAGAGAAGTCTTCTACTTCTCAGCATTCTAGATCTCATGTGCTCCAAAGTGCAGGAGATGAGAGCTGTCAGGTCCATGACTCCGAGTGACTGATGGCAGGCTAGTATCCACGAAAATGCAGTAGGGAGGACGATGGCCAGGGTTTTGTTAAAATAATTTTTTAATAGTAAGTTAATTGAGTAATATAAAATTATTTTAATAATAAAATATTTCTTCTTTAAATTATGTGTAGGCACACAATTTAATCAGAAGAATTTAAGCATGATTTAATTAGAGGAATTTAAGTGAAAGTGAGCACACTGGCTGGGCACGGTGGCTCACGCCTGTAATTCCAGCCCTTTGGGAGGCCAAGGTGGGCGGATCACGAGGTCAGGAGATCGAGACCATCCTGGCTAATATGGTGAAATCCTGTCTCTACTAAAAATACAAAAAAATTAGCCGGGCATGGTGGCGGGCGCCTGTAGTCACAGCTGCTCGGGAGGCTGAGGTAGGAGAATGGCATGAACCCAGGAGACGGAGCTTGCAGCGAGCCGAGATTGCGCCACTGCACTCCAGCCTGGGCGACAGAGGGAGACTCCATCTCAAAAAAAAAAAAAAAAAAAAAAAAAAAAGAAAGTGAGCACACTTTACATGACTGGAAAAATATTTAACCAAATAAACTTTGTGTTTTCTCTCATAATGCAATAGTCACAACACCCAAACAGTGTTTAACGATCTGTTTTTTGGTAGGTATTTTAAAGTGGAATTTTCATGAAAGGAACAAGCAATTAAGGTGGTTCTCAGCTTTCCATAATTGATAAACTTCTATTTAATTTACTACTGCTACTATTACAACAAATATTATCACTATTATTATCTCAGAATATTAAAAGATTAATTTTTGGCAAGTTTTAATTTTTTATTATTTCAAAAAGGGATAATCAGCTGTCTTATTTTTCGACTTTATTGCATAAAATACTCAATATTTTCTCTTAGTCTGGCTTGCTTTTTTTCTGACAGCATCCTTTGAAGAGCAGAAGTATTTTCTTTAAACAAAAGTTAAAAGAAAAATATGTCGTGCTTTTTTTGGCCTATCTTTGCTTACGTCAAGGTTGCAAAAATTTTCTACTCTGTTTTTCTCTAGAAGTTACACATCCTAAATTTTTACTTTTGGCCTGTGATCTGTTTCAAGTTAATTTTTTTGTGGTTGGTCTGAGGACAGAATCAAAGCTAATTATTATTTCCCAGATAATATAAATTGTTGTGGCATCATTTTTTGAAAGAACCAATTCCTCCACTGTATCACTCTAGCTACTTTGTTGAAAATCAACTGAGCTTACATGTGTAAATTTGTTTCTGGATATTTTGTTTTATAACCTATACATCTAAATTCAGGCTAATACTGTACCTTGTTACCATAGCTTTATACAATAATTGAAATTTGATAGGAGCCCAGAGAGGCGCTGCTGCCACCGCCACCATGCTGCCGCTGCCTCAGTTATGCCAAAGCACGTGTTCTCCGTGGACATGACCTGTGGAAGCTGTGCTGAAGCTGTCTCTCGGGTCCTTGATAAGCTTGGAGGAGTTAAGTATGACATTGACCTGCCCAACAAGGAAATCTGCATTGACTCTGAGCACAGCGTGGACACTCTGCTTGCAACCCTGAAGAAAACAGGAAAGACTGTTTCCTACCTTGGCCTCGAGTAGTAGGGACCTGGTCCCCACAGCCCACAGGATGGACCAAAGGGGGCAGGATGCTGATTCTCCCCTGGCTTCCAGACAGACCTGGGACTTGGCAGTCATGCTGGGCAATGGTGTTCCTGTGGAGACCCTCAGTTGTCCTATTCCTTCCTAGCTTTCCCGCAATAAAATCAAGCTGCTTTTGTTGGGGAAAAAAAAAAAAGAAATTTGATAATATAATTCTTTCAAATTTGTTATTTTTCAGAGCAATCTTGTTATTTCCATTCTATGTAAATCCCACCGCATATATATTTTAAATACTGCTTGTCGATATCTATAAAAATGCCTGATAAGATTTTGATTGGAATATATTTGACTCTGGAGATGATTTTAAGGAAAAGTAAAGTCTTCAAATCCTTGAACACTTTACACCCCTTCATTACATCATTTTATATTTCTCTCTGGCAATTGTTTAGCATCTTCAGTGTTATGAATCTTGCACACATTTTGTTTAATTTGTTCTTAACTATTTATTTTTGTGCTACTGTAACAGATATTGATTTTTAATTTCAATTTGTAAGTGTTCCTGTCATGTAGAAATACACATACATTTTGTACATTGTTCTTGTCTCATAACCTGACTAGATTCACTTATCAGTTACTATAGATTGTCTGTAAATTTCTTAAGAATTTTTACACATACGATAATGTCATCTGTGAATAAAGCCAGTTTTCCTTCTTCCTTTTCAATCACTGACTTTTGTTCCTTTGAATTGCTCTGTAGACTGACTATAGAACCTTTGTTACAATGATGAATAGAATGAATAAAGGCAGAAAAAAATATTTATCTTGTTACTGATCTTAAGAGGAAATCATTCAGCCTTTATGACTAGTATGATGTTAACTGTAAGGTGTTGTACATTTTTAAATAGGTTAACAATGTACTTTGCTATTGCTACATTTCTGAGAAATATTAAGAATGGATGTTGAATTTTGTCAGATGTTTTTCCTGCATCTGGTTATATAATCAAATAGATGTTAGCCTTATTTGGTTAATGAGGTGAAGTACCTTGTTTGTTTGATTTTCCTAAAGGTAAATTAACTTTGCTTTGGGACCTAAATCCCAATGTTACTATTGCTGGATTTAGTTTGCTAATATTTTCTTTTGGGATTTGCACATATGCTCTTGAGTAACATTGATGTTAGAGGGTATTTTTATGTATTTTCTCAGATTTTTTACTATCAAGATAATTTTTTACTGATAAAATATTTGAGAAAAGTTTATTTCTCTTCTTCTTTGTCGTCGTCTTTTTTTTTTTTTTTTTTTTGATGACGTCTCATTCTGTTTCCAGGCTGGAGTGCAGTTGCACGATCTTGGCTCACTGCAACCTCCACCTCCCAGGTTCAAGCAATTCTCCTGCCTCAGCCTCCTGAGTAGTTGGGACTACAGGCCAGTGCCACCATGCCCAGCTAATTTTTGTATTTTAGTAGAGACAGGGTTTCACCGTGTTGGCCAGGATGGTCTTGATCTCTTGACCTCGTGATCTGCCCGTCTCGGCCTCCCAAAGTGCTGGGATTACAGGTGTGAGCCATGGCGCCCAGCCTATTTCTCTTCTATTTTTTTTTTTAAAAGTTTGTGAGTGTATTATTTCTTTCATAAGTATTCATTTGAATTCAGTTAAACAAACTCTATTTAAACTGTAAAACCAATTCAATATGCAAAGTCTGTTTATTTAATTATTTCCATGCTATTGAAATTTTGTATTTATTCTTGAGTGTATTTTGGTAAGTTTTTTGTTCGTTTGTTTGGATAGAGTCTTGCTCTGCCACCTATGCTGGAGTGCAGTGGTGTGATCTTGGCTCACTGCAACCTCCACCTCCCAGGTTCAAGCGATTCTCCTGCCTCAGCCTCCTGAGTAGCTAGGACTACAGGTACTCACCACCATGCCCGGCTAATTTAAAAAAATATATTTTTAGTAGAGTCAGGGTTTCACGATGTTAACCAGGCTGTTCTCGAACTCCTGATCTCAATTGATCCACCTGCCTCAGCCTCCCAAGGTGCTGGGATCACAGGCATGAGCCACTGCATCTGGCCCTCTTTTGGTAATTTTTATCTTTCAAGGTAAATTTACCCAATTCATCTAAGCTTTCAAATTAATTAGCATAAACATTTTCTTAATTTTTTATTCTACTTTTATGTAGGTAAGATCTGTAGTGATATTCTTTTATTATTCTAGATAATGGTCATCTGCACCTTTTCTAATTTCTCCTTGATTAATATACCTAGCGAGTTGCCCTTTTCAAAATATAACCTTTTGGTTTAACTGAAATTCTCTAGTTTTCTCTTTTGATTTATACTCGTATTTTTTTTCTTAAGTTTCATTGTAATATATACTTCATTTCCAGCATCTTAATATGACAATCTTAGGGTTGCTGATATGAGATCTTTTTATTTTTTCTAGTTGAAGCATTTAAAGCTATAAATTATACTCAATGCTCTTTTAAGTCCTATTCCACAAAATTTGAAATGTTCTGTTTTTTTATTCAGCACAAAATATATTCTAATTCCTTCTGTGATTTCTTCTTTGTTTTCTGTGGGTTATGCAGAAGTGTGCTGTTTAATTTGCAAATTTCCAAACATTTTCAAATAATTTCAGTTATAGGTTTAATTCTCTGTGATTAGAGAGCATAGTCTGTATTATTTGAATCCTTTTATATATTTGAGATTTACGTCACAAAATATCATCCCTATTGGAGAATGTTCCATTTGCAAAGGAAAATAATTGTTATCCTGCTGTTGATCATGTTGATTAACAGTGTTGTTTATGTCTTCTAAATACCAAGTAATTTTCTGTTTATTTTTATAAGTTACTGAAGGGAGAAGCTGAAATATCCGAGATATCTAATATATTTAAAGGACATATTTCAGCAAACTCAGGTTAGTAGCTTGAGATTGGCAATGAGATGATGAAAGTATTTACACCATGGAAATTGGCAAATGGTAAAATCCAAGGCTGTCCACTGCCATGCTTGGGAGTGCTGATTGTTAACTAGCATGGCACTGGACAATTCCTACCGAAAAGAAAGAGGAAACCCCACTTCCAATTGCCCCAAGTCACCATGCTCCTCCTTACTTGGTAACTCTCAGTGTACGTGTCAGACCTCTCAGATGGTGATCTGGCCTGGGCGGCAGGCGAGAGAGGAGTGGAATGAGCCGACATTCATTGAGCATTTATTATGTCGTCCCCCAGTGATAGTAACAACAGTAGGGGAAGGCTTGGCTTCTTGTTTCTCCAACACATTAGCTTCTTTCAGTTCTCATTATGGTAGTGTGGTATTGCAAAGTATTTTATGTAATACTTCTTTTTTGTTTTGTTTTGTTTTGTTTTGTTTTGTTTTGAGACAGAGTCTCGCTCTGTCGCCCAGGCTGGAGTGCAATGGTGCAATCTCGGCTCACCGCAACCTCTGACTCCCGGGTTCAAGTGACTCCTTTGCCTCAGCCTCCCGAGCAGCTGGGACCACAGGCACATGCCACTATGCCCGCTTAATTTTTGTATTTTTAGTAGAGATGGGGTTTCACCATATTGGCCAGGCTGGTCTTGAACTCCCGACCTTGAGATCTGCCTGCCTCAGCCTCCCAAAGTGCTGGGATTACAGGCGTGAGCCACGGCGCCCGGCCTTTATGTAATATCTCTAAGTCACCTAGTAATCCTTGGTTTTTGATTGCCTCATATGGGTGCATTATGCAGCAAGAATTATCTAACTCTGGTCTACTTGTGCTTGTTCCCATCTGCCATGTATTTTGGAACAAAGACAGATGGGAACATTGTGTGACACTGGTTGGGCAATACATACCAACTTGTCACTGCAGCATCTCATGTCTCATCTACTAGTTTGAGTGTCAAGAATTAGCCTTAGTTGCACCACAAAATTGCTTTATGATAAGGAACTCTTTCTCATTCAGTTATTTTCTAAGAAATTAGGAGGGCTTTTTTTTTTTTTTTTCTCAGAGAAGGGAAACATCCCTTTATAACTATTGAATATAAAACAAAGTTAAACACATGTTTACATTCAGTAAACCTGGTTGTGAACACCTAAGCTCAACGTTGAGTTGAGAAACTCAGATTTGACCATTTTGCTATGTTTCACCCAAGGAAGAGTAATTAAGGTAAAATTACAGCAGAATTACTAATTAATTGTGTAAATACACTAAAAGGTGAAGAGTGTTAGGATGTTTAGGTTGAGTGATAGGGTAAGTTTTGTTTAATGACTAAAACAAAAACATGAGGGAGATATGAGGAAAGAAGCTTTCAATTTATTTTTAGTTTGCATTTTTACATTAAACATTTTTTTTTTTTTCATTTTCTTCATTGACCACAAGAATAGTGTCCATACATCAGTAAATAATTCAGGGGTTACTTGTTAAGTGCCTAACATAAATCAGGCCATGAGGAGCAGGGAACAAAGACAATTTTTGCCCTTAAGGATTCTAAGTTAATGGAAGGGCGTGAGGGTGGTGGAAGGTGGCTAGGAAGTGTATCATCTTAGAGTCACAAGTGCAGTGGGGCATAAAAGAGAGACATTTTATATGGTCTTGGGGTGGGATAGGGCATAAGAGAAATTTATTCTTTTTTTTTTGAAACAGAGTCTTATTTTGTGGAGTGCAGTGCCGTGATCTTGGCTCGCTGCAACCTCCACCTCCTGGGTTCAAGTGATTCTCCTGCCTCAGTCTTCCGAGTAGCTGGGATTACAGGTGCCCACCATCACACCTGGCTATTTTTTTGTATTTTTAAGTAGAGACAGGGTTTCACCATGTTGGCCAGGCTGGTCTTGAACTCCTGACCTCAGGTGATCCACTAGCCTTGGCCTCCCAGAGTGCTGGGGTTACAGGCTTGAGCCACCGCTCCCAGCAAGAAGAATTTATTCTAAGCTTAAACTTCAGAGAAATATGCAAAAAGTAGCAATAAGATAAGAGTTTAATAGTTAATCTTTAGTTTTGGCGGAATCAGCTCTAGAATAGGAGATAAAATGGACTCCATTTCCCTTTTACCTATCTATAAAATAAAAAGAACAATTCAACATCTTCTTTCTTTATAAAAGATTTTTTTCTGTTATGAAACACATGAAAAAAATAAAAGACACATCAGAAGAGAATATTTTGTCAGTCAAAAGATAATAGGGACCATGATCATAACAAGCAAGAACAGGTGAAAAAAAGTATTAGGAAAAATTAACATTCAAAATTTAGAAATAAAGCAAAAGATGAGATCCTGCATTTTCAAAGTCAAACGAGGTCATTGTTAAGAGGTCTCATCCAAGGATTATTTATTTAAGACAATGCACCTATGTTTAATTTTGTTCTTTATTGTTTGATGGGAACGTTGATAATATAATTTTGTGTGTTAAGTTTTAGATTTGTTTGATCAGAACTCTAAATGCCAAAGGTGACTGTTTTGTCATCTTTAACATTAAGCAGATTTGTATCTATTAACAAATTAATTTTCACATTTCATTGAGTGACTATTTAAATTTCTGTTCCTTGAATTCCAAACTGAATAAGGTGTACAAAGAAATCTTTGTATGTCTTTATTGTATGTTTATATGAAAATCCTGGTTTTAGCTTTTTGAAATTATTCTTTGCCAAAAGTCACTACTTTGTGAAGTTCAACAAGAAATACTAAGTTCAACAAGACTATTTGGTAATAGAAAACTCACATCCCCTCTGTTCATCTGAAAGCCTAATTTGCTATTGGCTCATAAACTGAACCAAAATTTTAAAGTTCTCAGTGAACTCTACCTCAAAGATAAGGCCCTAGAGATAAAATGGTCCATCATCTCATCAAGATCAAGCCTTGATGTCGAGTCAAAAGCTATTATTTTGTTCTAAAACTTATTTTATACATACACAAAAATAAATTTGAGAGTATAATCACCATATCATAGAGCAAGAAGTTATACAATTCTAAGATACTTTCATTTCCCACTTTATACAATTGTCATTTAAATATTTGAAAATATATTTGGTTAATATCTAAAATATATAAAGAACGCCATACAAGTCAATAGCAAAAAAAGCAAATAACCTGATTTGAAAAATGGTCAAAGGTTCTGAACAGCCATCCCTCCAAACAAAACATACAAATGGCCAGCAGGTCTATAGAAATGTGCTCAACATCACTAATCATCGGGGAAATGCAAATCAAAACTACAATAGGATATCACCTCATACCTGTTAGGATAGCTGTTAAAAAATAATAATAAATGTTGGTGAGAATGTAGAGAAAATAAAACACTTGTATACTCTTCGTGGGAATTTAAATTGGCCCAGCTATTATGAAAACCACTGTGTATATTCCTCAAAACATTAAATACGTAACTACCATATAATCCAGCAACCCCACTTCTAGGTATACATACAAGGGAATTGCAATTAGGATCTTGAAGAGATATCTGCATTCCCATGTTCATTGTAGCACTATTCACAATAGCCAAGAAAAAGAAACAACCAAAATATCCATTGATGGATGAGTGAATTAAAAAAACATGGTGCATACCTACAATGCAATATTATCTATCTTTAGAAAAGAATAAAATCCTGCCATCGGTGACAACATGAATGGATCTGGAGGGCATTCTGCCCAGTGAACAACAAATACTGTATGATCTCACTTACATGTGAAATTTAAAATAACCAAACCCTGAAGCAGAGAGTAGAATGGTGGTTACTAGAAGTTGGGGTGAGGGGTAGTTGGAGAGGGAGTGGTTAATGCCTACAAGGTTTTATTTATACAAGGTAAGTTCTGGTGAGCTACCATACACCATAAAACCTACAGCTAATGATATTATATCGCATACTTAAAATTTGCTAAAAGGGTAGGTGTTATGTTGTGTTCTTACCACCAAAAATAATAATAATAAAGAACACAGGAGGAAAATTTGGGAGGTGATGGATATGTTTGTGGCTTGGTAGTGGTGATAGTTTTATGGGTATATACTTATCACCAAAGTGATATATCACTTTGTATACTTTGTATATATCAAGTTATATACTTAAAAATGAACAGCTTTTTATATGTTAAAACATATTTGAAAATGAGTATACCTTAAATAACAAAACAATAATTATATCCCACATTAAGCAATGCTGGTTTTCAATAATGTTTGAATAATGTTACTTATCTGTGACATTAATGCCTTCTCTAACCCTTTGCCATCATCATGGATAATTCAGAATTGACTATCTCACTTAAATGTTGTCTTTCATTGGATACTTAAAGTATAGTAAGAATAATAATACCACTGCCACCACCACCACCACCACCATCCATTCACTGAACCATTATTGTGTGACATATATGGAGAATGTCTGATAGATAGATATACATTATCTTATGTATATATTACATATATTATCTTATATATTACATATGGATACATTATCTTGCTTCATCTCCAGAACACCCCTTTGAAATGGATATAGC
The DNA here is from genome assembly GCF_008728515.1 of Papio anubis. Taxonomy (NCBI): domain Eukaryota; kingdom Metazoa; phylum Chordata; class Mammalia; order Primates; family Cercopithecidae; genus Papio; species Papio anubis. Next base: position 12,908,065 of record NC_044993.1, read on the forward strand.
TATCCCATTTTAGAGTGAAAGTACGCAGATGCTTAGAAAGTTTACATTATTTAGCCAAGTCAAACTTGAATTCACATCTGAGATTTCATGCCACGCTATCCCATGCCTTATCTACTATTCCTCCCCACTTTAGCTCTCCCTTACAGTGTTCCTATTGAAATGCAAAAACATGAGCAATCTCCCAGAATTTCAAGGCCACAATTATCTCAGTATTCTTTTGCATAAATCTCATCTGGCCACCAAAAACTTAGACAGTGTAAATTGCATCATGATGATGGGCGAGTACCTTTGCCTTCACAGGTCCCCAGATCTGTTTCCCCGTGGAAGTAATGAAGCCCATCAGTATCATCACTCTTCAAAGAATTAGAAAAGGGGAAGGAGCACAAAATCATTTCCAAGTTACCTGCTGCCAGCGAAATAAGATTTGAATGGGTTTTCTAATGTTTCAAACTACTTCCTTTCAGACAGCTAAGAAATTCATAAAACCAGCCATGAGAGTTATATTGCCTGCAAGTGTAAACAGTTTTGATAGAGGAGTAACTGCCTACTCAGAGAGTCTTTTGAGAAGAGACTGATAAGACTTTATACATCTCAGAGAGAGGGAAGAGGGCCTTTTTGATCATTCTCATGCAAATCCCCAATAGCTGACAGAAAGCTGCTTTATATTGTCCCATAGTTTCTTTCTAAAATGCATATGGAACATGTAGCTTAGAAGTAATGCTTTCCTTTTGAAGATTTTTTTTTCTTAAATTTGCAACAATTATGGGTGTTAGACTTTTCCTCTTTAAATAGATATTTTCTTTATAGCTTTCCCCCTGGAAAATTTCTTTAGCGTTAGGACAACAAACCAATGCAATTGACTTCTGAATTCGTTTATCAGAATGGGTCAAAGTCACTTCTTCCTTCACTCCATCTTGTATGTAATCAGAAAAAAGAAGCCCATAGCATCAGCACTATCTGCCTCATTTCCCCGTCCTTGGATTTCAATAGAAACACACTTAATGGTTTCCTGAGTCAGCTGAAGGAGGTAGAAAGTTGTTGTTCAGAATCCTCTTTTTAAAAAATATTTTAACATATATATAATATATACAAAATATACATTTTAACATATATATGTGTATCTTTTTTTGATAGCTTTTAGGCCCCAGGTGGTTTTTGGTTACATGGATGAATTATATAGTGGCGAATTCTGAGATTTTAGCTCACCCATCATCCGAGCTGTGCTCGTTCTATCTACTATGTAGTTTTTTTATCCCACACTCCTCTCCCACCTTCTTCCTTCTGAGTCTCCAAAGTCCATTAGACCACTCTGTATGCCTTTGCATCCTCACAACTTAGCTCCCCACTTATAAGTGAGAATATATGGTATTTGGTTTTCCATTCCTGAGTTTCTTCACTTAGAATAATGGCCTCCAGCTCCACCCAAGTTGCTGCAAAAGACATTATTTCATTCCTTTTTAGGGCTTAGTAGTATTCTATGACGTATATATGCCATATTTTCTTTATCCACTCATTGGCCAATCGGCACTTAGGTTGGTTCCATATCTTTGCAACTGTGAATTGTGCTGCAATAGACATATGTGTGCATGTGTCTTTTTAATATATGACTTCTTTTCCTTTGGGTAGATACCCAGTAGTGGGATTTCTGGATTGAATGGTAAACATACTTTTAGTTATTTAAGGAATCTCCATACTATTTTCCATAGATGTTGGATTAATTTACATTCCTACCATAGACATTTCTCAAGAAGATATACAAATGGCCAAAAAACATATAAAAAATGTTCAATATCACTAATCATCAGGGAAATGCAAATTAAAACCACCATGAGATTCCATCTTACTCCTACAAGAACAGGCATTGTTAAAGAGAGTCCTCTTTGGCTGGGTGTGGTGGTTCACGCCTGTAATCCCAGCACTTTGGGAGGCCAAGACGGGTGGATCACGAGGTCAGGAGTTCGAGACCAGCCTGGACAACATGGTGAAACCCCCTCTGCTAAAAATACAAAAATTAGCTGGGCATGGTGGTGGGTGCCCGTAATCCCAGCTACTCAGGAGGCTGAGCCAGGAGAATTGCTTGAAACTGGAAGGCAGAGGTTGCAGTGAGCCGAGATTGCCAGCCACTGCACTCCAGCCTGGGCGTAAGAGTGAAACTTTGTCTCAAAAAAAAAAAAAAAAAAAAATTCTTTTTTTGTTTAATTATGTGTGACCTATTTCTCCAAGCATCATCCCTTCTGTGTAGCCTCTGATTCTCTGACCACTCTGATGGGTCATTGTTTGTCGGGCGAGGTGGGATCTCTGATTGGTAGTATCACTCCAGCCCTTTCGCCAGTTTTCTGAAATAATGGTATGATTCTGTACCCTACAAGTGCTGTTCCCCAGTCAGATAGGGAGCAGGCGTGCCTTTGCTCAAGCCCTTCCTCCAGGATGGGGTACTCCTCTCCTTCCAAACAAATATTATAAGTACAGCTTCAATGCCGCCTCCTCTACTGACATAACTCATTCTCTCCAGCAGGCATCTCAGAATTTTTCCAAACTTTTGACAGATGTAATCACCAAGCCTACAGAGGAGACTTGGACTTTACTCTTCTCTTTTTGGGTAACTTAACTTTCATTGGTTTTCTTTCTTTATTATTAGAACACATATTTATTGGGGTCCTGTGGGAGATGATTGAAGATTAAGAACCCACAGTCCATGCCCTTAACAAGCTGCCAGTTTTCTGGGGGATGCAGACAGGTCAACGTTTGCAGCTCAAAAGGATAAGTCTACTTAAATTCAGGTTTTTCCAAATGGAAACTCATCTCCTTTCCTCAAACTTGTTTCTTCTTTTTTTTTGAGACGGAGTCTAGCTCTGTTGCCAGGCTGGAGTGCAGTGGCGCGATCTTGGCTCATTGCGACGTCCACCTCCCAGGTTCAAGTGATTCTCCTGCCTCAGCCTCCCGAGTAGCTATGATTACAGGCACGCGCCACCATGCCTAGCTAATTTTTGTATTTTTAGTAGAGATGGGGTTTCACCATGTTGGTCAGGATGGTCTCGATCTCCTGACCTCATGATCCACCTCCCAAAGTAATCCCAGGATTACAGGCAGGAGCCACCGCACCCAGCCATTTCTTCTCTTAATATTACTAGAACTCAGTGCCACAGTGACTCATGTCCCTCACCTTGGGGTCACCCTTGCCTCTGCCTTCTCCCACATACTCAGGTCCAATTACTAATGATCAACTCAGGACTCTCAGAACTTGGATGGGTTCTTAGAGTAAACCACTGTCTCTGCTGCCTGATTAGTTTGGCAAAACTGGAAGAAAAGCGTCTATGAAGACTAATGTGAAATACATGGAAAGATTGCTTGGAACCCACATGAGCTATAGATTTTATTATTATTATTATTTTAAAATGCAGAAAACCCAATTTGAACTGCCTCAAACAATGGAAACACCTTATTGGCTAGTTGAAAAGAAGCTGAGGGCAATCTTCAGGTGAGGGTTGATCCAGGGCTCCAATGATGTGGTGAAGATTCAGTTTCTTTCTTCATTCTTTCCTCTTCTTCCTTGGTGTATACTCTATTTTCTAGCAGTTTCTCCCTCCAGGTCTCAAGAGGGCTCCAGCAGCTTCCGTGGCTACATATATCTTGCTTTAAGTCCAGAAGAGATGGGAGAGAATCTACTTCTCAGAAGTCTCAGTGGAAATCTCATCAACTCTTGTTGGATACGTGTCCGTGCCAGAACCAATCACTTTGGCCAGGAAATGATTCATTTAGAGCGGCCCAAGGCAATGAAGGTTCACCCTGGGCTTGAAGGTGAGGCTGAGATCACTCAAGTCGTAATAAGGATTAATTTTCCAAACGAAGTTCAGGTTGTTGCAGCTGGTGGGAATCTGAATGCCTAGGAAGCAAGAAATGTACTTCTCTCACAGGCCCTGATCAAAGAATGCCAGGAATGGCATGATACATGTTTAGACTGAAGGATGGTGGCAGGAAGCCAGTGGAATCTTTGGGTGCAAGTATGGCAAACTTGAAAAATTGCTAAGAGAGTAGATTTTAAGTGTTTGTATTGCAAAAAAAAAAAAAAAGTTAAGTATGTGAAGGTAATACATAAGTAGCTTGATTTAGCCATTTGACAACATCTATTCATGTATCAAAACAGCATGTTGGACACCATCTATATATAATTTTATTTGTCAATTAAAAAGATGAATAAAAAAGATTATTCTCTCCTGAGGTTTGGATGGAATAATGATGAAGGGAAAGAGATGTTAGAAGCAGGTTGGATGCTAACGAGAACATGGCAGTTCTTCGAATAAAAGCTTGGGAAGACTTAAGCCATTTCTCTGGCGAATGGAAAATTACTATTTAAATAAATCCCATCAAATAAACAGATTACTGTCCGTTATTAGTGCGATGAAAACCTTTCGAGAATTTGTCAAGGAATATCTAAATATTTGAAATAAACAACTTGCTCATTGCTAATTTGCATTTTGCTTATGGACTTTAGGATAAATGAAGCCATGATTCATACAGTCTCTACAAGGAAATTGAAAAGGAAGACCTTCCCCAAGAGGAAGATGATGTCAGAAACATTATACTCAACCACCTTATCACTGAGCTGTCCTAGGGAATAGTAACTTCGTTGTCTAGATGTTATAATTTCTCCTCGATTTACTTTTATTAATGAGGGAAGTATAGACATGCTTGTCCAAATAAAGATTTAAAATTGGAGGGACTCGAGAACACCAGAGTATTAGAGCCAACAGGGACCTGCCAGGTTAATTTATCTTATAGATGAGAAAACAGGTTGGGGAAGGAAAAGTGACTTAGCCTGCAGTCACCCAGAAAATCAGTGGCTCAGCTAGTGCTATTCTAACAACTTATCCTAGCCTTGTGCCTCCATGAGGACTAAGACCTTTGCTTTTATTCCAATTTTAGAGGAGATTTTAGGGGAACTCCCTGAAAAGCGTAAACTGAAAAAGATGCCTGGGAGCCAGCGAAGTTCCTGTGCAGTGCTCTGGGTGGGAAACCTTCACTCACACAAAGATGACTGTCTTTGTCAAAGGTGGCCACTAGATGGCAGAAAAAACCCATGTACCTGATACAGAGGCCCCTGTTCCGAAGATTTTGAAACAGTATTTCTGAGACCAGCTCATCTGCCTGATGAATATAGAAAATTAGGGATCATTGTGATATCAGTCCACCCCCATGTAAATCCCCCAAATCTGTACCTCTCTCAAGAGTCCTGTGGTTAAGCTCATCCTTCTCTTCATTAAAACCCATAAAGGAAATAATCTACTTTGAAAACTATTTTATAAAAAGCTTGAATGACTATTAGGTAGTGTTTTATGGTTTCTACTAGGATTTTCTGCATAACAGTAGAAATTATTTGACCACTCAAAGCGTGAATGAATCTCTAGTGGCCAGAGTGGCGTACGAAATAATTTCGGACAAGGGAGAATTCATCTGCCTCTGAAATCAAGTCAATGGGGAAAGCCAGGTACTTCTAGTAATAATAAGAGCCAATATTTACTCAGCACTTTACATGTGCCAGGCACTGTGCTAGGCACCTTATATGAATAAATTTATTTAACCATCACAGTAATTATATGATGCAATGCATAGTAAATCTGTTTTGCAGAAAAGTACACAGATCTCCACAGAGTTCATGTAACTTGTTCAAGGTCATATGGTTAGAAAAATGTATGTGCCTATTTTTTTTTTATTTATTTATACTACACGGAATTAAAAATATGGTGCTTTATGTTAGGATAATAAGGGTTTTATGGATTCAGATGAAAAGTAATTGCTCTCTTGACCCTGTGACACATGTGCTAAAAATCTTCTCATTATTAGACCATTAGAAAGAGTAGATATGGTTAAAAAAATATATTTTTAGCTGTGTTACAGTAACTGTGACCATAAATTAATGCTTAAAGGAACATGTGACAATAGCTAGGACGATGTTAGCAGAATATTCTAAACCAGCGCTGTCCTGCTAGCTCCAGGTTACATGACCCTCTGTAGTGCCATGGGGTGGCTAAACACATGACCCAGTTTCTGCGAGGAATGAACTCAAGGCTATCCTCCACCCCCTCCACAGGCAAAACATCCCCCAAATTCTTCCTACCTGATGTCTTTTTCTGCTGGCATAACTTGATGTTCAAGAGCTTCCTGCAGCAGCTCAGCATCCTTGGGAGGAGTGAGCTTTGTCAGTGCTGGGATGTGTGTGTCAGGGTCCTGTGTTCAGAGAACAGCCTCCCCACACACTGGCCCGTTTCCTAAAACCCACTATGGTGGTCAGGATTCTCGGCTGAAAGTAGGAGAAACCAATGCCAGGCATCTCATTGAAAAAGTGGCCATAAAATCGGTTAAAGTTACTTCATAGCAGGCAGGATGGAAAATGGCTGAACTCCAGGAAGAATGGAAGCAGAAACTGGAAAGAAAGACTCTAAAAACTCTTTCTCTCTGCCTGCTCCCTAACCCCTGCCTATACTTCCCTCCATGCATCATTACTCTTGTTTCTTTGCCCACAACTTTTCCTGCTTCTTAGTACAATTTCTGGCCGTCCACAGCTCTAAAAATTCCCATTAGGTATTCTGCCACACAAGAAAATTTGACTTGGCCCCCATTCCAGATTACTCAGGAAATTGTATTCCTAGGCTTAGTTCTGGGGCAATGTTATGCAAAGACCTTAATTTTTCTTTATCTCAGGCCATGCATGATTTAGAAGTTTTGTTTTGTTTTGTTTTTCTGTTGTAATGGGGCTGTTCTTGCTCTCTTTAGATAAGGCTGTATCAGCTCTTTATAACCTGTTAATTTCAAGGGACTTTATACATTGGCTGTAATTCACATTCTCAGAATTGGGAAAATCTGTGTCTTTTGAGATAGAAGTGTTCTTTTTCTTTTAATTTGTTTTGCTTTATTTTTTTTTCCTCTCCAAATATTGGCATGCTATTTTTTGAGGTGTCGCATAGCTCTTTGACAACAGAGATTGTTTCAGTTTTTTAAATGAACATTATCTCCAGCTTCTCAGCTGTGAGAAGTTTTTTAGTTTTGCAATTTTTTAGGGGGGCTGAGAGCCTCCTACCCGATGTGCCCTCAGTCTGAATCACCGATGCTCTCCTGGGTACTAGGGATTTTTGATTCTGTACTGCAGGGGGCGCTAGCACTCCTCCTTTCTCTAAGCCTGTGAGCAGGTAAATCTGCCGGTGAAATTGACAAGTGGTCGCCATATACACTTGGACCTCAGCTACGTGTTTTTACTGCCCTTTCTTCCTTGTATGCCCACCCAAGTATGATGGGAGGTTGACCTGTGACACTTGTCTGGTGTCCTGGGAATTGATAAATGGGACCCAGAAGCAAGTCTCAGAGACCAGACAACTAGGGTCAAACCTAGACCCCTAGAGAAGTCTCCAAGTTCTCTCTGCTGTCTCAATCATCATCCTGTTCTTATTTCCTGCCCAGCCTCTATGAACAGAAGATTAGAAAGAAGGATCAGGGTGTGATGTGGCTCTTCGCACTGTGAAAAGCCTATACTTCAACTTTTTAGACATTTTCCAGGACCATCTTTTATGATGGATGAGTGCTTCAGAGGGACAGATAGGCAATCTCTCTTGCTGGCTGGATGTGTCTGCTTATATAGGAAACTTGAAGAGTGGGAAAGAGAATTTGACACAGGCAGGAGGAAGGAAGGAAGGAAGACAGAGTGCTGCAGCAACCTGGTAATTTTGGTGGGGCAAGGTCGTGAGTGTCTCATGGATCAAAAAGAGTCTACTGAAGAATTAGGTGGTTTTGAGTATCTTTGCTGGTTTTGTCTTATAAATAACATTAATGATTATAAACTCCCTTTCCCATACCATAAACAAAAATCAATTCCAGATGGGCTGTAAATGGATTTTCCAGATGTGTTTCTCACTGTGAGAGAGAAAACAATCATGATTCTAGACACTATTTAGGAGACTATCTTCATAACTTTGTGACTGGCAATAATTTCTTCAATGGGACACACCCACATACAATATGTGTCAATGCTATACAGTGCAAGGTGTTTTACATAGTTTAATTTTCTACTTACACAGTCCTGTGAGGTAAGAACAACTCCTTACTTCTGAGTCTTGGAAAATTAAAATTCCATATTTGACATTTTTAGGGAAACTGAGAAGCCTGATGGGAGCCCTCATCTGAGCTCCTGTCTCAACCGACAGTTGGTTGCAACAATATTTATAGTTAAAATCAAGACTCTTTTCCAACAGAAGTATTAGATATACTCAAACTAAGAGGAAAAATATAATATTCATTAAGCTCATATTATGTCAGGGATTGAGCTAGCTTATTTACATATACTACCTGGTTCAATCTTTACAACAATCCATGAGGCAAATAGAATCATGCCCATTTTAATAACCGATGGAGCTGATAGACAGTTTAAACATCCTACTGAAGGTCACAAAGCTAGCTACCAGAGGAGCCAAGATTGAGATCCAGGTAGTCATCTTCATTTATTCCCCATGAAACCAAAATGGTGGAAATTATTTGGCTTACACCTTTTTCAGAGCACATGTTATCTGCCTTTGGTCTCCACTATAAGACAACCTCAGTTTTCTTTCCATAGAACTTCAGAACTTCCATGTTCTTCCCTTCCAACAGCCATCCAAAAGGTTATTTTGTGATTAAACTGTGAGATGATTGGGGCTAGACTTATTTAACTTTTGGAGTTTTCTGCTGAGTTATTTTAAATGGTATATCTAGCTACACGACTATGGGTATTCTGTGCTTGATATTCCAGAGTAGTGATCGGTGCTTCTTTTAGAAATGGATTTGAATTTTCAATTTTATCATAGAATTGGGACAAATAAGAAATAGTAGCATGGGGCATAAGTATAATATACATTTTGCTGTTTCAGGAAATATTTTTCTTTATTGTCCCTCTCCCCCAAGAAAGGTTAAGAGGCAGAGAAAATGCAACTTATGAAGATCATTGATTCTATTATTTGATTCAAGCCTTTATTTATTTTTTACCTTTCTTTATTCCCCTCCAAGATTATATAACACACATTTTTCTCTAAAATTTGTCATTCTGCCTCTCCTTCCCTCCTTCCCTCCATTTCTCCCCTCTGCCTCTCTCTCTGTCTCTCTTTAAGCACCAAAGACTCAAGCCAAGAAGTACCTGGTAGACTGCACTCAAGCAGCAGCCCCTTCTTTGTCTTTCCCTGTTCCACTCCTTAGAGATGATTAGGAATCTGTGTGAAACCTATAAGTCAATCTGTAGCTATACTGGAGGACCAGAAATTGTACGCAATCCCTAAAAGTCTGAAATCAGAAAGGATCATTTTGAAGTGGTGATAGCAAAACAAAATGCTTTCAGGAGGATTAACGGAAGCTCAACTACAAAATATGGGTATCATCCATACTCTATCCCTAAAAATTAGGGAAGCTGGAGCCATCTGATGGGGGGAATTTTAGGGACTACCTACATAGGAGCAATCAGAGTAGTTGGTCCTTGTGCATCCCTCCCCTCCTCCCCTCCATTGTGTCTGTGTTTAACTCAGAACAATACTGGAGGTAGAGACAATTCAATGGTCTAAGTGGTCAGTAATACCTTGGAGAATCAGAAATAGCCATGCTGAGAGGAAAAGTCACCTTGAAACAGCCTCTACCTAATAGCCTGCTCCATTGTCACTGGAAACTGTGCAGGGCACACATCCATAAGTTACTTCTACGCTTTGCTTCCTTCAGGTGTCTACAGAAGCTGGAGCAGGAAGAGGAAAGTCGAAGGGGCTATCCTTGAAAGATGAGTCCACTATCAAGAATCACTAAAATACATTAGTACTAATTCTAAAAAGAGAATCTACAAACTGAATAAGAAAGGAGTTTATAATGAGGCAAGTGTTGGTAGAACAATCAGAATAAGACTTTTCGTATAATTAGTATCCTTAGAGGGTTAAGGGAGAGTATCACTATAAAATAGAAAGAGAGGATACAAAACACGAGCAGAAATAGACTGCTCTGAAATAGATGCAACGAAAGAGCCAGCAAACCATTGCATTGCGGTCCAGAAAATAGACACTCTGAAAGGAAACAATTCTTATCCAGATAATTTTGGTTTTGTTGAATTTCACTGGACTTTTAGGAAATATGTGGACTTACCACAAGATTTACAAGACCTGCTCTGTGTATCTCTGTCCAATATTGCTGTCACTGATTACCTTATATCCTTGATAAAGAAGACACGGGATCCTATCCCGTTGAGAGGCTATCTTGAGAGCTTTGTGGTTTCCTAACTCTGTCTTTTATTTTATTATTATTATTATTTTTTTTTGAGGCGGAGTCTCACTCTGTTGCCCACGCTGGAGTGCAGTGGTGCCATCTCGGCTCACGGCAACCTTAGCTTCCTGGGTTCAAGCAATTCTCTTGCCTCAGCCTCCCAAGCAGCTGGGACTACAGGCACGTGCCACCATGCCTGGCTATTTTTTTTTTGTATTTTTAGCAGAGACGGGGTTTCACCATGTTAGTCAGGATGATCTCAATCTCCTCACCTTGTGATCCACCCGCCTCAGCCTCCCAAATTGAAGGGATTACAGGCATGAACCACCGCGCCTGGCCCCTAACTCTGTCTTTTAATGAAACACAAAAGACACTTTGTGCAATGGTGTGATTGTTAATATTAAGTGTTAACTTGACCGGATTCAAGGATGTAAAGTATTGTTTCTGGGTGTACCTGGGTGTTGCCAGAAGAGATTAACATTTGAGTCAGTGGACTGGGAGAGGAAGACCCATCCTCAGTAAGACCCACCCTCAGTGTAGGTGGGTACCATCCAACCGGCTGCCAGTGGGGCTAGAAAAAGTGGGCAAAAGAAGGTGGAAGAAGCTGACTTGCTGAGTCTTCCAGCCTTCATCTTTCTCCAGTGCTGGATGCTTCCTGCCCTGGAACATTAGGCTCCAAGTTCTTCAGCTTTTAGATCCTTGGACTTACTCCAGTGGTTTGCAAGGGGTTTTCAGGCCATCAGCCACAGACTGAAGGCTGCTCTGTTGGCTTTCCTACTTTCGAGGTTTTGGGACTTGGACTGAGCCACTATGGGCTTCCGAGCTCCTCAGCTTGCAGATGGCCTGTCATGGGGCTTCACCTTGTGATCATGTGAGTCAATTCTCCTTAATCAACTCCCTTTCATGTATACATATATCCTATTAGTTCTGTCCCTCTAAAGAACCCTAATATAAATGGTAACTGAGACTTTGGAAAATTCCAAAGGAATACAAGATGATTTTTTTCTCTTTCTTCATTGTAAAAGTTATATGTAGGCTGGGCGCGGTGGCTCACACTTGCAATCCCAGCACTTTGGGAGGCTGAGGCAGGCAGATCACAAGGTCAAGGAGATAGAGGCCATCCTGGCTAACACGGTGAAACCTCGTCTGTACTAAAAATACAAAAAATTAGCTGGGTGTGGCAGCGTGTACCTGTAGTCCCAGCTACTCAGGAGACTGAGGCAGGGGAATCACTTGAACCCAGGAGGCAGAGTTTGCAGTAAGCCAAGATCGTGCCACTGCACTCCAGCCTGGGCAAACAGAATGAGACTCCATCTCAAAAAAAAAAAAAAAAAGTTTACATGTAAAGGAGTAACAATATTTTTTAAATGTTTTGTTTTAGTTTAGTTGGCTACAATTTAAAACATTTTTATTTCTTTCCATATATTTCTACCACAATAACCTTAAAATCCTCAATAGATGGCTGAATAATATAATGGACATGCTTAAGTAGTGACTTGAATCCAGCTCCTAGAAGGGAGGGGAAATGATACTTACAGGGTAACCCAGACTGGGAGTTTTTCATTCCCAGAGGAAGCTTACGTCAAGATGTGACAAGCAAGAAGTTTGGCCTTACTGTCTGCTTTTGAATTGTCTGTCCTTTCAGGAGTGCAGCCTTTCCCCAGTTTCTCTGGATCACATGGCCTCTTCTCTTCCCCCAAAGACTTCTTCTTCTTTTTTTTTTTTTTTTAAATAGAGTTTCACTCTTGTTGCCCAGGCTGGAGTGCAATGGCATGATCTCAGCTCACTGCAACCTCCGCCTCCTAGGTTCAAGCAATTCTCCTGTCTCAGCCTCCTGAGTAGCCGGGATTACAGATGCCTGCCACCACGCCTGGCTAAGTTTTGTATCTTTAGTAGACATGGGGTTTCATCGTATTGGTCAGGCTGGTCTTGAACTCCTGACCTCAGGTGACCCGCCCGCCTCGGCCTCCCAAAGCGCTGGGATTACAGGCATGAGCCACTGCACCAGGCCCCACGAAAGACTTCATATTTTTCTTTCTCTATTTTTTTCCTCACCCATGGACTCAGGTCACACCCCAAAGACTTCTTTCTTTGGTCTTTCTTTGCAAATTTTCATACATGTCCCTCAAAGCAGTATTTTAACTTCTGAGCCCTTCATCCTGTGAAGTAAGATTTATGGGAGGTCACTGCTTTGGACTGAATTCCATCTCAACAGACAAGACTGAACCAGAATGGAGTCACTCATGCTAGGAGCCACAAAGTCAAACAGAACCTAGAAAGTGCCCGTTTTCCAAAACCCAGGAGATTCAGAGCAACCAAAGGGGCTCAGTCAACCTCAATCAGCATGAAAAGAAAGTCTCCTCTGCTTGAGCCCATTAAGGAAATTAACTTTGAAAATATCAATCCTTTTTTTTTGTTGTTTCTTGTTCCTTCTTTCTTCAGCCATTTCTGTCTATAAATCTCTCTGCCCTCTGCTCAGTTCATTGGAGTGCCTTTTTATTTTGAAGATTCAATGCCACCTGATTTATGAATTGGGAATAAAAGCCAGTTAGATCTTTGAAAATGAATTTGTTAAAATTTTATTCTTTGACAGTCCCCACCAAGTCAGAGTCATCATGACCAGAATACATGGAGCTTTTGTTGAAGATCACTATAGCCCATGATGCCAAAGGCCTATGGAAGGGCCAGGTGGAGCAGGGGCAGCCACAGTACTCTAGGTCACCTGACCTAGTAGGCATTCCCAGAGTGGGGTATACTTTTTACATTCTAACCACAGAAAGCGTCAGGCTTCTTTTACTATTAGACTTTTGCAGCAAGCACCTGCACATCTATCAACGGGGAATAAGAATTCTCCAGGGAACACTGTAATCTAAGGTAATATTGGTATCAATGAGCAAGGTATCATGAACATTTTTTCATGTTCTATTTCATGTCTGCTGGAATAATATATAAGCTATACTACCCTTTAATGTCTGTTCTTTTCCTCACCCCACATAGGGCTCTTATTGGCCATTCTAGTGAGGTCTGCATTAAATTGTTTTGTTTCTTCACCCACCTTTGATGAGGAATAGATGGAACACTTTGCTCCATTACATAGGAACAGAGGGACAAAGGAACATTATAATAGTTTTCTATTGCTGTATGACAAATAACCACAACTTAGCAGCTAGGAAAACAAAACAAAGTAAAACATTTATTATCTCATATTGTTAGCTCAAAACTCTTGTGGGTTTACCTGACTTCTTTGCTCAAGCTATTGGCCAGCTGAGTTCACCTAGGGTTCAAGGTCCTCTTCAAGCTCTGTCATTATAGGAATAGCAGAATTTATTTCCTTCTCAAATTTCCACGTGGCCCCTCCATCTTCAAGTCAGCAATCATGCATGTAGTTCTTCTTGAACTTCAAATCCCTCTTTTTTTTTTTTTTCCTCCAATCTCTGCTTTGAAGGGCTCATGTGATGATGCTGGACCCACCTAGGATGCTCCAGGATGATCTGCCTATCTAAAGATACTATTCAGGTCAACTGATTGGTAACTTAATTACATCTGCAAAGTATTTTGCCAAACAACGTTTCTTATGTTTGTTTTAACATTTTCTCGTCATATGCACAGCTTTTGAAGATTCGAGAAGGACATCTTTGGGGGGCCATTTGAAAAACTCTCCTTAATGCAGGCATGGAAACCCAAAATGGGGGGAATATTAGAGACCGGCCTTGCAGAGATTGCATGGGCAGGCAGAACCCCTAAGCTTCAGGATTTCAGTCCTCGGTGCTGTGCCACCAACCTTAGTTACCCAGCACACCTGCTTCTTCCCTGCCCATCAGCTGCTCTCCCAGCCTGCCTTGATTTCTGCTGCCCAACTTTATTTGCACATCACATAGCCTACTGATGTGGACCTTATCTATAATTAAAACTTTGAACCCAAAGTCCTACCGCTTCCTGGAAAACTCTTTGTATCTTAGTTCAGATGTCTGAGTGAGAAGTAGACTGGTTCAGCTCATCTTTTCGAGTCAGGTCTTCCAGGACATGAGGAGCTTGTCCACCTTTGCATGCAGTGCTCACCCAATCAGCTGAGGTCAGGACCATCAAGGTAGTGAAACATGGTGAAGCAAGGGTTATGTCATGGTGGGTTAGAGGATACTCTGTACAGCCAGAATGCCTGGATCCAAATTCTGACTCCCCTTGATATGTTGTTGTTTTTAACTAAGTCTCAGATGATAATCCATCCATGACTCTATTGAGAAATAACCATATATTATAATAGGATAAGCCCCCATGTATGACATTATTTGAAAATAACCATGTAACTTAGTATTTTGTATTTTAAGTTATTTCAGGTGTGTGGCTGAAAGTCATGAGACTTTGAGAAGTGGTACATCCTGGATGGAGAGCCAGAGGATAACTAACCACATTGTGTAGTTGCTCAAGTGTTTATTTAAAAGGAGGGGGATCTGGTCCTGAGAAGTTTAGAAACTTAGCATTGCAGGTTTGGGGGCTGCAGTGAGGTCCTCTTGGCTTCAGCTTGGTTTAAGCCTCAGGGAGAAACCTGGCAGGACAAGCCTAGAGGCAAATATGTTCAGATGCTCTTCATGAGGAAGAACAGCCAACAAGTCATAGAATGCCTGCTGGGAACACTGTCTCTGGATCCAGAAACTCTAAGCAGCAGGACCTGGGAAAGTACGCCAGGTTTATTTTATCTGTTTTATCTGTTCAGACTGAGGATAACGGCTTCTTAACATCAGCTTCAGTCTGATGCCTGGGAACTGGAGATAAATTTTAAAAACTGGAACCCGACTTCCTATTTTGGTTTAGTATACCTCTCCTTCATGAGAGGTCTGTTTATTTCATTGTTTCACATTTTACTTAAGCACATTTTACAAAATGTTCTTACTAGCACATAAGAAACAAGGTAGGCTTGATAAAAGTTTTAACTTTTTACTAAAATTAATTTTATTAAACAGCAACAGTAATAACAGCAATGTAACAAGAAGATCTGATGGAATTAACTAAAGTTGAAATTAGATGTTGTTGGACTTTGAAACCTCAGTTGGCTATATCTTAGTGGGGTGACTTTAGTCAGATAACTTAAATATGTTGGTTTAGTCTCCTCATCTGTAAAATTGGGATAATAATATTTAACTCTTAGAGTTTTTATGTCAAACAAATGAAATAATAAATGAAAAACCCTAGTTCAATGCCTGAATCTTAGCATGGAAGCAAAAAACATTTTTGTATAGATGAGTATTCAGTATCTCACACATATCAGGGAGTTAGATTTATACCTGAATCCTTTCCTCTTGACTGGCACCTACTTTTCTAGCATATATAGAACCTACAAACATAGAGCTCATGAAAAAACAACAAATTCTTGATAATTTATTTTGCAAATGCGATGTATTCAGCGATGGCAAATTCACTGCCCACAGTTACAAAACGTACATGAAATCTTACATTGCCCGTCTCTTCTTCCCATCATAAAATTCTAAAAGTTTATATTGGGTAACAATTAGAATCGGTGAGAGACTATGACCAAGTTTTAAAAACCCCCCAAATAAGAGGAAATTTGGGTACCTGTGAGAGGAAAGAAAGCCCTTCTTTACCTCAATTAACCAGGAAATTCAGGCAAAACCACTGGTATTCCGCCAGAATGGCAAGAGTAATTGAAATTGTATGTACATGTCACAAGGAAATAGATGCTTCTTTGAGGATGAAATTTAAGAGATAACTTCAAGATGATTCAGAGATGTGTAGCTTCAGGAACAACATCAGAATTTGATTTCATAAGGGACAACCTGAGTGTGAAGAACTCACTATAGCAGGGTTTCAAAAGTGAAAGTCTGGGGAAATCCAAGCCATCCCGCTCCACTTAATTCCCATTTCCCAGAGCTCATTCCCCTGCCATGGAAGGGAGATCTGCAAGGCACTGGTGGAACTCAGTTCTACTCTTAGCAGAACTAGCTCAGGATCTGGTCGATTGTAGTTTTTGCAAAGACAAAGCTGATGGCTATATTGCAACCAATGTATCCTTTATTCTGTCTTATTCCTGATGGCACTCATATTTGCAGCCAGGGATAAAGGTCCTTAAATACTTTTTGCAGCATTTCACTGTTTTGCAAGATCAGAATAATAGCATAGAAGGCTGTGAGTGCAGACAACAGAGCATGACTCTGGGTAGCTTAAGTGCAAAAGGAAGCTATTTCAAGACTACTGGGTAGTTCATTAGATCAAAGGAAGGAACTGAAAAGTAATTAGGGACAGTATAAAGGGCCCCTCCAAGAATCCAGTAGCAAGAGTAATTGGTCCAGTCTCCTTTGGACGCTGATATAAAAATGGCTTCGCTTCACCTCCATTCTCATTATGTGTTAATTTTCTTGAGATCTACATTCCGTGAAAGGGAGTTGGATTGTCCTGAAAATCCAGTGGGGAAGGGAAGGGTGTGGGACATTGTGATTGACACAGTCAAAGGAATTGATCAGTTGCAAAGAAAACAACAGAGCACTGTTACTTAAAGAACATTGAAAGTATTCTGAGCAGGCAAGACCTGTCTCTACCAGTCACATCATGCTGGCGAGTAATGATGTCACCTGGAGTTAAGCTTGCCCAGTAAATCAGCTGCTAATGATGAAGGAAATAGAGCCCACTAATGATCTGTCTGACACCACTCTGCTACTAGAGTTCAACAACAGCAGATGACTTTGGCATAAACATTCTTTAAAAAAAAGAAAAAAAAAAAGAGAAAAGAGCAAAGAAGAAGAGGAAGAAGGAGAGGAGAGAGAAAGGAAGGGGAAAAAAGTGGCTCAACTCTCAGCTCTTGTAACTTGAAGAGTACTAGGGTGGTGGAGTACCATCAGTCCTTCCACCTGCCCTCTGTCAAGTGCACTTCACAGAATGCTCTCCTTATGCCATGTGGTGACTGGGAGAGTATGCAGAGAGTCTCTCTCTCTATAATTTTTCTTTTTTTTTTTGAGATGGAGTCTCAATCTGTTGCCCAGGCTGGAGTGCAGTGGCACGATCTTGGCTCGCTGAAACTTCTGCCTCCCGGGATCAAGCAATTCTCATGCTTCAGCCTCAGGAGTAGCTGGGATTACATGTGTGTTCCACCACACTCGGCTAATATTTGTATTTTTTTACTAGACACAGGGTTTCACTATGTTGACCAGGATGGTCTCAAACTCCTGGCCTCCTGTGATCCACCCACCTCGGTCTCCCAAAGTGCTGGGATTACAGGCTAAAGCCCCAGCACCTGGTCAAAAAAAAAAAAAAAAAAAAAAAGAAAGAAAAGAAAAAAATATTTCTTCTAGATCAGCACTATCCAATAGAAATATCATGTTGGGAACACACGTGATTTTACATTAGAAAATGGAAAAGGTGCATGAAAAGTAAAAAGCAACAGGTAAAATTAATTTTAATAATATATATTTTGTGTAATTCAATATATCCAAATTATCAGTTAAATAATCAATATAAAATTATAAATAATGATTTTATATTTTTTCACACTACATCTTTGAAACCTGGTGTGTATCTTACACATCCAGCATAGCGTGGGTGGAATTGCGTTCCTCTAAAATTTGTATGTTAATGTTCTAACTCCCAGTGCCTCAAAATGTGACTTTATTTGGAAATAGGGGTATTGCCTACATACTTTTTTTTTTTTTGAGACAGCGTCTCGCTCTGTTGCCCAGGCTGGAGTGCAGTGGCGAGATCTCGGCTCACTGCAAGCTCTGCCTCTGGGTTCACGCCATTCTCCTGCCTCAGCCCCGCGAGTAGCTGGGACTACAGGTGCCCGCCACCACGCCTGGCTAATTTTTTTATATTTTTAGTAGAGACAGGGTTTCACCGTGTTAGCCAGGATGGTCTCGATCTCCTGACCTCGTGATCCACCCACTTCCACCTCCCAAAGAGCTGCGATTACAGGAGTGAGCCACTGTGCCCAGCCTGCCTATGTAATTTTTAAGATAAAGCCATACCGGGGTAGGATGGCCCCTAATCCAATATGACTGCTGTCCTTATAAAAAAGGGAAATTTGGAAATAGAGACATGCATGCAGGGAGAACACCATGGGAAGATTTGAGTTACGTTGCCCTAAGTGAAAGAACTACCAGAATCTAGGAGAGGGTGCCTGCAACAAATCCTTACAGCGCCTTCAAAAGGAGCATTTCCCTGCCGACACACTGATCTCAGGCTTCCAGCCTCCCGAACTGTGAAGCAATGAATTCCTGTTGTTTAAGCCATTAGGTTTGCTACATTTTGTGAGGACAACTTGGCAAACTAACATACAGCACATCTCAATTTAGACCAACCACATTTCTTTAATTTTTTAATTTTAATTTTAATTTTGTTTAACCTTTAAGTTCCAGGGTACACGTGCAGGATGTGTAGGTTTGTTACATGGGTAAACGTGTGCTGTGGTGGTTTACTGCACAGATCATCCCATCACCCAGGCACTAAGCCCAGCATCCATTAGCTGTTCTTCCCAATGCCCTCCCACCCCACAACCCCCAAGAGGTGCACGGTGTGTGTTATTCCCCTATGTGTCCATGGGTTCCCATCAATCAGCTCCCACTTGTAAGTGAGAATATGTGGTGGTTACTTTTCTGTTCCTCTGTTAGTTTGCTGAGAGTAACAGCTTCCAGCTCCATCCATGCCCCTGCAAAGGACATGATCTCATTCTTTTTTCTTAGACTAGCCACATTTCAACATCCTCATGTGGCTAGTGGCTGCCAACACTGACTCAGAAGATTCTGATACTCTGGGCTTTGCTTTGAAAACCTCCAGTT
Organism: Papio anubis; assembly: GCF_008728515.1. Classification (NCBI taxonomy): domain Eukaryota; kingdom Metazoa; phylum Chordata; class Mammalia; order Primates; family Cercopithecidae; genus Papio; species Papio anubis. Next base: position 12,927,093 of record NC_044993.1, read on the forward strand.
TTTCTTCGTATACAATTGTAGTTTGTCTGGAGTGTGTGTGAGGATGGGGTGTTTTGGTTTTCTTTCATTTTATGCGAAAGTAAAGGCAACCACAGTACACTTTATTTCCATTCCATGTTTACCAAGCTAAGATGCTGTGTGTCTCTGATTCACAGTTATAATTTCTCCCAGTTCCTGTTCTGAGCTGTCAATGTTTTGTGAAACTTCAAAAATGCTTACTTGGAGACAGAAGAGAGAACACCAATACAGATCAGGAATATGAGGCCAGGGGAAAGTAGATAATTTACCCAAAGACTGCAGCTGGATGGCTGCAGAGCTGGGGTTAGAGCCTTATTTGTTCCATCCACAGTATGGTCCTGAGGTTTGCCTTGCATCAGACCTCCTGGGAGATGGTTAAAATATAGTCTCCCTGCACTGGGATGGAAGAATTAGACCACGGATAAGAGGATGCTACCTGCACTTCTTCCCTGTTCAGAATAACCTTAGTCTAATCTGTGCAAAGGCAGTTACTTATGCACATCTAAAACTATTTTGTCTAAGGACTGAATGTTTGATGACGAACATGTGTTAAAGCTTCATTTTCTTGGTTACAGGGAAGCTATCTCTGGGGCATAGCGGGGCTTGGAAATGACTGGTGCTTTCTTTTCTTTCCTTTTTTTTTTTTTTCGAGATGGAGTCTCACTCTGTTTCCCAGGCTGGAGTGCAGTGGTGCACTCTTGGCTCACTGCAACCTCCACCTCCTGGGTTCAAGCAATTCTCTGCCTCAGCCTCCTGAGTAGCTGGGATTACAGGCGCCTACCACCATGCCTGGCTAATGTTTGCAGTTTTAATAGAGATGGGGTTTCACCATCTTGGCCAGGCTGGTCTTGAACTCCTGACCTCATGATCCACCCACCTCGGCCTCCCAAAGTGCTGGGATTACAGGCGTGAGCCCCCGCGCCCGGCTGTGACTGGTGTTCTCATTGGACTCAGTTGGCTCCCCTTGACTCACGAGCTCATAAGGCCAGTGTAGGTAATCTGTAAATTTTTTTAACAATAGGTTTATTTTTCTCATTTTAACAGTAGCGTATAGTTAACATAGACAATTTAGAAAAAGATAGTTTTTTTTTTTTTTTTTTTCCACAAGTGTACAGTTGACTCTTGAACAACACAGAGTGAACTGTGAAGGTCTACTTATACTCATTTTTTCAACCTAAGGTGGATTGAAAACCTATGTATATGAAGAGCCAAACTTTCTCTCTTTTTTTTTTTTTTGGTCACCCAGACTGGGGTGCAGTGGCACCATCACAGCTCACTGCAGCCTCAACTTCCCAGGTTTCAGTGATCCTCCGACCTGTAGCTTCCTGAGAAGCTGGGACCACAGGCACACACCACCGTGCCCAGATAATTCCTTTGTTTGCATTTGTTTTTATAGAGATGGGGTCTTACTACATTGCCCAGGCTGGTCTTGAAATCCTGGGCTCAAGCAATCTACCTGCCTCAGCCTCCCAAAGTGCTGGGATTACAGATGTGAGCCACTGTTCTTGGTCTCCAACATTTTTTTTTATATGTGGGTTCTATAGGGCTGACTGAAGAACTTGAGTATGCATGAATTTTGGTGTATGTGCAGGTCCTGGAACCAATCCCCTGAGTATACTAAGGGATGACTGTAAGTAAATATCACCTATATTCCTAGAAGTTATGGGGGGAAAAGCTCTCAAACTTTGGATATATTTTCTTCTGGTATCTTTTCAAAACATATGAAAATAACATGCACATTTTATTAAGAACAATGCAGTTATATTGTATAATTTATTTTATAACCTGCTTTTAAAAAATTATTAGTATTTTTATTATTTATTTATTTTATTATTTTATTTATTAGTATTAGTATTTTTATTTTTTATTTATTTGTATTTAGATATTTAAATTCTAGAATACATGTGCAGAATGTGCAGGTTTGTTACATAGGTATACATGTGCCATGGTGGTTTGCTGCACCTACCAACCTGTCATCTAGGTTTTAAGTCCTACATACATTAGGTATTTGTCCTAATGCTCTCCCTCCCCTAGCCCCCCACCCCCCACAGGCTCTGGTGTCTGACAAACACATGACGTCCATGTGTTCTCACTGTTCAACTCTCACTTATGAGTGAGAACATGTGGTGTTTGGTTTTCTATTCCTGTGTTAGTTTACTGAGGATGATGGTTTCCAGCTTCATCCATGTCCCTGCAAAGGACATGAACTCATTCTTTTTTATGGCTGCATAGTATTCCATGGTATATGTGCCACATTTCTTTATTCAGTCTATCATTGATGGGCGTTGGGTTTAACCTGCTTATTTTTACCCCTTGCTCCACTGCCTCCCGTGGGTGGCTTTGGGTTTCTGGTCATTCTTATTTCACACAAGTCCTTTCCCTCTGGCCCCTGATCCAGTTGGAGGTGAGCCTGCTGCTGCAGATCCCTATAGAGGGAAGGTAGAGGGAATGTGTAGACCAGCACTCACAGTGGCTTCTGGGCCCACCAGGCTATGGAACAGGCCTGGAAAAGGAAGAAGCTGGGGAACTCTAAAATTGACTAGCCGCTCCCACCAGCTTCCCTGAAGAGCCCCAGGACTGAATATTCTAATAGATTAATTTTTTTAGAATGCAGAAGAGCCTGTGTTGGCCTGCTGGACAGTTCTGAATATAGCTGGAAGTGTGTCTTAGTGCTTGTGGGTTTGGAAGAAGGTATTTAGCACTCTGGGACTCAAGAAAAGGCTCTGGAAGGAAACAATGAGTTCAGCACATGGGTGTGAATGTGCATTCTCAGCTCAGTGTGCAGTGGGTAGACTCAGTTACACAAAATCCACGACCCTGACATTTAGCCAGCCTGGGCTCAGGCCCCTCTATCCCCCAACATACAGTCATATCAGCAGTCCCAAGTAAGTCTCAGCAAACAGACACCAGGCTTTGCTTTCCTGACTTTGGGGATATAGAACCCAGATGGGCCTTGTGACGAGGCGTTGGTTGTTCAGGTGGCTGTGTGGGGACAGTGGGCAGTGATGTCGATGCATGTCTGCCCCCCTGAGTTCACGTTCCTACTCACCAGACCCATTTGGCTGGAGCTGAGAGTTTATTTTCCACCATGGGAGAGGTCCTTAGCTCCCTTCTTCTAAGAATCAGGAAGAAATTCATTATGCTCTTATGCTAACAAGAAGCAGCACACATTTCTCTTCCTAGTTTTTTTACAGATATATTTGTTGACCTATACCCAAAACTTATCATAACGCATTGTGCTGATGACTGCAATAGAGAAGAGAGTGGAGAGATACTTTTTTAGCTTGCTAAGACATGAGCAATGGCCTGTCTTTATTTTCTTTATTTAATAAAATGTACTTTCTACAAATACAGAAGATGACAGGAGTGTATGCACAGATAATTATAGGAATTCAGCTCTCCGTTTGCCTAGGGAAATCAGCTCTGTTTCAAAGAAGATTTTTAAAAAACGCTTTCTCATAGTACTTTTTCTCCTGTTGATCACCTTCTGATTGTTGACAGTAATGTTTGCCATTTCTTTTTCTCAGAAACTTTGTGCTCATGTCAGGATTCTCTCCACAGTGTTCCTGCAGATGTATTGATTATTCTTTCCCACAGTAAAAGAACAAGTCCACCTTCAGCGAGGCCACTCTGGCTTAGAATGATCAAACATTCTACCACGTACACACTGTATGGATCTGGGCCGACCACACCCACTTCATGGGCCAGATTTCTCACCTGCTTGGTTGGAATGATGATGTCTATCTCACTGGACTGCAGCAGAAATGCATTGAGATTGTACTTGTGAATGCCCCTGAGGAAGTGTGTGGCTTATAAAAACGCTCAGCGGGCTGGGTGTGGTGGCTCAAGCCTGTAATCCCAGCATCTTGGGAGGCCAAGGTGAGCGGATCACGAGGTCAAGAGATCAAGACCATCCTGGCCAACATGGTGAAACCCTGTCTCTACTAAAAATACAAAAATTAGCTTGGGTTGGTGGCACGTGCCTGTAGTTCCAGCTGCTTGGGAGGCTGAGGCAGGAGAATCGCTTGAACCTGGGAGGCGGAGGTTGCAGTGAGCCGAGATTGCGCCACTGCCCTCCAGCCTGGTGACAAAGTGAGACTCCGTCTCAAAAACAAGCAAAAAAACAAAAACCACTCAGTGAGCACTCTTGTCCTTCTCTTCCTCAGAACAGAATAAGAATTCCTCCCATTTATTGAGCGTGTGATATGCACCGGGCCTCTAATCTGCATGTTCTTCTGTAATCCTCAGCACAATATGAGGTAGGCACTACAAATTCATTTTGCAGATGAAGAAAATGAGAGATTTAGATATTTGACTCTAGTTTCTTAACTAAAACTGGAAGAGTCAGAATTGGAAGCCAGATGTATCTAACTTCATAATGGATTAATTCAAGCACCACACTAGCTCCTCCTCAGTCCTCCTAGAGAGATGGCTTGATATGTTGTACCTAAGCTGGTTTGGGTTGTGTGCATGTTTTACCACTTGGGAGTCACATATATAATGTTAGAAACTCAAAAATCCTCCCGTTTTCCCACCATGAGACAATGTTTCCCATATCTCTGTATTCCAGAGCAGTAGCAACCAAATAGTGCCACACATTTCCTTCTGCCTGCTGAAGGATTCCCTTTCAGAGGAAAGAGACTCAGAGCGTCAGGTCCCTGGGTATCCTCTGTCCTTCCAAGGCACCTGACCTTTCATTTTGTTGTTGTACAAACTCAGAAACTCATTGCAGACTCTGCAAGCAGCGAGTACCCCAGTGCTAATTCAGAAGCGTGTTGAGCTAGCCCTGGAAGATGGTCCTTCTCCATGTCTTCAACAACATCTGGAAGCTGCCCCTTTCTCTGTAGTCTTAGCCCACTTGTTATGATCATTTTACTAATGCATGGTGGCTTCTCCTGCCAGAACAGTGCTTTGTGAATCTTTTCAGTGGATCTGTGAATTCCTTCATGGGCCAGGTGCTACGCTAGAAGCTGGGGATTCAGAGTGGCCAAACTACAATATGTGAGGAGTGCTACACTCTCTGACCGGGAGAACACATATTAAACAATATTCCAAGTAAGCATTTGCAAGAGATCTATGCACAGTTAAGAGAAGCACAGAGTGCCGTACAAGCACGAGACAAAGGGCCTTGAAGGGCCTGGGGCATAAGAGTTGAGACGTATAATAGTTTCCTGCTGCTGCTGCAACCAATTAGCATACAGTTGGTGGCTGAAGACAAAACATATTTATCATCTTACAGTTCTGGGAGCAAGAAGTCCAAAATTCATCTTAAGGGGCTAAAATCAAGCTGTTGGCAGGGGTGTATTCCTCCTGGAGGCTCTAAGGGAGATCCCATTTCCTTGTCTTTTGCAGCTTCTGGGGGCTGTCTGCATTCTTCGGTCCCTGGCTCTCAGCCTGCAATCCATCACAACGTCTGCTTCCGTCCTTACATCTCCTTCTGATGGAATACTACTCAGCCATAAAAAGGAATGAATTAATGCTGCATTCACAGTAACCTGGATTAGAGACTATTATTCTAAGTGAAGTAGCTCAGGAATGGAAAACCCAACATTGTATGTTCTCACTCATAAGTGGGAGCTAAACTGAGGATACAAAGGCATAAGAATGATACAGTGGACTTCGGGGACTCTGGGGGAAATAGTGGGAAGTGGGTGAGAGATAAAAGTTGACAAATTGGGTTTAGTGTATACCGCTCAGGTAATGGGTGCACCAAAATCTCATAAATCACCACTAAAGAACTTACACATGTAACCAAATACCACCTGTTCCCCAAAAACCTATGGGAATAAAAAATTAAATTAAAAAAAAATCTTCTGACTCTCCTGTCTTCTTCTCTCCTTGATAAGGACCCCTGTGATTATATCGGGCCAACTGGCTAATCGACAGTAACCTTCCATCTCAAGATCCTTAATTTAATCACCTCTTCAAAGTCTCTTTTGCGGTCCACAGTTTTCAGGGATTAGGATGTAGACATCTTTGGGGAGGCCCTTATTCTTCCTACTACATGGAGTAAAAAAGGAGTTGAGAAAAAGGCATTAGGAAAAGAGAGCTTTCAGAAAAAGATGTAAAGGTGAGTAGGAGGTAAGCAGTGTAGTGGGCAGCAAGAACATGCAATCCAGAGTGTCTTATGGAAAGCCCCAGAGGTGGGATGAGATTCAGCAGGCTGGGATTCAAAGGGCCCTGGGCAGGTGGTATAAGGAGAGGAAAAATTAGAATGCATGAGACCTAGAAAGATTTGATGTGTCTGAGAGGACTGGGGAGGAAGGACTTAGGTAGGGAAGGAAAGGACCTACCATTGTGTATTACAAAGATGACTGGTAGTTCTCTGGAAGATCAGATTAGAGATAGCAAGATTGCAATCTTGGGTGCCACTGCAATAAGAAGGAAGAGATAGTGGTGGCTAGTCTAGGACTATGGGGTCAGATTCAGAAGATATTTAAGACGTGAAGTCCACTGAGATGGGTGATAGACACTATTGAGTGGGGGAAGATGAGGTGTCAGGTGTGACCCCAAGACTACAGGTGTGAACACCTGGATGACTGGTTGTATGTACATGAAGACAGGAAATTTGAAGGAGTGGCAGTGTGAGGAGAGTTCACAAAGTTTGGTACCTAGCTTGAGTTACATAAATGACATTCTAGTTGAGCTATGGAGCAGGCATATTTGTATGGAATAAAACTTGAGTCTGGTCCTCTTTTAGAGAAATTTATTCAGGAAATGTGACATGCTATGAAAAGAATATGATATGGGTTTGCCTGAGTCGTTTTTCCAGCAGCTCTCTATGTGACCGGGTCAAGCCAGACAAATCCTTAATGCTTCAGTTTCTTCCTCCTTAAAATTGGTAGAATTTCTTACTCTGCTAATAACACCAGATCGTTCTACAGATTAAATTAGAAAAGAAATATAAAAGTGCTTTGCAACTTTTAAATGCTTTATAAACATTATTTTTATTTTTGTAAGTAGGAATGATTATTAGTATACCTCAGTTAAGAGGGGTATGTTACCATTATTGATTACAAAATTATTTATTTATTTACTTATTTATTTTTTGAGATGCAGTCTCATTCTGTCGCCCATGCTGGAGTACAGTGGCATAGTCTCGGCTCACTGCAGCCTCCACATCCTGGGTTCAAGTGATTCTCCTGCCTCAGCCTCCCAAGTAGCTGGGATTACAGGTGTGTGCCACCACGCCCGGCTAATTTTTGTATTTTTAGTAAAGACCGGGTTTCACCATGTTGGCCAGGATGATTTTGAACCCCTAACCTCAGGTGATCTGCCCGCCTTGGTCTCCCAAAGGGCTGGGATTATAGGCATGAGCCACCACGCCTGGCCGATTACAAAATAATTTAAATTACATTGAATATTTTTCTTCACCTTCCTTCTACATGGACTAAATAACTTCTCATGTTTTCTTTGAGATTCCGTGATATAATCATTCGGTAATTTCTGTGGAACTGTCCCTGGACAAAACTGCCAGGAGAGTGGGGGGATCTGGGACCCTTATGACGAGGTGGCGGCAGAGGCGACTGGAGATTGCTTGCAGGAGACGAGAAGGTTCTTTGCATGCCTGCCATCTGTGTGTATCTCTGAACCACCTTACAAGATTATTTCCATTTTGTTAATAGGGAAGTAGCATGTTTAGCAAATTCATTGTCTTTGTCAAGGCCACTCAGCCAGTGAGTGGTGCAGCTGCCAGCATCTGGAGCCCATGCTCTCTGGCCATGCCCAGAAGCCTCCTATGGGACATTGGTGTCCTTTCCCCGCTGGAGGTGCTCATTGAGCTGACACTTTCCTGGTTTGAAAATATGAATCTGATTGTCTGATACTTACTGGTATTTTTAACTTAGTGGTGAGCTCCTCATTCCAATGAAAAGCTTCTTGAAAATGGAAACTCTCTCTTTCATTGTTGCTTGTTAATACTCTGAGGGTATGCAATACATATTTCTTAAACTGAACTAAATGGCTCCTCTCAGTATCATTTCTATTATTAAAAAAAAAAAAAAAGAGTCAGAAATGGCAATAGCTCCCTTTGGCAGTATTTCAGATGGAGAGAAAGTCTATAGGAGCAATTAATGTAGTGCACTCTGAAGTCTAAGGGGGCGCCCTCAAATCTGGCTCCCCACTTCATTGGCTCATAATTCTTGCTCCGGCCGAAACTCTCCTCCGGAAGGCACTTACTCCAGTTCTCCATCTGGCGCCTGCTTTAATTCTTGGTGAGTACAATGAGACCCAAGTTCTCTAGGCTGCCCAGGATACAGGGTAATATTTTCCATTTGCTTTCTTTCTCCAGGAAAATGAGTCAATGCACGGAATTGAAAAACATAGCAGATACATGCATTGTCATTTGTAGTAGCAAAGTCTGGAATATACACCCTTCTCTGACAATTAGGCTTCTTGCTTGTTCACTTCAAGCTCCAGTAACATCTAACACTTTGACATGATTTCTGATGTGATATTTTTCTGTACAGATGAAAGATAAGACATTGACACTCACTTTGCATTTGGGAGGAAGTTGTTACTACAGAACTTACAGTTTAGGAAGATATAGGAAAATATTTCATATTTGCATGATTTATTCCCAAGACCCATTATAACAAAATGCTCCTGATAGTTTCAAGTTCATATTAATTTTCTGCCATTCAGACAAAGGACAATTTGGGCAAGTAAGTGCTCATTAAAATTTATTTAGAGGGAATATTTTCCATTAGGGTGTTTTATTATTTAGGAAGAAAACAGAAGCCCATGCACTAATGCATAATGCTCACAACAACATGGCATTTCAGACAAATTACATTTGGATAAAGATGAACGTGTCTGGGTTTGGAAGGCCAATTGATTCTAGCTGGTACCATAGTTGCATAATGATAAGCCAAGTTGAAAAGAGTTGCTAAAAACAAAGATGAGCCCAAAGAAATCCACCACCAAGTCTAGAGAAAATTGTTTCATGCTGGTGTAACTTTTGCTCCTTTGGAACTGAAGTTTTGGGGACTCTATTTCAGTGGAGCAGGCCCATCCGTGTGAATTGCTGTGACTCTGTGGGTAGGTTAAGGGGAGACGGAGGTGGTGTGCAGGGTGAATAGGGAATAGTGGCTCCTGGAAGAATACAGACACTGCCCAAGGCACCGTGTTCCATTATTTTTAAGACAAAGGAGGATTTAGGCCAGATTTGGGGTGCAGGCCACCAGTGTATAGCCATGGAATTTTAGTAACCACACATTCCTCTTAGGAGTTGCATTTTCCACCTACAAGGCTGGTTTCTTTCACAAGGCCTCATGGCAACTTCTCAAGATGTCCACTTTCTGCATCAAGGCTCTTTGCCCAGACATCCTGGATGATTTTAGCTTTCTCGCCATCTCCCTACACCTGGAGTCTTCAATTAGCCTCCTTTCCCGCCTCCACATCTTCCCCAAGTGGCATACTCTGCAAATAGCTGTCATGGTTACTGTCTCCCATCTTTCTGTCTTTCCCACAGCTCCTGGAATCCGAAATTTAACTTTGCCTCTCAGGAGGCATGTGGGTATATCTACCTTACTTTTCACCTGCAATTCCAGATCCTTTCTCACTTTCCAGGTCCCATGGCTGCTTCCTGCTGAGGCAGCAGAAAAAATGAGCACAGGTAGGGAGAGCATTGCATATTTGCCCACAGCTTTGGGACCTGGGTCAAGAAAGCCCATCAACTGCCCTAAGACTCAATTTCGTCATATATGAAATGAGCACAAGAAGTATCTTGCCGGGAAATTTTGAAGATGAAATAAAATAACGTATAGGAAAATGCAAGCAAGTTCAATTAAGCATCATTCTTAAGCAGCGGTAGGCCTTGCCCTATTAATCTCGATCTCTAACACATACGGCCTAGACTATATCCACAACCTGAGCTTACTTCAATGCTAAAAAATAGTCATCCCTACAATCATACTACTATCGATAACATGATTTTCCAAAAACAACATAATCTGAATTAACCTAATCGTACGTAGTCTAATCATTAGTCTTATTCCCCTATTATTCTTCAGCCAAACTAACAACAACCTCCTTAACTACTCAACCTATTTATCTTCCGACCCACTAACAACACCCCTCCTAATATTAACTGCCTGACTCTTACCTCTTATAATCACAGCAAGCCAATATCACTTACACAATGAATCCCCTCCACGAAAAAAGTTTTACCTCTCTATAATGGTCTTCCTACAAATATCCCTAATTTTAACATTTGTAGCCACAGAACTAATCATATTTTATATTTTATTTGAAAATACTGTGTACATTAGACAGTATTTCATGATCCTTGTTCTCATTGTGTCCACAGTCTGCTGTCTGGAATGTGGATGGCAGTTAATCAATGTTAGCAGAGAATGACACCACCAAAAAAAAAAACAAAAAACACACACACCACAAATATGTCCTTTATTCTGTGCATTGAATGCTTAACAACTTCTTTACTGAATTGTGTATAAGATCAACATTCATTAACATTTCTAAGTGGGTTATCTGCGATGGTTTGGAACTTCTGAACGACAAAAGCCAAATCAGGTTTTTATCTTAGTGAAATCAATCATCCTATGTCATTAAGCATATATAAAGAGCAAACCTCATATATCTGATCTATTGAATGATGTCCAGCATACTTAAGATAGGAAGTATATGCTCCCCCAACTGAAATAGATAGTTACCAATAAGTTTAAAATTGGTACCATTCTCCCTCACGTTATTTCACAAGTTAACTAATTGTGGCTAAGTTGAACTTCTGCAGAAATAACTGTCAAAATTTGTAAGGCCTATATAGTAAAATGGATTTTCCTTCTAAACAGATCACCAATGTCTTCTTTTAACTTGTTCTACATTTTGTTTTGTTTTTAGCCATCATTTATTATGCTTACTGAGCAGCTCTGTGGTAGATGGTATTACCACCTTTGAATCCTCAGAGAAGCAAAATTGATTGGAAGATTTATATACAAGCTTTTCAAAAATAGCAAAATAAAACAGGGAGGGGGGGAATTAAGACATTTAATTTATCTCAAGGTATTTCTTGGGAAACCTGAAGCTCTAAGTCCCATGCTTATAATTGATGATTCCTTATATCTACACATTGCCGCCCTGCTAAGGATCTGGGTTCACTTTCTCATGTTTTTCACTGGATACAGTGAAAACTATTTCTCTAAAGAGAAATAACAGGGAAGCTCCAGACCTTTCCTATGGGGTAAGTCAGCGGCACATTTTCTGTCTAGGATGCCTGAGGGCATCTTCAGACACCTATATCTTTAGGTAACTAAACCTTCCTAACCAATATACATTTAGTGTTAATTTTAAAGCCTTAACTTTAGAATTCAGACTGAGCTTTATTCTCACATGAGATGCTCATTAAATCATTATTTATTTTATTCCTGGGAAGTTGTTGTTTGTAGTTCAACTTCAGAACTTGACATTCATCCTTGTTAACATTCAACTCAGCTCATCTCATTGTGAATGCAGACTGAATGGTGAGTGGGGAATTAATAGAACAGGTTAGTGTATGTTCTTGTTTGTAACAAACTTTTCTTTCTCTTTAATCCTGAGATTTTTAAAAGAATATAACTTCTTTTTATGACACCTAGATAGCTGGCTGCATGGTTGGAAAAGAAAATGCAGATTTTGATATTGTTCTGCATGGAATTATGAAGAACGCATAACTGGTATAACCTGGCAATGGTCAAGTTAAACTGTGTTGTTCTCCTACCACCAATTATGTGTGTCTTATGTTGACTTAAATAAAGAGCAGCAAACTTATTGTTTATATAAGAATAAGATGTAAGAATCCAGAAATGAAAAAATAGTATTGTTCCTTCAAAAATATTAATACTTTAAAAGTATGTGAACTACCAGGTCATTTAGTTTGAGACTCCATAATGCCAATGGCATGTGAATAAGGACATATGTGTTAGGGCAAAGATGAAATAGACTCAACCTCATATATTCTAAAAGTGGGCCTCACTGGAACAAAATAATCTGTTGGTACTTTTTTGCCACCCAGGACAAAAGTCAACACTTTTAGAGAAAGACAGCAAATATAGAGTCTCACCCACAATGCTCAGCATACAATAAAAAAATTAGGCATGACGAGAAGCAAGAAAAAGTGTCCAAAAATAGATAAAATAGTCAATAGAAACAGATGTGGAGATGATCTACAGCTGGCAGGCAAAAGCTTCAGAAAACTGGATAATACATGAAATAAAAGAGAAGAAAGGATAAAATTAATGCAACATGAACTATATAAATGAAGAATTGAGATCTGTAAAAACAAGCAAATGAATGTTCTATAATAAGAAAATGTAGCATTTGAAATAAGGAACTGACTGACTGAGTTAAACTGTAGAATGGACACAACAGGAGATAGGATTAATAAACCTGAGGAAAGTTCGAAGGCCAATGTACATGAAGAGCAAACAAACAACAATAAGAGAAAGAAACAAAAATGAGCAAACAGGAAATGTGGGACACTGTCACCAGGTCTAATGTACATGTAATTGGTCCACCAGGAAGAATGGAAAAAAAAGATACATAGAAATGATAGTTGAAGAAATAAGAGCCAATATTTTTCCATATCTGATGACAGCCATTACTCCACAGATCAAGAACCTCAATTAACACCAAGACAAATAACTACAAAATATACAACACCCACATATATCATAGTCAAATTATGGAAGTCCAAAAATAAAGAGAAATTCTTAATAGTATAAGAAACAAACATTACTTTCACAATAACAAGAATAAAAATAATGGCTAACATTAAAAAAGCATGGAAATAATAAGAAATTGATTGGACATGGTTGGAAGGAGGGGAACAACAGACACTGGGGCCTACTTGAGGGTGAAGGGGTGGGAAGAGGTAGACGTTCAGGAAATAAAACTACTGGGTACTACGCTTAGTACCTAAGTGATGAAAAAATCTGTATCCCAAACCCCTGAGTCACGAGTTTCCCTATATAACAAACCTGCACATGTACCCCTGAAACTAAAATGAAAGTTAAAATATTTTTTTATAAAGAAAAAAGAAAGAAATTGGTAGGGATAAAGTGCCAAAAGGAAAAAACAAACATTACAAATTTAGAATGTGAAATTCAGAAAAATAGTACTTAAAAATAAAGATCAAATAAAGACATTTTCAGTCTAGAAATTGAGCATTTATTATCAGGACATCTGCTTGCTCTGTAAGAAATAATAAAGGGAATTCCTCAGGCTAAAGAAAAACCACCCCAGCTCCCCAGCTGGAAACAGAGGCGTGCATGAAGGAATCAGTAGCCCTAGAATGAGTAAATAGAAAACAACGAGAGGTTTATAAGAAATATAGGAATAACGTTTATAGCAACGATAACAAAACAACAACCAGAAAGCCACAAGGGGAAATGGAATTAAACTTTTGATGGCCTCAAGCATAATTCAGTCTATGATAGAATAATCATTTAAGGTCTGCTGTAATAACTACAGTGTATGTTTTGTAGTCTTGAGTGTAATGACAAAAATAAAAGGTAGAACAAAAACCAGAAGATTATATAGTCAAGTTAAAAAAGAATACACAATGAGGTGAAAAGATATGAAGAAACAGGACTAATGGAATGAAGAATAGAGGACCAGTGGAATGTTCTTCTGGGTTTTGATATTGTCTCAAAGCTCTTTGATATTCCATTCACTTTTTTTCACTTTGATTTTACCAATTTGCACTTCAGAAATTTATTTTTAGTTTCACTAACTAGTTCCTCAGCTGTGCTGAGTCCTTGGATGGGCTCCTCAAACTTTCTTTATGCCAACTTTTATCTCATAGTATGGACATTTGAGTCGTTCTAATGGTTTTCCTCTCTCCAATGAAGTGTTTTACTACAGACTTTAATATGTTGATTACATATGTATATATAAATAAACATGTGTATATATATGTAATATTTTCCTCAATTCCCTGGTTGTTCAGATAACTGAGTCATCTCTGAATATAGTTCTTTTGATTAGTTTGGTTTTTAACAGATTTTTTAATTTTATTTTTTAGTTTTTGAGACAGGGTCTCGCTCTGTCACCCAGACTGGAGTGCAGTGGAGTGATCTCAGCTCACTGCAACCTCTGCCTCTGGGCTCAAGCAATTCTCTTGCCTTAGCCTACCGAGTAGCTGGGACTACAGGTGAGCACCACCAAGCCCAGCTAATTTTTGTATTTTTACTAGAGATGGGGTTTCATCATGTTGGCGAGGTTGGTCTCCAACTCCTGGCCTCAAGTGATCTGCCCTCCTCGGCTTCCCAAAGTGCTGGGATTACAGGCATGAGATATTGTGTCCAGCCTGACAGTTTTTTGTTTTGTTTTGTTTTTGTCTTCTGGTTTTGTGTGTGTGTTTTCACACTTTTTTGGGGGGATAGAAAACTGGCCACCACGTGGACAGTAGAGATGGAATAACACTATGTTGGGAAATGGGCCCACCACTTCTTCCAGTAGACTTTTTATAATGGATTTTGAGTCAATCTAGTCAGTGGGTAAGCTAGGTGTACATTCTGTTGTTGCTGTGGTTACTTTTGGCTGGCCAACGTCTTTGAACTCTTCCAGCTTCACCTTGTGCCTAGGGTACAGTTGGGTAGCCAGATAATTTTTCTCAATGTTCTCGTTCAACTCTTAACCTTAGGCTTTCCTTGTGAGTCAGAACCTCAGAGATGGTCTTTCTGCACACTCTTGCTCCTCTGCATGTGATAGACAGCTCTTCTTTTGGTGACTCACCCTCCCTAGCCTGGTTGAGGGTACAGGGCTGGAGAGTTTTCTCTGGTTTTCCTTCTTTAGCCTCAGTCCTGGGCTTCCACTGTATCCCTGGGTCTCACTGGTGAACCACACTCAGCACTCCTGCAAAGGTCATAGATTTCTGGTTTTCTGACATTTTCCTGACAGTAGTGGATGTTTTCCTTTTTCCTTTCTCTGATTGCAGTGGGTGTTTGCCTGTGTTCTGGGGTTGACAGTTCTTGTTGCCCTTTGCCCAACAGTCTAAGGCTTCTGTTCCACAGGGGAGGAGGATCTGGGTGGAGCTTTATGCCTTCTGTATCACTGTGTTTCCCATTTGTCTTCTAAGTTCCTAGTGATGTCCACTGAAAATAACCATTAATTGGTATAAACTCCCCTTGTGTCCGAATCTCTCAAGGGTTCTGTATTCTCACACTTCCCTATACTTGGCCTTTAGCAAGTCATTAAAACTTTTAGTTTAAATCTTACTTGTAAGGCTCGTAAGGCCTGACTTAGTGAAGAAGGTAGAATGATTTCCTTACTCTAGGTAAAGTTCTGTCCATATCAAGCCTTTCTCTGATTTCTGGAAGCCTACCTTTCCCTACCCGCCTTCCCTACCCCAAGCTCCAATGCCAGGCAACTCTGGTGTTTGGGTGGTGCCCATTTTGGGAACAAAGGGCTGTGGCTCTAAGCTATGGATAGATTCTGAAAATGATGTCTTTGTTTTATGACTTATCAAATTTTATAGTCTTTCAGATTTATAGTAGTCCATTAAGTTCCCTAGGAAACTTAATCATCTGTAGGTACATGTAGAACAGAAGAAATCTTTTAAGACACTTACCACACAAATTTGTACCCAACAAGAATTGCCCTAAACCACAACTCACATTAGCTGAACCACGAAAACTGATGTTTCTGGGGAAGGGCACTCACTGTAAGATTTGCCTTGAGGTCTAAATTTTAGAAGAATTACTTAAAAAAAAATCAAAAGGGCAGAATACTTATCATGGGAGAGAAGCGATCCCTTTCACCACATTGCCAGAACTTACTGGTTGTTTGTACAATAGCCATTACCTCATTTTTTTTTTTTTTCTTTTTTAAAGCCTCCTGGTTTTGCTCAAGTACGTACCTTTCTTCTTATGATCAGATTTTCCATTAAGCTTCTCTTGGTCATCCCATTTCTTTTGCCAGGGACTAGTGTAGAAATGAACATGGGAAATTATGACCATGGAAGGATGCCTATGTGTGTGTATTTGGAGGGGTCTCCTGGATGATCTGCTAGTTAGTATTTCTTTGGAGGAGACACTTTGAAAGTAGCCCCTCTTTTTTCACTGAATTTCACTGGGTCTTCATATAACAGCTGCTACTGCAGCAGCCAATCTGTACCCTAACTGAGCAGCAATAAAGAACCCAGATCTCCTTGATGGTGTTGTCAAGGCAGTAAGATACAAATAACTGAACAATATGAATAATTAAATAATTAAAAGATAATACAGATAACTTAAAAGTATGTACCATATTCTAATTTTAATTAATAAGTATCTTATTTCCTCAATAGCAAGATGAAAATATATTTTTAGTGGAAAATATAGTCTTAGTGGATACACGTAAGACAAAAGCATATCTACATAAACAGACCTATCCCGTTACTCCAGCCTTTCTTAACTGGACCCAGTCTCACTCCCTCTTCAGAGGTAACAACTGGCCGTTGTTGAAAATGTGTTCTTCTCATTCCTTTATTTTGCATTTAACAATTAATATATGGCTATATATGCACATAGAGTTTTCTTTGTACAAAATGGATCACAGTATATGTCTTCAAAGGCATTTTTGCACTTAATTTTAACGTCTTTAGGTTATATTTCCAAGTCAACACACACAGTGCATATTTGTATTGCATATACAAGAAATTCAGTAAGACAGACTCCTAGAGGACTTACTGCATCAGTGACTATACTTTTTTAAGTTTTGTCTGACACTACCAGGTTGCTGTCTAAACCAGCTTTACCAAGTACACTTCTACCAAAAGTATATATGAGAAAGAGATTTTGTATTTTCTAGGAGACACTTTTGGGAGCAAAAAACAAACTAATAAGTAGTTTTATGGTAGGTATTAGATTTTACATGCGTATGCCCTTTGACACAGCAATTCTACTTCAAGAAATTAATCCTACAGAAATAATTACACAGATGGACAAAGATAGATCATAGGGATGGCAGATACAGCATTACTTACAATCTTGAAGAATTAGAGACCACTAAATGTCTGGCAAAAGGCAATTGGTTAAATGAATTATGATACAGAGAGACTATGTGCTTGAAAAGAGATATTTAATATGTCAGATAACCACCAAGCTCAGGAAATAAATGTTCAAAGATCATAAACCCTGAAATCCAATGTTCTTAGTTCCAGCAGGCTCTGGGCAGCTCCACAAACACTTATCCCACTGGTAATGGGTTAAGATGTGGCAAATCTGGTAATAAAATACAGGATTTCAAATGTATATTTTCAAATGTTTTAGTATAATTTTGAAAAAAGACAAAACTTCATGAACTCTTTGGCTTCAGAACTTTAAAAAAATCAGTATCAAAATAAACTACAAGAAGTCAGGAAAAAATAATTGAGATAAAGGTTGAAAGCTATAAAAATTAAAGTGGAAGCAAAAGCAGAAATATTTGCTAGGATGCAAGAAGTTGTAGCAGACACTTTAACTTCTACCCAGTAAACGTCCTCCTTTCATTTAGTAATAGAACTTTGAATTTCTTTTTTTTAAATGGAAAGCTAAAGAGCTGCATTCTGAGTTCCCCTTTGTCTCATGTTCTGGCTCTGTGACTAAGTCCTGGAAGATGGCATAGGAACAAAGGTATGGTCTAGAAATTCTGAGTAGAATAATAAAGGGAACTAAATTGTTGGTGAGATGATTTTTATTTTTTATTCATTTTTTATTTTTTGAGACAGAGTCTCCCTCTGTCGCCCAGGCTGGAGTGCAATGGCGTGATCTCGGCTCACTGTAAGCTCTGCCTCCTGGGTTCACATCATTCTCCTGCCTCAGCCTCCCAAGTAGCTGGGACTACAGGTGCCCACCACCACGCCCGGCTAGTATTTTGTATTTGTAGTAGAGATGGGGTTTCACCGTGTTAGCCAGGATGGTCTCAATCTCCTGACCTCGTGGTCCACCTGCCTTGGCCTCCCAAAGTGCTGGGATTACAAGCGTGAGCCATCACCCCCGGCCTTTTTTTTTTTTTTTTTTTTTTTTTTGATGGATTCTCACTCTGTCACCCAGACTGGAGTGCAGATCCCGGCTCACTGCAACCTCTGCCTCCTGGGTTCAAGTAATTATCCTGCCTCAGTCTCCCGAGTAGCTGGGCCTACACGTACACACCACCACAATAAGTTTTGTATTTTTAGTAGAGACCGGGTTTCACCATGTTGGCCAAGATGGTCTCAAGCTCTTGACCTTGTGATCCGCTGGCCTTGCCCTCCCAGAGTGTTGGGATTACAGGCATGAGCCACCGCGCCTGGCCAGGTGATTCTTTGATCTTTCTCTTCTTCTACCTGCTGCTTGCCAGGAACACAGATCTGATGACTGGATCTCCAACAGTCATCTTGAATGATTAGGACCACAAGGATGGAAGGCAGGAATCGGGAATCGGTGCATGATCCTGAGGATGCTGGGGCACTGGCATACCTGTCTCAGACTACACACCTTGGCATCTCTCTTACTTGAGGGAAAAAAAAGTTTATCTTAAGACACTGTTACTTAATTTTATGTAACAAACTGTATGTTCTATGTTGTGCAAAATACAAATTTTGCTTTTGATAAGAATACAAAAGAAAATCCCAGAGAAACGTGTGTGTGTGACAAATGTATGAGAGAGACAATGAGTGAGACAGAGAGAGAGAAAGAGAGGAGAAAATAAATATACAAGGATACAATGTTAATAATGAGATGTCATCTTCAAATATGGAAGAGCTTAAAGATTTATATTAAAGTTTCATATACAAACCAATGACAATGGAAAATCTTGGAGAAATGGCTAACTTGTTGTCAAAATGTAAAATACCCCATTTGACCCAATATGAGAGGAAATCTGAACAGACCAATAACCATAGCCAAATGTGGTGGCAGGCTCAAATGGTTTTACTGCTGAGTTTACTCTAAATTCAAACATCACGTAATTCCTGTGCTATTTAAATAATTCTAGTCCACAGAGAAAGGTGAAAGAACCTTAATTCATTGTATAAAGTATCATGAAGATAGGACACAAGAGAAAATTAGACAAATTCCAAGTATATCGAGGTAAATATTTCAAATACATAATCAGATATCTGAATCCAGATATTTATAAAATTATATGACATGAACAAATGAGATTAATTACAGTAACACAAGGACTTTATCAACACATGTTTAACATATAGGAACTTTATCAACATATTTTATTATATCAATGAACCAAGGATATCAATAGATGTTGAAAAGCTATTCAATAAAATGTAGAGCTATTGTGAATATTACAAGAAAGCAGGATTAGAAGGAAGTTAAAACATACAACTGTTATTTACTAAAAATAACAAACAATATTTTAAAGGGTAAGATATGAAGGTCATTCCCATTAAAAACTGAGATTAGATTCTATCATTACTCTATTTTGATCTTTGTTTTTGGAGCAGCAGTTAATGTAATATAAACAAAAAGTGAAATATTTATAATACATATTGGAGAAAAGAGACATGCTGATGATACGATTATAAAGGTAAAATCTCTAAACTATGAAAGTTAAGATAACTGGATAAAGTAGTGAACAAATGATATAAAACTCCTTTTTTATATCTATAATACTAAATTAAAAATAAAAATTGGAAAATAAATCCTATTCAGAAAAGCAACAGAGACATAAATTCCTGGGAATTAATATAACCAGAAAGTATAAACAAAGAAAACCATAAAATCTTAACAGAAGGACTTAAAAGAATTCCAGGACAAAAGGAAAGACTGATCAAGATCCTAGAAGGAAGAACTTAACCAACCAAAAATGTTAATTCATGCCACGTTAAGAATATAAACCATCTGTTTTCTCAGAATCCTAATAGAACTTTAAAAAAATTGGGCATGTCCCACACATATGCGCATTGCTGCAAAGACATGGAATAGCAAAGACATAGAATCAACCCAAAAGCCCATCAGTGATAGACTGGATAAAGTAAATGTGGTACATATACACCAGGGAATACTATGCAGCCATAAAAAGGAATGATATCATGTCTTTTGCAGGGACATGGATGGAGTTGGAAGCCATCATCCTCAGCAAACTAATGCAGGGACAGAAAACCAAACATGACATCTTCTTGTAAGTGGGAGCTGAATGATGAGAACATATTGGCACATGGTGGGGAACAACACATACTGGGGCCTGTTGGAGGGAGAGCATCAGGAAGAATAGCTGATGGATGCTGGGCTTAATACCTAGGTGATGGGTCGATAGGTGCAGCAAACCACCATGGCATAGGTTTACCTATGTAACAAACCTGCACATCCTGCACATGTATCCCAGAACTTAAAACCAAAGTTGAAGAAAAACAAAAACATAAAAATAAAAATAAAACTATTTTAAGTGATAAACTGATTGGGCATGTCTGAGGCCCAATCTAACACAGATATACAGTTTTATCTAAGCAAGATAAATTAAATGCTCAGTGAAAAACTATAGTTTTATCTCAGTTATTATAATTGTTATGTGAATTTATTTTCTTAAAGTACCAAGGAAGGAGATATTTCCCTTCTCAAGAGGAAACATAAAATTTTATAACAAATGAATTTGTGGAAATACCATCAAACTGGATTCCTCTGTCAGATAAGAAAGTGCATTTGGGCCTGGAAGGAGCCTTTGGTTTATAAATGGAACATTTATAGAGATCCTCAGTATCTCTGTCCTCAGGGATCTTATGTGCTCACAGGTGGAAGAAAAGGTACAAAAATGTTTTCAGAGCGTGTGACAAACCACAGATAGGAAAACACGTAACAGAGTTAGTATAGAGGAGGAACACTGGAGGGTGGGGTGATGGCTGATGAGTAAGATTATTCTAGAGGACTACCCAGGAATTTTCCAATAAACACAATGGAAAGGGCATTCGTAGGCAGAGCTCACCAGAAGAGCAAAGACAGGGAGGCAAGACATAGCATGGTTTGGGCATGCCCTATACTTCAGGTCAGCTGGTAGGGCTGGAGTTTAAGAGGAGAGGCAGGGAGTGGTGGAAGAACAGGAGGGCAGGCGGATCGTGGCTGGAGGCAGAAAAGGACAAAACTCTCATCTTGCTAATGTAGTCCACATTTTGGTGTGTCATTAAACCAAACCAAGGACATGACCTGACTTTTTTTTTTTCTTTCATAAAATAAAACTAGAAGCATAGAATCAAGAACTTGAAGGAGCCCGGTGGCATACTAGGTTACTGAGCATTTAATTGCCAAGTAGTCAATTAATTTAATTGCCAACTTGTCTAAGCTATAAGCTGTAAGCTCTAAACCTATTCCTAGGTACCAGTGGACAGAGGAGGAGTTTGAATTTAGGGCAGTCTGACCCCAGAGAATGCCCTCTTTCTTACGTTATACATCTGTTTTTACCATTCTTTATCCAGCGAATGTCCACTTACTCATTGAAACTCAGCCTGTTTCCCTTTAGCTTCCTGGGCCCCGTAGTCCAATTGAGACAACTTCTGCCTCCCATCTCCTGGTTTTCAACTTTCATTTTTTCAGTGGCCACACTGAACTATCCTACCCTATCCTATAGTATCCTATGTTATCTTATACTACACTACTTTTTCCTTCCCTTCTCTACCTTATCTTGTTCTACCCCACCATGCCCTACCCAATCCTATTCTAGCTTATCCTTTGCTATGTAGACTGTACTGTAAGAATTGATGTATTGATTTACTCTCTGTATCTTCCGGTAGGTTTTAAATTCATTGACTGATGGAGTCCTGCCCTTTTAGACCTTATATCTTCAGCCCAAAGAATGAAGTTTGGAACATATTAATAGGTGGTCAGAGGGTATTCTGATGTACGGACAGACTAGCTCACTGAATGAATGGAAAATGGTAGGCTGTACTTCATCAGCTGATGCATGAGTTGGCATGGAGAGGGAATTGCAGATTTGAGAAGAATTTGAGGTGGTGGTGAGAACAACTTCAATATTATCAAAGGTGTTTGTAAGATGAATTTATTTTTGTTTTACTACTTTTTCTTAATGAAGTTATTTTATTTTGTATCTGTGTAAACCATACAATGTTTTAACAAGTAACTTCTAGATTTAGGGAAGATGATGATGATGATGATGATGATGATTATTATTATTATTATTTGAGACAGAGTCTTGCTCTGTCACCCAGGCTGGAGTGCAGTGGCGCCATCTCGGCTCACTGCAACTTCTGCCTCCTGAGTTCAAGTGATTCTCCTGTTTCAGCCTCCCGAGTGCCTGGGATTACAGGCACCTGTGAGTACATCCAACTAATTTTTGTATTTTTAGTAGAGATGGGGTTTCGCCATGTTGGCCAGGCTGGTCTCAAACTCCTGAGCTCAGGTGATCTACCCACCTCGGCCTCCCAAAGTGCTGGGATTACAGGTGTGAGCCACCGCGCCCAGCCCGAGATTATTTTGCTGTGGACTAAATATCACATGTTCAGCATAGAAAAAGGTAGGACAATGGGAGAGGAGCCTCAGCCTCAACTTCACAATTTCTGAAGAGCCCAGTTCAGAGCATACCATGATGGGATCAGCACGAGATTCATGTATGACCATGGCTGGCAAATCACCTTTCTGAGCCTCAGATCCTTTTCAGTGATAAGAATTTAGTACTTATTTCACATAGCTGTTAGTAATGAAATAGCCTAGAGTAGAGTGACTGCCATGAAGTAGCCCCTCAGTAAGTATGAGTGCTGCCCCCAGCCTCTACTTCAAACCTAGATGAAGAACATGGATCCCCCTAGTCTTGTCAGTGGGATTTGGAGCAAGAGAAGCCAGGATTTGAATCCTGCTCCACAGTTCTTTGATTGTGTGTCACCTCTGGCCCTTACCTGTTCTCTCACCCAAACCCAGCTGTCCCCAGAACCCCTAGTTTGGGATATTGTTCCTAGCATTCTCATGTTATCTCATTCATCCCTTATGGCAGGTTGGTGGCCTAGGGCCCCATTATTGTTTGATCTATGAAAATTCAAATGTCTATTCTACTCTACTTTGCATTAATCTGTCTGTTAAGGCCCAGTCTGAGGGTTCAGACTCCTGATCCCACTCTCTTCAATGTGTTTCTTTCTAAAATCCCTAAAATCAGGAGCTCAGGCTTTCTTCACAATAAAACTGGGCAGAACAGGAGAGGTGGCCCCTTGACTCCCCAGAGCTCAGGCCATTGACCTTAACTGCCCTTCGCATCTGTGTAGGCTCTGGGACCATTCTGCCCTCTGTGACTAGGGCCCTGTTCCATGTTCAGACCATTACATCCACATCCATCTCAATTCTGTGGCACCCACTCTGGCCACTCAATGAATTCCAACCTTTGGATTGAACTTGGTTTTTTGCCTGCTTTGCTGACCATGAACTAGACCCAGTGGGGAAAGTAGAGAGCATTACAAATTATTGTCTGGTGAGAAATAAACCTGGGGAGGAAGGCCTTTGTAAGCCAGGTAAAAAACATGGGTTTACATTGCTGGGTACATGCCCAAAAGAATATAAATCATTCCATTATAAAGATACATGCATGCCCATGTTTACTGCAACACTACTCACAATAGCAAAGACATGGAATCAACCCAAATGCCCATCAATAATAGAGTGGATAAAGAAAATATAGTACATATACACCATGGAATACTATGCAGCCATAAAAGGGTAATGTACTTTGTAGGGGACATGGATGGAGCTGGAAGCCGTTACCTCAGAAAACTAACACAGGAACAGAAAACCAAACACCTCATGTTCTCACTTAAAAATGGGAACTGGACAATGAGAACAGTGGACCTAATGAGGGGAACAACACACATTGGAGCCTGTCAGGGGAACAAGGGAAGGAAGAGCATTAGGATAAATAGCTCATACATGCAGGGCTTAATGCCTAGGTGACGGGTTGATAGGTGCAGCAAACCACCATGACGGCCGTTTACCTATGTAACAAATGTGCATGCCCTGCACATGTATCCCAGAGCTTAAAATTAAATTAAAAATAGAAAAAGTAAAAAAAAATAATAATTTGGATTTATTCTAAAGGCAATGGGAAGCAACCAAAGGAATTTAATCAGAGAGATGACATGATCGGATTTGTGCCAAATTCCTGCCTATTGCTTTCCAGAAGCCAGTTGAATAGGCTCTTGCAGGTGCCTGGGACTTGAGAGTTGGCTGACTGGTGGGCTGTGAAAAGAATTACCTAGACGCTACTTAGTGTGTGCAAACCCTCAGGTCTCATGGCTTTATATTCCAGAGCAGGGAGACAGACAGGTAACAGGTAGACTTGCAGATGAGGAAGATAACCATGAGAGTAATAGGTGTTATGAAGAACAGGATAAAGCAGGTGATGTGACAATGACAGCGGACTCCGGGAAAGTAAAGTTTATTCTGACATCAGAATAAGAAAGAGCTCTGGGACCCTCTGGAGACTGCTGCAGCTGGAGGAAGCTGCATATGCAAGGGCTTAGAGTCAGGACAGAGCTCAGCGTGGAACATAATGTTGAAGATTCAGGCAGAGCCCACCTCATGTAGGGGCCTGGGAGATTTGAAATTTATTCTAATGGATTTTCAGCAGGGGATAGTGATCTGATTGGGGACCTAGTGTGTGACTGACCATAAACTGTGAGAGAAGAGAACAAAGCCAAGGGTGGTGCTCAGGTCCGTGTCCTGGGTGCCTGAGTGAATGACAGGGCCATCTCCTATGTATTAAATACTCGCATGAACTGGTCCTTTGTTACTCAACTGCCACTTGGATAGTATGGTTTGGTTGCATGTCATAATAATATAACTTGTGCTTATACTTATAACTTAAAAAAATTGATATATAAAACCCAACAATTCATTTTATAGAATGGAAAGGTCCTTTGCAGAATATCTGCAGATTAATTCACTTTCACCTCACTCATGACTTTGTTGCCAAAGAAGATAAACAGACCCGTTGTGGCTTAAAACTTGGTTGAAGAAAATGTAATATGGTTGACCTTTGAACAATGTGGGTTTGAACTTTGCCAGTCTGCTTATATGCAGGTTGTCTCCCGACTCCACCACCCCTGAGACAGTAAGACAAACCCTCCTCTTCCTCAGTCTACTAAATGTGAAGACGATGAGGATGAAGACCTTTTTGATGGTCCACTTCCATTTAATGACTAGTAAATATATTTTCTCTTCCTTGTGATTTTCATTATGACATTTTCTTTTCTGTAAATTATTCCATACAGTATATAACACTTACACAAAATATGTAGTAATCAACTACGTTGTCAGTAAGTCTTCTTGTCAACAGTAGGTTATTAGCAGTCAAGTTTTTGGAGAGACACAATATGTTTTTAGGGCAAGGTTGGAAAATACTGGCTGCAGCCAGAGAAAGGAGGTCACTGTGCTCAATCACAGAGGAACATCTCTTCCTGCTTCCAGCCGTTCTACTGATCCTGGTGGACTTGTGAACCACGCCAGGAAATGGCAATGGCTCTTTACAAACCTCAGGTTTATCCAAAGTCCAGGGAAGAATAGGCTCCTCTACCGGAGCCTGCTGTTTTGGGGTTAATGTTGGAAAAATTGTTTGTTTAGCTGCAAGGAAAATACAGAATTACTACAGCCAGAGTACACCAGGAACAAACCTTTAATCCAACAAAATATATTTATTGACTTTCGGCAATCAGGGAGGGTACACTAGGTGAACCGTGAAGTGTCTCTTGGTAAGAAGAGATGGAGAGATATGTTTCTGATGAGATGACATGTTAGCTAGTGCTTAAATGATCAAACCTGTCTTAGGAAAGAGCTAGAGAATGCAGTGTCAAATGTCAGACTTCTGAGATTGTTTGCTATCATGAAGTGTAACTTTTGTTGGGGAGGTAGAAGTTGCAAAGCTGGGCTGGGGATGTCTTTTGTAAAAAAAAAAATCAGTAGTCCTCAAAGAAGAGGGTCATTACAATGTGCCATCGCTGCAGCATGACCTTTGGAGAAATAGTCTTCACCGTTAACTTTGCAGTTGCCTTTATCTGTGTCTGTTATCACAATCTGGTTAATGGCAGGCCTGGTATTTAATATCACAGAGGAAAAGTGTAAAACGTCCATGACATTTTTAGGAAATCAGGGCTGTAATCAATAGTGTTTTTAGCCCCACTGTGCTTAAATTACAGAATAAACCTAAAGAATAGCTGCAGGCTGGCTTATGTTAGACTATCTTTCCTTCAAGTCAGTCTGGCCTCTGTTTAGGAGCGCAGCTTGAATTGGAATGGCCTATCTTGCTAAACTGAACTGAATCTAACTATCTACATTCTTTTGGAGACAGGATCTTGCTCTGTCACTCAGGCTGGAGTGTGATGGCAGGATCATGGCTCACTGCAGCCTTGAACTTCTGGGTGTAAGCACTCTTCCCACCTCAGCGTCTTGAGTATCGGGGACTACAGGCATGCACCACCATACCTAGCTAATTTAAAAAATATTTTTGTAGAGGCTAGGTCTCACTATGTTGCCCGGGCTGGTCTTGAACTCCTGGCCCCAAGTGATCCTCCTGCCTCGGCCTCCCAAAGCATTGGGATTACAGGTGCACCTGGCCTTAAATACTTATTTTTTATTGAACCTCTCCAAAAAATTGCCAAAAATATTACTTAAGGCAAAACAATCTAACCAACCAATTTAAGTGAAAACTTAGCCAACTTGCTTTTTAAGACCACAACATCCATACACTGTCTGCTTGAATTAGTTAAGAATCTTTTGCATGGATTTTGCAGAAAAGCAATCTGGTTGGAAATGTCTGGAGGAGACAGAAGTGATATCAACATGCATCTGGAGTTTCTTAAGCAGAAGCAGAGTGCTTGGCCCCTCCCTTCTTCATCCTTATCTTCATAAACATCATGACAAACATTTTCAGATGTCGTTCCAGGTGCTGGAGAGACAAAGAGGAATGTCACTGCCAGTGTTTCTCATTTTACAGAATTATAAACTGAGGTCCAGAAAACTTAAATCTACAAAGAAATACACCTGGTAATCGACTAAGCTAGGATTTCAATTCATGCCTGTCTGAACACAATTCCAACAAAGAAATCCTTTGTTGGAAAGAAATCAAGACTTTGGACAACCCTAGGCAACTATAACAGTGTCTCTCAGGTCTTTTCCCTTCACACAATTGTCTTTAAGGTTTTTTTCTTCCTCATCTCTGCACCTCCACCCAAAGGCTCACTGTCCTTTTGTCACCCACATTCACTTAGAAGTCCAACATAGATTTGTATCAAGGAAGGACATTCTTCTTTTTGTCCCAGGAAAGAGGCATCCTTAGCTTTCTCTGGGTTCAAAGGGAAAATTAGGCTTCAGTGGAGGAACTGGAAATTGCCTGAGCTGATATGTGGCTTTCAGCAGAGGAGTCTACGTATTTTCTTGGCTCCGGGCTTCTTTTCCTCTACTTACAAATGAAGATTCATGAAACTCACCTCCCAGTGACAGCTTCTGCCCTCGAGACTGATAAGAACCCAGTGGAGGTGGCAAAGATATTTCAAAGAGCTGAATCATTGAGCAACCCTGCAGCTTTCAATCAGGTTACTGGGAACGTGGCTATCAATGTAGAAAAAAAAAAATCTTTGAATGGCCACTCAAGAGTTGGGTGGCAGACTAGTGGGGTATCAGATGGTTACTATTAGAAGAAACGCCATTACTTATTTTCCTCTTCTAATAAGAGGTTTGAACACATAAATGAAATAAGAAATAGACTCAAAGCACTGCTTTTGAAGGCTTCCAGCCAAGAAAAGGACAATCTTACATTTGCATCCAAGCTGGAGAAAAGAGTAAGACTGTAATATGGCAGGAAGGTTTCCTCTGTGCTATTTTGTTTTGTTTTGTTGTTTTGTTTTGGTTCTGAGGTAAAACTTAATGAGGGGATAAAATGCAGGGGAGTGACAAAAATATTTGACTGATATTTTTCTTTATAGTGTTCCTTTTTCCTTCCACTCCATCCTGTAAGTGACTGCTCATAGAGAGAAAGAGAGAAAACTTAATGAGCTATGGCAACAGATGCCTGCTTTCCTAGGCAATTCTTCAGTTGATAAAGTGATAGCAAACCTGAGGAGTAAACAGCATTTTTATTTAACTAATCTAGAATTGAGGACACTCATAACAGCTTTGAAGGAAAGGCGATCCTCTTTGGACAAACGAGGATGATATATGGGTGGCTGAAGACTGTTTTATAATTTTTTAGAATAGATGGACCAGAAAATATCTGGGGCACATGTACAGAATCTTAACAGTGTGCATTCTTGTGTCTCTTAGGGCACTCAATATTCTTATATTTAAACTAATTAATATATACATCCAGCTGTTATGCCTCACTCTTTGCTGGAGAAAAATAATTTATCAAAATATATGAGTTCTATTAAAAAAAGATGACTATGCACTTTTCTCAATATTTTGGAAAGATTTTAATTTTTAGTAAAGATTTGTTTGCTTAGGTTGCATATAATTGAAAAGTAGATATATATTGTAAGCTCTAGACACTTAGAATTTTAGCTGCTGCAGAAAACTCCATACTTAAAATGTGAAGCAACCTGTATATGCCATATTTTCAAACAAAAAATAAACAGTTCTTGGTTCATCTTTAATATGAAGATAATACTCTGACAAATGTGAAGAGTTCCTGTAATTTCATTTCTTAAGCTTTTTATGCTTTTCTCTGATTATCTTTCATCATGCTTTCATCATTCGGGTATAAAGATGTAGAAGGCAGGTGTTTTGTAAACACTAGTTAATGCCACAAGCACCATGTAAACCTACGTTCATAGGGTAAATTTGGGAAGAGATTCACTTGTTTCTTCTTACAATGATTATACTAAGAAGGCAGGCACTTCTCTGGACACACTTGCAACTCTATTTTAATGCAACTCTCCTACCAAAACACAGTTTTCAGTGTACAAATCTTTTAACTGCTTAAGTTTATTCCTAAGTATTTTATTCTTTTTGATGCTATTGTAAATGAATTTTCTTAATTTATTTCTTGGAGAGTTCATTGTGAGTGTATAAAAATGCAAATCAATTTTGCATGCTGATTTTACATCCTGGAACTTTGCGACTAAATTTATTAGTCTCTCTCAGTCTCTCTCTCTCTCTGTGTGTGTGTGTTTGTGTGTGTGTGTGTGTGTGTGTGTGTGTAGAGTCTTTAGGGTTTTCTACATATGAAATAATGTCATCTGCAAACAGAGATAATTTTAGTTCTTCATTTCTGATTTAGGTGCATTTTATTTCTTTTTCTTGCCTAATTGCTCTGGCTAGGACTTTTAGTCCTATGTTGAGTAGAAGCGGTGAGAGTGGGCATTCTCATCTTGTTCCTGATCTTAGAGGAAAGCTTTCCAGTTTTTACCACTAAGTATGATGTTACCTGTGGACTTTTCATATATGTCCATTATTATATTCAAGTCATTTCTTGTATCCTAGTTTTTAAATTTTACTTCTTAAAATCTACCAAGGGAAAGAATACATATATCTGCACAAAAACTTACATACGAATCACAGCAACATTATTTATTATTTTTTGTACTTTTTTTTCAATTTTTATTTTAGGTCAAGGGGTACATGAATGGGATTGTTACAAAGGTATATTGTGTGACACTGAGGTTTGGGAAATGATTGAAGCCATCACCCAGGTAGTAAGCATAGTACCCAACAGGTAATTTTTCAACTCTCCCCTCATCTCTCCTTCCCATTCCTGTAGTCCCCAGCGTCTACTGTTCCCACCTTTACATCCATATGTACCCAACATGTAGCTCCCACTTACTAGTAAGAACATGTGGTATTTGGTTTTCTGTTTCTGCATTAATTTGTGTAGGATTATAGCCTCCAACTCCATCCACGCTGCCATAGCAGCATTATTTATAATAGCTAAGAACTGTAAACCACACAAACATCCCAATGTTTGAAGATGAATGAGTAAAATATGGTATGTTCCGGCAATGAAACACTACTCAGCAATCAAAAGGCAAAAAATACTGATATATGCAACAAGAATGGATTTGGAAAACATTGACTAAGTAGTCAGGCGCACAGACTACATATTGCCTGATTCCATTTATGTAAAATTTCTACAAAAGGCAAAACTATACAGACACAAAGCAGAGCAGTTATTGCTTGGGGCTGAGTATAGATACAGGGATTTATGAAAAATGGACACGAGGGAAATTCTGGAGTAATAGAAGTATTCTGTAACCGTACAAATTTACTGAAACTCACCAAGCTGTATACTGAAAGAGGATGAATTGTGTGGTGTGGAAACTACACCTCCATAAAGCTTGGTTAGAATTGGCTAACGAAGATCCAAAGTGACATTCCAGAGAGGCACACTGATATGGTATGGCTGTGTTCCCACCCAAATCTCATCTTGAATTGTAGCTCCCATAATTCCCATGTGTTGTGGGAGGGCCCTGGTGGGAGATAATTGAATCATGGGGGGCGGTTTCCCCCACACTGTTCTCGTGGTACTGAATACGTCTCACGAGATCTGATGGTTTTATAAGGGGATTCCCCTTTTGCTTGACTCTCATTTCCTCTGCCTGCTGCCATGTAAGATGTGTCTTTCGCCTTCCATCATAATTGTGAGGCCTCCCAAGCCACATGGAACAGTGAGTCCATTAAGACTCTTATTCTTTATAAATTACCCAGGCTTAGGTATGTCTTTATCAGAAGCAGGAAAACGGACTAATACACATACACAGAGGACTTCAGGCACACTGATGGCTAGTTGTGACAGACTTGCCTTCAAAGTGCAGCTGTCTCTATAAAGGTCAAACTTCTCTATCTTATATAACTCTTAACAATATCCGTATTGTTATTATTAAACAAGAAGAAATCACTCATCCTTAGATCAATGCCCAAAATATGTGGGACTTTCATGTTGGAAGTAACACTACCTTTAAACATCTTACTCTTCTGTCTATACTTTCCTGATTACAGAATTAAGGATTATGTCCTAATAGGTCAGACTCTTCTCATTCTCCTGAAAATGGATTCTGGGCAGAATGATACTCTGCAGAAGCAAGCAGCACAGCAGGATAAGAAAACCCTGTGTGAGGCCGGGCGTGGTGGCTCAAGCCTGTAATCCCAGCACTTTGGGAGGCCAAGACGGGCGGATCACGAGGTCAGGAGATCGAGACCTCCTGGCTAACACGGTGAAACCCTGTCTCTACTAAAAAATACAAAAAACTAGCCGGGCGAGGTGGCGGGCCCCTGTAGTCCCAGCTACTCGGGAGGCTGAGGCAGGAGAATGGCATGAACCTGGGAGGCGGAGCTTGCAGTGAGCTGAGATCCGGCCACTGCACTCTAGCCTGGGTGACAGAGCAAGACTCCGTCTCAAAAAAAAAAAAAAAAAAAACCAAAAAACAAAAAACAAAAAAACCCACAAACAAACAAACAAAAAATCCCCTGTGTGTGCCGTTATGTTTTTCCACTGGGCTGTAACTGGATACATTCTTCCAGATCAAGGAAGAAAAAAGATATTCTGCAGAACGGAATAGACACACTGTTGAGTTTTTAATTTAAAAGGGAATGAAAGCAGTGCACCTGTTTTGAAATGGCAGTTATCCCTCACCCTCGCTTGGGTACACATTTTTAAGCTAGGGTTTTCAGCAGGAAGGCTCAACAGTTCCTTCTCAAAGGAGAGAGCTGTGAATGGGGCTTTCCGGATCCATGTAGAACAGCTGAGAGTTCAGCAGGGTTTGTTGGAAAATATCTCACCACAATAAAAAATAAACTCAATTCCCCAGGAAAGAGACTACACAGGGCCAGTTCCAGGATTTATGCATACAATCAACTTTTCGGGAAAGGAAATCACTTCCTTCTTCAATCCCAGCACTGTTAGAACAGTGCCTCGCAAACCTGAGGATGTCACAATACCTGTGGTCCACACAGGTATTCAGGTCCACCTAAGGATGTCAGGTCCACAATACCTGTGGACCCTGTTGAAAGGTATATTCCATTTCAGCAGGTCTGGGGCAGGGTTCCTAGGCCACACTTTGAATCACAAGGAATTAAAGAGGGTTTTCTGAATTTTGGAAGACTAGAGTACAATTCATTTGAAAAGTAGCTCAGGAAGAAATAACTTCTTTTTTCATCAATATTCTTATCGCAGACAATAATAGAGATTTTTGTGAAACTCATGAAGCTGAAGAATAATGATTATTGTTTTTGAAGACTTTAGAAAGAAACCTGTTTTCACTTAGCCAATGGGCTAACCAAGGTCAAGTGATATTTCTGGGGCTTATATTGAGGTTTTTTTTTTTTTTTTTTTTTTTTTTTGAGACGGAGGCTCGCGCTGTTGCCAGGCTGAAGTGCTGTGGTGGTGCGATCTCAGCTCACTGCAATCTCTGACTTCCTGGTTCAAGCAATTCTCCTGCTTCAGCCTCCCAAGTAGCTGGGATTACAGGCATGTGCCACCATGCCGGGCTAGTTTTTGTATTTTTAGTAGAGATGGGGTTTCATTATGTTGGCCAGAATGATCTCTATCTCCTGACCTCATTATCCACCTGCCTTGGCCTCCCAAAGTGCTGGGATTACAGGTGTGAGCCACCGCACCCAGCCTACACCGAGTCATTTAGCCACAGTGTCGGGTAGGGTATTTCTGATAAATACTCCCATTTAGGAAGCAACTGTGTCTAGGAAGATCAAAATTCTTTCATTTATTTATTTATTTATTTGAGACAGAGTTTTGCTCTTGTTGCCCAGGCTGGAGTGCAATGGCAAGATCTTGGCTCAATGCAACCTCCGCCTCCTGGGTTCAAGTGATTCTCCTGGCTTAGCTTCCCAGGTAGCTGGGATTATAGGCATGTGCCACCACGCCTGGCTCATTTTGTATTTTTAGTAGAGACTGGGTTTCACCATGTTGGTCAGGCTGGTCCCGAACTCCCGATCACAGGTGATCCGCCTGCCTCAGCCTCCCAAAGTGCTGGTATTATAGGCTTAAGCCTCTGTGCCCGGCCGGAAGATCAAACTTCTTTACCTTTTGTATTACTTTTAATATTGTTTGCATTGTTATTATTAAAAAAGAGGAAATTACTTATCCCTAAATCAGTGGCTAATATTCCTAAAAGATAAGTTAATCATAATTTAAAATTCTATGGCACCCTGTCAGAGACTTTGCTAAGCAGTATGCTGCATCTGTTGAAGTCCATTTAACTTTCACAACAATCCTATAAAGCAGGCACAATTATTGTATTTCACAGATGAGGAGACGAATGCTTAGAGTGTGAGTGTCTCATTTACATCACGTTATCTGTATTTCTTGCTTCTTCCACAATGCTGTTTCTGAGCCACTAGACTCTACCATAGGGCAGAGATTTTTAAATCTAGTTAAACATTAGAATTACTGTCATAGTCAGTTCAGGCTGCCGTAACAAAAATACCACAGACTAGGCGGCTTACACGACAGAAATCTACTTCTCACAGTTCTGGAGGCTGTGGAGTCCAAGATCAAGGTGCTGGTTTATTCAGTTCCTAGTGAGGGAGAGCTCTTTTCCTGCTTTGCATATGGACACCGTTTTGCTGCATTCTCACAAGGTAAAGAGAGATATCTCTCATATCTCTTCTTAAAAGAGCAACTGATCCCATTCTTGAAGGGTCTCTCCTTACAACTGGATTACCTCCCAAAGGCCCCATATCCTCCAAATGCCATTATATCAGGGATTAGGACTCCAATATGTATTTCTGGGGAATGCAGACATTCAGTCCATAACAATCACCTTTGGGCTATCTGAAATATTGGTGCTTAGACCCCACCAATACCAATGGAATTCCTTATTGGAGCGTAGGCAGAGATTTTTTAAAAATATCCCAGATGATTACCATGAGCAGTGAGGATTGAGAGAATACCATAAGGCACTTTTTATAGAAGTGTAACATGGTCTGAATTCAGTTAAGTAAGTCTTCTTGGGTAAGGCCCAGGGCTAGACATAGGAACATGATGATGAGTAAAGACAAGAAGTTACTGAAACAGTCCTGTCACCAGGGTGCCCTGTCCCTTCTTTGTGTACTGATAAATGCCATTTCCTTTCCAAGATTCACCTTCCCTTCCACTATCTCTTCATCCATGACATCTTCCATGAATCTGACTCAAAGCACAGCTGGCAGAATCTCTCCTCTCCCAAGTACACCCACTGTCCCTAATGCACGTCCCTGCTATGGGTTCCATCCTGCTGTATAGCATGTCCTGTCAATTGTAAGATACCCAACGGCCCACAGTTGCCTCTCTTTTCACTCCTGTAGAATGCAGTCTCCACACTCATTAGCAGGACCTCAATCAATGTTCATGGAACTAAGGAGCGAACTTTGGATGGTAATAAAAATGAATAAAGAGGTACATTTTACTTCTTTCAAGACTTCAAGCAAAATAATATATGTAAAAGCATTTAGAAAACTGATAGCTGCAATATATGTAATAATAACAATAGTGCTCATTAGCTTAAATGAGTGTTTTTTCAGACCCAACTATACTATAGAGGAATCCAATCTGAGAGTGTACTAAACTATAGGGTGACCTCATATTGCGAGAATATCTACAAGGATCCCTAATTTTGGCCCTTGAGGAACTAGGCGAGAGGACTTTGTGATTAGAAGCATATAAAGGCTGGGCGTGGTGACTCACACCTGTAATCCCAGCACTTTGGGAGGCCGAGGAGGGTGGATCACGAGGTCAAGAGATTGAGACCATCCTGTCCAACAGGGTGAAACCCCGTCTCTATTAAAAATACAAAAATTAGCGGGGTGTGGTGGCAGGCGCCTGTAATCCCAGCTACTCGGGAGGCTGAGGCAGGAGAATCGCTTGAACCAGGGAGTCGTAGGTTGCAGTGAGCCGAGATTGCGCCACTGCACCCCACCCTGGGTGACAAAGTGAGACTCCATCTCCACGAAAAAAAAAATGCCATAGACTGGGGAGCTTTTAAACAATATAAATTTATTTCTCACAGTCTTGGAGGCTGGGAAGTCTAGGATCAAGTCACTGGCAGATTTGGTGTCTGGTGAGGGCTCACTTTTTGATTCATAAATGGTGCCTTCTCACATGTGTCCTCCTATATAGAGGAAAACTATGGTTTCTTCAGCTCCTTCTACAGACTCTAACTCATTCATGAAGGCTCTCTGCCAAGCCTGTCCAATCCATGGCCCACATGCCACATGTCCAGGATGGCTTTGAGTACGGCCCAACACAAATTCATAAACTTTCTTAAAACATTGTAAGATTTTTTTGGCAATTTTTTGTTAGCTCATCAGCTATCATTAGTGTATTTTATGTGCGGCCCAAGACAATTCTTCCTTGGCGGCCCAGGGAAGTCAAAAGATTGGACACCCCTGCTCTATGCTTATGAACTAAACACCTGCCAAAGGCTCTCCTTGATAATACCATCACATTGGGACGTTAGGTTTCAATAAATGAATCTTGAGGGTGACAAACATTCAGTCTCTAGCTCCTGGAGAAACAGTTCTCAGTATGGTTCCCAGGCCAACATCAGGAACACCAGTAACTTGTCAGAAATGCAAATTCTTGGCCACACCTCAGGCCCAGTGAATCCAAAGTCCTGAAGAAGGGCTCTGACAATCTGGGTTTTAAAACACTTTGCAGGTGATTCTGATGTACTCTAAAGTTAAAGAACCACTTACCTATGATGCTCAAAACCTTTATTGTCTTCTCTCTCTCTTCTGTACAATGTTATGCTAGTCACAGGGTTCATTTATTACATCACAGCTTCTGCCTGGCCAACAGCAATCAATCGTAAGATGCACCTAGATTTTAGAGCCCTTGAGATGTGAAACACCTGTGTCTTCAAATCACTGATCTGTGGTGGAATACAGAGTGCATGTGCACTGCCAGTCATTTCTATAGGAACCCTAAAGGGAAAAGGAAGGAGCTACATGTTGATTTTGCCCCAGAGGTCTGTGGGATTCCTGTTTTCATGTCTTTTGTTGGTGATACAATACCAGTGGATGAAGTGGGTGGAGGGACCTAAAGGTGCCAGGTCCCTGGCGCCTGCTCCTGACCCCAGGATATAGACTAGCTCACTTGAATGATGGATAATCAGGACTTAGCACACGACGTCTCTGGCTGCCTCCTGGCCTATCTCCCCTGAGTAAGAAATTCTACGTGGAGGTCTAAACTGATTATCTTGAAGCTCACTAAAGTTAGATTTTAAATGCTTCTTACCACAAAAGAGGTAACTGTTTTTGGAAATATTAATTAGCTTCATGTTTGTGATTTCACAATATATACAAACATCTAAACATCAAGTTGTATATCCTAATTATATACAATTGCTATTTGTCAATTATACCTCAATAAGACTAAAAAAATGAGGACAGCCCACTAAACTATTGCTAATAGTATTCCTGGAGACTAGAAAAGAGCAGTGGATTTCACGCTCAATGCTACCTATAAAAGAGACTTATGTTTAGTTTTTTCTTTAAACTGAAAAGACAAAGGAGAAATAGTTTATTGCGAATAAGTGCACTGATATAGGAATCTATTCATATCTTAGATGCGAAAGTGATTTAAAAACTAAGTATACACTATACCATTTCATTTTGTTAATTATACACACACACATGGAAGTTTGTGAGGATAGAAAGCAACTTGTATGTGAAAACAATGGCTGTCACTAAATAAGAAGGTTGTACATAAAAAAAAAAAGTTAGCACCCTGTTAACAGGGTTTGCTTAAGCTAAGCCGTGCTTATTTTCTCAGGGATTAACAAGCAAACTCCTAGGCATTCTGACAGTCAGAAATGGGACAAGGTAAGAGATAAAGAAAAAAACCCTAATTCAGCCCTCTCTTTCTCACTTTATAACAGATAGTAACTTCATTCTTTAACAACAACACTCTTCCAGTGAAAAGACCCTTTTCTGTATGTGGAGTTTTTTTTTTTTTTTCTTTTCTTTTCTTTTCTTTTTTTGAGGCGGAGTCCTCGCCAACCCAGGCTGGAGTGCAGCAGTAGCGATCTCGACTCTCACTGCAAGCTCAGCCTCCGGGTTCCGCGTCGTTCTCCTGCCTCAGCCTCCCGAGTAGCTGGGACTACAGGCGTCCACCACCAAGCCCGGCTAATTTTTGTAGTTTTAGTAGAGACAGTGTTTCATCGTGTTAGCCAGGATGGTCTCGATCTCCTGACCTCATGATCCGCCCACCTCAGTCTCCCAAAGTGCTGGGATTACAGGCTTGCGCCACCGTGCCTAGCCTTATATGGAGTTTTTTTTAAATCATCACAGTAGAGCCTCAGACCAGTGATAAGCAAAGCAGAGATTTGCTATTATCTTAAAACAAGCGAGGTTTGTTTTAAGTAGATAGTCATCACTGCATTAGCTAAGCCCACAGAAGAAAACACATTAAGAGAAAATGAAAACAAACAAAAACAAACAAATGAAATATTCTTTCCGTGAATTAGAAGAGTGTTCTTAAGCAAAAGTAAAGTAAGTGAATTAAAATAAGCTTCATTGGGGAATATTTTTTTCACCTTTAGAGGTTACAATCATTTGGATACAATGAAAAAATATTATTTATTCAGTTCTTTACAGTGATGAGAAACAAATATTTTTACAATATTACATAAAAATGAAAAGGACAAATAAATGTTTCTTACAGTTTTCTGAATGGATGATCTATAATGCCAAACTGATCATAAATGAAGCTTAATAAATGAATATATTAAGCTTAAAATATAAATGTAGAGTTAATTTATTCATCCATAAAGTCTATCTTTAAAAACAGCAAATACCTTTGTATATGGTAATTGTCATATCATTTGTAGATTTTGATTTAGTGTTGCAGTAGGTAATTATCCTAAGACCCTGAGAGTAATTTATCAATAAGACAGAAAGAGAATATAGGCTTACTTTAATTAAAAGGGACGCTCACACATGGAGGTCAGTTGATTCAAAGTGTTTAAAACATATACAATTGGCTCTCAAATCTAGATGACCTCTGATCATAATTAGCGTGGTGACCCTGGAATAATTTCCTCCAAACACTAGTGGAACAAAGCTTTCTTTTGTTCCACTTTCAGTGGATTTCAGTGAAGCTGAGTCTTAACCTCCCTGCTTTTGAAGGTAACTTACTTGGACCCTGGGATGATTGTTTTTAACCTCCCTGCTTTTGAAGGTAACTTACTTGGACCATGACATAAGATGGGAAATTACAGGTGTTCCCATGACTCTTTTTCCTTGACCTGGGTCAAGACAACAGTGGTGGGTTGACCCTGAGCAGTGCTGACCAAAGCCTTTTCCATGAGGACCTACTCTTGCAAGCAAGCAGGGACCATGGCAGAAAGCTGAGCTTCCCCTTCCCTGTTCCCCAGGCCTGGCAGCTAGGGGTAGAACTCCCAGGATTGCCCTACTGATTTTCAAACTGACAGTGGTTAATTCCTCATTTTAAAAAATCACAGGATAGACACTAGTACATCAATGTTCAGAGAAGCATTATTCACAATAGGCGAAGAGTAAAAACAACTCAAATATTCATTGATGACTGCGTAAACACAATAGGGTATCTACATACAACAGAACATTATTCAGCCTTGAAAAAGATGAAGCTGTGACATGTGCTACAACAGAAATGAACCTTGATCATTTACCACACTGTGCAAGGTAAAATAAGCCAGATACAAAAGGACAAGTACTATATTATTTCACTTACATGATGTGCCTAGAGTAGTCACACTCATAGCAAATAGAACGATGGTCACCAAGGGTTCAGAGGAGAGAGAAATGGGGAATTATTGTTTAATAGGCAGAGTTTCTGTTTGGGAAGGTAAGTTCTGAAGATGTAGGGTGATAATGTTTACACAACAGTATGAATGTACTTAATGATACTGAAATGTACATTTATAATTAAAATGGTAAATTGTATGCTATGTTTAACACAATAAAGATAAATAAAAATCGTAAGACAAGAAGGCAATCATTTCCCCCACCATAATAAACTGTACCAAAGGCTGGGTGTGGTGGCTTATGCTTGTAATCCCCGCATTTTGGGAGGCTGAGGCAGAGGATCACTTGAAGCCAAAAGTTTGAGACTAGCCTGTGAAATACAGTGAGACCCTATCTCTACAAAATATTTAAAAATTTAGCCTGGTCTGGTGGTGCATACCTGTAGGCCGAGCTATGTGCAAGGCTGAGGCTGGAGGAATCGCCCAGGCACAGGAGGTCAAGGCTGCAATGAGATATGATGGTACCACTGCACTACAGCCTAGGGACAGAGTGAGACCCTGTCTCTAAAACGTAAAATAAAAAATAAATGGTATAAAACCCCACAATCCTTCACAAAATGTAATCACAAGGAGATACTGGGTCATCTTAGTATTGTAGAAAAATGATGGACTATTCGACTAGTGTTGTTAGAGATAAAAAGTGGCCAAATGCTTTTGAAGGATTGGGAAATGACTTTTGGGTATGGCAATGATAAAAACAAGGAAAATTTGTACGGATGAAGCAAAAATACATGGATGCTGTAAATACTAAAATATGTACCATGTGTTTGAGATGCTTTCTTTCCCTTCCTCACCAACATGGGCTAGTCAAATGCCCATTAGCTACCAGAGGTCTACACAAGGTTCACCATCTTAAGAAACATTTCATGAGGTCAGGAGCTTAAGATCAGCCTAGGCAACACGGTGAAACCCCATCTCTACAAAACCTACAAAAAATTAGCCAGATACGATGGCATGTGCCTGTAGTTCCAGCCACTCAGGAGACTAAGGTGGGAGGATTGCTAGAGCTGAGATTGTGCCACTGTACTCTAGCCTGGGTGAGATAGCAAGACCCTGTCTCAACAACAACAACAAAAATCTGGTGGCACAAATACACAAATAGAAACAGATACACAAAAAGGACCATCTGGTGGAACAAATACGCAAAAGAACAAGCATTTCCCTGGTTCCATTTACAATCTAGGAAACAACAGGAAACCAACAAAAGTGTTTGTAAAATAAATAAAATACTCTGAAATCTAATTTTACAGTTTCGTCCCAGACACTCCATATTTTTCCCTTACATTTTCACAGAATCAGATGTGTATAGTGGAAAGAGTATTGACTTTGGAACTACACTGTTGACTTTTAGTGTTGTACCCTTGAACCTCTCAGCCTCAGTTTACTCACTGCTAGATTGGGGAAAATGGTACTGACCTTTCAGAGTTTCTTTATAGAGTAAATGAGATAAGGAAAATGCCAAACATAAGAGACTACCACACAGCAAATATTCAGTAAATTCTGGCTTGTTTCCTTTCTCTCCTTTCCCCTCTTCACAGTTAAGCAAGATTTCAGAAGTGCAGGCATGAGGTTGGAAGGCATAGTGTAGAGGAGTGGGTAGGAACGTGATCATGATGAATGCCAGCTGTCACGAACGGAATCCCAGTGCAGCAATCTGCCAGCTGTGTAACCTCAGGCAGGTTTACCTAATCTCTCACATTTCGCAGAAATATAATTTGGCATAGGAAATTATAAATTCACTTTACATTTTAAGTGAAAACAGTATGAAATAGAATTCATCAGACTTTATATGTTTGTAACGCACACTTCTATAGTAGTACTGCAAAAAAAGGCACATCTACATGTGAACTTGCATATTTAAAGAACTATGACACAGGGAGGGGAACATCACATACTGGGGCATGTCGGGGGTGGGGGACTAGGGGAGGGATAGCATTAGGAGAAATACCTAAGGTAGATGACAGGTTGATGGGTGCAGCAAACCCCCATGGCACGTGTATACCTATGTAACAAACCTGCACATTCTGCACATGTATTCCAGAACTTAAAGTATAATTTAAAAAA
Source organism: Papio anubis (assembly GCF_008728515.1). Taxonomy (NCBI): domain Eukaryota; kingdom Metazoa; phylum Chordata; class Mammalia; order Primates; family Cercopithecidae; genus Papio; species Papio anubis. Next base: position 12,967,828 of record NC_044993.1, read on the forward strand.
TTCAACCAACCATGTTAGAGGAAAGATAAAATTATTCTATTCTTTTTAGAGAAACTGGAAACAAAATTGTTGTCATATGAGAAAGCAATCAAAGAATATATAAGCTAAAAAAGGTAGGAAAATATTTTTTGGAGACATGTTAATAAAAATAAAAATGTGTGTCCAGATTTTGTAATAACTGTGGTATTTTTCAGCTTCTTATAGATTTCTGTGATTTCTTTTTTCTTCCAAATAAACACACACATTTGTATATAATTCTCTCTTTTTCATTTTATATTCTTTCTCTTAAATTGAGCACCACACATGGTTTCTGGAATTGCCTCTTATCATGTCTTGTTCAAGTGAGTTAAGAAGGAAGTAGAGGCTGGGGCAGAAGGTTCAGGGGGTGGGAGACAGGAAGTCCACCTACAGAATCATGTCCTCTTTGTATAATTGTCCTAAAAACTGTGGTGAAAATAAATATAAGAAAAACAATACCCATAACTGCTTTTTGAAGATCTATTATTATTTTCATATTTTGAGACTTTTGAGATACGAAATGGTTGAACTAATTTACATTCCCACCAACAGTGTAAAAGCATTCCTGTTTCTCCACAGCCTCACCAGCATAAACTGTTTCCTGACTTTTTAATAATTGGCATTCTTGCTGGCATGAGATAGTATTCATTGTAATTTTGATTTGCATTTCTCTGATGATCAGTCATTTTGAGCTTTTTTTCATATGTTTGTTGGCCACGTAAATGTCTTCTTTTGAGAAGTGTCTGTTCATAGCCTTTGCCCATATTTTGATGGGTTTTTTTTTCTTGTAAATTTGTTCAAGTTCCTTGTAAATTCTGGATATTAAACCTTTGTCAGATGGATAGACTGCAAAAATTTTTTCTTATTCTGTAGGTTGCCTGTTCACTCTGATGACAGTTTCTTTTGTTGTGCAGAAGCTCTTTAGTTTAATTAGATCCCATTTGTCAATTTTGGCTTTCGCTGCAATTGCTTTTGGCATTTTTGTCATGAAGACTTTGCCCATGCCTTTGTCCTGAATGGTACTGCCTAGGTTTTCTTCTAGGATTTTTATGGTTTTGGGTTTTATGTTTAAGTCTTTAATCCATCTTAATTTTTGTATAAGGTATAACATTTTCTTCTAGGGATTTTTTTGGTTGTTTATATGGCATGACTTTTTGTTTTGTTTTGTTGTTGTTTTTTTTTTTTTGGTTGTTTATATGGCAGGTACATTTTATGAAATTAAGCTAGACTATTTAGAGTTTTTCATTATATCTTTTTACCTCATATTATATCATGTTCAAAAGTCTTCAAAATGTGATGTTTCAAAGATGTATTCTTTGAAAAATGAATCATTTCAAGTTTAAAAACTATATCATATTAGACATTTTGATTATTTATATTTCTGCCATATTAAATAAATAATAGGACTTCCTGGCTCAAGGGATATAAGGAAATCTTGTTCAATCATTAGTTGACAATCTGCGTAGAGGCTTCCATAGTCACATATGATAGGGAATACAGGCTGTACAGAATTAGGAAGGTAAACAAGAATCAACAACATCAACATCAACGAACTCTGGGGAAGAGGGACATCTGATTTGACAGTTGACGCATTATGTTATACACAATGTCCGGTCCTCAACAAAAAATTTATCAGATATATGAAAAAACGGAATAGTACATCTGACCCATAGGCAAGGAAAAAAACAGTCAATGTTCCCAAGGAAGCCTAAATGTTGACTATATAAGACAAAGATTTAAAATCAATTATTATGAACATGTTCAGAGAACCAAGGCAAATCATCTCAGAAATCCACGCTGAGACACATCATAGTCAAATTCTGAAAAGCCAAAGCAAAGGAATTATGAAAGCAAAAGAAACTTAAGATACTTAAGGTATTTTCTCCTTCTTCCAGACAGGAATATATATATATATATATAGGGAATGCTCAATAATTTCAGTATTTACTGCAAAATAATGAAATATCAATGTCAAGGCACTGTATGAATAAAAAGCCTTTCCTAAAATTGCCCAGAAATAAATCAATAGGGCAGTTTATCAGGATTTTAAGGATCCAATAGACTGTAGTGGCTTAAAACACAAAAGAAGATTAAGAAGTCAAAGTTAACAGGGTTATTTAGCTCATCGGTGGCATCAAGGCCCCAGGTGCTCTCCATTCCGCTTCAACGAGGGCCCTTCCCACTCCAATGTTGGGTTGTTTTATGGTCACAGATAACCACAAGGCTATTCATACAGCTGCATTCTTAACAGGAAGGGTCAGAGTAGGTGGGATCTTTCTTCCCAACTGAGTTCCTCCTTCTGTCTGCTGCCCAGAGCAAGGTCACATGACTACCTGTAGCTGCAGAGGGGTCTGGGGGTGTGTGTTTCTAGCAAAGGGAATAGAAGAGACATGGCATGAGTAGCTTAGACCAGTCATGATTCATCCTTTATAGCTTGGCACATTGTCATCCTGGACAAAACTTAAGTTCTGTTAGAAAAAAGGGAGCGGGCCGAGCATGGTGGCTCACGCCTATAATCCCAGCACTTTGGGAGGCCGAGGCGGGTGGATCATGAGGTCAAGACATTCAGATCTTCCTGGACAACGTGGTGAAACCTCGTCTCTACTAAAAATACAAAAATTAGCCGGGCGTGGTGGCGGGTGCCTGTAGTCCCAACTACTCGGGAGATTGAGGCAGGAGAATTGCTTAAACCCGGGAGGTGGAGGTTGCAGTGAGCCAAGATCGCACCACTGCACTCCAGCCTGGCGACAGGGCAAGACTCCGTCTCAAAAGAAAAAAAAAGAAAAAAGGCAGCAAGGATGATGGCTGACTAGGTAACTAACAGAGCCCATGACAGATGGGAAATTACCTTTTTGGACTTTCTTTGGACATGAAAAGTAATGGCAAAAGCCACAATTACTTTTGCATCAACCTAATAGTTGAGAGTAAGAATTATCCATTGTGTATCTCCCAACTTCATATTTCTTCAGTGCTCAGTAGAATGCTTGTCGAATGGTGCCTGCTTTTTAGCTGTAGGCTGGATATATAATGAGTAAATAAAATGCTTGGCCTTTGATAACTTGTACTTTGGGCTGAAAATTACTCAATCCATTGATAGAAAATCTGGAGCAAAGTGTCTGTACACTGAAATTTTTTGTCCAGAGAAAATTTTTAGTTATAACAGAAGAGAATCTAAAGTACCATATTAACTAATTTTCTAGCTTTTCATAAATAGAAAAGCTCTGAAAATGTCGAAGATTTAGTATCCCTTAGCAGTGCTTGAGCCTCAGAGGCAGACGCAAATGGGCTCTTTGCCATCTTCCCACTTAACCAGGAAGCACTGAGCAAGAGTATGTTTCAAACCTCAAACCTCTATCCTGGAAATGCTCCTGTAGCAAGACAAAATCTTAAAGAGTAAAAAGGCTAATCAATGAATTGTTTGCAACATTCTTACTGGTGCTGTGTTCAAAAGCAGAGCTTTACCATAATGGTTTCCTGATGAAGGCTGGGAGTGTGTGTTCAGATGTGTCATTCTCTTTGTGTGTGAATTTGAAGCTTGGGACATTACAGTTGATTTTGTATGACACGTCTGAGTAATGTGCAATTAATTTTTCCTGTTATATAAAATTTGGGATCTTAACAGACAAGAATTTGAAATTAAATTCTTCAGGAACTGCAGGGGAATACATTTTCTACAGCAATGTGAAATTTAGATAATAAATGTCAGTGTAAAACCCTCATAATCCTATAATCAAGACACTGGCTGCTAACATTTTGGTGAATTTCCTTACTAGTTCTAATTTAATGTCATTTAAAAGTATAAAATTAATGTACATTCACTGTAAGAAATAAGAGTGGTACCAAAGGTACAAATCAATTTGCCTCTTCAAACTCCACGGACTACTCTCCAAAGTTAACTTCTGTTAATGGATTATAGCTTATCCTTCCAGGCATTTTAGCATGCTTATTTTTAAAGCTCAGAAAGCATTCACCACCCTTCATCTTATTCCATGAGAAATAGAAGAGTTAGATTTTGCTTAATGTATAGAGACTCTTCTGAGAGTCCTGACAGATAATGCATTCAACTTGGATAAGAAAATCTTTTATTTCCAGCTCAGCTTAAGACCCACTTCTGAAAGTCACTTAAGTTCTTTGTGCTATTTATCCATTTACAAAGTGAATAATGCATAATTCAATTATTTCATACATATTTATAGCATAACTACAATGTGCTTGGCATAGTACTGGGTATTTAGAGGGCTGTGAAAACTTTGGTGCTGAGCCAGATTTGTGTATGCAATGCAAAAGAAACAGCAAAAATTTTGTGACTGGTTGTTTCAGTTATTTATGTTTACATAACAGATGCCCTTAATACTTAATGACGTCAAACAACAATAATAGGTCACAAACATGCGATTTGGACAGGGCTCAGCAAAGAAGGCTTGTCCTTGTTCCGTACAACATCAGTTAAAGCAAGTTGACTTGGGCTGGAGGATGCACTTACATAACTGGCAATGTGATCCTCCCTGTTAGCTGAGAGCTCATGGGGATGAGGACCTGGACCTTGTTTCTTTTTTGCATGGACTTCCCACAAATGTTTCTGTAGCATTGTGGTTGGTTTGCAAGAATGAGCCCAAGAGATAGGATAGCTGCCAGTTTCTTAATTCTTTGGACTGGAAACTGGGCAGCGGCATTCCTGCTATATTCTATTGGTCAAGTCAGCACAGAACCAGGTTCAAGTTCCAGGGACTTAGACCTGCTTCGCAATGGGAAGCATGTTAAAGGAACTTGAAGCTATACTTTATAAGTGAATGTGTGTATATGTGTATGTGTGTATGTGTTTATTTAATAGAGCATTGTCACCCTTCCTCTGATAAGAATTTGTCTCTTTATGGGGATTTGTTTATCTTTACCATCCATTCCATAGAATGCTGGCGGCTTCAATGTTTTCTGTCCATTGACCACAGGTGGGTATATGATCTCAGTCTGGCCAATGGTGATACCTATACACACGGCCACAGTGATTGATGCTTGGTCCTAGGTAGACACGTGCTCCATTAGGCCAATTATATTTCTTCGCTGGTACTACTACAAACAGAACGAAAGACAGAACATTCTTCCCTGATTCTTCTTGAATTGCTTTGTGGTGATGGTAAAAGCCACACCCTTGCCACATGAAAGAAGCTTATCTGAAATAGGTGTGGATCTCATATGCCATGTAAATACTTGTACATATTAGACAACTTCCCTGGGTGTCAATTTCCTCTTTAGTAATAGTATCTACTTTGCAGCGTTGTCATAAGGACTAAATGGGACACGGTAGACACTCACCAAATGTATAATTATCATGCCATTCTTAATATAGATACAAATTGGTGAAAATATTGAAGTTCCTTAAAACAGAAGTTTCCACATGTTTGAAGTCAGATAGCCCTTACCTTTTGGAGGGCATGACAACTTGATCAAAGGAACAGATGTGAATGATGTAAGTTAGCAAAAGTGAACATACATGTAAAATGTGCACGGAATATCATCCAGGGGTACATGTTATGGGGTTTCAAATTACAATCGTTATTACAACAATTAGACATTAGAAATATAATATTTCATTCTCCATTTATTTTTCTTATCTACAATATGATGAAGAAAGTAAGCTTTACATGCGTGCTACAACAATTGTAGTATTTATTTTCTGTAGGCGGCATCCCTTCAAATACATCTAGGAGACATGCCCTATTAATGAGCATGGAGGAGGAAGTATAATATTAATAGACAAAGATTGGCTTCATAAATGGTGTCGTCACAAAAGTTCCAAATATAAACATGTCACAAAAATGGGAATGTACCTGCAATTGCAGATACACGTACAATTAAATGACGACTAACTTGTTTTTCTGATTTCTGCATTTTATAAATAAAACCTTAGGGTTTTACCAGCGATAGACGACATAACTCATCTGTGATAAACTCTTTTCAGTTTTGAAACCGTATCACTTAATTGTATATTCATATTTTCCTCAAAATTTAAAATGGAAAGTGTGTGTCATGACATAGTAAGCTTTGGTGGAATGCAGAAGATACAAGAAGGGCTGAGGTTAACAGTTCATTGGTGCAAATGTCTGTCTTGGAAGAGTTGTGCAATATTTTTTGCTGCCAGGGAGATCTGTCACCCAATTCAGTTTATCTAGTTAAGGAAGCAGTTGTAACAATTCAGGTATTAGGCCCAAATTAGGTTTTAAAAAGCCTTAATTGGCGTTTGCATTACCTGAGTGGACTGCCCAATGTTATTCTTCTAGGCCTCTGATTTTCCTCCCAAACCACAGGATTGTCATGTTGGGTCCTTAGATTTGAGCCAAGATGAAAAATACACACCCAAACACACCCAAAATGAAGAACTAATATGACATTTGTAGAAAAGCTTATTGTCAATAAAGTTTTCTCCACATTAACTTAAGCTATGAAGGATGGTGTTGATGAAGTCAACTTTCTTGACATCTGTCTCAGGGTATGTAAGATAGTATAATAGACAGAATATCTGATTACCAAAGGTGTTTCCATTTTCAGACTCTTTTTCAATGTTTATTTTCAGACAAAAAATACGTTGTTGCTCATTTTGCTACATTAAACACTGTATTATGAGAATTCCATTTTCATATTTGCTACTGTTACCGGCATATACATTTGTTTTTTGCCTTAGGTTCAGTAATATCAATGTCCCTTTTTTTTTTTTTGTTTTTGAGACGGAGTTTCGCTCTGTTGCCCAGGCTGGAGTGCAGTGGCCGGATCTCAGCTCACTGCAAGCTCCACCTCCCGGGTTTACGCCATTCTCCTGCCTCAGCCTCCCGAGTAGCTGGGACTACAGGCGCCCGCCACCTCGCCCGGCTAGTTTTTTTGTATTTTTTTAAGTAGAGATGGGGTTTCACCGGGTTAGCCAGGATGGTCTCGATATCCTGACCTCGTGATCCACCCGTCTCAGCCTCCCAAAGTGCTGGGATTACAGGCTTGAGCCACCACGCCCGGCCTCAATGTCACTTTTAAAAAAGGCACCAATATGGCAGTGTCTGCTGATGTAAAACCAATAAAATCTACTGACTTTATGTAAGCATAAGGAAATAACTTGATTAGAATACCTGATGCTATATTCGAAGCTAACCAAGTAATCTGCATGTCCTCTGTTGATTCATGCTGCATAAGCCGCCCATTACACCGATTAAAACAGTCTTTGACACCCTTTAAAGCAGGGATGAATACACTACCCTTCCATTATTTCATTAGAAACTATTTTTAAAGTAGCTTTAACTTACTGAATATAACATTATAAAATTGAATATAAAACTGGAAGATTTCTAACAGTATCAGGTTCTGTGTACTTTCCTCCTCCCTTTATTATTTTTACATATTATGGGGACAGAAAAACTGTACAATCTGCATGCTAGAGAAGCTGGAGTCAGCTTGGCATTAAACAAATACCCACAGATCATCTTCCTAGTTACCTTTCAGGTTTCTCCCAATGCTAAAGTTGAACCAGCAGTGTTCCCAAACAAATATATCTTAACCACAGTTTAAAGACAGTTTTAAAGGAAACAATCTTTCTCGCAGGTATAAATCATTCTTGCTTAATCGCTACCTTCCACAGAGTGGATTTTCAGAACAGTTTCTGTTGCTCACAGCACCGCTGGAGGAGAGAGAAGGTACAAGCAAAGGATTATTAAACACCTGCTGCAGTGGAATTCCACATCATTCCCACACCTGCGAAAGCAGCTGGCTCCCTGCTTGGGGACAAAGACACAAAGAGCCCACTTTAATGAGTTACCTCTTTGAGTCAGAAGAAAACTGTGTATTTGGGGGAAAAAAATCTCAAAGGTCTTAGGCAAAACTGTAATATCTATAGATGGGATATAGCTTGGTAGACATTAGCAATGATTACAGTGGCTTAATGATGACTTTCATGTTTTCTTGTATTTCCACAAGCTTTTTATATTTTTGACAACAAATATCAATCTATTTTGTAATCACAAAAGCTATTTAAAAATGTATGCTTTATCCAAGCAGCTCATATTTATTTTATTTTTGTTTTTTTTTTTAAAGTCAGGAAGAAACTTTGTTCTTGAAGACAGCAGTTTCAAGTGTCATGGCATTCATTTAATTTGCAAATACTTAATATTCAGGCATCATGAAAATACTTAATATAGAGCATTTTGTTTGTTGTTTTTCAGACAGAGTCTCACTCCTTGTTATCGAGGCTGGAGTGCAGTGGCTCGCTGTACAACCTCCAACTCGTGGGTTCAAGCGATTCTCCTGCCTCAGCCTCCCGAGCAACTGGGATTACAGGCATGCACCACCACACCTGGCTAAGTTTTGTATTTTTAGTAGAGACAAGGGTTTGCCATGTTGGTCAGGCTTGTCTCGAACTCCTGACCTCTAGTGATCCACCCCCCTGGGCCTCCCAAAATGCTGGGATTAGAGGCATGAGCCACCGCGCCTGGCTGGTTAATATGGAGCTTAATCAAACACTGGTCTTTTTCTGGGAAAGTCTGCCATGGAGTACATAGTTCACATATGCAAATAGCTTGCCAAATCAAGTGGGACATGGGGAATACCATATGAAGGGAGCAGGTAAGTTTCTAAATGTTCCCAGACAGAAGGAGTACTGAATACAGCATCTCATGTTTAAAAGGATTGTAGAATAGAAATTCATATTTCAGTATTTGGTGATAATTTATTTCCTGGAGTCTTTGTTTTTGAGATAAAATTCCATAAAAGCATCTCCAAAGCATTTTCTCTCGTGAGAACTATTCTTACCCCAAATTAGGGAGGAGAGGAGACAGATTCTACGTAAGCATCTCTCTTGCAGTCCTAGATTATTCCCAGTTATGCTTTTTGTTTTGTTTTGTTTTTGAGATGGAGCCTCACTCTGTTGCCCAGGCTGGAGTACAGTGGCGCAATCTAGACTCACTGCAACCTCCACCCCTGGGTTCAAGTGATTCTCCTGCCTCAGCCTCCTGAGTAGCTGGGATTACAGGCGTCCGCCACCATGCCTGGGTAATTTTTTGTATTTTTAGTAAAGACAGGGTTTCACCATATCGGCCAGGCTGCTCTCAAACTCCTGACCTTGGGTGATCCACCCGCGTAGGCCTCCCAAAGTGCTGGGATTACAGACGTGAGCCACTGCGCCTGGCCGCAGTGCTGTTTCTGATTGGTTCCAAGGTAAGACAATTTTCAGATCTCTGTGGGGAAACAGGTGGGTCACCTGAAGTCACAGGCCTGATGGAAGAAACGTAAACCTAGCAGGAGGAATGTTCGCTAAAAGCAGATAATAAATCACTCAATTGGTAAAAACTGACTCAACTGGGTCTAAGAGCCATTCATTACTTTGATCTATTCCTCAGCTGCTTAATTTACTTTTGGGGTCAGTTCTGGCTCTGTGGGTCTTGGAACTGAAAAAATAGACTTCCTGATAGGTGAATCCTTTTGAAAGATTAGGTGGAGAGCCCATTGTTATGTTCACAGGAAAACGATTCAGGTTTTCGAAAAGACACATGAGAAGCTGGCAACAGTCATTGCCTCTAGAGAGGGGATTTGGGATTCTGGATGTGGGGTGACCTACTTTTCCTGTATACCTTTAATACTGTTTGTAATTATCATTATGTCCTTGTGCTGCTTTTTCCATTAAGCAGCAACTAATTATGCAGAGTTCAAACTTGTGTGTTCTGACTTTTCCCGACATGATTTTAAAAATATTCTACTGGAGATAGGTAATTTTTTTTTCTAGGAAAGAAATATATAAGCTGGTTCCTAAAATAAATATTTATAAAATATTCTTGGGTATTCTAGGTTTGCATTTTCATTTTGCCTCATCCAGAGGGTCTTGTGTAGATCACGATCCTAAGGAACAATGTTTTTATTTTGTGAAATGTCATGAGATATAACTTATATCTGTTTCGTTCTTTTAGAAGGGGATGGAAACGCACCCTGCATTTTCTCAGCAATGGTTTGGTGTCACCGTCTACAGCCTCATTACCTCTCTTACTTTCTAGATATGGCCTGGAAGTCACACAGGCAACTCGCACCCAGCTTATTTTTTCCCCCTGCTTATTCATCCAAGCAGAAGGTTGGGAGTCACTCCTAATTTTCTGTACATTTTAATTACTCTGCATCTCCCTACTTTTCATAGACATGCAATCAGCCGCTGAGTCCTGAAGCAGCTACCTCTTTAAAATCATCTCACCTCATGGATCCGCCTACTGTTGACTACTCTGGGTTATTTTCTCATCTCTTTCTAGCATCAGCAAAATCCTTTCATAAGTGCTCTTGCCTCTAGTCTGGTCTCCATCTCGTCCGTCTTTCAATTGGCTGCCAGGTGTTTTATGTAAAATGTGCTGAGACCAGCTCGGTCCGGGAGACCCTAACCCAGCGGTGCTGGAGGAATTAAAGACACACATGCGGAAATATAGAGGTGTGGAGTGGGAAATCAGGGGTCTCACAGCCTTCAGAGCTGAGAGCCCTGAACAGAGATTTACCCACATATTTATTGACAGCAAGCCAGTGATAAGCATTGTTTCTATAGATTATAGATTAATTAAAAGTATTCCTTATGGGAAACAAAGGGATGGGCCGAAATAAAGGGATGAGTTTGGCTAGTTATCTGCAGTAGGAGCAAGTCCTTAAGGCACAGATCGCTCTTGCTATCATGTGTGGTTTAAGAATGCTTTTAAGCGGTTTTCCGCCCTGGGTGGGCCAGGTGTTCCTTGCCGTCATTCTGGTAAACCCACAACCTTCCAGCGTGGGTGTCATGGCCATCACGAACATGTAACAGTGCTGCAGAGATTTTGTTTATGGCCAATTTTGGGGCCAGTTTATGGCCATATTTTGGGGGACCTGTTCCCAACAAAAATACATAGGCCATCTTGTGGCTTTCTATTTAAAAATCCTTTAACGGCATGCTGTTTTCTTTTAGGATATTGTGGTTTGTGACCTACTCTGGATAGAAAGCTCCACCCTCATTTCTCAGAACTCTTTTATACTATAGCCATGCCTGATCTCTTAAAAATGTGCTCAGTGGGGCATGCTCTCTTTCTTCCATGCCTTTACACATCCTGTTTCCTTGGCCAAAAAAGCCTCATCTCCCTTGCTGCCTTTCAGTTCTTCTTCGTTCACCACATGGTTCTAGTCCCATCTTTCCCAGTCCTACTCATCTATTCCTTTCACGTGCTCCCATTGGTCCTCTCTACATATATCTACTGTTATTCTTCCTCTGGAATTATAAATATTGCTTTACTTATTGCTTTCTATACCAGATTGTAAATTCCAATTTATAATTTGTGAAGGGAGGGCAAGAGTTTTTAGAGAGAACAAGAAGGAGGATACATATTTCAAAGTCTCACTTCTTTATCCCTTTAGTATTAAGGATTCAACTCCATTTTCAATGTTTAATACTAATATCTTTTAATTCTCATCACTCCTCCTTTCCCTTTAGCCCCACATCTGGAACAATAAAAGAGCCCAGGTACTCCCTCCTTTGGCACCAGCAGGAGGTTCACACAATGCAAGTCCTGACCCATGTGTAGGAACCCTTGCCCCAGCCCCATCCTGTAACAACATAAGCTAGTCTTCTTCCTCTGCTCATTCGAGGAATTCTTTTCTTAGACTTGCTTGGGAGACCACTCAGCTTTCTACAGTGAGCTTTACTATGTGAACAATAAACCTCTCAAATCACAAGTCTTCAGATCCAATTAATATTATATGGTACACACAGGATACTCACATAGTATTTATTGCATATATAGACGTAAAGAAGACATCCCCAAGCAGACCCACAGGTAGGCTGCTCCATTCAGACAGACAAGCTTGGTTTAACTTTTTTTTTTGAGATGGAGTCTCGCTCTGTCACCCAGGCTGGAGTGCAGTGGTGTGATCTCGGCTCACTGCAAGCTCTGCCTCCTGGGTTCATGCCATTCTCCTACCTCAGCCTTCCGAGTAGGTGAGACTACAGGCGCCCGCCACCATACCTGGCTAATTTTTGTATTTTTAGTAGAGACGGGGTTTCACCATGTTAGCCAGGATGGTCTTGATCTCCTGATACTGTGATCCGCCTGCCTCAGCCTCCCAAAGTGCTGGGATTACAGGCGGTTTAACTTTTTATCTGGATCATGAGAGGAGGTGAGTGAGGGAATATAAACATTCAAACACCACCAAAGAAACTTATAGATATGAACTATCGTTCATTGCATTATATGTACTTGTTTTTCAGATAATTATTTTGTGAATGTCTATAATGGGTGTTTCTACATCTCACAGAATAGAAATACATTTTAGGGTATTCCTTTTGCTACAGATGTCATTTAACCAGTGGGATATTTTCCATTAAAGTAATTTTAACAAGAACAAAGCACTACCCAAGAGCTTGTTTCCTGGCACCTGCCAACTTCCATAAATAAGCGGGCAAGGCTTTAATTGTAGTAAGCTCACTTCCATAACCAAGCAGCATCAATTCACATCAACCTATTAAAGTTCTGTGCCCTGTGAAAGGAATAGGCTTGATGGGCTGATGAAGGATCTAAGATCCCTTGTTTGAACGGTGGTATCATTCAAATCTAGGTTTTCCTCTTTGGGGATTTTCAAGGTCATGGTGGCCCAGACTTTAAAGAACTCAGAATAGCGATGAATTCTGCATTTCAGGCCACATAAAAGTTGGTGTTAGTAACTAACAGAACATGAAGACTCTCACTAAGTAACTAATCCCAATTCAAGCACTTTGAAAATAGCTATAATGAAAATCACACCAGGAGAAGGACATCAGACGTCCCTTAACAAAACAAAGCATAATGAAACCCTTTACTTTACTCTATTACAAGTACCCAAATCACAGGGTACTGAAGAGACTTTATAGAACACCATTTCTTTCTTTCTTCCTTTTTCAAAAACGTTATTGATGTAACAACACAAAGGAAATGTCAAAAATAGAAAATGTGTCCTGTAATCCAACTCTTTTCAATATGCATCATTACCGTTCAAGCCTTGTGCTAAAGATTATATATTTTTAAGTAGGTAGGCATACATCTTTCATGTTCTATTTTAATAAATAATATATATTTTTTTCATTTTGGAAGCACGGTTTTCAAATGGTAATTTAAAAATAACTGCATGACAATAAAACTAATTAACAAATTACCCTTTTCCAAAACTAAATCCCTTTGGTCGGGCAATTAAAAGTTTTCCAATGTTTTCTATTATAATTACGTGTAACAATAGTTTTTAAGGGTGTTGAGTCCATCTATATGTTAAATCTTTTATAGAATCAGAGTGAGCATCTCTTCATTGGGTCTGTGTATCTGTATCTTTACAAACAGGAATAGGAAACTGACAACAGATTTTATAAACAGTGGTACTAATACAGTTGAAATTCTTCTGGACAAAATAATAAAGCTAGATTTAAGTAGCTTTATAATAAAGCTAGTTGTAAGTACGATGTTTCTAATTTTCAACAAGCAGAGCAGATCTGTTACATACTCTTTAGTGCTAGACCACAGTAGTACTAAACAGTACAGAAACTATGACATCATTACTGTCTAATACAGAAGGGCTCACTTTCAAGATAAAGATGTACTTAGAAAATAAATGTCATTAACATCTTCAGTTCACAAATATTATTCTTGAGGAGAAAACACACATCATGATAGCTATGCTTGACCCAAGGATTATCATAAAAAAGAACACAATAGAGCAATAAGACAAGGACAAGTTTGGTTTCTTTCCTTGGGAAGTGACATTTTAATGCAGGTGATGGACAAGAAAAGAGGCAATTAAAATGTAAGGAGCGGCTAGGCCAATCGTAATGAGACCTGCCTTTTTTTGTGGTCAAGAATAATCTCTGGGTTGGGCACAGTGGCTCATGCCTGTAATCCCAGCACTTTGGGAGGCCAAGGCGGGTAGATCACTTGATGTCGGGAGTTCGAGACCAGCCTGGCCCACATGGAGAAACTCTGTCTCTACTAGCAATACAAAAATTTAGCCAGGGGTGGTGGTGCATGCCTGTAGTCCCAGCTACTCGGGAGGCTGAGGCAGGAGAATTGCTTGGACCCGGGAGGTGGAGGTTGCAATGAACAGAGAGACTGTGCCACTGCACTCAAGCCTGGGTGACAGAGTGACACCCTATCTCAAAAAAAAAAAAAAAAAAAACACCAAAAAACAAGAATAGTCTCTGAAGTTATGAATGTAGGAGGGAAGCTGTTAGTAAAAAATGGGAAAGACTTTGAAATGAGCAAAAATGATAAATGGATGTTCTTTCTAGGGTACGCTTCCAACTTAACTGGGTCTTTCATTGGCTTTGAGCTATTTACAACTCTCTAAGTTGTAGAAAGCTGATGGTAATGCAAACGATTATTATCCATATAAACTTGAATACATTTTGTCTGGTACTGAATAATTGATTGTTGCTTTGTGACTCTTCACCAGTTTTGCCTCTGTTTATAGATTCATTTTAGTTTTCCAGATTTCCTATTTACATATATCTTCTCAGAATTCTTTGAACAAATTTTAACTTCTTACTGATTCCCTTGTTAATTAATAAGTTAAATAAAACCTTTTACAAGCATTCCTTCTCTATCGGTATGACAGTCATGAATTCAACATGTTTTTGGAAGAAATATGTCTTAACACTAGGGTACAATAGCTGCTTAGTAATTCTCTTATACAACCTTTAGTAAAGGCCACGTTTGGCATTTCACAGGTTTTCTAACAAGACTGACTTCCAGTGACATAATTTTGCAATTATCTAGCCTAATTCATGTCCACAAAGATTTACTGAGCCCTTGTTCCATGCACGCGTATCAGAGATCGGTGAGATCCACTTGGGTCCCATATAGTTCACATGGGTGCAATTACAGCTCCAAGCTTGATGGTGCTGTGTGTTATGCGTAATAATAGAATCCCATGCAAAATGTCTGGGGAGAATGAAGAAGCAATGAATTCCAATGAGACAGAATGTGCTATGCGTTATGAAGAAGGCAGCATTTGAGTTGAGTCCTGTATGTTTTTACTGAAAGTAAGAAGAGGAAAGGGCAAATATTTGAAAAGGCAGTGGGGCATGGAAGGGCATTTTGGCTGGAAAATTATCTCTCAGGTAGGTGGATGCGGGTGTGGATGTGGGTGGGGACATCCCTGCAGGTAAATGGGAAGATGTGAAATTTGGGGCAGGACCAAATTATGAAACCCCTCAATGTCAAGCTTTGGAATCAGGCCAGAGCAGTTAAGACCTATCACAGGTTTTAAAGCAGAGAATGATGTCATTCGATCTTAATAGAAGAGAGAGTTGACACTGTGGTGTCTTAAAATATCCCAGCTGCTAAACTGCTAGAAGAGATTTGTGATATAATCAGTATATTTGGGTTATGTTTATATTAGACAATCTGGAAGGATATACTAGCTGGAATACCCTCTTATTATTTTTGCTCATTTTAAAGTCTTTCATATATATTTCTGATAGTCTCCCCATCATGATCTTAATATTCCCAAGATTATTTTTAATCATGCATTCACAAAAAAAAGACTGGTCTCCCTATCATAATTCTCTTCCTATCAGAGAGTCTGGGAAAGGTCATGAGTATTTTAGAAACCCTGCTAAAGGGAAATTAATTCAGAGATATATTTGGTTAGTATTAATGTCATATATTTTATGACTGTTACTTCCATGGATAATTAAATTAGTGCTAGTCATATCGGTGTAGCAATGTCTTTCAGGAATATTCTTACTACCCACTGTGCTGACCTATCTTGCAACATAATTTCAAAGTTCAGGACCAGAAAGTCTACAGTGATAGAAATGTATCTTACGACTTTCCGCACTATATGTAGTAGGAGAAGCAAGGTACAAGCTCTCCGGAGTGGATGCTAATATCTGGAAAATGACTGATTTGTGTGAAGCTATTAAAAATACGGTATTTTTCTGACTATTTTCGGATTCGATATTTGTGATTTCTTATTCTAATATAATTTTTAAAACTTTCTGCTTTTTTTTTCCTTGAAGAGAGATTCCCAAATTGTATAAATTTTGGCTCCTATAAAACCGGATTCACTCTTGGGTATATGCCAATAGATTTATTATAATACGTTTATGCAACAAAAAGTTTGAAGATGACCTCCAACCCCACTATTGCACTGAAAATCTTGCCAATTTTTTACCAATGACATAATGACTATAATGCCGATGACTATATTTTGTGGGTAATTTTCTCACTTAAAAGTGATAAAAAATACATAAATATATGTACAAAATGCAAAAATTATACAAGTGGTTAAAGTAAGAAGTATAAATTTTCTTTCATCCCACCCTGCTCCCAATTCTACACACTTCTCAATGTGTAATCACTAATGACAGTTTGGAAGATTCTTCTGCACCCCATTCCCTTTGCATTTATGTGTGCATCTATGAGTTTATGTGTGCATTTATATACTTATATTTATGGTATGTGTTTGTGTTTCTATAGACAACTACTATTTTATGTTTTTTATATTACAGAGATAATACTATACATATTCTACTATATGCTTTCATTTAAGAATACCTATTACAGCAGCAGTCCCCACACTTTTTAGCAACAGCGAGTGGTTTTGGGATAAAACTGTTCCACCTCAGATCATCAGGCATTAGATTCTCATATGGAACATGCAATCTAGATCCTTCACATGCACAGTTCACAATAGGATTTATGCTCCTATGAGAATCCAATGCCACTACTGATCTGATAGGAGCCAGAGCTCAGGCAGTAATGCTTGCTCGCTTGCAGCTCACCTCCTGCTATGTGGTCGAGTTCCTAACAGGCAACAGTGGTCTGTGTCCTGGGGGTTGGAGACTCCTGTATTAGAGATTTTCCACGTTGGTATAAACAGAATTACTTCCTTCCTTTTAGTATTATTAATAATGCATAGGATGCAGATACCATAGATTTATGAACCATTACCTTATTGAGAGACAGGTGTCTTCAAATTATTTGCTAGGGTGAACAATGTTGCTTGCATGTGAGCATCCTTACATATACAATGTAACGTACATATATGTTCATTTCTATAAACTCATAGAAGCAGAATTCCTCTTGACATTGGAGAATAAGGAGATCTATGCACTCGTACAATAGGAGGTAAGAATAGAGAGAAATGACAAGCTGAGAAACAAGAGTTAACTGGGGATTAGTCAAAATGAAGAGAGGAAAATCACAGTGAAATGTAGGCTATGGGTTCAAATAGGTCTGGAGGCTAATGAGGGGGATTGAGAAATGTCATGAGATTTGTTCTGGATATTTAAATACCAGCCTGCCTCCTGGACTCAAAGACTTTTCAAAGAGCTCTGTGTGATATTGTGTACCAGGGCCTGGAGAATATCCTCACAATCCGTGGGAAGTTTTGCACAGTAATGGGGACTTTGAGGAAAGTGGCATTTGGCAGATTGTGACTTTACAGGGAGGAAATACTAAGGGAGCCCTTCCCAGAACTATAGGGCACTGATCTCCCCAGGTCTCACACACTGCTTGGTAACTGGGAGTGATTTTAAGTCTTGTACTCTTACAGAAATAATTGCAAAGAAATGACTGAGTGAGGAAAAGCCATAACATCATGTTAACCAAATCAGTGAGATTTTAAGGGAGAAGATGAGTAGCGAGGTCTCCTGTGCCCATAAAGCAGTGGTTCTCAAACCTTTGCTGTTCATTAAAATGACCTGGACAACTTTAAAAAATCTTGATTCCCAGGCCACTGCCCTGACTAATTAAAATTAAATCATAATCTTAGAGGGTGGAACCCAGCATCAGGACTTTTAAAGCTCCCCAGGTGATTTCAAGGTGGCTTAAAGGCTAATGAAATTAGAAATTACCAGCAATGAATATTCATCAGTCACACGGAATTATAGATTATGGATTTTGCCAGTAATGTTCATATCTGGAATATGTCCTCAAGTTATATAGCATTTAGCAAAGATGCTTTTCCTATGCTATGCCACTGCAACTGATTCACTCTCTGATCTTGGAGACTTTTAATATTAGTCAATAAATACATCAGTAGGTGCTAAATCTATGGTATATATTTACTGAGTAAAACTCCATTGCAAATTGCAAATGGAATAACTGGTTCCCATTAGCAGTATTTGTCAAATGTGTTTTTCCTTGGATTTATTTTTTTGGGTGTGAGATTTCCTTGCAATGTCATGGAGATGAAAGCATTAGCATTTCACATAGGATGTCCTTGTCTCTCGGTATAATTCATCATCTAAGGTGGGGAACTGCCTTGTATTCATCTGCAATTATTTCTTGTAATTAGAGCTGCCCCCACATGTAATGCTCTCCCCATGAGATTCCGGGTAATACATTTCAGGGCAAGGATTATTTAATTCTTCCCTGGTGAACTGATCCATCACCCAAGTGTTTCAATTTGTATTGAAAAATGCTACATGGGGTCAGTTCCTAGACGAGTATATCTTGTTCTGTCATTTTGCTGTAAAAAATTCCTAGAAAAATTTCCTTTAAGAAAGTTGGACCTAGTGGCAGTTAAGGAATGAGAAAATACCTAATTTTTTTTTTTTGTGATGTGTATTTTCCTTCAAAGCAAACTTCACCAAGTTTTACACTTAATGTTTCTTTCATTTATTGTCAGCAAGGTTGTGTGCCTATTATGCATTTCTGTCCTCTTTCATTCCAAAGTTTTCTACATTTCACAATATTTTCTGATTTTTTTTTTTTTTTTCTGAGACAGGGTCTCAATCTGTCCCCTAGGCTGGAGTGCAGTGATGTGATCTTGGTTCACTGCAACCTCTACCTTCCAGACTCAAGCAATCCTCCCACCTCAGCCTCCCAAGAAGCTGAGACTACAGGTGTGCGCCACTGTGCCTGGCTAACTTTTGCGTTTTTAGGAGACAGAGTTTCGCCATGTTGCCTAATTTTCTCATATTTAAAAAAAAAAAAAATCCTAAACTTTTAAACATATTCTAAATTTCTCTAAAAAATTCTTTGGGTCGGGCACAGTGGTTCACGCCTGCAATGCCAGCACTTTGAGAGGCCAAGGTTCACAAGGTCAGGAGTTCAAGACCAGCCTGGCCAAGATGCCGAAACCCCATCTCTACTAAAAATACAAAAATTAGCCAGGCATGGTGGCATGCACATGTAATCTCAGCCACTGGGGATGCTGAGGCAGGAGAAATCACTTGAACCCGGGCGGCAGAGGTTGCAGTGAGCTGAGATCGCACCACTGCACTCCAGCCTGGGCGACAGAGCAAGACTCTGTCTCAAAAAAAAAAAAAAAAAAAAAAAAAAAAATCTTGGTGTCATGATCCTAAAAAGTTTTCATTCTTTCTCCCTCCGATTGAGGTTGGATTTGACTTGACTGTCAACTATAGAACAGCCAGTGATGGTTTCCAAAAAGTCACAACTTTCAAGTTTAGAATTCTTAAACCCCTTATTGTGATACGATGTTCTCAGTACTTGGAAACAGCCTTCATCGAAAACGTTCCCTAAACTCACACTGAGGATATCTGCACCTTTTGTGGTTTTTCTCTGTCATTGTGAAGGTAGAAATAGAAGGTTTCTTCTAAATTTGTTAAAAGGAGGACAGCTGAGAGGAGGTGGTGATGAGGAGCAAACTCAGAACAAACTGGAAAGAGGTTAGATGGGGCGGTTAGAGGTTAGATGGCACTAACTCCCTGAATTAGTGCCTGCAGGCAACACCCCTGGTTATGGTGGTAACTCGACTGAACTGTCTTCATGTCAACATAACAATGTATCCATATCTCAGCAGGAAGACCTCTGAGTACCATTTGTCATAATATTTTCTCTCTTCTCAACCTAACCCTTTGGAGTGCCCATGTTTAAACTCTTCCCCACAAATCAACTTTTTCCCCACTTCCCAAGATACTTGGGTAGAAGCTTCCCAGGCAATTACTTTATCAAATAATGCCTAAGTGTCCAGTTTCCATGACTTGTGCCCTCAATTGTCCTTTCCCCCAAATCGCCTCTTTGCAAACTGCTTGGTCTTTTGTCTGTCTCTAATCAAGAGGTGTTTGGAATTGGTTCATTTTTACTCATTCATTTACTTAGTCTTTAGTGTTGATAAACAATTTATGCATTTGATGACAAACCCTTAAGTTTACCAGTTTGCAGAAGAAAAAATACTCATTTTAATCTCTAAAGTGATTATTAAGACCTTGAAAGAATTAGGTTAGTATTAGTGTTAGTTTCTTTCTTTCTTTCTGTTTTTTTTTTTTTTTTTTTTTTGAGACAGAGTCTCGCTCTGTCGCCCAGGCTGGAGCACAGTGGCACCATCTTGGCTCACTGCAACCTCCGCTTCCCGGGTTGAAGCAATTCTTCTGCCTCAGCCTCCCGAGTAGCTGGGACTACAGGTGTATGCTGCCATGCCCGGCTATTTTTGTATTTTTAGTAGAGACGAGGTTTCACCATGTTGGCCAGGATGTTCTCTCCCTCTTGACCTTGTGATTCGCCTGCCTCAGCCTCCCAAAGTGCTGGGATTACAGGCACGAGCCACCGCGCCTGGCCTAGTGTTAGTTTTTCTGTTAGTACTAGCTACTTAATAGGAAGTGGATTTCAGCACTGTGTTTATGTGCTAATAAATAATGTGTAGAGATGGAGATAGTGTGGAAAAATAGACTTTGAAGACTTGGATGGGTGGGACACGAGTAGGGATGAGAAAGTATTTAATGGATACAATTTCCACTATTCAGGGAATGGGTATAATAAAATCCCAGACTTCATCACCACACAATATAGCCTTGTGTTGAAACTGCATTTGTACCCCCCTAAATTTATACAAACAAAAATTGAAAAATGAATTTTGAAACATAAAAGGCAATTTCTTCTTACATAATGGATGATTCCCTCAAAATTTCATCACCATTTACCAAGTATTAGGTTAGTGCAAAAGTTATTGTGGGTTTTTGTGATTAAAAAGGCAAAAGCCACAATTACTTTTGCACCAACCCCATAACTACTCACTCAGTACTAGGCACTGTATGATTTTTCTTTAATCTTGAAAACAATTTTTTGAAGCTAAAGCTGATGAGGACCCTGAGTGTGCACACAGATAGGTTTTTAACCTGGGTCATAGCATAATTGAGGAGATGAAACCCAAAATATGGTCATTCCATGGCCAGTGTCCTGATGCTTCTTTGAACATTTCACCTTCTGTGAATGCATACATGTGAATGTGCTTGTGTGCAAATATACATGAAATAAAAACTTCATAAAACATTAATGTTTACATTATTTGGTGCATTCTGATATTGTATATTGTTTTATTTAGAAATGGTGGTTAACGTTTGCCAAGTTGATTTGATGATCCACTGACGTGAGGTAAAATCATGCATCACATCAAGTGTGTGTTCATGTCATTTTGCTCTTTCTTCCCTTAATGTTAAAATTTTTAGCATTATAAGCACATTAATTGCAAGTCATATGCATTTCCAGTACCCTTGAAATAACAGCAGCAGCATGATCCACTATCTGCATACTTATATATAAGTTTAATGGTTAATTCAACATAATTCAATGGTTAGTTGTTGATTCAAGACAATAAACTTATAGTGGGAAGGCAGGGGTCTGGGCCTGGCTATTGTCTCTCTTCCTGGGCTCAGCTTCCTTCAGTTCCCCATCTGTATCTCACAGGTTAGTCTTAAAAGCAGGTTGGTTGTTCATTTTTCATTTGTTTGGTTTTTGTTGATACAGTGTCTTACTCTGTTGCCCAGGCTGGAGTACAGTGGAGCAATCATAGTTCACTGCAACCTAGACCACCTAGGCTCAAGTGATCCTCCCACCTCAGCCTCCTGAGTAGCCAGGGCTACAGGTAAGAGCCACCATACCTGGTTTTATTGTTTGTTTATTTATTTTTTTATCATTAGTAGAGATGAGGTCTCATTATGCTGCCCAGGCTGCTGTCAGACTCCTGGGCTCAAGCAATCTTTCAGCCTCCCAAAGTGCTGGGATTACAGGTGTGAGCCACCATGCCTGGCTCAGAGGTCTTTTTCTTTTGTTTTGTTTTTTAACCCCCCACCAGTCTCTTGCAACTATGGCTTTGCAACACTTGCCACCATTATCAGCTGGGTTAAATCCTGGTTATCTTTCAAGGCTCAACTCATAAGATGAGCAGTCATGATTATTTGAATTAATACATGGATGCATTGGTAAATATATCCTAACATCAAAACTTTATATCTTTGTCCAGTCCTGGCAGTGTGAGGAAAGCTGCTGGGACATCTTACTTACTTTATTTCTTCATTTTGGAAATCACATTTCCTCATCTGTAAAATTGGAAATATAACTTCCCAAGGTTGCCATGAGAATTAAATGAAACACTAAGTTTGAAGAACTTGGCACATAATTGTTCTTAAATTTTGCAAAAATATGGCAATACCATAGATTGGAGACAGGTGCTAGAGATGGTTAATTTGAGAGAAACAGTAGCTGAATTTTTAGGAATTTCATAAGCTGATTCATAAACCATCAGTAGCTTGATGTTAGGCACAGTGGGTGCATTTATGCCACAGAACTGTGGCAAATACTATAGATCAGGGCTCTCCCGCCTAGACCTGCTTCTTGCCATTTTCTAGCACACCACTGGCTAGAGACTTCAATGGGATGAATACAGGGGTGGCCCTGCTTTCTTTGGAAAGCAGATGCTAAGAGTTTAGTAAGCAGGAGCCTTCATAAGGAGTGACCTTAGGACAACACATGTTGAAGGGAGGGAAAAATTTGGAGTTTGGGAAGCTGAGCTACAGTTCAAACCCCACATGCCTTGCCTGAATGCATGGAGAGGTCTGGGGCTAGAATAGTCATTCAGAACTAGTCATCCTGAGTCATCCTGGAAGATTAGGACTTCAAACTCCTGCATCCACCATCCATTTGACATAGGCCACCCCAGGCAGGGGTATGACCTGGCATGACACAGCACTGCACCTGAGGCAACCCCTAAAAGCTGACAGCACTCCCATCTGCTGGGAAAATGAATCTTCCCTGGCAGGATGATCTGGACAACACATCACAGGGTCCATCAAAAGGGTGAAGGAAATATGTTCTTGCATTTAGAAAGCTCATGGACTGGTGAACTAGACAAAAGAAGAAAAAAAAAAGCAACCCTTGAATAAATTCTACAGGTCAGTGCTAGGACTGAGGAAGACAGGCTCCTGAAGATGTGGGATGTATGAGAACGTGTACATGAAGAGCAAAGAAGAGGGAGGGAAGCAGAGTGTTAAACTAAGCTCTGCTCTTCAGCAGGCAAAGTTGCCATAACAAAGTCACAAAGTCGTTTACTGACTCTGATGGACCGGGAAATGTTATAATGGGGAAGAGAGCAGCAGCTTAGGATGGTGTCTAATACCTATTTGGTGTTCATCAAAGAATATAGTGATGGGTCAACTTGAAACTGTTAGAACAAGGTGCAAGCCAAATAATTCCTTTAAGTGCATGTGCATCTTGCTAGATGGATGGTGCAGATTGGGCATGATTTTTCTTTTCTTCCACATTCCCTAACAAACAATAACATCTTCTGCAGTACAGCAAAGTACAGAATATAATAAATACCCAAACCCAACAAACTCCTCTTCCTTACCTTCAGCACCATTGATTTGAGCACAGCTGCCATGGGGAATTTGCAGCTCAGTGGCAATGCTTGTCGATATAAAAGCCCTAGTCATTTTCCTGCTGACACATGCCCCACTTTCTACCTTCTTTTAGCTAGAAGGAGGGGTAGATGAGAAAACTGACCATGGAGCAGCTGCTGATTTATATTTCTTTTCTGGACCAGGGAATTCATATTGATTAGTTGGATGAATGAGTCTGTCCCTTTGTTTTAAAAGATTAGAGTGAGTGTCTGCCCTTGGAATATATCACAGCTCCATTGTGACATAACGAATAAGATCCACTGTGTTTTTTTGTAAATCTCAATGCCTTTACTATACTTATGAAATACACCTGTCGATGATGCTTAACCTAGTTATGGAAAAATAGGTCTTTAGGGAGTTCTGAAGAATCTGCCAGCAAAGACATCAAAATGTGTTGTCAGATTCTGTCTTTGAGCTCTTTCATGTCGCTTAATATAGTTATACTGAATTTGTCATCAAAGTAGTGGATGGCATATTTGTTACTC
Source organism: Papio anubis (assembly GCF_008728515.1). NCBI lineage: Eukaryota > Metazoa > Chordata > Mammalia > Primates > Cercopithecidae > Papio > Papio anubis. The sequence continues at coordinate 12,991,957 of NC_044993.1, forward strand.
ATCTGAATTCCATTTTCCTCTTATTATTCTGTTGTGGGAGCTCATAATTGATCAAGCTCATGCAAATAACTTTGGCTGAGTTCCTCTTTTCTAAGTCTCACTTGCTTATTGAGGTGCACACAAGGGAAGGAGGGATTTGTGGAGGGGCTACCACAGAGCATACATCTACATTTTAATGGGATATTTGTCTTCAACACTTATAATTAACATGTTTATCAAAACACATGCAATGTTTGTGTTTTCCAGGTATTCTCTGGATGAAGATGACTATTTGGAGGAAATACTTTTTCTATTGGTCCCTTGGCTCTATGTGGATTTTTGAAGGAAAAGATTGACTTTTTAACAAAACTGTATTCAATTTTGAAGGGTTAGGAATAAATTTATTCCCTGGTGCTCAGTTTTGTCTCCTTGAATTTTTCCCTTGGTGCATCCTGGGTTTTTCCTCTGGAGGAGCTCAAAACAAATGTTCATCCTCTTCAACTTGGTAATCCTTCAGATGTGGAAGACAACTCTAATGTTTTCCATTGATTTTTCTCTTCCCCAGATAGACTATATCTAGTTTCTTCAACCACTCATAAATTAGTGATTCGTATTTTCAGGTGTTTAAGCCCACCCGTTGATATCCCCACCAGTGGTCAAGGCTCCAGGAAAGTGCCTAGGGCTCTCCCCACTGCACCAGCTGGAATTCACCTCTTCCTCTCCCGTTGTCCTGAAGAAGTGTGTGCTTTGGTTTCAACATTGCTCCTGTGCTTTCTGGGTGATCTGAGATTATTTTAGCTTCCCTTCCAGCAGTACTCTGAGCCCCTCTTTGTTTTCCAAGTGACCTGGAGACACATCTAATCCCTTTAATATTTCCATCTCAGTAAATTCATACATGGACGGGAGAGAGAACAGGGGCGGGGGTGAAGGATGAGTAAAACGTAGTAGAATACATTTTGAAAAGGGGCCATCATTTTTGTTGCAGTGCTCTTTGAGAGTCAGCGTGTCTCATACAGAGATTTTTCTGAGTGAAAAAATATATACTCCAGATATGATAACTTCTAGGAGCAATTCAACTTCAAGTAATGCATTTTTCCCCACAGTACTCAAGACTTGAGATTTCAGCTCTATTCTCGGCGACTTCTTGGGTGTGTATAGAACATTCATAAATTTCCACAAATGTTCCCAACTCAGACATAAATAATCAAGTTAGGGCTTCATCATTGTAACTCTCTAATGTATTTTTATGAAATTTATAAACTCAATTCAGAGAGCACCCTGTGCCATAACCTGCCTTTTGCCCACTCAGTGGGTAGACATTGGGGTCATTTCACCACCACTTCACATCCAGAACACCATTTACATAGGTTCCACTATTCTTACTTTTAATTATTGGCATGCAGCTCTATTCTAGCCTTGCTTTCAGATGTTCACAGGGCTCTTGTCTTTTGATTCAGTGAAAGGTTCATGCCAAAAAGCACATATTTTGATTTTTTAAATATTGGATTTCTAAGATAGGGCATTCTCTTAAAGAATCAGAATGCTGTAAGTTTCTAGGTCTCTTCAGTTGCCATCAGATTCAATTTCTCAGAAGGTGTGATTATCAGGCTCCGTGTCCTCTGCTGTTCTTGGCATCTTCACCCTCTAATGTTCCTGCTAGATCATTCTTTCTCACCTTCTCCACAGCATCATATTCAGTTAATAGATGGCAACTGCGATTAGTATGAAGCAAAAACTAGTGCCAAGCATCCAATGGATAAAATAAAACAAACAGGATTGGAAGCAGATGAGGCGATGAAAAAGCACAGATGAGTGAGACTTGCTCAACACTAAAAATTAAAGATGTAAGGACACATAAAGCTGGAAAATATGGAGCTGTCTCCGTTTCCCTTACCATGCACCCCTGGAAAAATTTGAAACAAGGAGTTTTGCCCAAAGCCAGTCTCATTGACAGTGTCCAAGGATTCCCAATAAGCTTCCCAGATATCCCGATTCTCAAAGGCTTTTCCTGTCCCAATTGCAACAATTGACTAAAACTCTCTTTGCATACTCGGCTCTCTCCCCCTAACCTTGGATTCTTGAAACTCAGAAGACCCCAAAGCCTGCCCTAGAAGATCACAGTACTTCCTACTCACCCCTTACTTCAGATATCTCCTAGAAAATGCCAGCTAATTGCTTGAGTTTTCAAACTTACCATTACTTTCTGCTATGGTTTTTTGTTTATGTATTTATTTATTTATTTATTGAGATGGAGTTTTGCTGTCACCCAAGGCTGGAGTGCAGTGGCGAGATCTCGGCTCACTGCAACCTCTGCTCCTGGGTTCAAGTGATTCTTCTGCCTCAGCCTCCTAAGTAACCAGGACTATAGGCATGTGCCACAATGCCTGGCTAATTTTTTGTAGTTTTAATAGAGACAGGGTTTCACCATGTTGGCCAGGCTGGTCTCCAACTCCTGACCTGAAGCAATCCACCCGTCTGGGCCTCTCAAAGTGCTGGGATTACAGGCGTGAGCTACCACTCCTGGCCGGTTTCTTTGGTTTTAATCCTGCTCTGGATCATAAAGTGACTCTGATCTCATCTCTGCAATGTGGGTCCAAAGTGGCTCTAGCTATCCTGGCTTATGTCAAGAACAGGTCTGCAGTTTGAGTACCCCAGATTTTCTTGCTTTTATTAAGACTGCAGTGCATGTCAGCCCACTCAAAAGTGAGCAACCTTAGGCCTATATGTGTGCCTGAGCACTCTGAGAAAAAAAAAACCACAAGGAACTCTGGTTTTATATCACGACCATCCTATGGTATAAGTGGGTGAAATGAATCTAAACAGAAATTAAACTCTGAGTGTAGGAAGAGGCTATGAAGTGTCAGACACTGTCTAAAAGCTTGTGGAGGAGTGTAAGTCATGGTCCTTGGCCATCCCTGTGCTTATAACCTAGACAAGGAGATAAGCCATGAGTGGGAAAAGCAACAGCCATATATTACAGCAGCAGTAACGAGGAGGTACTAAGGAGGGAGAGACATGGAAGAATTATGGGCCATCTTTATCAGTCTTATTTAATCCTGATTTATGAAAAACTTGTTATCTGTAGGAGTGAACTTTTGCAATCTGGCTGATGAATGACTAGGCTTTGTGATGTTACAAATGTGAGCTTCCTCGGTAGGAAGGATCATTAATAGATTAATGCAAAACACATTTTCCAGTGAAAACACGCTAAAAATGGTGGTTAGTTCTCCAGAAACCAATGAAACTCAAAATATAACTGAAATATTATGATGTTGTATTACAGGTTTTCATTCCATACTGAAGGACTAAGCCTTACATATTTCAAGTCACTTGGTAGCAGTCTTTCTTTTTGAGATAGAGTGCAGTGGTACCATCTCAGCTCACTGCAACTTCCGCCTCCTGGGTTCCAGTGATTCTCCTGCTTCAGCCTCCTGAGTAGCTGGGACTACAGGCGCATACAACCATGCCTGGCTATTTTTGGTATTTTTGGTAGAGATGAGGTTTTACCATGTTGGCCAGGCTGATCTTAAACTCCTGACCTCAGTTAGGAGTTAGGAGTTAGAGTGTTAGGAGCACTCTATAGGTCTCGAATCTCAGGATTTACTCTTCTTGCTCCCCAGTCATGAAACAGTATTATTTTTTTCTCTCTTCCCTCTTAGACCAACACACACTGTTTCTGGAGGTAGTGGAAACGCTGGAAGAAGGTCTTTGGTTATTCGAAAACTGAAAGGTTACTGCAGAGGAAAGGTTGGGGGTAGTAGAATGAGTTAACTTCAGTAGTAACACAGGATCTATTGAGTTGAGAGTGATCTAAAAAGTAAGGTCACGTATTTCAGTAACAAATAGTTATAAGCTATACTCTCTGTTTTACCATGACTCCAAAAAGTCAGAACATGTCTGTTAATCTACACTTTTCCACTTTTAAAAATGACTTAATACGTATTTTGTTATCTCATTTAGTTTAATGGGCTAATTGGGCTCAACAGAACAGTTCTTCTGCAGCTCTGGCCTGGGATGTCCCATGTAGTTGTCACCTGGCAACTAAAGCTCTACTCATCGGGAGGGTTGATGGAGGTGCTGGGACAACTGGGCCTTTCACCATCTATATATAGTATCTCAGTGTTTCCTCTCTAGGTAGCATCTCTCCGTGGTTTCTCCAAGTGAACTCTCCAGCAGAATATGTTGACTTCTAAATGATGTTTCTGGGCTCCCAAAAGGTAAAGCTGCTACAACTCTTTAAGACTTTGGGTAGCTTCTGTTGCATGGCTTCAAGTTCACTGTTCTCATCAGTGTCTTATGTCAAGAACAGATCTGAATGTTGGGCAACCCAGATTTCCTTGCCATCAGATTAATTTCTCATAAGGTGTGATTATCGGGCTCTGTTTATCTGTCATTAAACTCATCAAGTGCACTATTCATTTCAGATCTTGCATTTTTCATCTCTGACAGTCCTACTTGGTTCCAGCCTACCCATTTCTCTTTTTTATTATCTTTTTCTTTAAATTCTCAGCCTGTTCGTTATAAAGAGTGTTTCAATTGTCTTACACAATTCTATCATCTTCGTCATTTACGGTATTTTGTTGACTGATTTTATGCCCAATATGGATCCCATTTTTCTGTTTATTTCTAGTATTTTTTATTAGCCAATGGACATTGTGAGATTTTAATTTTTCAGTGCTTTTTTTTTTTTTTCCCTTAAGGAGTGTTAGACTTTGTTGAGGTGGACAGTTAGACTACTTGAGAATAAATTGAATCCTTTTAAGGCTTATTTTTAATCTTCTTAATGGTAATTCTGGAGTAGGGTGACCCATTGTCCTAATTTGTCTGGGACTGTTTTTCAGAGATGCAAGATTTTCAGTGCTAAAACTTCAAAAATGATGGGCAAACCCAGGCAAGTTGTCTCATCTTCAAACTCTAGAACAGACTTTACTAAACTTCTGAAAAAGTTACTTAGAAAGTATAATTTTCAAGATTCTGTAGGCTAAAAGGGAGTTCATTCTACCTTTTACATTAACTGGTAGTAACCTGGGCAGAACACTCAGTTAGGAATTTATTTTACCTAATAATTTTGAAGGCATTGTTTTGTTGCTTTTGGCTTCTAGTATTGTTATTAACGACACTAGAACCTTTGGATGTGCCCAGTTTTTGTTATTTGCTTTGCTCTTCTTGGAGTCTGTAGGTTATTTCTTCCTCCCCTCCATCACCTGCCAAAACCGCCCACGCCCACCCGCCCACCAATAATATGTCTTGGTCTGAGTCTGTATTCTCATTATCCCCTTCTTCTGGCAATATGTATCCATCAGTTCTAGGGAATTTTCTTGTGTTTATACACAAATTCTCTATCTCTGGCACTTCTGATCACATGTTAGGCCTCTTGAACCCTTCTAATTTTCTGATTTTTTTCAATATTTCCTCATGGAATTGTTCTAATTTCTGAAAGATGTCCTCAGCTAAATTTCTAAATTTCCTATTGAGTTTTTCATAAGTATTTTCAGGGACCTTCTGTATGTATTTCCTTTTTCATACCATCCTTGTTTCCTGGCTCTACTGTTTTCTCTTGACTCTCTCAGGATAACCATGAGGGTTTTGATTTTAAATTGTACTCTCCCTGTATCATTTCCCACTCTTCTCAGAGAATATAAAGTGTTAGTCTTTTTGCAAGTATGTGGCAAGAATCTGGGCATCTGTCTATCTCCTTCAGAGTTTCAACTCATATTCCTACTTTTACCCCCATCCTTTCATGTTCATTTTCTGGCAACGTGGGCATTCTGGGTATAAATTCAATTTTTCTCCATTTTCCCCAATGCAGTCTTATTCAGCTTCTCAAGCACGCCAAGTTCATGAACACTCTTCATGTTTCCCAGCCTCTGAAATATGGTTGTTGTTCTTCCTTTTTCCATCCTCCAAGTTCTTGTGTTTCAATGTCTAAAAATATCTTAACTTTCATTTTAATGTAATGAGAAAAGATGCAAATATTTCTGTGTGTTCATTATCCCGTTTGTGTTTAACATTATAATCTGTAATTTTTTCCTGTTAGCCAAATGTTTAATAGATACATCTTAGATATTTTATTTAAACATTGTTTGGGCTTACCCTTGATGGGAAATTAAAAAACAGATTCCTAAAGATCTTAAACACACTTTTAAATTTCTATAGAAATCTGAAATTAATAATTTTTAATTTCTATAAATTCACATTTATAATACAAATTAAAAGTTATGAATCAATATTTAATTGGAAATGGGGAGTATTATAACAGAAATATTATTATAGTCATGTAATAAAAATCAAGTTAAATGTCAAATCCAAATTTTAGTCCCAACTGTAATTCCCAGATTACAAGTATTGGTGTAGCGTATTTTTGCAAATCATATTTTTATTTTTTTTTTGAGATGGACTCTTGCTCTGTCGCCAGGCTGGAGTGTAGTGGCGTGATCTCAGCTCACTGCAACCTCCACCTCCTGGGTTCAAGCGATTCTCCTGCCTCAGCCTCCCAAGTAGCTGGAACTACAGACACGTGCCACCATGCCAAGCTAATTTTTTGTATTTTTAGTAGAGACAGGGTTTCACTATGTTGGCCAGGTTGATCTTGAACCCGTGACCTCAGGTGATCAGCCTGCATTGGCCTCCCAGAGTGCTGGGATTAATAGGCATGAGCTACAGTGCCTGATCACAAATCATGTTTCTTAATACAAGTCTAAACTCATTGCATAGTTTCAAGTGCTAAATTCTTAGATAAAGTTAAACTGTTTTAGTTGTGCAAATTAAACTAATCTACCATCAGGAAGGATACAAAGAAGCTGACATGTATTTTCTGATTTGTTCTTTTCTCACTATGGACACTGCTAGTAACATATTCATTTGGAGAGAAACATTACAATGTTATTTCTCAGTGATGGAAATCAAAGATGCAGGAGACAGAGTTGAAAGCTGGAGCAGGATGCATTTTGAGATGGCCAGACTGCTGAGTAAAATGGCTTATTGCTTTTTAAATTGCCTTATATTTTCTCCAAATTCTTAAACAGGCCCTAGAGAACAATTCATCCTATGTCTTTCAAAACTAGCTACTTTAAGAAATGCTGATTTAGTTTTTCAGTCAAAGTTGCAACAGTTGGAGAAGATGATTTAAGATTTTGGCCTTACTGTTAGTGTGAGCTACCAGGCAGCAGGCCTCTCTGGTTTGTTCCAAGAGGGACAAACCTCTTCGATACCAAGAAACTCTGAACAGGTATAAGAAAAACAATTCAGAGTTCATCATTCTTTTCTTGTAACTTTCTGGGTTCAATTCATTTCATTCTTTTTCTGGGTGCCTCTCTATTTTTCTTTTTAGTGTTCTGATTTATACCTTTTATTTTATTTGGGTCAATTTCCCCCTTCCAAACCAATTCAGTCCAATTCATTCTAACCTAATCCAATCGACTTAAATAAGCATTCATGATGTCAACCTGACCTTCACTTCCAGTCAGAGAAAATCAGATGGGAGCTCACATACGTCTGGGTTCCAAGTGTTCACATTTACTTTAATTTGTACTTGTTCTGTCTTCCTTCGCTCTTGAGAGGATAAAGTGCTCGTCTAGCACTAATACCTCTACGAGTATCTCTACCTTTCATCTTCTCCCTTGAATGAGAAACTATCTTCTTTACCTTGCCTTTGTTTATACATTCATCCTCTCCTACTCAACTAGTCCTTACCATCAGCTTCTATATGTGCTCAGAATTTTTTCACGTGAAACAAAAACAGAAATATTCTTTCCCAGTTCCACTGTCTTGGTAGAGCTTTGCCCTGTTTGAGTCCACTCATCTAGAATGCATAGTCTGAAGCTGAGGTTTCCACTTTCTCTCCACCCACTCAGTACTAAATCCAGCCCAATATGTCTTCTATGCTCATCACTCTACTGAAGCCACCAACATCGCAGTATCACAGGATCTAGCGGACATTTTAGGTTCTGTTCTTCTTGACTTCTCTGCAGTATTTCACACTGATGCCCATTCTCTCCCTGAAATACCATCTTGCCTTGGCTGCCTCCTGCGTGTTTTGCTCTTCTCTCCCTGTATTCTTTATGCATGAATTTGGAGGAGTATATGTCTCCAAATATTCCTCATGGCATTTCCCGGACCCCCTTTCTTCCCACTTTGCAAACTCTTCCTCAGTGGTCTCATTCAGGCACATGACTTTAAGTACAAACTACATAGAATATACTCAGGTTTATACCTGACACCTAGGCTTTCTGCACCCTTCAGATCCATGTGTCTAATTGCCTATTCATCTCACTGGGAATGTAAATCAACCTGCCCACAATTGAATGCTTCATCTTCAGTGACTAAGTAAAATTCACTTTTTACATTGACCCATCTTCATAAGAAGCCTGTCCTTCTACCCAATTGCATAAATTTAGGGTCTTCTGAGTCATCCTCAACACCCTTCTCCTGCACGGTCATATACAATCACTGGGTACTGTGAGTTTTAATTTAAAACATTTCTTGAATACACATACTTCTTTCCATCTCTGCTGTCACCTGTTCTGCCCCTCCAATACCGCTTTGTTCAAGCAAACATCATCTCTTTTGTCTGGATAGCAGCAATATAGCCTTCTACCTCTTTGCTCACATCCTCTTCAATGTCTCTTTCAGTCCCAATCCTTGAGTCGGAATAATCTTTTGAAGGATAAATCTTATCATTGTCATTCCCGTACTTATAATGGTTTAAGAGTTTCCTGTTGTTCTTTGAATAAAGGTGACATCTTTACCTTTTCACAAAAGCTCTGCATAATCTGCTCCCACGTCCACACCAAGGACTCATTTCGCTTTCTGCTTCAGCCACCCTGGCTTTTAAAATTCCTCAAACACAACCTGTTAATCATTTTACAGATTATTTGCATGTGCTTCTTCCTCACCTTAGAAAGCCTCATTGCTCTTCTTGAATGGTTAAATCCTCCTCCTTTAGATAGCAGATTTATCATTATTTCTTGAGGAGCACCTTTTCTTAATCCCTTTGATTTGGCACAATTTCCCTATTTATGGTCCTGTGTGCAGTTGATGCAGTGGTGCACAACCAAGATCACCCCTTAACTAAAGGATGAGTTACTTCCATCTGCTGGGAATATTGGCTGCTGATGGCTCCCTGGCTGCCCCTCTTCAAGCCTTGCCCTCAGCCAAAGGGTGCTATTCCATTCAAGATTATACCTTACTCATGGAGACAAGCCCATGTCCAGTGATAGGTCAGTAGAGGAGCGGGGGTTATAAACTCTTGCTTCCTTCTCTGAATTTGGAACGTCTTCCTAAGATCATCCTAGCTCTAGTCCTGCCCATCACATTGGCTAGGGCCTCTGCTGTGATTGCTTAACTGTTCACTATCTCCCTCCTCTCATTCCTGCTTCTCAGCCTCTTATGCACGTTGTACCAAGAGCATTCTCCAATAAACCTCCCATATACATATCACTTATCTCCCATGAGGCCCAACCAAAGGCACTGTGTGCTTCTCCTTCCAATGTCTATCATGTCTGTAAATATATAACATTAGACTGCCTGCCTTTGAATCTTGGAGGTGCGGCTTAATAGTTCTGTGATCTTGTGCAAATAACTTATGTCACTTCTGTTTCTGGTTCCTTACCTATTTCATTGTGAGAATTAAACTGCTTAGAATAGCATCTAAGTCAGTTAGGGCTACTTAACCAATTACCATAGATTGGACGGCTTAAACAACAAACTTTTTTTTATGGTTCTGGAGACTAGATGAGCAGCATGGCCAGCATGGTAGTATTCTCGGTGAGAGCTCTCTTCCTTGTCGTGTCTTCACATGGCCTTTCCATGGTGCATGCATGAAGTGAGAAATACTTGCTTTTCCTCTGTTTTTTGCAAGGGCAGTAATCCCATCATTGGCACCACATCTTTATGACTCATCTGACCCTAATTATCTCCCAAAGACCCCGCCTGTAAATACCATCACATTGGAGGTTAGTGTTTGTACATAAATTTGGGAGTGGAGGACACATTCAGTCCATAGCAAACAGTATGTTCAGCATATAGTAGATTCTCAGTGATAGCTACTAATATTACTATTATTCCAAAGGAATTTATTGCTTTTATCTAGAGAGAATCTAAAATATAAACAACTTTAGGAGGTTCCACCTTAAACCAAAGTTTCACAGGTGTGTTATTGCAAAAACACTGATCCCATAAGATGAGACACAGATGAAGTATTCTTTGTTTATACAAGTGTGAGAAGAGCTCACAAATCTCACACCTGGAGCCTCAGGGCACTGAAACTCCAGAAAAGTTTAGAAAAATAATGTGCTTCATCTTTTATAATCCAATGGTCCCAACACTCAGACTATAGAGACACCTCCTCAAGTAACATCTACCAATCCTTTGCAAATCAACTAACGCTCTTAAGCAGAAATTGAATAAGGCAGATTTAATGTGATTGTATGGCAGGGAGGGACAAGGGAGCTGAGAGGGGCTACTTTTGCTTCGTTGACATGCTCTGCCCTTCCCTGGCCTTGCCAGTGTCCCTGTAACCCACTCGAATGTGACTGCACAGGCCATCACCAGAGACACCTGCATCCAACATAAGGCAGCAGCCCAAGGCAAGGTAAATTACTGGATGAGTACTTGGTCTTCTAAAGTCATAAATTGCCTAAGATCTCCTTTTCTCAATGTAAGCAAAGGCATCCAGCAGAGGGGCTTGTTATGTCCTGCTGCTGTGGACAGTGTGTGGTGCCTGTTCTGGGCTTGTTATCAACATTTCCTGATCACAGTGACTGATGAGGCACTCAGTATGAGTCTGGTTTGTGCTGCAGGGAATCCCACACCCAACTGACAAAGCTTTCTCATTAAACAATTACTTTTAATAAACTCTACTGACTTAAACACACACACACAGAACTTTCTTTTGGATAAGCAAATCTCCCTTTTACTGAATAAGAGAACATATATGAGTAGTAATTTGTGTGTGTGTTTGTACTAGAGATGAAAGAAAATGGAGGAAACAGAGAGAAATACAAAAAAGCACTAAAATATGAGTGGGTGGGTGACTTACTTCTAAAAATGTTGAAAGCCTCTTTTCCCAAAAGTTTAAGAAAAGGTTATATATACATACAAATCTCAACTGAATGTGTCACCCCAAAATTCATATGCTGAAACCCTAATTTCAATGGAATGACATTTGGAAATGAGGCCTCTTGGAGGTAATTAGATCATGAAGATGAAGTTTCATGAATGGGATGAGTGCCCTTCTAAGAAGAAGTCAGAGAGCTAGTAGCTCTCTTTCCACCATGTGAGGTTGCAACAGGAAAAAAGCCATCTGCAAACTAGGAAGCACCAGACACCAGATCCACCAGCACCTTGATCTTGGACTTCCCAGTCTCCAGAACTTTGAGGAATAAATGTTTGTTGTTCGAGCTACTCAGTCTACAGTAGTTTGCTATAGCAGCCTGACCTAAGACAGGAATATATACAGGTGTACCTCATTTTATTGCTGTTTCTTTATTGAACTTTGCAGATATTGCTTTTTTTAAAAAAAAAGAAAATTAAAGAATTGTGGCAACTGTATGTCAAGCAAGTCCATTGGTGCCCTTTTTCCAATAGCCCGTGTGCACCTTGTGTCTCCATGTGACATTTTGGTAATTCTCACAATATTCAAACTGTATTATTATGTCTGTTATTGTGATCTGTGATCAGTGGTTTCTCATGTTTCTACTGTAATTGCTTTGGGGCTCCGTGAAAAGCACCCATATAAGATGGCAAATTTAAACAATAAATGTTGTGTGTGTTCTGACTGCTCCACTGACCATCTGGTACCCAGTCTTTCACCCTCTCCTCAGGCCTCCTTATTCCCCAAGACACAACAATATTGACATTAGACTAATTATTAATGTTACAATTGCCTCCAAGTCTTCAAGTGAAGGAAAGGGCTGCACGTTTCTCAGTGTAAATAAAAAGCTGGAAATAATTAAACTTAGTGAGGAAGGCACGTTGAAAGCCAAGAGAGGCTGAAAGCTACGTCCCTTGCATTAGACAGTTAGCCAAGTTGTGAATGCAAAGGAAAAGTTCTTAAATTAAAAGCGCTACTCCACTGAACACAAAAGTGACAAGAAAGTGAAACCGCGTGATTGCTGGCATGGAGAAAGTTTCAGTGGTTTGGAGAGAAGATCACATCCGTCAAAGCCTAATTCAGAGGAAGGCCTAATTCATTAAGCCAAAGCCTAATTCAGAAGAAGGCCTTCATTCTCTTCAAATCTATGAGAACTGAGGGAGGTGAGGAAGCTGCAGAAGAAAATTTGGAAGCGAGCAGAGATTGGTTCATGAAGTGTAAGAAAAGATGCCATCTCCACAACACATAAGTGCAAGGTGAAGCAGCAAGTGCTGATACAGGAGACGCAGCAAGTGATCTAGAACATCTAGCTAAGATCATCGATGAAGGTGGCAACACAAAACAACAGATTTGCAATGTAGATGAAACAACTTTTTGTTGAAAGAAGATACCATCTAAGACTTTTATAGGTTTAGAAAAGTCAACGCTTGGCTTCAAAACTTCGAAGGAAAGGCTGACTCACTTGTTAGGGGCTCATGCAGTTGGTGACTTTAAATGGAAGCCAATATTCATTTACCATTCTAAAAATTCTGGGACCTTGAGAATTATGCTAAATCTGGGTGGGACACAGTGGCTCATACCTGCAATCCCAGTGCTTTGGGAGGCCAAGGCAGGAGAATTGCTTGAGGCCAGCAGTTCAAAGTTATAGTGAGCTATAACCGGGCCACTGCACTCCAACCTGGGCCACAGAGCGAGACGCCGTCTCAAAAAACAACATTTGTGATTCATGGGAGGAAGTCAAAATACCAACATTAACAGGAGTTTGGAGGAAGTTGATTTCAGCCCTCATGGATGACTTTGAGGGTTTCAAGACTTCAGTAGAGGAAGAACTGCAGGTGTGGTAGAACAGCAAGAGAACTAGAATTGGAGCCTGAAGATGTGACTGAATTGCCGGAGTCTCATAATAAAACTTGAATAGATGAGGACTTGCTTCTTACAGAAGAGCAAAGAAAGTGATTTCTTGAGATGGAAACTACTTCTGGTGAAAATGCTGTGAACACTGTTGAAATGACAACAAAAGATTTAATCGACAGAAACTGAGTTGATAAGGTATTGGCAGGGTTTGAGAGGATTAACTCCAATTTTTAAAGAAGTTCTACTGTGGGAAAAAATGCTCGCAAATAGCATGACATGCCGTAGAGAAATCTGCTATGAAAGGAAGAGTCCATCAGTGTGACAAACTTCACTGTTGTCTTATTTTAAGAAAATGCCATGGCCACGCCAACCTTCAGAAATCCCTACCCTGATCAGTCAGCAGCCATCAACACCAAGTCATGACCCTCTACCAGCAAAAAGATCAAAACTCACTGAAAGCTCCAATGATTATTAGCATTTTTAAGAAATAAATTATTTTTATAATAAAATTAACACATACTTTTAAAAGACTGTAGAGTATAAACATAGACTTAATAGACTGTAGTAGAGTAAAAACATAATTTTTTTTAATGCACTGGGAGACCAAAAAATTTGTGTAATTCATTTATTGTGATAGGTACTTTATTGCGGTGGTCTGAAACCAAACCAGTATACCCTGAGGTATGCCGGTATCTGGACTTTGGTTGATGCCAGGCATTATATTATACTGTTGATAACACAGAGCTCCAGCTTAATTCAGTCTTGCTTTCCATGGAAAAGTCCTTCTGGGAAGGCATTGATTCTTCTCTTTACCTTTCTAGAGCCCAGTTAATCCAAATCCATAAAAAAGTCATTATATCTTTTGAAGGGCATTCTCCCCTTGCCATCTGGGCTTTTACTGAGGTTTTTCTGTAGGACACTGACTATCTTGGTCTTGATGGCACTTTGTGACTAAATAGACCATCAGGGGTTCTCTGTGGACCTACATCTCAAGTTTTTCAGCTATATTAACTTCCTTTTCAAATACTTTTTAAAAACAATTTAATTTTCCTTACAAGATGTCTTTTTCCCCTAATAGTTTCATAGCCGCTCTCTCTCTCCTTTATTCTTCTAAGCATAAAGAGTAGCAGTCTAATGGGCTTCTGGAAATCAAAGAAATTTAAGTCTGTAAGATTTTTTCCCTTGATCCCAGGGGAAATTTTCTTTTTCTTTTCTTCTTCTTCTTCTTTTTTTTTTTTTTTTTTAAGACAGAGCCTGGCTCTGTCGCCCAGGCTGGAGGGCAATGGCACCATCTTGGCTCACCGCAACCTCCGCCTCCTGGGTTCAAACTATTCTCATGCCTCAGCCTCCAGAGTAGCTGAGACTACAGGCACGCGCCACTACACCTGGCTAATTTTTGTATTTTTAGTAGAGACGGGGTTTTGCCATGTTAGCCAGGCTGGTCTCGAACTCCTGACCTCAGGTTATCCACCTGCCTCAGCCTCCCAAAAATCTGGGATTACAGGCGTTAGTCACTGGACTCAGCCCCCAGGAGAATTTAAGCAAATCAGTATTGGTCTTATGGAAAGGGGAAGTTTAATATAGACCGGTGCAATCCATCAATGTGAAAGATGATTCCAGCTATTCCTCAAAAGGAATATGGAACAGAAAAGTGTGAGGTGAGGGATGGAGTTCTCATGCACCAGGATGCTTTCCAGTTCAGTATAAAAGCTGGGCTCTTCCAAGAAGTACAGTCAGACCTATCACATTCATCCATCCACTCTTCTGTTCAACTGTTTGTCCATCTATCTATCCATCTACTAATTCATTCATTCCTTCGAATCCACATGGATTGAGGTCAAAAACAAATAAAACTACATTATACATATTCACCATTTTCAGCTATGAAAGACGGATTTTTCCACTTCTTCACTGTTAAATGTTGGGTAATCAAGAATTGATAGCTGATGAAGCATCCTAACTATGGTTAATTCTTCGAAAAAGAATATTCTTTAGAAAATATTTATTATCTACCTACTGACTTCAGGAGGTGGCTTAAGTCTTTTGCATGATAGAATGGAAGTGAAAATAATGTTTCGGGAAATGTCAAGCACCGCTAAATAGTAATCCAAGTATAGAATTATTATACAACCTGATGTTTCAGAGTCAGGCAGGAATTTTAAATAATAATAATAAAAAAAATAACAGAGTAAAAGACATGCCATCCTGGAAAATTCTCTTACTGTCTCTGACCATCACCAACATTTTTCTAATAATAGCTGAAATAATTGACCTTTCCAAGACTTATTGGCACTTCCAGGTGCTAATATAATTGCACTGAGAAACTTACAGGTTTCTTTTCATATTAAAGTTAGCTTGCAGGTTCATGAGAACTCAGCTCATGAAGTGTCCACCCTCATCGCTAGCAAGTAATGATTTATCTCTTTCAAAAAACAGTTATTAAAGTGTAGACTCTTACTATAAACTTCAGACAGCTTCCTTTTTGTTGGATTAAAGGATAGCTAAATTAAGGCCTTTAAAAAAACTTTCCATTTTGAGAACATATTCTTGTCTTCTAGTTCTTGTTAATTATGAACAAAACACAGTAGAATAAACACAGTAAAGCAAAGGAAAATAAACCATAAAGGATTAAAAAGGAAAAGAAAAAGAGGCAAACTAAAGAACAGTTTTGAAAGCAATGTTATTTTTTATTATTTGGTGCAGAAAACTGTGAAGCACATAAAACAATCTACAGGAAGTGGGAAAGATTTCTTCTCATTACTGGCCTTGAGGCAATTTTTTAAGCTGCCATAAACTGACAAACAGACATGATGGATATCATTATAAAATACACTGAGTTGGAAAATGGAGTACAGAATGAAATGGTCCACATCAAAGGGGGAAAAAAAAAATAAGTCCCCCAGAGTTCTCCACAGGGTGAATAGCTCCAAGACTGTTAAAGACTGACATCACAAAATTAGCCCTAACCCTGCATGATTTTTTTTTTTCTGGAAGATCATATGACCTTTTCTTTATTACTTATATCTTGTGGTTCCGAAATTCATGTCAAGACTTACTAAATAAAATTAAGGCTACTAGCCCCAATCGTGTACTTTCATAGACAATGACTATAACGAATTTCCTTCCTACTTAGATAAAGCATATCCAGGGCAAAAAACATTAATGCTGATTTCCTCAGTGTTCAAACTCATTGCGGGTGGGGATGGGGAATGTGTGCATTAACTCTTTTAGGCCTACCAGAACCATTATGTTCTTGTGAATACCAAATTATTCCAAAAGGGAGAACTACAATTCCTCTAACACCTCTATGCACCCCTTTTGTACTGAGGCCTCACAGTTGGTCAGTCAAGGGCCAGTTCTGCAGAACTCACTCCCCAGTTCCCACAGCAGAGCAGATGGGCCACAGCAGACACAGACAGCTGTGCAGTTACGACAACACTGTGATGTGATTGGAAAACAAGTCTGCTTCAAACCCCAGCCCTGCTCTGTGGGGAGGGCTGAACTCTGTAGACTCTGGCCAGATCACCTAAGTTACTGGCACTTGCATTTTCTCATTAAAATGGGTACAACAAAGTCTACCTCACATGATTATTGCATGAAATAAGATAAGTTATGTATCAGGGACATAATTATTACATATGTGCAACTAAGGGTGTCTTTAATAGGATGTTCATGGTTCAGGGTTGCATATAGTAAATAACCCATAATCTATAGATTTATAAAATACAACTTCCCAAAAAAGATTAAACAGGGCTGTAAAGTGGAGTTGCTTCATAACTAAACATTTACTCCTGTGTGCAATAATATGTCACTGATCTCAGAGACTTCATCTTTTCTAGCCTGAGAAAGGATGTCCTAAAAAGGAAGGAAGGACCTGGTGGCAGGGTGGGGTGGTCGCCCTCTTCCTGTGTCCCATACCTGTTCCTATTTTGTTGGAACATCTGCTTGTTCACTTTTTCTTTTTTTTTTTTTTTGAGATGGAATTTCACTCTTGTTGCCCATGCTGGAGTGCAATGGCGCAATCTTGGCTCGCCGCAGCCTCCACCTCCCGGACTCAAACAATTGTCCTGCCTCAACCTCCTGAGTAGCTGGGATTACAGGCATGTGCCACCATGCCCAGCTAATTTTATATTTTTAGTAGAGACAGTGTTTCTCCATGTTGGTCAGGCTGGTCTCGAACTCCTGAGCTCAGGTGATCTGCCCGCCTCGGCCTCCCAAAGTGCTGGGATTAGAGGCGTGAGCCACCATTCCCAGCTGCTTTTTCATCTTTTTAAAAGTATTAGTAAAGCTTGATAATGGGTAAGAGCTTCAGGTCTCAGCTTCCATTAATCTAAATGGGACTAATAATGCCTGCCTTATTCATCTTAGTTCTTTTCTGGTGGAAAATGTACCAGAGATAGAAGTAGTTTAAAAAGTCATACGTTTAACCAAGGCATACGTATTAAAAGCAACATTCATAAAACATATACAAATCCTGGGTTCCAGGAACACTTGTCATTGTGGACTTCCCTAATCGCAACACTTTCTTCCTCCCTCTGTTAACTATTCCCAGCAGACTTAAAGCTTTTCTTTTTTAGCTTTTTCCTTCTAGTCTTGTATTAAAGTGAGACCAGGAAACATGCCCTTTTCATCTCTCATTTTTCCATTACCTACAAAAATGCCTCATTCACAGTGGGGCTCCAAAAAAGCTTTGAAAATGGAACATTTTTACTGCAGTGTTTCATGTTAAGCACCTCACACTTCACAGAAATCCTCCTCTCTGGGATATTGTTTAAAGGAGATCTTAATAGGTGCCAAGACAGTGATGGTGCACGGAATTTTCCGAGCTAGAGGAGAACTTGAATACCATGAATTCTGCACCATTATTTTTTTTAGGTGGTTAATTCCCAGTGAGAAGGAGTGGATGACTCAGAGTTACCTAACTAGAAAACGACTGAGCCAAGACTGAAAATTAGCTACCTTCACTGCCATTGTTGCCCCTTCAGTATTATTATCTCATGTAAGCATTTAGAAGTTTGATAGGTAAAGCATGAGATGCCTGTCAGGTATTTCTAAGAGTGTGTGGTAAAAATGAAGAAAAATTGTGGAATCTAATACGTAAAATATTTTACTTTTGGACAATATTAAATTGTAATGTTTTTTGTTTATTTTTAAGACAGAGTCTCGCTCTGTCGCCTGAACTGGAGTGCAGTGGTGTGATCTCTGCTCACTGCAACCTCTGCCTCCTGGGTTAAAGTGATTCTTCTGCCTAAGCCTCCGGAGTAGCTGGGATTACAGACGCCTGCCATCATGCACGGCTAATTTTTGTATTTTTGTAGAGATGGGGTTTCACCATGTTGGCCAGGCTGGTCTTGAACTCCTGACCTCAGGTGACTCGCTTGCCTCGGACTCCCAAAGTGTTGAGATAACAGGCATGAGCCATTGCACCCAGACTAAATCATGACGATTTAGATAAAAGCTATACAATGTGGCCGTGGGTATACTTTATTACCTGCATTCATTGGATAGTTGATAGCATCAGTCATAAATCACAAAAAATTTCCCTTGCACTAAAGTACCATTTGAAAATTGAGCAAATAAAATTCCTGGTGCTTTTGTCTAAAAAATAATATACACACACACACACACATTTATACACTGTTTTTTACAATGCAAAAATATATATATTTTTAGCTTTTATTTTAAGATATATGTACTTTTGAAATGTGCCATTTTATTTGGCAGGGCATAAACTGTCATTAAAGTCAAACCTATAACGAATTAGTTTTGGTTGTTTAATACAATCCCACTTTAGGAGTTTCTAGATCTCCAGTGTCTAATGCCATTTGTTGAAGAGTCATTATCATTTTTACATTGAATTGCCTAGTGTACCCTTGTCTAAAATGGCAGTATGTATTTGGATGGATCTACCTCTGAACTGTCTTTTCACCAAGACCACCCTCTCAAGATTATTGAAGCATTATAGTAGGTCTGAAAATGGAAGAATGTGTGTTCTACGGCCTCATTATTCTTTTGTACATTTTTGAATTATTATTCTCGTTTCTTTGCCTTCTCATACCAGTTTTATAATTCATTTGCTAGTGTCTATAAAAGCTCCTGTTCTGATTTTGAATGAAATTGCATTGAATCTACGGGAATAATTAGCATTTTCTTGGTTAAATATTATTTTCCATAAACACAGTATGTCTTTCTTGTATTTAAAGGTCTTTGTTGATTTATTTCATCATTGTTTTACAGTTTTCAACATACAGATCCTGTACATGTTTTGATAGGTTTACAGCTAAGTATTTTATTCTGTTTGGAACTGTAGCAAATGGTATTTCTTAGGTTTTTTTTTTTGTTTTTTTTGAGATGGAGTCTCGCTCTGTGGCCCAGGCTGGAGTGCAGTGGCGCGATCTCAACTCACTGCAAGCTCCGCCTCCCGGGTTCCCGCCATTCTCCTGCCTCAGCCTCCAGAGTAGCTGGGACTACAGGCTCCGCCACCACGCCTGGCTAATTTTTTGTGTGTGTTTTTAGTAGACATGGGGTTTGCATCGTGTTAGCCAGAATGGTCTTCATTTCCTGACCTCGTGATCTGCCTAACTCGGCCTCCGGAAGTGCTGGGATTACAGGTGTGAGCCACCGCGCCCGGTCGGTAGCAAATGGTATTTCAAAAACTTCAGTTTCCACTCATTCATTTCTAGAATTTAGACATGCAATTGTGTATATACTGTGTATATACTGCACTTGTATCTTTGCTAAAGTTAAACTCTGCTAAACTCATTTATTATAGGTAGAAGTTTTTTGGTAGACTGTTTGAAATTTTCTGTAGAGACAAATTATGTTGTCTACAAATGAGGCCACTTTAATCTCTTCCTGTCCAATATGAAAGCCTTTTATTTATTGTTTATGTCTTACTACACTGGTTAAAAATTCCAGAACAATGTTGAATAGGAGGGATGGAAGTAGATAGTAGACATTTTAGAATATTTTTTTCTCGTTAATGGGAACACATTCAATCTTTTGTCATTAAGTATGGTGCTAGCTGTAGATTTTTTGTAGATGCACTTCATTAGGTTTGAGGAAGTTCCTTTTTATTCCAAGTTAGTTAATAGTTTTTAATGATTAATTGATCTTGACATTTTGTCAGCTGATTTTTTCTGCCCCAATTGGAAAATGTTTTTTCCTTATTAAACTGTTAGTAATGTGTATTTCGCTGATTTTCTAATATGGAAACAACCTTGCATTCTTGGAAGAAACTAGACTTCGTAATTTGTGTTGTTTTAGTCAAGGTTCTCCAGAGAAACAAAACTATAAACAAAACAAAACCATAAACATTTAGGATTATTAGGTTAGTGAATTGAAGTTTTTCTATGTCTTTAACCTGGCAATTTTCTTTGCTCTGAAGTTTACTTTGTGTGATATTAATTTAGCCACTCTAGATTTCTTTTGATTAGTGTCCATATGGTATTACCTTTTTCCATTCTTTTGTGTGTTTTAATATTACTTTTCATATTTACATTGTACTTCATTTAATCCTTCTTTGATACTCTTCTTTTTGATCCAACTTTCTGACCTATATTATTTTCCTTTTCCTAGAAAAATAAACTGTATTTATCTATCAGTGATAACTTTAGGGGTTGCAGTAAAAGTGCTCAACTTTTTACAGCCTGCCTAGAATGACTATTTTGCAACTTCAGATGTGATGGAGACATTCTTTCACCCTCCAGGTCTCTCTATTCTCCTGCTTTTACTATATAAGTATTTATTATATCTAGACAGATAAAAAATTCCATGGGACAGTACTATAATTTTTGTTTCAACTCTCAAAAACATTTTTTAGTAAATTTTAGGTATTTAGGTAAATATTTATTTTTAGGTATTTAGGTAAATATTATATTTACCAACATAATTGGTATTTCTGTTCTTCCATCATTTCTGATATTCTGTTTCCCCTTCGAATAATTCCTGTTTTGTCAGAAGAGCTCTCTTTCCATCTTTTTTGCACAAATTGTTTTATTTTTCCTTCACCTACTGAATTTTATTGTACCATTTTGGGTTTTTTTTTGAGATGGAGTCTCACTCTGTTGCCCAGGCTGGAGTGCAGTGCCATGATCTTGGCTCACTGTAACCTCCACCTCTGGGTCCAAGCGATTCTCCTGCCTCAGCCTCCCAAGTAGCTGATATTACAGGTGCGTACCACCATGCCTGGCTAATTTTTTCTTTTTTTTTTTTGGATACGGAGTCTCACTCTGTCACTTGGCCAGGCTGGAGTGCAGTGACAAGATCTCAACTCGCTCCAACCTCTGCCTGCCAGGTTCAAGTGATTGTCCTGCCTCAGCCTCCCGAGTAGCTGGGACTACAGGCATGTGCTACCAAACCCCGCTAATTTTTGTATTTTCAGTAGAGACGGGGTTTTGCCATGTTGACCTGGCTGATCTCAAACTCCTGACTTCAGGTGATCCCGCCCACCTTGGCCTCCCAAAGTGCTAGGATTACAGATGTGAGTGACTGCACCCTGCCTAATTTTTGTATTTCTTAGTAGAGATGGGGTTTTATCATGTTGTCCAGGCTGGTCTCAAACTCCTGACCTCAAACTATCCACCTGCCTGGGCCTCCCAAAATGTTGAGATTACATGCATGAGCACCCAGCCTATTGTAGTTTTATTCTTGGATGATCCCTAGATGTAGAACTCCTATTGTATTTTACACAACAAAACAAAAATGTTCCAATATTTTAAATACCTTAAGGATGTTCCACCTCCTTCTGGCATCCTTTTATTTTTTATGAGTAATCAACAGACACTTGAATCACTGATTCCCCCACTGGAAGTAACATGCCATTTTTCTCTGGCTATCTTCAAAATTTTTTTTTTCTTGTCTTTAGCTTTCAGCAGTTTGATGATGATGTGTGTGGCTGTGAATTTCTTTGGGTTTTTCTTTGTTTAATAAAAATTTATCTTAGATTCAGGGGGTACATGGCATGTTTGTTAAATGAGTATATTGCATACTGGTGGGGGTTAAGCTTCTAGTGTACTCATTATCCAAATAGTGAACATTACACACAGTAGATCATTTTTCAACCTTCACTGCCCTCCCAACTTTCAACTTTTTGAGGTTTCCAGTGTCTATTATTTCCATCTCTATGTCTATGTGTGTTAGTTCCATTCTCATGCTGCTGATAAAGACATACCCAAGACTGGGTAATTAATAAAGGAAAGAGGTTTAAGGGACTCACAGTTCACATGGCTGTGGAGGCCTCACAATCATAGAGGAAGACAAAGGAAGAGCAAAGGGACTTCTTACATGGTTGTGGGCAAGACAACTTATGCAGAGGAACTCCCATTTATAAACCCATCAGATCTCATGAGACTTATACACTACCACTAGAAGAGTATGAGGGGAACCGCCCCATCATTCCTTATCTCCTACTGGGTCACTTCCACCATATGTGGGAATTATGGCAGCTACAATTCAAGATGAGATTTGGGTGGGGACACAGTCAAACCATATCACTATGTATAACCCCTATTTAGCTCCCACTTATAAGTGAGAAACTGTGGTAGTTGATTGTCTGTTTCTGAGTTAGTTCACTCAGGATAATGGCCTCTAGCTCTATCTATGTTGCTGAAAAGGACATAGTTTCATTCCATTTATGGCTGCATAGTATTACATGGTGTATATATACAACAACATTTCTTTTTTTTTTTTTTTACCCATAATACAAAAGAACTCATGTTTATTGGTTTCAAATTCTAAAGGTCAGGATTCTGAGGCTGTCACATTCTTTGCTTTCACAATTTTTATCAATTTTATCTATTCAGAATGATTTTGCTACATTCCATACTTGGCTGGCTGCCCCCTCATCCCCTATCTCCAGCAATAGGTAGCAGGAAAAAAGTGAAAATACAGTGATGGGATTACTGGGCAGGGAAATTAAAACCAATAATAAGCTGATAAAGGAAACCAAGTGAGGCTGGATTTCATGAATAAACCTAGATTTATATATTTTAAACCTAGATTCTTAATAACTGTCTTGATTATAAGGAGTCTCGGCTTTATGATGGGATTTCATTTTTGTTTACAGTTACGTAGAACATTTTGTTTATCCAGTTAACTGTTGATGGACACTTAGGTTGATTCCGTGATTTTGCTGTTATGAACAGTGGAGGGATTTGTTTAGATATCGTAAGCTTCTTCCACCTGTAAGGTTCATATTTTTTGCCAAATTTGTAAAGTTTTCAGCTAATATATTTTGTGTGTGTGTGTGTGTGTGTGCGCGCGCGCACGTGCACGCACATATGCATATATGTGTGCTGCCTTCTGCATTCTCTCTCCTCTCCTTCTGGGATCATTAAAGCTGTTGATACTGTCCAGTGGTTTTCTGTGACTATTCACTGTTTTTCGGTCAATCTTTGTTTCCTTCTGTTGTTTAAATTGGACAATTTTTAACTGAACTATGGTCAAGCTCACTGACTCTTCTTTGTCATTTTTGTTTGCCTATTGAGCCTATCCAGTGAGTTTTTTAATTTCAGTTATCGTGTTTCAGTTTAAAAATTTCAGTTTGATTCTCCTTTGTATTTTCTAATTCTGTTCATTAGAAGAGTGTTTCTTCTGACTTCTGAAGCATTTTTATAACAGCTGCTTTAAAGTCTTTTTTAGAAAATTTCAATACCTGTGTCATCTTGGCATTGTCTTTTTTAAAATTACCTTTTCCCACACAAATTCAAAGTTTCCTGGTGAGTGATTTCAAATTGTATCTTCAACATTTTTAATGTTATGGTATTAGATATTGGCTCTTGTTTAAATCCTATAGATAATACTGATATTTTTTTTTTTTTTAGCAGGCCATCTATCCAATTTTGCTCAGGCCACAAGTTTGACCAACTTTCTGTGGATTTGGGCTTCGATGGCAACAACTTTGTAGTGCTATTTGAATATTCCCTATGTGGTCCCCATCACTAGCCAGTCTGGGACATGGATTGTGGTCTAGCCTGTAGTTTAGCTCACAGAATCTGTGTATATCAGGTTCATCCAAGTGCAGCTCAGAGTTGAGCCTAGGAATTTATAAACAACTTTGTTAGGTAGTTTTCACGTACTCCTTCCTCTCCACAGTCATGCCATTACTTTATCATTTTCTCAGGATCATCTTTTTAGTCTTCTGGACAGAAAGATGGAGGTTTTTTTCCTTCACTGCTGCTTTCTGCAGCTGTGCTCAAGTCCAGCACCAGCCAGCAAGAGGACAAAGTTTAATGGATGATTACCCCTACCTGTTGGTGCCATTGCTCTCTGATCAGAGAAAAATCTCTAGGGCCACTGCAGGCTGGGCACAGGAAAACAGAAACAAAAGGCAGGGTATTTCTCTCCCCACATCCACGCATTGAGAGACCCTTTTCTCACTCTTCATGCTAGACTAGAGGATTTCTCCTAGAACTCTCTGTCCCAGTGCTCACTTCTGTCACTGCTGAGAAATCCTGGAGATAAAAAACAGTAAATGCACCAATGGTTTGGTAATTTGAATGCTGTTCTCTTGCAAATTATTACTAGTTACTTTTTAGAGTCCTTAAATAGTTTATTTCTGTCTGGATTTTATAGCTACATATACTGGGAGAACAGGGATATGCATACGTATTCCATCTTACCTAGAACAACCACCTCTGGGTCTATTAATATTTAAAGTACTTAAGACTACATGCAGTTAAACGTGAAATTCCTCAGTTACAGAAGACACAATTCAAGTGCTCAATGGCCACATGTCTAGCGGTGATTGTGTCGGACAGCACAGATACAGGACATGTCCATCATCACAGAGAATGCTGTTTGTCAGAAATATTCTAAATTAACAAACAAACCCAAGTGGAAAAATTACCCTTAAATACTTCCAAATAGTTGCAAACAGGTTTTGTTTTCCAGGCAGAAGAGTTTGGAAAATGCTAAAAATCATATCTCACACCTGTCTGCTAAAATTGCAATGCTATTTAGTAAGGATGTTCTGACCTCCTCTCCGTGACAAGCAGACAGATATCTCACGAAGCACTCATGTAGCCGGCTGCTTCTGGGAAGGAGCGGGGCAGAGCTCCTCTCGCATTTACAGGGCTGTTCATTCACATCATCTCTTATGGATCATGGTGCCTCAACTCCACCTGCCAACATTAGTAGAAAATGACAGTTGTCCTTTGCTCCAGGAGTCTCTGATCTTATGGCCAACTGATGCTATTTTTAGAAACATTATCCACCTGTAACAGGGAAAGGTGTATGGAGTTTTTGTTATGGTTTATGTTGTTTTTCTTTGTTAAGAAAAACTGAGACCATCCATCAATCCCTTGCTATGTTCACAGATGAATTTAGTTTGGGATCTATGGCCAAATTTAAGTCCTCAAACTTTTAAAAATAATTTTCAGCTCTTATCCATTGTTACCCTTTTAAAAAATTAACAATAGGAGAGAGATTACAAAGAAGAAAGGGAGGAAGGGTTAAAAATCACCACCTAAGCTCATTAATTTTCCCTTTCATAGACTGTGTGTGGGTTTGGGTTGTTCTCTAGTACACACAAGGGACATATTTAAACTCTCTTCTCACACTTTGTGCCTAAAATATCATGCACAGGAAAAGGTATCATTAAGCAGTATTGTTGTAATAAGAGCTGGTGTTTCCTGAGCCAGGTTTTTGTTTTAAAACATAGAATAGAATACAGCTGCAATAAGATATTCAATTTTAAGCCCATACAAGTTGAAAATTTTACAAATAAGTATAATTTGATTCACACAAAACCCGTGGGAAAACCTGCCTCAGTGTGTCATGATGCCATAGCTCAATTTCCCGAGCTTTTAAAGATGACCCACGGGCGAGAAGGTCAGTGTTTAGCCGAAGAGGACACAGTTACTCCATAATTTAAAAATGTTTTTTACAAGTTTCCTAAATCTTTGATGCACTTGGAATTTATTCTGTTGTATTATTTGAGGTATGGATGCAATTTAATTTTTTTTTCTGAAATGGCTCTCCAGGTTTCTGAAAGCCATTTATTTACTAACCCACGTTTTCCCCACAGATTTCACATGCTGGCTTTATTGTATGTTACAACCATTGGCTTTTAAGCGAGGGAGGGGCATACCATAATCTTTCATTCATTTGTGTCTGAGGTAGAGCTTTCTATTTTTATTATTCCACCCACAGAAAATTGCTCTTCTAGACTCAAGTCTGCAAAATGTCCATCCACATTATTTGTAGGTTGTAAAAAGTCAGACTCACTTGCCTTCTGAGCAGTCTATATAGGTGGTAAATATTTACAATGGAAACCAAATGCTTCCATTAGAAGAGAGGAATAGATGGTTTAAGGTTAACAGAGCTGTAGAGTTAAACTACGAATATTCCATTCCTTGTTTGAAGTGTTTCTAATGTTCATCATTGTATTTTCTTGATTCAGGAACTAGATAATATGGAAGATAATTCAGTGGTTCAGTTGCAACATAGTATAGCAGTTAGGGGCATAGATTGTACCATATACCCTGGGTTTCAACCCTTGTGATATTGAGAATGTTGCTGAATCTCTCTGTGCCACAGTTTCTATTAATATTGAAGCACAGGGAGGATATGGTTTGGATTTGTGTCTCCACCCACATCTCGTGTTGAACTGTAATCACCAGTGTTGGAGGCGGAGTCTGCTGAGAAGTGATTGGCTCACGGGGGCGGATTTCTGCCTTGCTCTTCCCAAAATGAGTGCATTCTCACGATATCTGGTTGTTTAAAAGTGTGTAGCACCTCTTGCTTCTCTCTCTCTTCCTCTTGCACCTGCCAAGAGGTGGAGCTTCTTGCTTCACCAAGGAGCTCCTGCTCCTTGCTGGCTTCCCCTTCGCCTGCTCCCATGATTGTAAGTTTCCTGAGTCCTCCAGCCATGCTTCCTGTATGGTGGGAACTGTGAGCCAATGAAATCTTTTTTTTTTTTTTTTTTTTTTTAAATAAATGACCTAGTCTTACGTAGTTCTTTATAGCAATGCAAGAACAGACTAATACAATGTGATCATGGTAACCTCTTTACAGGGTCTCTGTAAAGAATAAATGGTTATACACATGAAGCCCTGTGTCTGACCCATGAGCTCTTCTGATTTCCTGCGTGATTTATGGTCTGGTCGTGTCCCAAGATCATGCACTTTTATTCCACCAAACTATTGGGGCCATCAGGACTTTATCCTATAAACTGTGGCATCACAAAGGGCTGAGTTTAAATTTCAGTTCCTTGTCTAAGAGGCGTAACTCACCTGTTTCCTTATTTGTAAAATGGGAATAGTAACAGCGATTACCGTGAGGTGATGTTGTAGGGATCAAATCAGATGATGCAACTATAGAGTCCAGCTCTGTACCTGGCACATACTAGGCTCCTACAGCTGTTAATTCTCCTCCTCCTTCCCTTTACTAGTCCCTGGCTGTGAGAACCTGCTGACTTCTGTAGTCACTCAGCAACTTCCTGATAAGCCACTCTTTTAAAACTGCCTTTTATTCTATCAACGGGGCAGCAAAGAAAGGCCAGCTGTTTATTAGCTATTCTTCCTGATGCTCTTCCTCCTCCTGCCCCCACCTCTACCCTCTGACAGGGCCCATGGTGTGTTGTTGCCCTGCATGTGTCCATGGTCCATGTGTTCTCATCACTCAGCTCCCACTCATAAGTGAGAATACATGGTATTTGGTTTTTGGTTCCTGCATTAGTTTGCTGAGGATAATGGCTTCCAGCTCCAGATGATGGAATGATCTGTGCAGCTAACCACCATGGCACACGTTCACTTATGTAACAACCTGCACGTCCTGCACATGTACCCTGGAACTTAAAAGTTGGAAATTAAAAGAAAAAGAAAAAAATTTAAAAAGACAGGTAAGCTGTCTAGTCTTCACTCAAATTCTGGGAAGCTCTTGGCCACAGTCTCCTAGTGGTGGTTATCTAGAAGAAAATGGGCTGAGTGAGTTCCTGCCTCTGAACAGCCTAGACCCAGGGTATGACTCAATTTACACTGGTTTTTCTTTCTTTTTTTTCTGCAAGGAAAATGCATGCATTTTTTTGCCATGCTCTTCCTGCCCCAGGATCTCTCCCTCCTGTAGGGGATGATAATAAAACAAAATCGAATAATATTGTAAAAACATGGTAAAGTGGACTTTATTCAAGACCATTGTGATAGGCATAGGACCCACTGCAATGGGCAAGTGGGAAGTTGTAGCCAAGCAACAGGGAAGGGTCAGTGGACAGAAAATTACTAAGAAGAAACATCAAAAATAAGAAGGATTTCGGCTAAATCTTCCTAAGGGAACTTTTGCTGAAGACAGGCCAGGGCGAGCAGACATTTCCTGGAGGACAGTGGAGGATGGGGAACCTGGTCAGATGTTGAGGGTGATCTGGTAACACAGGTAGGGAGTTCTTGCTAAACCGAATTAGCAGGATTGCCTGCTAAAACTGAATTTTATAAAGAATTGCACAGATGGGCCTAGCAGGAGCTTCAAGAGCCTGACAAAAGTTTGGCCAAGCAAAGAGTCTTTATATAAGGACAAACACTTGCTTTCCTCTTCTGCTCTCTGAAGCGGACGCCTTTGGCTTTGCCAGCTCTCTGGCTGGTTGACCCACCAAACTCAGCAGTGCCTCTCCTTGCTCACGATTTTCCTGAGGCCGCTCCCCGCCCTCCCAGGCTCTCATCAACCAAGTTGCTTTGTGCCAACTCTGCTGCATCCTCTTGGCCTGGGATGGCATTTTTTTCTTGGAGACCCGATTACTTTTTGCAATAGCATAAGCGTCTCTTTCAGAGACTGCACAGCTCTTGCCAAATTAAGTTACTGTCACAGTACAAATTAGAGGTCTCTGGAGACAAATTTTACACTGTTTGGTACCAATATGGTAAATATTATGCCCAATATCTAACCCAGTGCTGCAGAACTGACTATTGTTTCATAATAAAAATTAACTTTTCTCTAGCACAGTGCCACACTGTGTGCTCAGCACTTAGCATGATTTTTAAAAAATGCAACACTAAACCCCACGAGGTAGATACTATTATCGTACCCATTTTGTAGATAAGGCAGTGCTGGAGGCCTAGAGAGGTGAAGTAGCTGCAAAGATGATAAAGTCAGAAAGTTACTAAGTTGGGATTGAAAATCCATCTGCCCTCCACAAATGTTGGGGCCATGAAAGTATCTATCAATATTTCCTTTAACTTTGAAGTTCAGGGGTATATGTGCAGGTTTATTACAAAGGTAAACTTGCATCATAGAGGTTTGTAGTACAGGTTATTTTGTCACTCGGGTATTAAGCCTAGTACTCACTAGTTATTCCTCGTGATCCTTTTCCTCCTCCCACCCTCTACCCTCTGATAGGCCCTAGTGTTCATTTTCTAACTCTTGATCTATTAGTTAAGGAGGATGGATGTTTCTTGGTGGAAGAGTATGTTTTGCCTTTCTCAGGACAGGTGGGTTCTGGGCCTGGCTGGTCAGAGGCTAAACATGGGTGTCATAGACAGGAAGACGCTCAGGGCCCAGTGCCTGGAGAAACTGTGAAGGGGCCTGGAGTCAGCCTGAGGCACCCTGCAGTCTTCCTTCCTTAGGCTACCCAGGGAGGGCCTAAGAGCACAGAAAGACAGTAGGGCTCCGGGACCTCATGTAGTCAGTTTACTCTTCAGTGGAGATCACTCATCCTGTGCTCCACACGGCACAGTCAGAGCTGCAGGGTGCTTTGCAAACTCAGCTTTCTTTCGAATCCCAAATTAACAGGAAAAAACTTATCTCAATTCTCTTTGTCGGGATGTCCACAGACCTCTAACTGGTATTTCCCACTAAGTACTATAGTCTCCCCTGAGTGTCCTTGAGAAGATGACTCTGCTTGGCCAACGCCAAAGCTGGGAAGGATTCTCTGAGGTCATTTCCATGTAAAGCGTACATCCACTGGTGTGGACATGCTCACATAACAGTGCTTCTTTGCACAGCTCAGGTCCCATCGCAGGCATGCCCCACAGTTCCCTGGCTGGTCAGGGTAGGATTTGTGAAAATCCCAAGATGACAGGAAAAGCATGGGGCTACCTGGGAGCAGTGACCTCTCCCACACTTAGCAAACACACGATTTCTTGCTCCTTCCCCAGGAGATATCTGTTCGAGGATACAAGTCTTTTATTTCCCTCTTCTTCCCCTCTGCACGTTTTCAGAGACTTCAGACATAGGGAGAGCCTGAATGGTATTTCCCAAACCCTGGGGCAGGCTTCCTTTAAGAAAGAACAATGCAGAGAGAACAATAAGGAGTTGGATTTTTTTCCATCTAGCGTGGGAATGCCTGACTGTGGCTCATGGATACCACACCTCCAACAGGGATAATAGCAGATGCCTCTGGCCATCACGTGTTTGTTATGGAAGCCACTGTGATTATTGTGAAGCTGACCCACTGGTCATCAGCCAGGTCAAACATACCAAAATCAGAGTGGATTCAAGGTTATTTCTACAGCACTGTGCTTTTGAAGTGTGCACAGTGTACTACCCTGGGTCTGCCCATGAGGGTTTCTTATGTGGGATATTGTCCTGTAGGTGTGTATTGCAGTTAGGGAGAACAGATTGAGAATAGCGGAAAGACTCTGCTGACGACACAAGGCAGAGTGAGGTACAAACAACCTGCCATGAGACCGCAGGGAGAGGAATGATTAAGTCTGACATGAACCTTATACACAAACGGGAAACAGCAGAAATAAAACATAATTGGAATCGACAACTAACCTTGAACAATAAATAATGCATATCGATGAACAATCTTTGTGCTGGTCTTTGCAGTAGCTCTTGGATATCTGTGTGACGTCACCTTTCATTCAATGTTTTCTGGAAACTCACTTCTGTGGGTGCCTAGTGAACTAATTTTCTTATCTCTCAGTGTTTAGCCAGATTTCTACTCTCTGAAGCTTAAGAGTTAAAGTATTTATCTTTTTATGGTCAGGCATGAGTGTATGTAGCAACAATAGCTCACTTCCTCCTGTTTATAAAACTGCGACAAGAAAGCAATGCCTGCACAGCCTGCTGGAGAGATTGATGAGGACGCTGGGAGCTGGCAGTGACACAGGGAGCGGAGAGTCCTTAATCTTCCAGCAGAGCCACAGGCTCCTTGGGTTTTCTGCATCCAGTGCACCGAATGTTCTAGCAGCAGCAGCCCTGTTAACCTCTCAGGAGAGACATTTGAATAAACGCTTTTGAACTCACGTAGTATACTTTATCTGTAAGGACGGAAGTACATAGTTCACCCTGACATCCTGCGTATTTCAAATTACTATCGATAAACGCTAAGCTGACATTTTTTGGAGGATAATTTTCCGGCAGCTTAAAATAACATTTTAGATGCTTTTTGTAATAGTATGTGAAATCGGTCCAGGTATTATCCTGCTTTTTGTATTATATGAAGGCAGTGGCCTCAAAAGAAAATGCCTTTGAGGAGATGTCCTCATAGTTGCTTCCCACACTATTCATCCTGCATTTTCCTATCAGAATGGCATGTTTGCATTTCTAAACCCACTTAATAACTGCTAATGTATTTTATTTAGAGAAAGGAGCAGGACGGTTATTATTATCCTTTTATAGAGACAGAAATTGAGGACATGGAAGGGATCCATATTGGGAGAGCCAACAGAGAACACATATGTTGTATCTCCCCTTTCAGCCAGGATGCAAAAGGTAGTAGAATGAGTGATTGAGTCAAACACACAATCACTTTCTCTTGCACAAATGAGGCAGCTTCCACAAAGGCAAATCCTGCTGGAGAGCACTTTTAGGAAGACTTGCGGCCAGTGGAAATCTGTCCATGGCCCTCTAAAGGCTGTTGTAAAAAGGGATGTAATCAAGAGACTGTGTTCAAATAGCAGCAGGATTCAACATGAAGGGAAGTTTGAATATTACTTGTTAAGCACTTAGAACAGAAAAAAAAAAAAAAAATCATACCTGGTGTCATGAAAGCAGACTCAGGATGATTTAGCCTTATTTTGGACACAATCATGTGCTCTGTGTGTGTGGTTTTCTTTTTTTTTTTTTTTTTTGGTTTTTCTTTGTGAACTCTCACTGCTAGAGAGAATAAATTTAATATGCTTTTGAAATAACTGAGATTACACCATCCTTAAAAAGAATTTTGTGTGTTTAAAAAGTAATTAAAACTAATTATAGAAAACCTGAAAAACATGATGGGTTGATGGGTGCAGCAAACCACCATGGCATGCATAAACCTATGTAACAAACATGCACATTCTGCACATGTATCCCAGAACTTAAAGTATAATAAAAAAATTTTTTGAAAACCATCATATTCACTCCTGTTTGCCCTTAGCATTTCATGTCTGGGCAATAAAGGCACTTAATAAATATTTAATGACTGAATGAAATGAACCCACAAACCTACTCAGAGATAACCTGTTCATATTTGGCATACAGTGTAAAATGAAAAGTTTTGTGTGTTTTTATATCTATGTATAATATAGTATATATATACTATATATCCATATAGCATTTTCTCTGTATATATTATGCACATCTGTATTATACACAGATATAGTATTTTATATATACATACATACACACCTATATAGCATATGGGCACTCACAAAAGATAACTAGATTTATTCCACAATGAATGTTGACTATGAAGTACTTTCTACTCTTCTTACCAAACTGATTTCTCCATTGTTTTCTGACATCAGTGGGGGAATAATTATAATGCAGTATTGTTGACAAAGCAAGCACTTCTTTCTCCCATTCTCATTCACGTCCAATATTTAATACCACCTTTGATATATCCTGAATATTACCAGTGTCTACCCCTTTACCACATAACAGGAAATATTCTTTAAAGGGTTTATTGCAAGGAATTACTTCATGTGATTGTGGGGACTGAACTGGCAAGTTGGAAATCTGTAGGGCGGACCATTAGGAAGAATTGAAACTGCTCTCCATAGTGATAATTTTTCTTCTTCAGGAAGCCTCAACTCTGTTCTTCAGGCTTCAACTGATTAGGTCAGGCCACCCAGATAATCTAGAAAAATCTATGTTACTCAAATTCAACAGATTATGAACTTTAACCACATCTACAAAACACCTTCACAGCAACACCTAGATTTGTGTTTGATTAACTGGAGACTGTAGCCAAGTTGACATGTCAAAAAGAACATCACAACCATCAACACCTTAATCTAAGCCAGCACCACCTGTCACATAGATGGTGTCATGCTTTCTGCTTCCACACTTAGACAGCTACCATCTATTCTCCTTTCAGTGGACCACAATGTCCTAATAATATGACTGTATTTTCCTCTCAGTTTCCTACTTGACTAACTCAGTTTCAGCCACATCTCACAATTTTGGTATTTCTTGGACATGTCAAACACACTTTTGATCAGGGTTTTTGCACCCTTTCTTCCCTCTGAAGCAATCTTCCTTCAGATAATCACATGGCTGACTCTCTTGCTTAATTCAGGTCTTAGCTCAAAGTCACTATCTCAAAGTCATGGAAAAGTATTAACGTGATGATTAGGAACTTGGACTCAAGCCACACAGTCTAAATTTGAAATAATGGCACCACTTTCTAGTCATGCACCCTTGGATAAATGACTAAACTTGCACACCTATCACAGACTATTTCTATGAGGATTAAATGTTTTAATATATAGAATATGAACTATGTAAGCACGAGCTTTATTCCCTGGCCGTCTCATCTAAAGTTGCACTCCGTTGCTGTAATCCCCATGTCACGCTTTGTGTTTCTTCCTTGTAATTCTATATTATATTGTAATCTAAGATTCATATAAATTATCATTTGTTTTCTCTACTAGTCTTCCATGAGGACAGGATCTTTGTTTCATTTATTGTTCTCTCCTGACTGCATAGAGCAGTTCCTGGTACATTGTACACATCTGGTAGATGTTTGTTAAATGTATTAATGAATAAATGACTGCCAAATGTAATTTATGTAGTAAACTATATTTAAGTGTAGCAAATTGTATTACATCTCTTTTTCTGTTTAAACAGGTTGTAGTAGTTCCATTTTATCCAGCATTTCTAATGTAACCTTTAAAATCTGGCATTCTGTTTACGAATCTCAAACTCAACACTTAAAGCTCCTATCTTCTGGCCATTAGAAACCCTCCGGTTCTTACAGGCATTGTGCTAATTCTGATTTATGCATCTACACAGTCACCCACTAAGCCAATGGGCTCCAGCCCAGATCTCTGGTATGGACCCCTCTCTCCTCCCTTTCCAAAACATGGTTCAGAATTCTTCCAAACAGTAGCCTTCCTCTATGCCTTTTCTGGTCCACACGATGTTATTGTATATATCAGTGCATCCTTAATTTAAAATTTGGTAGTTTGGACCTCTTAAAGACTTCTGTGTTATTTTTCCCCCCTTTCCTTTATTTTCTATTCTAACTAGATGAAGCAAGTTGAGAACAATGCATATGTTTCTTGAACTTGGAATGCTGCTCTTAGTTTGTAGATATTCACTCAATCCTCCTCCAAGGACTTGGCTCCAGTCCCAGACCTTTCACGTTGTGGCTGTGTGACTTTAAGCAAATCACACACATAAACAATATCTGTTGTACAGTTACCTCGTAGGGTTTTTATTCTTCTTGTAATTTATCACCCAAACTTTTTGCATAAAACTCTTTGAAGTAAAAATTTAAAATAAACATCTCAAATTAGGCCAATATAATGACCTAATTTATCAGTCAATAATACTATCTATTTAGTCATTATATTGGATCTATAATAGAGTTTTATGTTGAAACTATTTTCTTAAAACAGTATCTATAAAAGTAAGAATAACACATTGTTTAATTCACATGCATTAAACAAAAATCCTTTATGTTGGTTATTTGAAAATTTAGAAAAAGGCTAAGTAGGATAATGTTTCTTGGTTTGTATTTATGTATTTCTGTCAGTTTCTCACCTATCTCCTTAATGATGTGTATCGTTATTTCCTAATTTCTTGTTTCTAAAAATTATTTTCATTTTTTAAAAACAAAAGTGCCTGCATTTTGCTTCAAAATTGTATTTAATTGTTCAAATGCCTCTTTTACATAAACCACAATATTTTGAAATCTTAGGAAAAGACTGTTTACATGCCTGATCACCAGGTAAAATCAGAGGTAATCATGTTAAATGGGAAATATCCTCAAGTGTATTTGCTTCACAATTGAAGCATATAAATATTTCAGCCCAAATATTTTCATAGGCACTGACTTTTCACCCTTATATAAAATACTGTTGTTTTTGGGTCAAATATGTTTACAAACAAAACTTGTCAACAAGTTTTTTCTACTTGTGATGATTTTGAATATTTTATCAAACTCACATAGTTCACCAAATTATAGGCTTTCTCAATATAGTTACAGCACAGAATATCAAATTTATCCAGTTATAAATAGGAACTTGCAATATTCTCAAACACAATTATGGAAGTACAGAACTAAATCTCATACACCATTTTAGCTCTCATCTGTCAATAATTTTGGGTCTTTTATTTTGTGAAGGTGATTATTCTCCTTGTGAAATTTACATAGATAATTGCAAGTTCTTGAAAATTTCCAAAACTGCTAAAGCTTCAGCTTGTTAGGTTGCCATGGATAAATGATATGTACCACATGGCCAAATTTAAGTACATTTCTCACCTTAACATTCCTTAATTTATTAAGAACATGGCTTTTACCAAAATGCTGTGCTCCACCAAAATTTCTGTCTGTATTATTGCTACAAAATCAAATGTTTTCTTAAAAATGAATTTTAATGAATTTATAACTATTTGCAACGACAACAGATAGCTTCCACCCGAATAAACTTCCCCAAGCTTAAATTTCATTTCAATAACTGGATGGAAAAATAGAATATTTATGGAAATATAGCAACAAGTAATTTTGCATTGAAAATATCTGATAGCCCTGATATAAAATGGCATCATTTGAATTTAAGGGGTTGTTGCTACCATTGCTACTGTACTACTTCTATTGTTATTATTTGGCCAATAGAGCTAACATTCACAGCAACTGCTTCACTTTTTATGTGTACACAAAAAATTTGGAATCAAAACTAAGCAAAATTAATTTAGTAAAACAGTTACTTGATCTAAATGAAACTTCAGCACTTTCTGCAACTGAATGAGGGCTGTGACTTTGGGCCACTCTCTTCTCAAAATAACAACTGACTTTGTAATAGATGTTTCTTAGCAAGTTTGCATCTCTTGGTTTTCCTGTGGTTGACGAAATCTAGATACTGTACACATGCATCACAAAACTTCTTGATTTTAAAAATTAAGTGTGCATATTTAAGCACATTGGTGTCAAAGGTTTATTTCACAACAAAACAAAAACCCATTAAAATACCCAAGTAACGAAAGACATTTGCACACTCAATAAATGATAAAACCTCGGAAGCAAGAGGATTCAAGCTTTTATGTCTTGTCACACTCATTTCACATACCTAACTTGGAATTTCCTAACCTGTCATTCTCATGTTCCCCTCTGCTACCTGCCTGGTAGCCCAGCTGCTTTGAGCTCCTCCCAGCACAGACAGCAATCAGTGCTGTGACCAGCAGGGGCAGAGCATTGTGCCCACCTCCCACTGCTGTCCAAGAGCGATGGGGTTGCTGTCCCTACCTGCTCCTGTCACAGAGCCTTAATTTTATCAGTGAGTGCCCTGCAAGCAGTCCTTGAAAGGGAGGTGTTAATCACCTGGTGTCTGTAAAGTGCTTGGAAAAGAGAGAGGTCGCAGCCAGTTAGTTATCTTGTGGGTTTAACCATGTTTCAATAAGCACTCTGTTTCCCTATACCTGTGATTCAGACACTTCCTTTGTAGGTTCTGGAAGAAGATGAAAAGACAATACTGATCTACTAAATCCAGCTTAGCTTATCTTAGTGCAAGTATTAAAGTAATACTTGATTAAAATATGGAAAATCCAGGACAAATGTTGGCCAAACCAGATAGGATCAAAGAGTATGTTGGAAGAGCAAGGATAAACCAAGATACCTGGCTACTCTATTTTTGAGGATAAAACTACACATAAGAAAATTTTATTTGGGGAGAAAAAGGAATGCTTATATATGGCTGGTGGGAGTGTAAATTAGTTCAACCATTGTGGAAAGCAGTGTGGTGTTTCCTCAAAGACCTAAAAACAGAACTGCCATTCAGCCCAGCAATCCCATTACTCAGTATATACCCAAAGGAATATAGATTGTTCTATCATAAAGACACATGTAAACATATGTTCATTGTAGCACTATTTACAAAAGCAAAAATATGGAATCAACCTAAATGCCCGCCAATGGTAGACTGGATAAAGAAAATGTGGTACATATATGCTATGGAATACTACGCAGCCACAAAAAAGAACAAGATCATGTCCTTTGCAGGAACATGAATGGAGCTGGAGGCTACTTATGTAGGAACAGAAAATCAAATACTACATGTTCTCACTTATAAGTGGGAGCTAAATGATGAGAACACGTGGACACATAGAAAGGAACAACAGACACTGGGGCCTACTGGAGGGTAGAAGGTGGGATGAGGGAGCTGATCAGGAAAAATAACCAAGGAGTACTAGGTTTAGTACTTGGGAGACAAAATAATCTTTACAACAAACCCCCATTACATGAGTTTACTCATATAGCAAACTTGCACATGTACCCCTGAACTTAAAAGTTAAACGAAAATTTTGTGTTGAATTATAAATTAATTTCCTATAAATGATTGTAGCTATTATTATTTTGGCTTAAGTGAAGTCTCAGGCTTAAAGAATCATTTATTTCTCAAATTCATGTATCATTATTTTCATTAAAGGGCTAAGTAATTTTAATACTTCATACCTTTTATTTATTCATTTATTTTACATAATCATCAAGTATATTCTTTACAAAAACACTAGGTTGCCTACAGAGGTAAGTGAGCTAAAGAATATCTGTCCTCAAGGTTATTTTTTATTTTTAATAATTTCAATGTTTATTTATTTATTTATTTATTTATTTTTTTTTGAGACGAAGTCTCGCTCTGTCGCCCAGGCTGGAGTGCAGTGGCGGATCTCAGCTCACTGCAAGAGCTCCGCCTCCCGGGTTCATGTTCTCCTGCCTCAGCCTCCCGAGCAGCTGGGACTACAGAGGCAGCCAGCCACCTCAAGCCCGGCTAGTTTTTTTTGCTTTTTAGTAGAGGCGGGGTTTCCTGCATATTATGGGATGGTCTCGATCTCCTGACCTGAAGTGATCCCATGCAGCCTCGGCCTCCCTAAGTGCTGGGATTGAGCTTGAGCCACCCGGCCTTGA
The DNA here is from genome assembly GCF_008728515.1 of Papio anubis. NCBI lineage: Eukaryota > Metazoa > Chordata > Mammalia > Primates > Cercopithecidae > Papio > Papio anubis. Next base: position 13,030,143 of record NC_044993.1, read on the forward strand.
CCCAATGTTTATTTTAGATTCAGGAGGTACATGTGCAGGTTTTTTACCTGGGTATATTATGTGATACTGAGGTTTGGAGTACAACTGATCTGGTCACCCAGTTATTAAGCACTGTACCCAACAGGTAGTTCTTCAACCCCTGTCCTCCTTCTTCCCTCCCCTGCAGTGATCCCCAGTGTTTACTATTACCATCTTTATGTCCATGCGTAACCAATGTTTAGCTCCTACTTATAAATGAGAACATGTGGTATTTGGTTTTCTGATCCTGCATTAATTTAAGATAATGGCATCCAACTGCATCTACGTTGCTGCAGAGGGCATGATTTTCTTCTTTTTTATGGCTGCATAGTATTCCACGGTATATATATACCACATTTCCTCTATCCAATCCACAGCTGATAGGCACCTAGGTTGATTCCATGTCTTTGCTATTATGAATAGTGATGCGATGAACATATGAGTGTATGTGTTCTTTTGGTAGAACAATTTATTTTCTTTTGGATATATACCCAGTAATGGGATTGCTGGGTCAAATGGTAGGTCTGCTGTAAGTTTATTGAGAGATGTTCAAACTGCTTTCCAGAGTGGTTGAACTAATTTATATTCCTACAAACAGTGTATAAGTGTTCCCTTTTCTCCACAGCTGTGCCAGCATCTGTTGTTTTTTGACTTTTTAATAAGTCTGAGATGGTATCTCATTGTGGTTTTGATTTGCATTTCTCTAACGTTAGTGATGTGGAGTATTTTTTCATATGTATGTTGGCTGCCCATATGTCTTCTTTTGAGAAGTATACATTTATGTCTTTTGTTCAGTTTTTAATGGAGTTCTTTATTTACTGCTTGCTCAATTGTTAAAGTTCTTTATAGATTCTGGAAATAAGAACTTTGTCATATGCATAGTTTGGGAATATTTTCTCCTGTTCTGTACACTGTCTGTTTACTCTGTTGATAGTTTCTTTTGCTGTGCAGAAGCTCTTTAGTTTAATTAGGTCCCATTTGCCAGTTTTTGGTTTTGTTGCCATTGCTTTTGAGGACTTAGCCATAAATTCTTTCCAAAGGCTGATGTTCAGAATGGTGTTTCCTAGGCTTTCTTCTTTAATCTATCTTGAGTTAATGTTTATATATGGTGAAATATGTACAGTTCTTTTTGTCAATTATGCCTCAGTAAAGCTATCAAAAACTGTAATAAAAGTTTGCATATGGTTAAGTTTATCCTTGTGGTGTAAAAATGCATCAAGTGTGCATCAAAGTACCACACAGAACAGTTCCATCACCCTAAAAATTCCCTTATGTGCCCACCTTTTTTTTTTTTGAGACGGCGTCTTGCTCTGTCGCCCAGGCTGGAGTGCAGTGGCGCTATCTGGGCTCACTGCAAGCTCTGCCTCCCGCGTTCACGCCATTTTCCTGCCTCAGTATCCCATGTAGCTGGGACTACAGGCGCCCCCCACCATGCCCGGCTAATACTTTTTATATTTTTAATAGAGACAGGATTTCACCGTGTTAGCCAGGATGGGCTCCATCTCCTGACCTCGTGATCTGCCCACCTCGGCCTCCCAAAGTGCTGGGATTACAGGTGTGAGCCACCGCGCCCAACTGTGTGGCCCTCTTTAGACAGCTCCTGCTTCCTTGAGAGGCAACCAGCCCTTGAGAACCACAGATCTTGGTATGTTTACCTTTCCTATAGTTTGCCTTTTCCATAATGTCACATGAAGGGTATCATACAGTGTATAGCATTTTGAATTTGGTGTCTTTCATTTAGAAAAGTGCGTTTAAGAATCATTCATGCTGTTGCCTAAATCAAGCATCCCCTCCTATTTCTGGGTAGTATCCATTATATGGTTGCACCAAAGCCTGCATCTTTAACTACAATGTTAAGAAAACATTATACTGTCTGCTAAAATGACAGGATTCATTTGAAAACATTGTCTGTGGTGACAAAGGAACCTTTGCCTTTTTATGGGACATAGATGAAGCTGGAAACCATCATTCTGAGCAAGCTATCGCAAGGACAGAAAACCAAACACCGCATGTTCTCACTCATAGGTGGGAATTGAACAATGAGATCACTTGGACACAGACTGGGGAACATCACACACCGGGGCCTGTCGTGGGGCAGGGGGAGGGGGGAGGGATAGCATTAGGAGATATACCTAATGTAAATGATGAGTTAATGGTGTAGCACACCAACATGGCACATGTATACATATGTAACAAACCTGCACATTGTGCACATGTACCCTAGAACTTAAAGTATAACAAAAGGAAAGAAAGTAAACTTTCATAAATAGCTTTTTGTAAGTAATAAAAGATACACACCCACACACACTTGCATATGTCTGTATGTATTAGTGTATAATTGACTTCTATGTCAACTTGGTTTCTATATCAAATCGACTTCTGTAAAATATACATGAGTCATACTGACATCTCCACTTGCTCTTAAAGACAATTTCTATAACCTGGAATATAAGAAAGTGATGTTTAAATTCTGTCTGCATGAAGCTTTCTACAACCAACCTCATTCATTTCCTGAGGGTCAGTAGTGATTCACAACTTTTCTCTTTGTAGAGACTCATTCAAAATTCCAAATATTTCCTTAATAGCTATAAAATAGAGAAATAACATTTTGTAATCTTTGGGTGATGCCTCCAAAGAATATCACTTGAATTGAAAATTAATTATGAAGTCCTCTAAGACAAAAAACAATTTAAAAAACAAAAATTAATCAAGCTCTTCAATGATCATATTCTTCTGCAAATTGTAGTTCAAACCCTTTAATTGTAATAATATAAGAAATGTATTGTAAAAAGGGGCATATTTTCAACAAAACATGAAAAAAATGGAGAAAGTTTTGATTTATTGGAAATGCATAATTTATGTAGAATTTAGACAAAATTAGTCTTTGTCCACAAAGCCATATCTTTGTCTTCCTCTAAGTGGTAAAAAAATGTAAGTATTCCACTCAAATATATTGCTAAATCAAACATCATTTAAATATGATTCTTTAGGAGATACTGTATTTTAAAAATTTATGAACATAAGTATGAAAAAGAAAAAGTAATAAAGCAACATCTACAATGGAATGTTGTCGTCTTACAGAGTTGAACATTGTGCTTTTCATTGTGATGATTTCAAAACATTTGCATGACATTTGGGTTGAAAAAGTATTTAGAAAAATAATCTTATGAAACAGAATGTAAATATGAATTTTGAAGCAATATTCGTGATTGAGGGCAGTGTAATTTTTGGAAAAAAGATTTCCTTCTCTAAGAAGGTTATTATAATAATCATACTACAGATGCTAGAAAATATGGCACAAAACACTTAGGTGAAGTCATTTTCGTGATGCATTAAGTTAATAGCAAGATCCGCATTAGTTTTCTTCTCTTCCTAGATAAGTTAAACTTTTCCTGGAATTCACTTTCTTTTTAATGGGTAAGGAGTCTAGACTTTCTCCCAACACACATATACATACGCAAACACACAAAAAATTACTCGTATGGAAGTTAGTGCTTCATGGGCAAATGAGTTACACGTTATACTATACAGTTACTAAAACCCACTACTCTCTGATGAATTATAGAAAGATTTATCTCTTTTTATAGATAGATGCAAAGATATTTTAGCAATTATTTTTAAGGGAGAGAGTCTCGCTCTATCACTCAGGCTGGAGTGCAATGGTAAGAATATAGCTCACTGCAGCCTTGAACGCCCAGGCTCAAGCAATCCTTACATGTCAGCTGGGACAACAGGCATGTGCCACCACGCCCAGCTAATTTTTATATTTTTTATAGAAACAAGGTTTCAATACAGTGTCCAGGCTTGTCTTGAACTCCTGGGCTCAAGTGATCCTCCTGCCACAGCCTCCCAAAGTGCTGGGATTATGTGTGTGAGTCACTGAGCCTGGCCCATTTGCTTTATCGAAGAATGCAGTGCTCTCCTTAAACCACTCTTCAAGAGAAGTAAAAAACCAGCAAAAGTAAAACCAACCCAAACTTCTGCAATTTTAAATGAAAACCACTGAATTCCCTTCTTTCTCTACAGAGGACTTTTCTAGTTCTTCCCAGCAGGCTCACCTAAACAGCAATGTCAATAATATTCTGTTGTTGCATCAATCAAATAAATAGTCCCCCCCTACCCCAATAGGCTAAATTTCTCCCACGCTGCTTATACATAGGCAATTTATTTTGGGAAGTGATCTCAGGGAAGAAGGGTAACAGACAAAGGAGTGTGAAACAGGGAAAGAGGGTAGGTGAGTAAAAAGTCTGTTTTTGAGTTGGCCATCACTTTATGGAAAGCCATTTAGAATGTGCCTCAGAATTTCCATCCAAGGGCTGGTTGCGGAAACTTATCTACAGGTTTACATTCGCAATCGTCAAAAGCTGAACTGCAGGGGCATTAGCCACCCTTACACCCACGTGCTGGGTTGTGGGAATAGGAGGGAGAAGCTGACCTTTAAAGGTGTCCCAGGAGGCTGGAACCCAGAAGAAAAACTGAAAATTGAATGAGGCAACTGAACCCGGGTATTGCCAGACAACATCTGAAGGAAGTGGTTATCCAGTAAACAGTTGCTGATGTCAAGGAGGAGCAGAGGGGGTCTAACGCGGTGCCCAGGAGGGTTTTCTGATTCTGCTGTTGGTCAGATGACCTTGAGATCAACAGATTTGGGAATCCCTCAGGTCCTCCTGTTCTTTTAGGCTATGATTTTTTAATTTTTTAATTAATTAATTATTTTATTATTTATTTATTTTTGAGACAGAGTCTCGCTCTGTCGCCCAGGCTGGAGTGCAGTGGCCGGATCTCAGCTCACTGCAAGCTCCGCCTCCCGGGTTCACACCATTCTCCAGCCTCAGCCTCCCGAGTAGCTGGGACTACAGGCGCCTGCCACCTCGCCCGGCTAATTTTTTGTATTTTTAGTAGACACGGGGGTTCACCGTTTTAGCCAGGATGGTCTTGATCTCCTGACCTCGTGATCCGCCCACCTCGGTCTCCCAGAGTGCTGGGATTACAAGCGTGAGCCACCGCGCCCGGCCATGATTTTTAAAACTAAAGGAGAAAGTTCCATGGACAGAAGAGGAACATGGAGAATAACAAGTACAGGCTAAAACATGGTTCACTGAAGCAATAAAAGAGAAAAAGTTAAACAAAAAATGACACTGGTTTACCCAGTGTATCAGACAATTTCTGTTGTTCTCTAAATAAACACTCTAGCCACTCTGGGTTCTTCCTTGAATCCTCCCAACATTCCCCCTGTAACTTGCCTTGGTGTCTTGTCTGGGATCTGAACTCACACCTAATTCACTGGCTAAGCTTGTCCTGCAGATCAGTAAAAGAGATGGACTCCTGTGAACTCTTGAGGCGCTCTCTCTCCTATACTATTTTATTTCTTATAAAAAAAGAAATACTTATCTTCCAGAACTTTTATATTCTTTAAAAATTTTTTTCCATAAGTTATTGGGGTACAGGTGGTATTGGTTACATGACTAAGTTATTTAGTGGAGATTTGTGAGAACCTGGTGCACCCATCCCCCGAGCAGTATACACTGCACCATATTTATTGTCTTGTATCCTTCACCCTCCTCCCACTCTTCCCCGCTAGTCCCACAAGTCCACTGCATCATTCTTACGCCTTTGTGTCAACTTTTAACAATTATTCCTGTCAATGTTCAAAAATTATAAGGAAAGAGAAATAGGATGAGAGGTAGAATTGCAGCCTGAATTAAAGCTTTTCTTGGGAAGTTGTTGCTGTTGCTCTTAAATGTATTTTACTTTTAAAGATTTTCCTGAACATTTGCTATGTGAGAGGAATATGTGTTCATTATACTAAAATTAGAAAACTCTGAAACTCATTAAAAAGAATAAAAGCCAAAAAAGTGATATTTATGTAGGCTTGAGAAACAAACTAGGGTAATTTATGATGATTAAAGATAAAAATAACTTAAATCCTAGAGATTTATAAATTATAATTTATAGATTAATATATTAATATCATAAAAATTTTTTTTTTCCATTCATGTCTCTTCTGTTTTTGATTCTCAACTCACCTTATTGCCTCAGATAGAAAAGAAACAGGAAACGCTCATATTTCAGATGTTTTATATTTGGGGGTCAATGTAGGTTCTGTATGTTTATGTTTCAGTATGTAGATAAGGTTTACAATTAAAACATAGAAATATCAAATTCAAAATAAAATTAATGGTACTCAACTGAAGTATTATTGGATGGCCTGAAAACCTCCCACTTAGTATCGAGCAGTATCTTCTGAATGAAAAATTTAGAAGCTTAAGTCATTTATGGTGGTATGATGTAAATTACAAGAGAAGAAATTATAGTCTACTGCCTTTGCTGGGTGTTGGACTTTAGAAGCATGCATAATTCATAGAAAAGTACTGTGTAAAGGAACATGGAGTAACCTTCAAAAATAAATCAAGAAAAACCAGTTACTAATCTACAGAGTAGTTTACCTGGAGGAAGGTAATGTGAAGGAAAACAGTCCATCATTTCACAGAGCTTAATGCCATCCCTGATGAAAGTTACCCAGGGCTACATATTACATATAGAATAGAAAATATTTATGCCCAAATATCTGCCTCTTGGAAAGAAATCAGCCAAACATTGATAAATGAATTGGGCAAAGCAGGTATTACATTAAGCAGATAAATTTCACTTTGATTTTGAAGTTCAGCCAGAGGGGAAAAGAGTTGGAAGAAGGAAGTCATAGCTGGAAGCTACCAAGCCTGTTGTTGAGGGACAAGCACCTCATCAGGCATTGGGATTGAAATTACCCCACTGTTCACTCTATCCGTGAGCAACTATGGGCAGTCTAGTTTTCTTGATAAATGGTAAATCTCCAGAGAGTGATGGCAAAAAATGCTATATATATATATACCTGTCTAAGGAAGACTTTGGTTTGAAGAGATTTCCCATTTCATATTAACTTTTGTTAATGTATATAGATTTTGAAAATGTTTGCCTCAGTACCTGTAAAGGGTATCAGCCTAGACTTTAAAGAAATTTCACTGGATTTATAAAAATATAAAATGGCAACTGAAGTACATTTTCAAATTTCTTTTTTTTTTTTTTTTTTGAGACACAGTCTCTGTTGCCCAGGCTAGAGTGCAGTTGCATGATCTCAGCTCACTGCAACCTCTGCTGCCTGGGCTCAAGCCATTCTCCCACCTCAGCCCCCTGAGTAGCTGGGACCACAGGCATGTGCCACCATGTCTGGCAAATTTTTGTATTTTTTTGTAGAGATGGAATTTTGCCATGTTGTCCAGGCTCGTCTGGAACTTCTGGGCTCCAGAGATCTGCCTATCTTGGCCTCCCAAAGTGTTGGGATTATAGGCATGAGCCACTGTGCCAGGCCAAGTTCTCAAATTTCCAATCCTCTCATTTACATATGAGTTTTTGTGAAAGTGAAATATGGCAGGTTCCAGGAAGATGCGAATAATCTGAGGACCAAACCTGAAGTTTATATTGTGTTTCAAAGAAAATATTTTCTACTACCATGCACAACATTTGGCTTTGATGTGCATGAGAACACTTATGGCCTGCTTTTGTTTACTTGTGTCAGCTGGAAAAAAAGCGGAAGGAAGGGATAAAAGAAATACACGCCATAGCACCCCGCTATGTCCACCAGAATTGTCTTTGGAGATAAGGGAGAAAGTTCTTAGGAGAGCACAAGTACTAATGCCCTGTAACATGCTGGATTGCTTTTTGCCTGTTCAGAAGGCCGTTATCAGAGAAGCGACTAGGGGTGGAGCAGGTTCTGTAGTCCCTGATCTGTTTCTTCCCTACCTAGGCTTCCATGGACAAACATTGTAACAAACTATTTTAGTTTACCCTAAGCAGACCTTAAATCCAAGCAGTTTATTTGGAAGGTAATCCCAGGGAGCATTGACAGGGATAAAGGGAAGAGAGGCAGCGACATGTAGGAAGCCAATAAAGGCAGTGTTTATGCAGTGGCTTGCCACTAGGATATAGAAGCTGAGCCTGTACAGAAACACTGAAATTCAATGACAGATCTCAGAATTATCCAATGCAGGGACAATGGGGATGAGACATTTACCCTCAAATTCCTTTTCATCCTTCTTTCCCAGAACTTTCATTTGTTCTTACATGTAGGGGCTACAGAGTCAATAGGACAATTTTGCCATGTGCTGCGGTCTTTATGTTATATCCTTAGCTGGGAGACCCACTGCCATCTAAAAGAAAGTTAAATTTATTTTCTTATTCTAAAATCCACATTTATACCATTAGCATTTTATTTGACTTACCAACTTGTGTTCTTAGATTTTAAAAAAGAGGTCATGTGCTAGGTGCAGACAGCATTTGCCACGTGTGTGTGTGTGTGTGTGCACGCGCGCGTGTGTGTATTTCTATGTTAACTAGGAGGTTTCCTTGATAATTATTGATACTTCCTTGAAGGTTGACTTGAAGAACAGGGATGAAGGGAAGCACAAATCAGGTAATCCTCTCCAGTAATAATTTGAAATAGTTTACTCCCAAAGGTAAGAACTGGGGACAAATATTGGATTTTAAGAGTAGTTTCATGCATTGATCCTAGAGGTTGGATTTATCTCCAACTTATCTACACTTTCATGAATGTTTAGCAATTTGAATTCCATAGAGAAAAGTCAAAGACCATAAAAGCATTCATGGATTTTAAGAGGAGGCTCATTGTGGAAATTAGAGGTGGTGATTTGCAAAGCGATTTGTTCATTTTAATTGCATTGATTGTACTCTTGTCAATGGACTAGACTTCCTGAAAATAAACCTCTTGCAAAGAACTTAAAGAGTATAGATGAAGATGGTTTCCTGCACTTTATGAATCAGGCTCCCTCTGGATACCCATCAATTAGAGGTGAAGGCAATAAAAGGAAAAATTTGCCCCATCTGGTTCTACATAAAACTCCCCAAGAGCTTTGACAAAAAGTCTTCTCTACAAAGAGCAGCCTGATCTCTGGGGAGGCATTTGTTTTTCAGGCTTGTTGAAATGCTTTTTCTTTTCAGGGATGTTATTTCAGTAGAGCCAGATGAGATGCACTTGCTATTTTTATAAGTTTTTAAAGGCTTAAGCAGGGCAAATATGTCTCTTCAAGCTGCCTTCTGCAATAAGCCTGATGCTAAAGCAGCTTTATGTCCCATAAAGAGCAACATTAGCCTCATGGAGCTACAGGCGATTTCTGATCATCTATGAGGACAATTCCACAGTATCAGAGTAGTGTGGGAAAGGCTCTCATTCTTTTCCAATTTTTAAAAGCTATGGGTATAAAATATACTATATTTTGACCAAAACAGTCTTTCAAAAAAAAAAAAATGACCAAGTTAAGCTTTGACATTCTATATTTTTAATAGGTTTAGGAATTCAAGCATTTGAAGATAATTATTATATTCAAAATATGGCAATCTCTCTGTGTCTGCCCCTGACCAATTAATGTTATAATTGGATATTTTGTTCTCTTTATGTTATATCCTTACCTGGGAGACCCATTGCCATCTAAATGAAAGTTAAATTTAGAGTTTATTTTCTTATTCTAAAATCCAAATTTATACCACTAGTATTTTATTTGACTTACCAACTTGTGTTCTGAGATTTAAAAAATTCCTTCGTCTTTGTATGTTGAGTAAAAGCTTCAGAGTTGCTCATTTATTTTTTTCATGAAAATCCTTGTGGGACTCCTGTTTCCCAACCATACGTCCAGTTCACAGCGACAGCCCTATTTCTGGCTTTCTCATGGCTCCAGATTTTTCCATCTTTAATCTGTCCTACTTGCGGGAGCAAGATTTATCAACAAGATAAGTTTTGATCATGCAAAGCACTTTTCCTTTGTTTGTATTTTTGAAATGGCTTCCAATTGTCTCTTGAAATTCAGGAATGTAGTTGTTCATATATTGTTCACCACTTCTCCCATTATCCAATTCTCTAGGTTTTCTCCTATCCTTTGTGGTGTTCTCTATTCACTTAACAAATCATGCCATGTTCACTTACTAGCCTCTGTCCTTGGGCGTGTTGGAGATAGTATCTGCATATGGATATCCCTGTATTTGCCAACTCTATCACACACAAACAGGCGCGTGCATACACACACACACACACACTCTTTCCATTTTCTTCTTCTGATGACTGCTTAAGATTTGACCCTCCCAACCCTGACACGCAGAGTCCCTGGATTACAATGTCAGGTCTGTCACTCTTTTATTGTGCCCTAACCTCTGTGTTTCTCACTCTTGTTGCCAATAGAATGAAGGATTTGAAAGAGGTACTTTTAAAGGTGGATTCCATATGAAGCCTTTTATGATTTTCATTAACCACATCTGCCTAGAATCATGCTAGTCACTCACCATTTCTGTGATTTAGTGCCCAGCTGTTCATGTGCAGTTAATGTATGTCTTTGTCACTCATTCCTATGATTACATTGCAAGCTCATGGAGTCTGCCTGGTTCAGTTATTCGATGGTCATTCAAAAATTTTGCAAATTATCAGCACATGTAAGAACTTTCTAATTTGGTTGTGTTTCTAACAGGTTTCTGTATACTGAGAAATACAGGTATGAATAATTATTTCCAATAATGACTGACTGGAAAAACATGAGCTTGCATTTAAAAAATGTGCTATTTTCTTATCTCTTAAACAACAAATGCTAAATTCCAACAACATTCTCTGTGAATGGGAGCTCTTTGTGCCATAACTTCTCTTAAGTGTGTGCCCCCCAATGAGCTGAATGATAATACATTGAGAGCTAATTTCTCCTCCTCCACTTCTCTGCAGTATTTTATTAAAAAAAAATCCCACATCATAAGGCAGTGCCCAATGTGATCATTAAATAAAACTGTAATTAAGGTGACATCGGCAGTTTCAGTAATTAGAGTCTTGCTGTAACTGTAAGAGTAAAAATAACATTCCCTGGCGCTGAGATGGGGCAGCTGTGGCTCATGCTGATAATGTACCTTGGCAATTTAACATGACTAATTGTATGAGCTGTTCTTCACGGGGAATTGTATTCATCTCCAAAAGTTCTTCTATCTCTGCAGTTTGTCCAAGCGCTGCTGCTTCTCCCTGGCTTCCTAAAAGCCCTCAAATCCAGTTTCATAGTTCTCAGCTGAGTTTTATGGAACTCATTCTTACGGCTGCCTCGATAGCTGCCAACTGGGAAACGACTTAGCAGCAGGCAGGCAGTGGCACACAGGGTGATCCTTTGGTGGGACCCGTGAGAGCCTCTTGTCAACTTTTTGGTTCTCAGTGAAGTATTCCGAGTGTCAGATTTTTTAAGTGTGTTGTGCGAAGTAGACAAGTTATAAGGTTTTTCATGGTTCCCAAATCTGGCCATCTATTAAAATCACCAGAAAAGGGATTTTTTTTTCCTCATTATTTTGAACCTGTCTAGGAACTACTCTCTTCAATTCTATTGCCATCTACCTCATTTTCACACCCATAGTCTTTAGGTCTTCAAGACACAGCTGTAACCTCAGCAGCCCTGTGAGAGACCCATCTTGGTGGATGGGATTTTCATTATCCCAGGAGGCCAAGTAGAGACGGGGGGTCCTCTTGATCTCCTTGCCTTGATTCCTTCCTCATCCTCTCAAGTCTTCATCACTGATATCTTGAATAATCTTCTCTTCTATTTTTACTGCTACCACCACGGATAACACAGTCTAAACTCTTTTCTGTCTTTGGTCTCTTTCTCGTTCCAGCTGACTGTCTAGGCTGATATGAAGTCAGTCATTCTAACATGCCCATCTAAAATCACGTTCCTCTCCTGATCCACATTGCACTTTGGCTCCACGTTGCTTTGAGGATACAGTCTGATTGCATTCCAGGACATAGAAGGCTGTCCATGATCAGGCCCTCACCTGCCTGTCCAGTCTGACCTCTCACTATTCCACATCCTTATCCCTAAGTTTTCAGTAATATTAAACTATTTGCAGCTCAACATCAGCACTTGAACAACCCTGTGATGCCGTGAAGTGCGCATCCTAAGCACCTCACTCTCCTGGCCTGAGTTCTGGCCCTGCGCGATGGCAGCCAAACCTCTGTTCAAAAGGACTGATGCTGCTCTAGCACACTGCAAACTCTGATATGGGGTATCCATTAGACTTCATGAAGGCACAGAGAGGCAAAAGGTCTCAAAAGAGGGAGATGAAGAAATAAATATACAATTACTATTATTACTTTGTAAAAGAAAATAAATTAAGTGGTTAGTTGCAGAAAAGTGTGTAACAATTTCCATAGATGCTAGCTGGGAGATTAGGGAAAAGAGAGAACAATGGTTAAAATAGTCCTGCAACATACTCTTATAAAACAGTGGATTAGAATAAAGATAAGAAAATGGCTTTCAGGTAAGCGAAGTAGCATGAACTAAGGCAGAGACAAAGATAAACACAATATATGGTAGGAACAGAGAAGCTATGAAGATAGATACACAGACAGATAGGTAGATAGATGATAGATTGATGGATAATTTGCATCACTCAAGACAGACTAAATTATGCTGCAGAGCAGGAACTATACCTAAATCTTGGAGGCATATTATCAAGATTCATTTGGAGCCATATCCTATCCCCCAATAACCTTTCTTCTAAGGTTAGAAGAGGAGAGAAAACTCAACACAGAAAGGGCAGCATGGGTGGGGTGTACACCCGGGACTTCTGGCCAAGTCAGTGTGCTTGGAAGAAGGTGCTATTGGAGAAGCAGCAGCATGGTCTGGGACATCTGCAGCATCTGTGGAAAGAAGATACTGCACCATTAGAGTCTTATATGATAACTCAGATTTTAAAATTATAATGTGTTGTGCATTATGTTTCTGTTGGACAGTGCTGCTCTAGCATTTTTCAGAATAAGTGATAATGTTTAATGAAATGTCTCCCTCACCTACTAGACTTTAAGCTCCTTGAGGGCAGAAACTGTGGTCTCTTCATCTTAAAGTAGAACTTGACATATCGTAAACACTCAATACTGGAAAAAAGAAAAGATCCAAATTTTAAATTTTATAATTTAAAATGATAAATTATGCATTTATGATTTAAAATTATAAATCACACATTTGTCATTTTAAAGATTCTGATAGTAACATTAATATAGTAAAAAAGAAATGAATTTATTAATACTTGTACTTGGTATATAAAAATTATGATTTAAATATTGAATCAATACACAAATAATTAATGAGCTATTTCACAAAATTTATCTTATACCAAACCCCCTTCAAAATCTGGTGTCTATTTCATAATTATGGCACATCTTAATTTGGACACTAAATTTTCCTTAGAAATACTTGAGCTATATTAAGATTTCATAAAATTTGCAGTTGAAAAGTAGATTCACATACTCATGCTGTTCCAATTATACTTAAAATATTTCCAATACCTTAAATGAGCATTGATTTTTGAATTTAAATTAGTAAAAATAAAAAATGTGTTTTCTCAGTCACAGTAACTCCATTGAATGGCTTAACAGCCACATGTGGCTAGTAGATAACATTAGGGACAGCACAGGTCTAGAGAAGATTGATGAAGTTCTGCGGTGGAGGATGCAATGGAAGATTAACTCGGTTGATAGAAAAAGTTTCGCTCTCAGACTTTTTTCACTCCCATTTATAACAGATTTTAAGTTCCTTGGGGCCAGGGACTGTGTCTTCTTTTCTGCAACATCTATAATGTCTGAAATCTATGACTTATCATTTTGACCATAACTTTATATTATATGCATCATTATATGCATATATATATGTTTTAGCTATCATTATATGCATCATTATATGCTATCATTATATGCATATATATGTTTTAAATCAAAATTCAAATAAGATCAACCCATTGAATTTGGCTACATCTTTAAGGATGTATTAATCAATAGGCTTCAGTATTTATTATTTTTCTATAATTTATCTGTTGAAGAGTCAAGATTGTTGGTCCTGTGGAATATTCCGCATTCTGAGTTTCGAGGATTGTAATATCATGGTTTTAGTCAGCATGTCCCTCTCTCCTCTGTGTGTTATATAAAGTGCAGTTAGAGCTAAAGTCTTGATGAGATTTAGGGCCACTGTTTTGGCAAGAGCATCTCATAGGTGGCATCATGGCACCTTCTATTGTAACACATCAAGGGACAATTAATATCTGGCTGCCTCTTTCATGATATTAAATGAGATGAGTACATTCAAGACATGTCAGCTTGATCCATCCATTATAAACTTCTCCATCTTTTTATGTAACATGTTAGTTATCCCTGAATAGTCCCTAGAACCAATAGTTTTATCAAGTGGAAAAACAGTAATTGTTAATTTAATTGTAACTTCTGTCTTAACTGGAATTACATATATATTTATCTAATCAGCCGTTTGATTACACTGAGGAAATCAAGTCAAGGCATAACAATTGTTATGTACTTCCCATTGGCTTACTGCTTTTCAGAATACTAAGCTGATTCCTTAGCATTCTCCAAAAGTAACAATTGGGTTTTTAAATTATAAATTTTTAGATTTAACATTTTGTGTATGTTTTCATGCATTGCAGTTTATTCTTTCTGATGCCAAATTGTCCCATCTTTGTTAACATGTGTGACTTATCATGTAAAATGCTCCAGACTCACTTGAATCACCTACTTATTCCAAATGTCTTGGTTCACTTTACTGAGAAACAGTATTTATATTAAAAAATCTGCATGCAAGGGGCTTACTGTTCCTGGCCTGGGTAATTATTTCTAGGCTTTTTCAATAGACGTAGTTAGGAATATGTTTTTGTTTTTTCCAGAGGAAAAAAAATATGTTCATACTGATATTTTGAATTTAAATATAGAATTATAGACTTTTAACTTCTTTATATATATATATTTACAATAAAATATTAATATTATCCCTCACTTCCTTTATTCAACTATGTGTATGTCTAGGTATGCTTGTGTGTATATATAATAGTTTCAATTAACAATATCAATATTATTACAACTGATGTTACTCAAAACAATCTAAGATTTCTTCATTTTGCTTTTGTCCTGAGGACTTATCCC
The DNA here is from genome assembly GCF_008728515.1 of Papio anubis. Lineage (NCBI taxonomy): Eukaryota > Metazoa > Chordata > Mammalia > Primates > Cercopithecidae > Papio > Papio anubis. The sequence continues at coordinate 13,045,147 of NC_044993.1, forward strand.
ACTAGTCAGATTGCTGTGTTTTAAATTCACTTGAAGTAAATACTTTCTGGGTTGTCAAGCAATCACTCTGGTAGTTAGGTTTGTCTGTTTCACTTTGCTTTTGACTTTTAGGGATTAAGCTACTTGAAAGCAGTTTGATCCCTTCAGATTAGCTTTTATACTTTATTAAGTAGGAACATAGCAGCATTTAATTAAAAGGTAATTTTATCCCACTACTAAGGTCAAACACAAAATTAATGTTCATGCAGTTCTGTTATATTTTGCTAGATTTTCTTGTATAGGTGTTATGCTGTTTTTCATCCTATCAATATTTTCATTTCATCAACATTTTGATTCCTACCAGCAATGTTTCTTCAAATCTTGTCAACCAAGTGAGTGGTCAAACCCTCTCCCCCACCAATAGGTGATAGAAAGGTGATGATACGTGATAAATAATATTACAAAGTATTTTCAATGTGCATTTATCTTATTTTTGAGTAAGACCGAGCATCTTTATTTTTAAAGGCCATTTGTATTAGTTTTCCAATGAACTCTTTGTGTTCTTATCTTACAATGTTCTCTATTTTTGGGTGCTCTTCATATATTACGTATGTTAGCCCTTTGGTCTAATATAAATCACAAATGTTTTCCCAGTTTTTCATTTGTCATTTTATTTGCTCTGGTATTTTTACATGATTTTTTAATGTGAGCACATTTATTTTTCTTTCCTCAAATTGTTCCTAGATTTTGAGTCATATTTAAGAAAAGCTTTTTCTATTCCTAGCTTAGAGATGAATGCATCCATGCATTCTTCTACTACTTGTATGCTTTCATGTTATCTTTTTCTACATTACTAACCAATGATCTCATACTACTTTTAGAAAACAATTAATCTTTTTTCTTTTAAATTTCTCCACTGCTTTGACATGAAGCCTTTATCATATACTCAGTTTCTATATTTGTTAGCAACTCTTGCAAGATCCTTTAGTCATTTTGCAATATCAAAATGAAATGAAAAACTTTTAAAAGTAAAATTAAAATAAAAATCAATAAACATTAACCTAGTGATATTAGAACTGATTACATTGATAAAGTGTTTTTTTGTGCACGCCATATAATAAAAGAATTTCAAGAATATTAAAATGATAATCAGTTGAACAAACAATATTCAAATTCCCTGTCTGTGAAATGATATTTATCACTACCATAATGATGAAACAGTACAGCGCTATTGAGTATGGCTTTGTTAAAAATTTCATTCCTTAAGTAGCATGATTATACTAGAATACTATGAAAATATAATTCTTCAACCCGAAATAAACTTTTTAAAAGTTCTAGTATATAAAATGTGCTCTTTTTGAAATGTAGCTTGCAACTAAATCTTTCATTTTTAAACGAATGTTCATTATTGGATCCACTTTGCTAATCTTCACTAGATAACTTTAAACCACATGACTTGTGTAAGATGTTGGATTTAGAAAGAACATTCTTAGATCTCTTGCTCCTTGGTTGCCAGCCTCCACAGGGTTATAATCTGCTTGCCTTATGATTGCAGACTTAGCTTTTCTTCAGACTCTCCTAAGGTACTGTCATCACTAATGTTAAAAGTTCTGTATGTGCATATTAAAACTCCAAGTAAGATAACATTTTCATATATCGACTTGAATTTTTTAAAAAAGTACTCAGTTATTATTGAGTCTGAAGAAATAGCATTCTTAACTTGATGCTGGGAACAAAAGTGTCTAGAATTTTCCTGGGGGAAAACGTGCTTATTTAGGACATAACCTTCATTCACCAATGCCATTTGTCTACTTAGCCTTACAGCTTCGGCTCAGGAATCATCTTCTCCAGGAAGGGGTTTTCTGACCACCATTCACTTAACATACGAAGTATGCTGTTATTCCTTTCAGAACAATGACCTTCCTTTATTGAAATGCCCTCTTTTTAGGCTTTTGGCCCCAGTTTGGCAATGCATTCCTTAATAACTAGGATGACGTTTTATTGAATTGTATATTTTTGTATCTCATACTCCTCTCACACTACCAGGTATATAGGAGGTAGGGAGCACAAAAAATTGTTTTTTCACTTGCATTTATCCACCCGTCAAAGAGGAATGTCTTCGATATGTAGTATTTTATTATTTTGTTATGTCCTTTGCCACCTGCTACATTATAAATAATTACTGAATTTCTGTGTTATGGCTCACTTTGTTTTTCTGAAGCCAGGGAGCTTTATGGCACCTTATACCTCTGCCACAGTGCAGAATGCTAGTTGGTGCTCAAGATATAGTTGGTATATAATAAACTTGAGTGATATCCTAATCAGAATATGCTGCTGCTGAGATCTGTTATCCAGGTAAAACAATTAACGCACTCTGAATATTTCAGAACAGTCACAGACAACACAATTGCACGATGAGTCATTATACAGTCAAGATATAAATCTTTGATTGAAAGCCTCTCCCCACATTGAATAGCATAGCAAGGGATACCCAGGATGTGAGGAATATGTCCAAAAAAAAAGGAGTAAACCAATTTAAATACATTCCTAACCTGAAATGAGAAGTTAAGAGGCAAATAATAGTCATAATAGAGCACTGAAATTTATGAAAGGACTCATGTTGGCAGCAGCGACTGCCTCTTCAAAATACACCAAGGCTGTAAAAAGTTATTTGGTCAGTATCAGACTGTAGAAAGCATTGTCTGGGTTTATTCGCATTTCGTCTATGGGTCTTCTCCAGAAAGACTTTTGAAATATATGTTGACTTCCTTTTGTTTCCTGGTACATTTTTAGTGCTCATTGAGCCTTTTCTGAACAAAATGTTTCCAGTAAGGTTGGTTGCTTTGTTTTAGAGACAGGATTTAGAAAAAGCAACTGGAAGTACCACAACTCAATGAGGCAGAGCAAGGTGGCAGAATAGAAGGCTCCACCAATCATCCCGCTGGAAGGACACCACGGTAACAACTGTCTACAGAGAAAAAAACACCTTCATAAGAACAAAAAATCAGGTGGGCCCGCCTAGTACCTGGTTTAAACTTTCATATCCCTGAAAGAGGCCCTGAAGAGATAAGAAAAACGCTCCTGAATGACTGATGCCACCCCTCCCACTCCCATACTCCCAGCAGCAGCAGTGGCGTGGTGTGGAGAGTATCTCTGGGTGCTAGGGGAGGGAGAGCATGGCAGTTGTGAGGCATTGAACTCAGTGTTATCCCTGTTTGAGTAAAAGGGAAAACCAGACCAAACTCAGCCACCCATGGAGGGAGCATATAAACCAGAGCCAGAGGGGAATTGTGAAACCTCTAGCCAGAGGGGAAAACCTCTAGCCAGAGGGGAATTACAGAACCCAGTGGTCTGAACCTAAGTTTTCAGACCTCACCACCAAGGGGGTAAAGTGCTCTGAGTCTCCAACTTGAAAGACAGTCTAGGCCACAAGGTCTGCAACTCTTAGGAGAGTCCTAGTGTTGAAATCCGCCCAGAGACAATGGACTTGAGGGTGGGGGGCATGAGACATACGGAGACACCAGCTGAGGCAGCCAAGGGAGTGCCGGCATCACTCGTCCCCTAATCCCAGGCTGCACAGTTCACAGCTCAAAAAGAGACCCTTTTCTTCTGCTTGAGAAGAGGAGAGGAGAAAGAATAGTGGGGAGGACTTTCTCTTGCATCTTGGACACCAGCTCAGCCACAGCAGGATAGGGCACTGGCCAGAATCCTGAGGCTCTCACTCCAGGCCCTAGCTCACAGATGACACTTCTAGACACAACCTGGGCCAGAAGGGAAACAGCTGCCTTGAAGGAAAGGACCCAGTTCTATCAGCATTCATCACCTGCTAACTGAAGAGCCCCTGGACCAGGAATAACCAGCAGTGATAACCAGGTACTATGTCAAGGGCATGGAGTGAGCCTCTGGGACTTGCTGGCTTCAGGTGAGACTCAACACATTCCCAGCTGTGATGGCTACGGGACAGAGCTCCGTCTGCTTAAAAAAAGCAGAGGAAAAGTAAAGGGGACGTTGTTTACACCTTAGATACCAGCACAACCACAAGGAGGTGGAGCATCAAGTGAGCTCTTGGGGTCACCAGTTGCAGAATATGACTCTTGGATGTCATTGCTGGATCTACCCTGGGCCAGAGGGGAGCCCACTGCTCTGAAGGGTGAGTCCCAGGCCAGGGAGCATTCACCACAGGCTGGCTTAAGAGCCCTTAAGATTTAAGAAAATATCAGCGGTAATCTGGCAGTACTTCTCATGGCCTGTGGTGGTGCTGGCTAAGGGGTGAGGCTCTTCTGCCTTTGGAAGCAGGAGGGAAGAAGGGGAAGGACTGCATCTTGTGGTTAGAGTGTCAGCTCAACCTCAGTATAATAGAATACCAAGTAGACTTTTAAGGTTTTCACTCTAGTCCCTGACTCCCAGATGGCACCTCTTGACCCAAGCTGGGGCCTGGGGGAACTCACCACCCTGAAGAGAGGAGCACAAGCCTGACTGGGTTTGCTACCTGCTGATTGTAGAGCCCCGGGGCCTTGAGCAAACATAGAAAGTAGCCAGGTAGTACTTACAGCAGGCCTTAGGTGATACCCAGTGCTGTGCTGGCTTCAGATCTGACCCAATGCAGTCACAGCAGTGGTGTCCACAGGGGTGCCAGTGTGACTTCACACCCAGCTTTAGGTGGTTCAGAACAGAGAGAGAGACTGTTTAAGAGAAAGTAAGGAAAGAAAACAAGAGTCTATGTCTGTAATCCAGAGAATCTTCCGGACCTTGCCCAACATCATCAAGGTGGTACCTCTACGAGTCTGCAAGAACCACAGTGTTACTGTGCTTGGGGCACTCCCTAAAGCAGATACAGCTTAGACCACCACACCCAAGTTCTTTCAAATATATAGAAAGCCTTCCCAAGAAGGACAGGTACAAACAAGCCCAGACAGCAAAGACTACAATAAAAACCTAACTCTTCAGTGCCCAGACACCAAAGAACATCTAATAATATCAACCCCATCTAGGAAAACAGACCTCACCAAATAAACTAAATAAGCCACTAGGGACTAATCCTGGAGAAACAGAGAGATGTGACCTTTCAAACAGACAACTCGTAATAGCTGTGTTGAGGAAACTCAAAGAAATTCAAGATAACACATAGAAGGAATTCAGAATTCTATCAGATAAATTTAATAAAGAGATTGAAATAATGAAAAGAGTCAAGCAGAGATTTTGGAGCTGAAGAATGCAGTTGGTGTACTAAGAATGCATGAGAGTCTTTTAATAGCAGAATTGATCAAGCAGAAGAAAGAATTAGTGACCTTGCAGGCAGGCTACTTGAAAATACAGAGTCAGAGGAGACAAAAGAATAAAAAACAATGAAGCATGTCTATAGAATCTAGAAAATAGCCTCAAAAGGGCAAATTTAAGACTTATTGGCCTTAAACAGGAGGTAGAGAAAGAGATGGGGGCAGAAAGTTTATTCAAAGGGATAATAACAGAGAACTTCCTAAACCTAGAGAAAGATATCAGTATCCAAGTACAGGATTATAGAACACCAAGCAAATTTTACCCAAAGACGACTACCTCAAGGGATTTAATAATCAAACCCCAAATATCAAGCATAAAGAAAGAATCCTAAAAGCAGCACGAGAAAAGAAACCAGTAACATGCAATAAAGCTCCAATGTATCTGGCAGCAGACTTTCCAGTGGAAACCTTGCAGGCCAGGAAAGAGCGTCATGGCATATTTAAAGTGCTGAAGAAATAAAACCTTTACCCTAGAGTAGTATATCTGGTGAAATAATTCTTCAAATATGAAGGGTAAACACTTTCTCAAACAAAAGCTGAGAGATTTCATCAACACCAGACCTGTCCTACAAGAAATGCTAAAGGAAGTACTTCGATCAGAAAGCAAAGGAGGTTACTGAGCAGTAAGTAATCACCTGAAGATAGAAAACTCACTGATAATGGTAAGTACACAGAAAAGCACAGAGTATTATAACACTGTAACTTGTGCTGTGAAAACTACTCTTATGTTGAAAGATTAAATGATGAACCAGTCATAAATAATAACTACAGCAACTTTCCAAGACATAGACAGTATAGTAAGACATAAATAAAAGCAGCAAAAAGTTAAAAAGTGGGGTGATGTTAAGGTATAGAGATTTATTAGTTTTCTTTCTGCTTGTTTATTTATGCAGTGTTAAGCTATTATCAGGTTTAAATAATGGTTAAAGATAGTATTTGAAAGCCTCATGGCAAACTCAAACCAAAAGCATACAACAGATACACAAAAAATAAAAAAGAAACTAAATCGTATCACCAGAAAAAAAATCACCTACACTAAGAGAAGATAGGAAAGAAAGCAAAAAGGAAAAAGAAGACCACAAAACAACCAGAAAAAAAAAATAACAAAATGGCAGGTGTAAGTTCTTACTTATCAATAATAATATTAAATATAAATGGACTGAATGCTCCAACCAAAAGACATAAACTGGCTTAATGGATGAAAACACAAGACCCATTGATCTGCTGCCTACAACAAACACACTTCTATAAACACACACATAGACTGAAAATAAAGGAATGGAAAAAGATGTTCCATATTAATGGAAACAAAGAAAGATCAGGAGTTGCTGTATTTACATCAGACAAAATAGATTCCAAGAAATAAACTGTAAGAAGTGATACAGAAGGTCACTATATAATGATAAAGGAATCAATTCAGCAGAAAATATGATAATTTTAAACATATATGACGCAACACTGGAGCACCCAGGTATATAAAAAGCACCTTTTATTAGAGCTAATATGAGAGATAGGCTCCAATACAATAATAGCTGAAGACTTCAACACCCCACTTTCAGCACTGGACAGATCTTCCATACAGAAAATCAACAAACAAAATAAAGCAACATTAGACTTAATCTTCACTGCAGACCAAATGGATCTAATGGATATCTACAGAACATTTCATCCAATGGCTGCAAAATGCATTCTTTTCCTTGGCACATGGATCATTCTCAAGGATAGACTATGTGATAGGTCACAAAACAAGTCTTAAAACATTCAAAAAAATTAAGATAATATCAAGCATCTTTTCTGACTACAATGGAATAAAACTAAAAGTTAATAACAAGAGGAATCTTGAAAACTACATAAATACATGGAAATTAAACAATACACTCCGTAATAACCAGTGAGTCAGTGAAGAAATTAAGAAATTAAAACATTTCTTAAAAGACATGATAATGGAAACATAACATACCAAAACCTATGGGATATAGCAGTAAATCAAACCTCTTTCACTTATAAATTACCCAGTCTTGGGCAGTTCTTTCTAGCAATGTGAGAATGAACTAGTACATGGGTATATATCCAAAAGAAAAGAAATCAGTATATCAAAGAGATATCTGCACTCCCATGTGTGTTGCGGCACTCTTCACGAGAGCTCAGGTTTGGAAGAAACCTAAGTGTTCATCAACAGATGAATGGATAAAGAAAAGGTGGTACATATACATAATGGAGTACTATTTAGCCATAATAAAGAATGAGAGCCTGACATTTGCAACAACATGGATGCAACTGGAGATCATTATGTTACGTGAAATAAGCCAGGAACAGAAAAACAAACTTTGCAGGTTCTCACTCTGCATCTCCATACGAAATCGTTCAACTCTGTTGATAAACTTTGTTTAAAGACCATTGTACTAGTCCATAAAATAAAAACAAGAATATCTATTCTAACAGCTGTAGAGAGCTGTCACAAGGAACTTCAGCAATGATGCACGAGAAAGTACATGGCACCGGCCATGGAAACTTAGGCCTAGGTATGCTGAGAAGATTATTATTCACAAGCAGAATATTCATTATAAGGCTATCAGTAGCGAAGTCAGTTATTTTGTTGTTGTTTTCTTTTTTTTGGTTGTTTTAAATGTAAAACAGATTGAAAAAGCAAGTAGAGCAAAATTGCAGCTTCTGCCTCTGCCCAATTCTAGTTCTAACCCCAGAAGAAACTACCACTGGCAGTTTACTATGTCTACTTCTTGACATTTTCTACAGGTTGTAGAATGTGTACACACATTCTATAATGTGTGTCTGTGTATGTGTGTGCATCCATGCATGCGCATGTATTTATAAGAGTGAAATAATGGCATACTGGTTTCATGCTGGATCTCAATACCACACTTAGAACAAGCCATGAAATCCTAGGCACACATATTACGGAGTGGTTTTTCTTTGCAAGCTGGCCTGTCTCTGCTCTCTATGTTCTGTTTTGGAATTGTTGATTCCAAGAAGGAAGGTAGAAGGTATGGGTTAGTGTCTTGGTATCGGGGGCAAGGGGTTCAGCGTAAGTTCAAAGCAGAAAATTTTATGGCTCTACAATATATTGTTTTGCAAGTATATATTAAATATCACAGTTTTAATTCATTAGCCATATATACTTTTAGATCTAAGGATAAAAAATATAAAACAGCTGAAGTCAACTATAGCATTTATATTAGATTAATATAAAAATAGTAAATCTGAAGATAGCATTCCTTTTAGTCAAATTTTTATAAAACTTAAGATTTCCTACATATATAAAATCTGTACCTTAAGATGCTGTTTTCATAAAAATAGAGTAGCAAAGTTGTTCATTTTTAGTCATTCATGCTCCCCCCACCTTTTTCTGGCAAATGGCACAACGTATTTCCCCTGTGGAAGTCATTTATTTCCAGGTGTTTCCCTATCAGACATTTAAGTAACAAGAACAGCTGGTCATAACTGCAAAGAGACATTAGGGAGAAAGGAGAAAGCTGCAACCTCTGAAAATGAATGGAGTTTATACGCAGAAATCGCTGCAATGGTAATTTTAATTTTGTAGTAGGTTAAGAACATTTGTATTTGGTAGACACATTTATTTTTATATTATTATATTTATTATGTCACAAATTTAAATATGGATTCAAGGGAAATCGTAGGTCTTACTTTGCAAAGGATAGGAACATTCTTGTTCAGAATGTGAGGAAGGATAATGGCATCCAAAGCAAAATTGTTAATTTTTCCAAAATCTAAGTGCAGGTCATACTCAGTTTAAAGCTTCAATTCTGTGTTGTGAAGATCACTGCTGCATTTTACCTATAGATAACCAGAATTATGGCTCTTTACCTTAAGATAACAAAGATATTAAAAGGTTTCTGGACCAATGTGATATTTTTTTTTTTGCTCACTCAAATTTCACATAGAAGAGAATTAAACATTAACATAGCATCATTATTCTAAATAAAACAGTTTGAATGGGTTTAAATAAGTTACACATAGGTACAGAAACAAGACTGGATGTCTAATGTGAAAATTACAACATTCTCTGTGTGAAAATTTTGTGAATTTGGGGTAGTACTGTCACTCATTCTTTGCAAATTTTAATCCTGCAATTTACTTTGCTTCAGGTAGTAGGACCGCAGAAAATTATGCCCTGAGATTTGAAAGCCTACAAGACTTCTAGGCCTACTAGTTGCAATAAAACAGCATAGTTTTCTTAGAATTGCAGTCTAGCTATTATGAGAACACCACCAATATTTCAACCTGCTAACTGGCCCAGAATGTGACTAAATTTTAATTTTTAATGAGTTAGGTACCATTTATTTTGTCTGTGACAGAGGCTACCTATTAAATAGCCGCATTCTTGAAAACTAGTATGCCCATTTTATTTTTAAGATGGTTCTTTTTTTTTTGAAACATAGTCTTGCTCTGTCACCCAGGCTGGAGTACAGGTGCACGATCTTGGCTCACTGCCACCTCCACTTCCCAGGTTCACACCATTCTCCTGCCTCAGCCTCCCTAGTAGCTGGGACTATAGGTGCCTACCACCCCATCTGGCTAATTTTTTTTTTTTCTATTTTTAGTAGAGATGGGGTGTCACTGTGTTAGCCAGGATGGTCTTGATCTCCTGACCTTGTGATCTGCCCGCCTTGGCCTCCCAAAGTGCTGGGATTACAGGCGTGAGCCACTGCACCCGGCCAGATGGTTGTTTCTTTAAGAGAACAAATAAAACTGAGTGTATTTACATTCCGATATGAATGGATTGACAGCTAAATAAAATGTTATGTAGAAGTGCGCCCTTGCTACAATGAAGCAGTGGTTTCATATAAATATCTGAAAAAAAATTTGGCAACTATAAAATTGGTAATTACAGAATATCAGTTACTTCAGTTAAAATTTGAATTATTCTCTACTGGCATTTGAATGTTTATAGAGACAGAATAACACTTAATTAAAATATGACAGCACCTCCCAACCTGCAAACACACCATCCTCCATTAGCATAATATAAAGACTGAGGGTGGGCATGGTGGCTCACGGCTATAATTCCAGCACTTTGGGAGGCCAATGTGGGAGGATCCTTTGACCCTAGGAGTTCAAGTCCCAAGGAAACATTGTGAAACTTTCTCTCTACAAACACACACACACACACACACACACACACACACAGAGTCTCTCTCTTAGCCCAGTGTGACGGCATGTGCCTCTGGTCCCAGCTACTTGGGAGGCTGAGGCAGAAGAATGGTTTGAGCCCAGGAGGTCAAGGCTGCAGTGAGCCATGATCATGCCACTGTACTCCAGCCTGGGCGACAGGGTCAGACACCCTTCTCAAAATAAAAAAGACTGAAGTGTATGCTTGGCTGATTTTTATAAAGATAGAGGATGCAGATGCCTCAATCCTATCAAGGACAAGATAATAATTGATAAGAGTGACAATTCTGTCTCATTTTCAAGAATTTTATTATACTCTATAACATTAGGCTACTATATATATGTATATACCTGTATATCTGCATATACACACACACAGTGATGCTTACTAAATGGACCGGTCCAGAGGAGGATGACCAGGTTTGAGGTGCTCACAGGTAAGCCTTTGGAAAAATTCTGGTATACTTCACCTGGAAAAGATAGGAGCTGGGACCTGGAAGGGAACAGGATGTCTTCACATCTTGGAAGAACTGTCAATTAGAAAAAGGAATAATTTTAACCGAACCCAAAAGGAATAATAATAATTGAATAAAAGTCAAAACAAAGAATGATGATTATAAGTTACAGAGATGCAGATTCATATCCACGCACAGAAGTGTTTCCTAACAAACCACTATCAAAGTTCCAAAAATGGAAAGCACCCTCCTGAGAGGAAGGCTGAGGCTTTGCCTCCCTAGCTCATGCTGCCCTGAAGAGATCTGATAACAGTTCCATGAGTCCGTGATTTTAGTCCTTTGGCCACTGGTAAGTTATTATAAGCAAAGAAGATGGTTTTCCATGGACAGAAGAGTGGTGGAGCTCAAATAAAGTCTGTTTTTCTTATGTTTGAAACTGCTTTGTAGTATTACGATGTGCCCACCTGTCGGGAGATACGGGAATTCAAACAAGCTAAGTGGGGGGAAAAGGGAAAGAAAGAAAGAAAAAGGCATGCCGAAGTCCCACAGTGCACGACAGACGGCACGAAACTGAAATTGATGTTAATAATCAATGTCAAAATATCTTAGGGTACTATTGACAGAAGGCATGGGGATGAAAGTTAATCCAAGAAGCTTAATGAAAAATGTAGGACTGAGAGAGAACTGACAGAGGAAATGCAGAAAACGGACCTAGAGGGTATTTTGAAACATAACTTGAGCAACGTTTGACTTATTTCTAGCCTCTCTCAAATGTATTTTCTTTTAAGGGCAAAGCAGAGAAATCAATAGCAAACAGATTCTGCTTATCCATGTTTGTTTTACTTTATTTAGAAAGACCACAGAACACCACTGATAGATGAGTTAGTTATTAACATTATTGCACCTACACTAATTTTTGAGGCTTTGCATTGTAAACTCAACAACCTGGTGTCTAAAATGTTGCTTTATGTTGTGCAAATGATCTCATCACACCGATGTGGTTTTAGACATTTTCAAGGGAATGATCATGCATTTCTTAATACACTGATATTCAGCATTAGCACAATGCTGTATCCTTGGATTAATGGGCCTATAATAGCCATGATAGGAGTCATGAACCTCCTATAATTAGATTCAGGCAGAGATCTTTTTAAAAAGAGATATTAATACCAAAATTAAAAAGAGAAGCCTTCTTTTGACCTCATACTGTCTGGAGTAGACTGGAGAATTCGTTATCAGAGTCACTGAATACTTGTCTTATCTCTGAGGATCACTCATGGCAGACACCCATGTCCTGCACATTTTAAAGGAGGGTTTATGAGTTTGCATTATATACTAGCAGTTACACAGATGCCAAAGGGTTTTATTTTACCCTGTGCTTTAATTATGTGGAACTTTTCCTTTTGCTGCAGTTTCAAATTTACAGGGCAAGAATAATAACACAAAGAAGTCTTTTATAACCTTTTTCCAGATTCACCAATTGTTGATTGGTTTTGCTTCATTTGCTCATTCTCTCTTCCCTCTCTCTCTATCTCAGTGTAGCAATTTTCTATTGCTATGTAACATATTCCTTTAAAATATAGCAGTTTAAGGCCACACAGATGTCTTATCTCACTGTTCCAGAAGACAGGCATGGCTCAGCTGGGATCTCTGCTTCAGTCTCACAACGATGCAATCAAGGTGTCAGCAGGGCTGCTTTTCTCCCTGGATGCTCAGAGGAAGAATCTACTTCCCAGCCCCTATGGTTTGAATGGGTCCTCTCCAAAATCCAGCTGTTGCCAATGTGATAGTATTAAGAGGTGGGGACTTTAAGAGGTGGGTAGACTATGAGGGCTCCTCCTTTGTGAAGAGGATCACGTGTCCTTGCAAAGGGGTTTGGGAAGGAAGTTGGCTTTCTCTTGCCCTTCCACCTTCTGACATGAGGGTATATAGCAGAATGGCCCTCAGCAGGTGCTGGCATCTTGATATAGGGCTTCCCAGCCTTCAGAACTGTCTGTTCTTTATAAATTACCCAGTCTGTTCTATTCTGCTACAGTCACACAAAGGGACTTAGACACATGCTGACTCTAGGTTTCGGCAGAATCCAGTTCCTTGCCTGTGTAGAACTGAGGTCCCACGCCTCACTCCCCGGCTGCCAGTGGCTGGGGGATCTTTCAGCAACTTCAGACCATGACGTTTATTCTCTTGTGGCTTGTCTTCTGAACAGCAGCAGTATGTTGAAATCTCCCCAACTTTTCCTTCTCACTTTAAATCTCTCCAACTTTTCCTTCTCCAACAGCTGGGAAAACTGTTTGCTTAAAAGGACCCATGCGATACCCCCAGGTAACCTACTTCATAGTCAACTGTACCATATGGCATAACACAAGCGCTTGGCCGAGTTACATGGGAATAACGATGAGAGTGACATCTTTTCATACTTACGGGTTCCGCGGATTAGGGTATGAAATCTTGGGTGCCATTTTTAGAGTTTTCCCAATCACAGGAAAAGATTAAGAAAGTAGGGCTTTGAACCTTTGGCCTTGTGTATACAGTTCTGTGTTTGCAGGGTGGGAGATATCTGAAGTGAGGATGTGTGTCTGGAGGAGGGGTTTAATATTGACCAGCACCACTGACTGAGAATTTAGAAGAACCAAGAGCTTTATGTTAGCTCCTCAGCTTATCACAATAACACTTTGGGATCGGTATCGATCCTATCTTCAAACTGAGAACACCAAAGCATAGCAAGAACTGTTCAAAGATTTGTTTAATGTTGCAGGGCTTCATGCAGGTAGCAAACCCAGGTGTCAAAAGGGATCTGTTTGACTTCAAGGCTGTAGCTCCTGTTCAGACACCAGTCTCCACTCGGAACCTGAGCTATCTTATTCTTTTGGTCATTACATGTTCCATGCCTTTTCCTGACCCTTTCCCCAGGAAATCTCAGCAAAACTTGTCTGTCTTGTATCCAATTTATTTGAAGATTCACTTTTGTCCTACTGACATGTTTGCTAAACAGGACGTTTACCCACGAAACGAATGCTTTACGGCAGGGCCTTCGAGCCTCTTTCAATTCAAAGGATGACACAACTCACTCTCAGAACACTATTTCTGTCCTGGTACTGGCCAGTGGTGGGAAATAGGACTTTGACACATCCAAATCCCTGTGGGCAGAAATGGCCTCATTTTGGTAGCACTTGCTTATATAGTATTTAGTGGGCTTAGTGAGTTTAAAATGTTCCTGCTTCTTTAAACAGAAGAAAGACCAATATAAAACCTACTGTCCTCACTTCTTATTTTCAGAACCAGGCTTATCAAGACCAAACTGGAAACTTCTCCCATTTTCGTAGAAATTTCTTTCTGTAGAATGTTTGTTTTTGAAACATTCAGTATAGACCTTGTGTTTTCTATTTAGGGAAAATGGACACACAATGAAGTCAAAATGCCCACAACAGGGCAAAAGAAAGAATAAATTCTGCCAAGAATAGCTGCTAACTGGTTTCTCAGACAGGGCTGTTTTCAAAGGGAAAATACTCATTTGTTAATAGGGAGTCACCAAGGAGCTGGCTTCCTCCAGTGCATTCATCAATTCCTAGCCGCAGGCAGAATGTGTGCCGGGTGATAGGGTGCTAGAGTGACGATGAAGCGGACCACTGCCATGGCGTGTTCTGAATCCTCAGGGGCCCCTAAGGAATTTGTCAGGAAAGAGGGTTGGGGGGCTTGGTGCGGTGGCTCATGCCTGTAATCTTAGCACTTTGGGAGGCTGAGGCAGGCGGATTGCCTGAGCTCAGGAGTTTGAGACCAGCTTGAGCACCGTGGTGAAACCCCGCCTCTACTATAATACAAAAAATTAGTCAGGTGTGCTGGTGCGTGCCTCTCATCTCAGCTACTTGGGAGGCTAAGACACCAGAATCGCTTGAACCCGATTGCAGTAAGCCGAGATCACACCATTGCACTCCAGCCTGAGTGACAGAGACTCTGTCTCAAAAAAAAAAAAGGAAAGAGGGTTGTGGTATTTTGGGAATGTGAACAGATCTAGCCCATGTAGTTCAATCCTCTTGTACTTAGTTTTATAAAAGGTTGTGTGTGCCATGGACAACTGCAGGTGATTTTGTTGGAGGGAGAGTGTAAGACTTGAAGGAACAGAGGTTATATTTATTTGATAGTGAGAAAGAATACAACAATTAAATAGAATTCATATATATCAAAGTCATGGAATCAACCTAAATGCCCAGCAATGGTAGACTGGATAAAGAAAATGTAGTATACATACACCATGGAATACTATGCAGCCATAGAAAAGATCATGTCCTTTGTAGGGACATGGATGGATCTGTAGGCCATTATCCTTAACTAACACAGGAAGAGAAAACCAAATACCACATGTTCTTACATATAAGTAGGAGCTAAATGATGAGAACACATGGACATAGAAGGCAACAACATACACTAGGGCCTTTCAGAGGGTGGAGGGTGGGAGGAGGGAGAGGGTAAAAAGAAATAACTAATGGGTACTAGGCTTAATACCTGGTTGATGAAATTACCTGTACAACAAACCCTCACGACACAAGTTTACCCATGTGCCGTAGGTAACAAACATGCACTTGTACCCCTGAACTTAAAAGTTTTAAAACTGAAAGTCACATATATCTAGCAGATCAGAACAGATCAGAACAAGATCAGTTTTATATATATGTATATATCAAGCCTTGTTATAAATATAATTCATATATATAACATATCGTATATAATCACAATTATTTTCTATAGAATACACATGAGTTTTATGTAATATATACTTATGTATGCATATACAGAATTATGTGAGTGTGTATATTCCTCTGTGTATATATACATATAAGTAATATGTATGGTATTTTTTGCTCAAAAACTTTTACGTAGGCGTAACTTTTAAGTATACATCCTAAAAGCTGTTTACAAAGCCATCATTATAAGCTAAGGGGATCACACTCTTAGAGAACTCTAAATTTTATAATCACATTATTCTTAGTTAAAATCAACACCTTCCCCCAGTCGTAAAAACAAAATGGGCATCCCTGGTGAATACCACTTTTATTTACATTTTAAAAAGAATACTGCTGTCTGGGTGCAGTGGGTCATGCCTGTAGTCACATCACTTTGAGAGATTAAGGTTGGCGGATTGCTGCACCCAGGTCTCTCCTAAAAATACGAAAACTTAGCTGGGGGTAGTGGCACTTGCCTGCAGTCCCAGTTACTTGGGAGCCTGAGGTAGGAGGATTACTAGAAGCCCAGGAGGCAGAGGTTGCAGTGAGCAGTGATTTCTCCACTGCACTCCAGCCTGGGTGACAGAGTAAGACTGTTTCCAAAAAAAAAAGGTATTGCTTAAGAGCTGACATTTTAACCTGTGTGATCAAAATGTTTCCTGTATACCTAATGTCCCTGAATGAGTTGTTTTGGTAAAGGCTGCAACATTTGATTATATCTTTAGTTGAACTTGGTTTGATTGTGTACATTTGATCATTCTCTAGCCTGCTCCTCTGTTGTCTGGGGCTTCATAAAATAATGTTTTAAAAAATTTCCCTCAGAGTAGAGCGACCAATTACAGAAATGTTTTGCTGCAGCAAAGTACGTACGGGAAATCTGTGATGCTGCAGTTAAAAGTATAAGCTCGGAAGTCTGATGTCCTGAATTCAAACTCTCTCCAAACTGTAGGAATTTGGGAAAGTTGCATTCCTCACTTTCCTTGAATATAAAAGTGGAGGCAGTGGTAAAATCTACTTCCCTGATGGACTCTCGGCAGAAATTAGACAGCCCATGTATAGTAAGTAGCAATGTCCCTAGTATTTTGTGTGTAGTTACTAATATAAAAATAAATAAAACCCACCAAAACCAGAACAAAAAAATACTCTAATTGGCTTAAATGATCTAGGAGATTTATTGACTTATATAGCTGAAATATTTGGAAGTAATGGAATTCAGGCATGATTTGATCAAGGCTCTATATTCATTTTTCTGTGATCTGGTTCTTTTTGACCCCTGGGTACCAAAAGGATGTTAGACTGTTGCCATGCTGAGTTCTGTCATGATTACAGGATAGCTACAAGAAGGAGTTTAAGCATCCTTAATGCTTAAACATTGTTTAATGCTTAAACAATGATTACTCATTCATTTATCTTTTAGAGAAATAGAGTTCTATTTTCACAATTATTGAATAAAATTTGAGTGGACCATTCCTGCACAAGTTCTAGCACCAAGGAAATGTCATATACTGATTAGCTTATGCCTGGGTTACTGACTATGTCTGAAATACTCTTGCAAGATTGACAGAATTTCCCTGAATGTTGACATATCATTACTCAACCTTCCAGATAGGGCTGGGGTCATTCCCACTAAAATCGTAAGGCTGCAAAGCAGTGAAAGAGGGTGGAGGGGTTTTTGGAAGGTAGCCACAATATCTTATACCATACTTCATTAATATCAGTTATAATTCTTGAGAAATATACTGATTATAGACAATAATATAATAATGACAATAATATTTGCTCACAGGGCAGGTTAATATTCTTGGCTTTGTGTCTGTATGCCGGAGGGCAAAAAGTTACAATCTTTTGCGATTTCTTTGACTTCTAGATCATCTTGTGTATTGTGGTGTAGGCATTCATATGTCATAGTGTGATCTTTTGTGGTGTTAAAGTGAATTTAATATGGTCTGAGAAGGACTCTGTACTTCTATATTTGAATCTTTGTGGACAAACTATAACTTAATAGGCAGATAAGACTGAAAACCTAATTTCGGAGTATGTGCCTATAACAATAGCTGAGCCTTGGCCAATCCCGCAGCCATACTTCAACCACTTATATGCTGCTGAGTGTTCAAACTGTGTTAAATAAGGTAAATGCCAACCTGTAACCAATCCAACTGTTTCTGCACCTCACTTCTGATTTCTATATGTCACTTACCTTTTTTGTCTATAAATTTGTTCTGACCACAAGGCATCCCAGGAGTCTCTGAATCTGTTATCATTCTGGGGCTATCTGATTTGCGAATCATTCATTCTTCACTTAAACTCCCTTAACTTTAATTTCGCTGAAGTTTTTCTTTTAATAGGGGATAGTAATGTGATTTTTAGCTGGAATACTATTCTGCGCTGGAAGCAGTTACCTCTGTCATGCTACGTATTGTAATGGATTTTTAAAGGTGTAAAAATCTAAACAATCATTGTGGCCTGTTTCTCCTTAGAACCTTTTCCACTCTTCTGTGATCCGCTCAGTTTACAGGGATTTGACTCCTGCAAATTACCTTGCCTAGGCTCCCTTGCCAACCAGCTGTCAACTAAGGGCAGTCAATGGAAAAAACAAAAAGTTATGTCCCTGTATTAGTCCATTTTCATACTACTATGAAGAAATAACGGAGACTGGGTAATTTATAAAGAAAAAGAGGTTTAATGAACTCAGTTCTACATGGCTGGGGAGGCCTCACAATCATGGTGGAAGGCAAAGGAGGAGCAAAGGCATGTCTTACATGGAGGCAGGCAAGAAAGTGTGTGCAGGGGAACGGCCCTTTAGAAAACCATCAGCTCTTGTGAGACTTATTCACTATCACGAGAACAGCATGGGAAAAACCCACCCCCATGATTCAATTACCTCCCACCAGGTCCCTCCCATGACACGTGGGGATTATGAGAACTACAATGCAAGATGAGATTTGGGTGGGGACATGGCCAAATCACATCCATCCCTGTTTCTCTTCACTTCACACGGCACCTTTAGCTGTAGTTAAATCTCCTTTATGATTCTAGTTCCCACCTGGCAGCACTGACCTCTTTCTTGGTCTCTCTAGGACTGTGTGCTGTAGGCAGTGCAGTCCCAACTGCTGATGTGAATCTCTGGCTTGCCTCTGTTCCTCGTTTGCCTGTTCACATCTTCCAATACGGTCGTTACTCGTGCTCCATGTTAATTTCCCTCTATTGAATTACCTGAGGTGACCTCCATATTCCTAGCTTGACACTAACTGATAAAAATCACCACACTTCAAAATCCTGAAATTCTAACCTTCCTAATAACATTTTCCAGGAATAAATCCTATTATCTACAATGCTAATATGATTTATTTTTTTCTAAAAATATAGATTTTGGGGGCTTAAAATAAGAGATAGGGGCTTTCTTTGAAATCTGTAGTTCCTATGATGATTTAATTTCTCAACTTCAAAAAGGTGTGTATTGAGATATATTAAAACCAATTCTAAACAGGTTATTTTAAAAACACTCTATTTCAACTCCTTCAGATCAAATTCCACTATTGGGTCATATTTGAAATAAAATTACAGACATCTGTTTTATGAAAAGTTAGTTATTGAGGTGGGAAACCATATTCTCAATCAAAACTTGGAGTGTTTCTTGAAATACACATATTGAACTAAAAGCACTTCGGTAAACCACACAAACTGCAAAACTTGATAGCCATCTAGAACCATTAGAGAATTGATCCTTTTTGATAGCTCGATTGTTTTTCAAATGACTGAGATTCTGCCCATTTGTCTTTGTGATGAATTGTTTGGTCACAAGGAAGAGAAATTCACTGCAACTGAGTTGGGCCAAAATAAATAAATAAAGGAAAGTGACTGGAAAGACACTAAGGGACTCCAAGACTGAAATTCCCTGGGGGTTCTCTGGAGGGAGTGGGGTTGGACCTTCAAAGCCATTTAGGACTCAGGCCTCAGTCTGAAATCCTGGCTTCTCTTGAAGAATTGCTTCATCTTCTCTCAGTGCCTACAGGCCTGCTCCAAGAGAAGCGATGATAACGTGGTTAGTCTACTCACACATCTCATGGTGCAAACACAAATGCCCAGATAGGGTGGGCTCATGGTCCATTTCCTTCCCAGCAGGAATGGAGGGAGTAGCCTAATTTGCCAACATGTCCACTACACTGCATATATATCCAGTTTTATTTTTCTTCAAGTTAGGCTTTTTTCTTTCTTTCCTTCTTTTTTTTGAGACAGGGTCTCGCTTTGTCACCCAGACTAGAGTGCGATGGTGTGATCTCCGCTCACTGCAACCTCCGCCTCCTGGGTTCATGTGACTCTACTGCTTTAGCTTCCCGAGTAGCTGAGATTACAGGCGTCTGCCACCACACTTGGCTAATTTTTGTATTGTTAGTAGAGATGGGGTTTTGCCATGTTGGCCAGGCTGGTCTTGAACTTCTGACCTTACGTGATCCACCTGCCTTGGCCTCCCAAAGTGCTGGGATTACAGGAGTGAGCCGCCATGTCCGGCCCTAAGTCAGCCTTTTCTCAATGATGTAAAGTTTTTCTGTAATATGTTATAAACTCATAAAAAGAATATTTTGAATATAACTTAGTCATTTCTCAATGACATATAGTGATAATCACTGGTATAACAGTGCCTACCCACATACGACTTTTGACTACTAATTGTGATTGTATGTGTGGTAGATATTGCATTTTTGTGTAATATATTTCTTGAAATTTCTCCTTTGTTGCCAGATGTCACTTGTCATTGTTGATTGGTATTTGCCACTTCTCATTTGTAACTGCTGTGTTAATTTGGTCTTAGAAACCAAGTAACCTTTATTGCAGTTGCATACACAATAAAGTCAATTCAATTTTAGTGAGAAGGTCTTTCCACTGAGAAAACACTCATGAACCTCAGGGCAATGCACTTTGTAATCTTATGTTTCTGACCATGTGTGGGAAGCGAAATCACTTGTTTAAATAGATGTGCTTAATGAATGTGAGTCACTTCATGGAGTCCCCACAACCATCTAGTTTTACTATCAATTTCTTTAATTCCATTGTCATGGGCTCTCTTTAATCAAATTATGTCTTTGGTAGGCAGAATTATGGCTCCCTGACATGCTCAAGTCCTAGTCCACAGCATATGTTATCTGACAAGGGAAAAAGAACTCTACATATGTGATTCAGGTTAAGAGCTTGAGAGAGGTAGATTACTCAGGATTTTCAAGATGGGCTCAATCTAATCACATGAGCCATGAAAAGCAGAGAATTTTCTCCATCAAGGATGCATTGGGGAAATGCGATGGAAAAAGCACGGGAGAGATGAGGTGTGAGAGTAAGTGTCACTCACTACTGATGGTTTTGAAGATGGAGGAAGAAGCCATGAGCCAAGGAATTCAGGGGACCTCTAGAATCTAAGAATGGACCTCAGCTAGCGATGAGCAACGAAGTGGGGTCCTACAGTCGCAAAGAACTGAGTTCTGACAAAAATCTGAATGAACAGAATCCCTGAGTCTCCTCTAGAGTTTTCAGAAAAGAGCACAGTCCTGATGATGCCTCGATTTTAGCCTGATGAGACCATATTGGACTTGTAAACTGTAGAACTGCAAAAGAATACATTTTTGAGGTAATTCCTCATGGCAGCAAAAGAAAACTAATAAAATGCCAAAGTCTTTGTTTTCTCCCAATAAACTGGAAATGATTTCTTAAAATCTTTGGGGGTCTCATCACAACCAGCTTTTAAATCAGCTGCAGCATTATTATTATTATTATTATTATTGTCCCATTCGCTCTTGAGAGCTTTGCCATGTCTTTATGAGAAGGGGAATCCCTGTTCTCTTGAACTTGGATGGCCTTTGGTGATGACCACCACAGAAGAAATTTGACAGAAGTGATGCTGCATGACTTTTAAGACTGAGTTAGGAAAGGACATGCTGCCTGTAAGGGTTTATCTTGTGACACTCACTCTGGGAGCCTTTAGCCGCCATCTAAAATCAGGTTGCTCTGAGGCTGCTATATGGATTGATGACTCAGAGTGACCTCTCGAAGGTAGAGAGGGATGCCCATAGCGGCCCAGTCATTCTAGTCCCCAACTGTCGCAGTCTTCCCAGCCCAGGTACCAGATGTGTGAGTGAAGAAGCCTTCACGAGAACCCAGCCCCAACCACCATCTGCCTATGGCCAGGCAGAGAAACTGAGCAAGAAGTTTCTAGATAAATCTAGTCAATTCCAGATTCCTGAATAACATAAATTATTATTATTGTTTTAAGCCACTTTGGGGGGAGTAATTTTTTATGGAAGAATAAATAACTAGAAATGTATTTTGGGCTATGAATGTAATTTTAATGAATTTTATGCAAAGCTGTGTGATTTTAATACTAGATGTAAGAAAATCCATATGCCCATTATTCAGTCAGTAATTACATTGTGTTTAACTTTAAGACAACATTTTGCTTACCAACACTGACCAATTTTGCTCTTAGTTGTCCCTTATTTTTTGCTTTTCACTTTCTTGAAACGATGAAGAACTTTTCTGATTTTTCTCCTGTACTCCTTGTGCCCAGGGACAGGTGGTCTCTGGAATCCACATACCCTTAGAGCTGGGGATGCTTTCAGTTTTTATAGTGAGTCACAGTTTTATTATATACCTCAGCTTCATTGACAGAACAGCATTTATGCTTTATTTTTTGCTCGATGCCTGGAGACCTGCAATTGGCCTTCCAAATCCATTACTAAGTTCTTGAAGTGGATTAGATGAATCTGTTTTCAATTTATATTGATTAAGGAGAAACGATGGAACAGTATTTAAAACTTACCCAAACTAAAACTTGCTTTCCTATTCTTTGATGTAGCTCACAATAGATAGTATCAATTTCTGCAGTTTTTGAACATGTCTTACAGGTGTGTAGTATGCAGTAATTAATAACAATTGAAAACTTATACTTTTCTTATCTTGTCTGAGGATATATTGTATGGTGTAGTGAGGACATTAATAATGCCTTATTTTAATTGCAATTTATTTTGAGAATTCTGCTATAGCCTTTTTTTCCCCAATGCACACTGTTATAAATCATACATAAGATGACTTTGTGGAGATGTAGAATATTTTAATTTCATTGTAAAACAGAATAAAAATTAGAGAACTAAAAAAGGTAAGAGATGTAAGAGATGCCAGGGAACATCTAGTGTAATCCCAGCATTTTTAGGTGTGGCATCATTAATCCAGAGAAACCAAATTAGCTGGTGGCAGAACCAGAATTAGAAAATTAATTTATCGGAGTGTGTCCAAGACATTCTCCTGTGAGGCGTGTTAGGAGTCTGTGCTGATGGCACTGCAGCCTTATTAAGCTGCAGAACCCAAAAGGTGAAATTCTCTTCAAGATAATTTGTTTATTGGGTTCTCAAGAGAAGCCATGACATAATTGGCTGTCTAGAAAAAATAAATAAATTTTTTAAATGAATGATTCTCCCTATTCATTTTGCTAGTGTGGCTGGATACTATTTTCAGCATGCTTTTTTTTTTTTTTTTTTTTTTTTTAACCTTTCGGCTCTCTATCAATTTTTGTCTTTTGTTTCTTCACTTGTGATCCTCTTATATTTCCCTTTTGGTCATCGGTTAGGATACTGCAGGCTCACTGGCTTACGGGGAGGGATGAACTGCAGAAGGCAGGAAAACAGGAGCCTTTTCCTGTCTTCTAACTTTCAAAATTCCAGGCTTTCCTTTGTCGTATGTTAGGATTGGAACTTCAAATTTAGAATCTGTCGTGACTTTCCGCATCCAAAGTCTTCTCTGGAGTAAACAATATATTCTGATGTAAGGAAGATGTTTGTTATCAGGAAAACCAATCTCAGACCCTATTTGCTCCTGCAGAATTAGAACTAGAGAGTACACACATGCAAACATATGTGCATATTCATCGTAGAGGCTGATTTATGCTAATGATTTTTATCTTTCTGTGCCACACTGCTGTTTCACAGGAGGTTCCTTTCTGAGAGTTACTTTTGAACTCTGACTCTACTTGAGTTTAATCTTATGACATATTTCATAATAACTATGTTATCTTCTTCTTGATTGGTTGTGCCTTAGTAGCCTTTAAAAAAAGCTGTCAGCACTTTGAGCTATTTCAATATGCTCATTTTAAAGTTTTTGTCTGACAGTTCTAAAAATATGAACGTCACCAGGAGGGAATTCCTATTTAGAGTACTCGATATGTTGGCTTTCTTCTTAGCATTAAATTTCTTCATGTGGTTTTAGAATTTGGGTTTGGACTTATATTTTGTGTAGGAATTTCTTTTCTTATGTTTTGGCAGTTTTGTCTTTCTCTCTTCTATGCCTCTCACTCTGTGTCTATGGATTTTGCAGTTGACCTGTCTGGGCCTTTCCAGGCTGCCTTTCTAAGTCCGGGTATGCTAGTAGCCATGGGGAGTTACTGCTTCAGAAGCTGTGGGGGTCATGGCAAATTCATCCTCAGAGCTTGGAAGCAGCTGTGCTCAGATGGTACCTATGTCCTGTGTCTCTGCCTCCTTGGCACTATAAACCCCAGGCCCACATGGAGTTCAAGGGCAGTTGTGTTATGCCTCCTTTGCTTAAGTGCTGGATATATTCCTATTCTAATGCTTTTGTAACAAATACCACAAACATTGTCGTGCACACCACACAAATTTATTATCTTATTGTTCTGGAGGTCAGAAGCCACCACTGGAGACCAGCAAGCTGGGGTCTTAATACCCATCGTCATTTTGGAGTTTTGTTCCATTTGTAATTCCGACAGCCAACTATTTCGTGTTTTAGATTACCTATGTCTTTTTGTGACTTTCTATTTTTATGTTCATTCTTTCAGAGTCTAGAGCAGTGGGGGTTATGCATTATAAATATGCCTTGCCATCTTAATATGAAAGTCCTCAATTCTGAGCGGCTCAGCCTGGAGCATTCAAATGCATCCTTAGAAAAATTTAAAATACCTGGCAAATTGTTAAAGAAGAGCAAGGAAGGCTATATGGGTTTCCTGGGGCGGCCATAGCCAAGTAACACAAACTAGGTGGCTCAAAACAACAGAAATCTGTTCTCTCATGGTTCTGAAGGCCAGAAGTTTGAAATCAAGGTATCTGCAGGGCCATGCTCCCTCTGAAGGCTCTAGGGGAGAATCCCCCTTGCCATTTATGGCTTCTTGGCTGCTGGCATTCCCTGGCTTGTGGCAGTATCTCTCCAACTCTGCCTCTATCTTTCCATGGTCGTCTTTCTCTCTGTGTGTCTCCTCTGTAACCCTGTGTCCAAATCTCTCTCTTCTTTCTCTTATAAAGCTACTGGTCATTGGATTTTGGACCGCCCTCCCTCCCCAACAACTTATCCAGTGTGACCTCATTTCAACCCGATTACATCTGCTAAGACCCTATTTTCAAATAAGATTACACTCACAGGTACCAGGGGTTATGATTTAAACATATCTTTTGGGAGGAAACAATTCAATCCACAAAAGATGTATTAAAATATTTCATGCCTATTTGTTTTACTTCTCTATTTATAACTTTTGCGTCCAAAGTATGGAGACTGAGTCAGTTATTCCTTCCCTGCCCTCTTTCTCCTGCCTCAGTGTTTTCTAGAGAGTAGCTGCTCCATAAGCACCTGCTGATTGACACGGTGACTATTTGCTATAACATCATGACCCTTCCGAGACCTGCTAAAAGCAGAGGCAGACGTGGAGTTAGCAATATTCTCCAAAGCAGCCGTGTTTCTAGATTCATACTGAATTGAAAAACTGTCTCAAAGGGAGTTTTTGTGGAACGCAGCATGAAATAAAGGAAAGAAAGCAGAACTAGAAGGCATTCCAGAATTGAAGAGTTGGCTCTGCATTTGAGGGGTGGGAAAGACCTTCCTAAGAATGTTGCTAAAGGTGAAAACCATAAAGGAACATCTCAATAGATTTGATTGTCTTTTTAGACTTCATTGTGTCAAAGATGATAATTACCAAGTTAAAAGTAAAGTAAAGGGCAAGCCCGGGAAAGAAAAGCAGCTAGGAGAACTGATGTCTGACCAGTTCTGAGTGATAAAGTGATAAATTGAGCTTGGAAATTTTCCTGACAGAGGACTGTTGATATTGCTATAGTGTGAAGGATGTTCATTTTTGGTTTAATAAGACATGATGTTTCAATCTGATTTGGTAAAAATAACCCATTTTTTGTGATTGCATGTTTTATGTTACTTTTAAAACCATGACTATTTTAAACTCATCACTGTATTTTAAAAAAACAAAAACAAAAACTGTACTGCGTGTGTGGGTGGGGGTGTGTGTATAAAATCAGATTGCATAGAATTTACATTAAGCTAATAAGCGAATATTCTTATGGGAGCTAAAATATTACATTTAAAAGTTATTTAAACTGATTTGGTATAAACCAATTTCACCAAATTTATAGAGCCTTTTTCCTTTAAAACTAAACTGCAAGGTTTGATTATTTCTTTTAACTCAATTAACAGTATATTTCATTTTGGCTATAAGTATGCCTTTCCATGCAAAGAAACTCACAGTTCCTCTCAAAAATGTCTTAGCCTCTTTGTCTTCCTTTTCAACCTAATCCTTTTAATTTTTCCTTCTTGACCCAGCTCCTTCACAAGGGCACTGCTGCTGCATTTATGAAGCCGAGATGTTACTATGGCCTTAATGTCCTCCAGTTAATGGCTTCTCTATTTCTCCCCCTGAGGGTCATCTTTATCAAAGTCAAGAGTCCAAGAGTTTGGATTTCAATCAGATATCAGAAAAAATTGTGGGTTACCCATCGGTCTAGGAAATGTAGTTATTTGCCTTTAGAAGCAGGAGTGTGGAAACTTGCAGGGGTATTTCCACTTCCAGCTACTCTCTGCACCTTCTGAAAAGAATCATGGAACAGAGTTTTGCAGCGTATTTCAAACTTGCCTGGACATATGTTTTGACTAGTGGGTGTGGTGAACACATAGGTCCCCTGCTTTCAACACCCAGTGATTTTTGGCCAAAACTGGAGTGCACTCACGAATCTGCATCCTTAAAATGAGTGGACTGTTTTGTCCAGAAAATTCTGGTGCTGGTTGGTGGCCTGGGCCGAAATTGGAGAAATTTTGATAAGAATGAAGTATCAAATGAGAACAATGAGGAGAACTGGAGGAATTGTGGTAAGAATGAGGTATCAGTGAGAACAATGAGGAGAACTGGAGGAATTGTCGATAAGAATGAGGTATCAGTGAGGACAATGAGGAGAACTGGAGGAATTGTGGTAAGAATGAGGTATCAGTGAGAACAATGAGGAGAACTGCAGGAATTCCAATAAGAATGAGGCATCAATGAGGACAATGAGGAGAACTGGAGGAACACTGATAAGAATGAGGTATCAATGAGAACAATGAGGAGAACTGGAGGAATTGTGGTAAGAATGAGGTATCAGTGAGAACAATGAGGAGAACTGGAGGAATTGTGGTAAGAATGAGGTATCAATGAGAACAATGAGGAGAACTGGAGGAATTCCAATAAGAATGAGGCATCAATGAGGACAATGAGGAGAACTGGAGAAACACTGATAAGAATGAGGTATCAGTGAGAACACCACTCTAAAGTGTTCCTTTCTTTCTCTGTCTCTTTTTAAATCTCCCTCTGCTTCCTTCCCTGGTTAGTGTTTCTTCCTTGGTCTTTGTCCTTTTGCGCTTAGATTCCTCCATTTTTCCTTTTCCTCATTTTCTTCTCCTCTTCCCTCCCACACTAACATATTTGTACATTTGGATAATAATAGATGGTAATAATTACAGTATCAAAATAATAGGAATTATTTGTTGGTGCTCACTTCACTACTTGTGCTGAGTGTTTTTCACGTATAAAGTCATTTAAGTCTAGGAACCATCTCATGAGCAAGTTGTAATCTCCACTTCTCAGAAAGAAGCTTAGTGCAATTCATTAATTTTCCTGAAGTTACATAAATGGCGAGAAATAGAACCAAGTAGTCAGGTACCAGGAGGAGAAAACAGAGCCACTCTCTCTTGTAAAACTGAGCAGAATCAACAGAAAAAGAGGGAGGTGATAAAATGTATGAACTCAGTTATAATACTTTGAGGCAATCTAATAGACTCAATGGGTATCTTAGTTTGTTCAGGCTGCTATAACAAAATACTTTAAGCTGAGTAATGTATAAGCAACAGAATTTTATTGCTCACAGTTCTGAATACTGGGGATTTAAAAAATCAAGGTGCCAGCAGATTCCACGTCTTTTAGGAGCTTGCTCTCTGCTTCTTAGATCACACATTCTTACTTTGTCTTTACATGGTAGAAGGGGTTGCGAGGGCCTCTTTATAAAGGCATTAATCTCATTCATGAGAGCAGAGCCCTCACATCCTAATTGCCTCCTAAAGACTCCACCCTTAATAGTATTGCATGGGGAATTCAGTTTCAACATATGAATTTTGAGGGGACACAAACGTTCAGATCATACCAATGACTCAGCACAGTTCTTAAACACAAACAAAAAAACAAAACAGAAACAGACTTGGGTTCAGTGACTGGTCCATGCATGCTGCACTGGGACCCACCCATCCTGTACTGCCATACCCTAGATTTATTCACTGTGATGTTTTTTTGTGAAACTTGCGGTTTTTGATCTGTGAGTCTCACCCTTACCTTGTCCATGGCCAAGGAGACAGTCCACACATGACCTGGTCTCCCTCATAGTACCTATATAAGACACCTCTCATGTTTTAAACTAATTATTGTTGGAGCATGCTTTAAAAATATGGCTGTGTTAATTTGCTTGATGGGTCACTGAAAGTATAAGAAGTAGCATAGAGCCTGAAGGTTTGAGGCTTGAACATCCCGTGCCCCTGATTTCCTTTCAGTTATGTGAATCATGGCCTGACTGCGAACAAAGGACTCATCTGATTGGTGGGAACAAGGATGTTTTTAGGTTCATAAATTTTTTAGCAAACCTATTTTAATGTTTGGGGCTTTAAAATATTGTGCTTATACAAGAAATTATTTTGGATGGGTATTAGATACTCTTCTGGCTGAGTAACTCAAACATATGTGGAATATTATTTTGCATCTTCTTGGAAGAAGAGCAAGGAACTTTCCAGGGAATAGAAAAGTGGCTACAAACAGAGGTTATTTGTGCTAGGAAAAGGCACAAAACTGAAAAATTGGAGACTATTTTGAAGGTAGTGAGCAACAACATGAATGAAGAAGACTGTACTGAAATGGAGCTTTAGGAATGTATGGAAATAGACCTTGGGGGGTTCCACTCTTACGTGGTCAGGAAGACAGATGGCCCAAATCATGAATTGACACAAGGGCCATTCAGGGATAAGAGCTGGAGTTATAAAGCACATTCCCAAAATTGATAAATGGCCCTTATCTCAACCAATGAGGATGTCATGTTGTCCTGGTTTTACGGAACCCACAGAAACAGTTGTTCTAAATGGGCAACAACCACACAAATATAGTAGTTAATTCTTCTCTAGTAACTCCACGTGTGGGCCTGTGGGGATGAACAAACAGGCCGGCTCCATCTGGCGCCGTAAAACCTATCCCAGAGTAAGCAGAAGCTGAGCTCACCAGTCCAGGCTGCCTTCTGAGCTGCTGCATTTTATGAGGTTATTCACTTTTTTCCCAAAGGCAGTGTCCTGTTCCCTTGTGATCCAACAGTCTGAGAACACAAAAGTGAATCTGAGTATTTTTTTAGAGTTTTAAATCTTTAACATATTTGGAATTGAAGCTAAAGAATAGGAAAACCAACTAGACTAAGAAAAATACCTACATATCAGAGACCGCACTCTGCAGTGTCTTCTCATAGAACGGTATCAGAGGAAAAGAGCTTTACATGCGTTATGAAGTACTTATGGAGAAACATTGTTTTGGGTACTAGGAAAAAGTTGAGTTGGGTATGTATATGAATGGTTGTATTTAACGTGTTCCTTCGATTGATTAAAGATTATCCATAGGCAGGATGAACAATTGTTGCATCTGACGTAAGAGTAAGTGTGGTGTTTTTTAAAGTGATAACTGCTACATCACATATAAAAATGGTGAAGCAGGAAAGCACAAGAGAGTGAGCACCCTTTTGAAAGAGGAGGAAGGAAGAAACCAGTCAGGCAGGCAGTTAGGGTGGGTCTTTGGTAACCCAGATAAGAGCGAGCCCATGTCTTTGAATGGAAATGCCTACTCTGTGAATCCAGATGAACAAATGCCACTTCTTTTTTGGACACATTTCTCTCTCCTTGGTACATGCCTTTATCTCTTACTTTTCACCTATTTTACATATGCCTACCTTGCTATGATTAGCTTTGAGCTGAATCTTCATTACATAGGGTGAATCATCACTCCAGCCCCTGATTGGTTCTGGGCCAAACCTTCATTTCAGCCCCCAATTGGTTCTTTTCACTATAATATCTAAGTGGTGCTTTCTCCAAGACCACCTGCAGACCAGTCAACACACTCCTCCCCCTTCCCAGTCCATAAAAACCCAAAACTTTGCCCCAGAGCTGGCAACCCTCTTTTGGGTCCCCTCTCCATGCTTAGAGATTTTCTGTCATTTAATAAATCCAACTCTGCTGTACTCACTCTCCAGTGTCTGCATGCCTTATTCTTCTTGGTCATGGAACAAGGACCTGGAGCTTGCTGGCTGGTGGTGGGAGTGAAACAGCTATAACACTCCCACTCACCAAACAACAGGGATGAAAAGG
This sequence comes from Papio anubis, assembly GCF_008728515.1. Classification (NCBI taxonomy): domain Eukaryota; kingdom Metazoa; phylum Chordata; class Mammalia; order Primates; family Cercopithecidae; genus Papio; species Papio anubis. Next base: position 13,075,402 of record NC_044993.1, read on the forward strand.
CTGCACCACTGTCATTTGGAAACAAAAGGCCGGTATTCATATCCAAGTTCTGCTGTGGCTGCTAAATTTAGCCGTTCTGAGCTTTTCTAAAAAAATCTATCAAAGAGGAGTGATAACCCCAGTCTTACTGTCATTGTATCTTAAGGATACAATGCTAAGGAAAAGCATATCCTACCCTTCCCATTGTAGAGTTTACAATGCAATGGGAAGAAGGAGAAATATAATGATTAAATAATTTAATGAATGACTGTAAAATTACAGATCTGGTGAGTGCTATGAAGAAAAGGTACATGGGGAACACAGCAGAAGGATTTGAGGATGTGCTATTGAAGACAGAATCTGTTAATAAGGTGGAGGGTGAGGAAAGGGAGTTGTTAGGTTTTATAACCAAAAAACTGACATGTGTTGGGTGGCCCAGGGTACACAGTGTGTCCAAGGAGTAACAGAATGTGACAGGGAGGGAGGATAACATAGGTCAAGTCAATGTTTGAGAAGGTGGATAGGAGACAGACCATGCCAGTCTGTCTGTCCATAGAGGCCATGATGATCGTTCTATCTATTTATTTATTTATTTATTTATTTGGGCAGAGTCTTTCTGTCTCTCCCAGGCTAGAGTGCCATGGCATGATCTTGGCTCACTGCAGCCTCTGTTTCCCAGGTTCAAGCGATTCTCATGCCTCAGCCTCCCGAGTAGCTGGGATTACAAGTGCCTGTACCATGCCTGGCTAGTTTTGTATTTTTGGTAGCTTTAGAAACATGGGGTTTCACCATGTTGGACAGGCTATTCTTGACCTCCTGACTTCAAGTGATCTGCCCGCCTCAGTCTTCCAAAGTGCTGGGATTACAGGTGTGAGCCACCATGCCTGGCTAATTTTTGTGATCTTAGTAGAGATGGGATTCCACCGTGTGGGCCAGGCTGGTCTCAAACCTCTGACCTCAAGTGATCCACCCTCTTTGCCTCCCAAAGTGCTGGGATTACAGGCATAAGCCACCATGCCTGGCCCATTTTATCTTTGTTCTAAGACAAGTAGGAGCTTGACTTGCTCAGGCCACCATTCAGGAAAAGCTCACTCTAGCTGGGCATGGAGAACTGATTGGAGGAAGAAAGCGCAGATGAGGTAGGCCACTCCAGAAGATCACAATAGTTGACAATAGTTTGGATCAGGAAAATTTTGGTGACCATGAAGAAAAAAACAAATGGATTCAACAAGTATTTAGGAGGCAAAATGGCAGACTCAGAGTGGGTCAGACACAGGGGGATAGATGGGCGGATGTATCAAAAAGAGCTTCCCCCATTTCAGGTTGGCATGACTGGAGATGTAGCAATGTTGTTCCTGACATGGGAAGTCTTGGAGGAGGGAGGGCAGGAGTTTCGTTTGGGATGTTTTCAGTTCGAGGTGTTATGAGGCATCAGAGGTATGCAGTGGGATGCATATCTCTGGTTACTGGAAAAGGGGTCAAGCCTGAATTTGAAATGGTGAATTACTAGCTGTGTGTATTAGTCAGGGTTCTCCAGATTAATAGAACTTATAGGTATATTGGTATACCTATGTGATATATAGTAAAATATATAGTATATTAAATTATATTTCCTATAGGATACATACTATTATATTGTATAATATATAAAGCATTATATATTTTATTGTATATTGCATCTATATTGCGAGACAGAGATTTTAAGGAATTGGGCCATGTGATTATAGGAGCTGGTAAGTTTGAAATCTGTAACCCTGCAGGCTGGAAACTCAGGTAGGGTTTCTATGTTGCAGCCCTAAGGAAGATTCCTTCTTCAGGAAACCTCAATATTTGCACTTCAGACCTTCACCTGATTGGGCAAAGCCCATCTACGTTATGGAGAGTAAAATACATTCAGCATCATATCTACACTAGTGATTGACCAAACAACTGTGCACCATAGCCTAGCCAAGTTGACACATAAAATTAACCCTTACACCAATTAGAGCAAAATTTGGGTGGTGATACGCCTTTTTTTTTTTTTTTTTTTTTGAGACAGAGTCTTTCTCTGTCACCCAGACTGGAGTGCAGTAGTGTGATCATGGCTACCTGCAAGCTCCACCTCCAAGATTCACTCCATTTTCCTGCCTCAGACTCTCAAGTAGCTGGACTACAGGCACCTGCCACCACACCCAGCTATTGGTAAATAAGGCACGTGATAGTAGGTACTGAAGATTAAAACAAAATCCAGGGGGCACCCTTCCAGCATTTGTGAAATTCAGTGGGGGAGACAAACCTCAAATGATAGTGGAGGAGGTTTGGGGCTAGAGCCCTTGGGGGTCGTGTGAGCTAAGAGAAGGCACCTCCTAAACCAGAAGTGGAGGTGGGGGAGAGTTTCCTAAGGGTAGTAGTCAAGGGAGGAGAGGGACATTTGAAGATTGCTTCTGGATCATGGAGAAAGAAGAATAGAGATTTGTTCTAAATGATGGTAATTAACTAGGTTCATTAGGGAAGCAAGACAAATTTATAGAGAACTTGCCATTGTGAAGCACCTCAACTGATGGTGAGAAGAAGAGACAGTGTCCCAAACGTGGGAATACATATACTAACAACATGAAATTCTTGTAACTGTTTTTAAATGTATTATTCTAACGGTTTATCATCATAATTTGTCTTCGGAATTCTGAAAATCAGAAAAACTAAAGGCCACTTTAACCTTGTGTTTGGAAGTCAGAATTATTTCTTTAGAGTCATACCTTATCAAAGGGGGCCTCTACAGAATATGTTTAACATTGATATAAAGCTCAAAACCATATAGACAGTCTTGCCTTGGCCTCTGGGTTCTTCTGTCTGCTTCAAGTTAGTACTACAAGCTAGTAGATGGGTGGAAACTTTTATTCAAGACATTCAGTTTCAAATTCAGGCAGCTTGCCTTCCCTCAGGTAACAATCCTTGGAGCATGTCCCACTATTTCCTATTGTGTGAATTTTAAAGTAAAGAGGCAAAGCAAACAGGATAAAGCAAACAGGTGAGGATTGTCCCGTGATGGTGGCACCTGAGGACTGCCCCTTTGTTGGCTGCTATCAGGCATGGTGCAGAGCTGGCCGGGCTCCAAGGCACTTGGTGTAGAGCATTCTTGAGAAAACGTCACGGGTAGGAATCAGGACCATGACCGGTCTTGCTACTGAGTTTTTTCCAGCTGAGTAAAATGTTTAACAGAGAAATTGAAAGCCTGCAGACTAAAACACCATAAAATGAAGGTCTGTTTATGTTTTGATGATTTACTTAGCCTATTTTCCCCCTCCTGTTAGTGCTGCAGGTTTTAGAGATCTTATGTCTGATGGTTTATCAGGCATAGTTTCACCTTCATTGTATAACTAATCACTTTCCACGTATCTGGGAGACTCTTTCCCTTTCATCATCATCACCTTGATACTAAAATATGTTTGATTTAGTGTCTTTATTAGGACTGTCTGACAACAGTTATTTTCCCTCACCACCTATGATTAGCTGGCATTGTGCAGTTGGGCACCTGCAGTGCATATCAGGGTCCAGCTATGTGAATTTCTCTGTTTCCCTCTTCACCAGGCAAGATACTGTCATCAGTCAAAAGTTGACTAAATTTACTTATGTTATTGCTGGCAAATAATTCCCCTTCCACACTTTATAATACTCTCATTCCATTTCTTACAAACACAGATAGATGAGGAATTTAGCCACATTACCAATTTTCAGAGCATGGAAATAAACATTTTTTGAAATGTGATTGCAGGAAAGAGAATTCTAAGGAGCATTCTTATCTGAAAGGAACCAACTGCAAAATCATGGCAAACCATATTTGTAAGAAAAAAAAAAAAAAACCTTCAGCATATTGCTGAATGAAGTTCTACAGGAATTCTGACTTGCCAAGGACTCTTCCTACAGTTTTTCCTGCTCTCAGTTGTAAAATTCTCCAAAGTTGACAAACCCCATCTCTACTAAAAATGCAAAATTAACTGGGCATGGTGGTGCATACCTGTAATTCCAGCTACTAGGTAGGCTGAAGCAGGAGAATCGCTTGAATCTGAGAAGCGGAGGTTGCGGTGAGCCAAGATTGTGCCATTGCACTCCAGCCTGGGCAACAAGAGTGAAACTCGGTCTCAAAAAAAAAAAAAAAAAAAAAATTCTCCATAGTTTATTTTAGTGTCTGCTTTTCAGTAACCGAAGTAACTCACAGGGTCCTGTATTTTTCGTTGTTTAAAATATCAATGTTGCAAAAAAACAAAAACAAAAAAGCAGGGGCACCAGGATGCTCTGATTATGTTGTAACTGTTTCACCTTTAAAAGTCTTTGTACTCTTTCTTTAAAGAAGTCTGAATGTCTCAGCAATTTCTAGAAAATCTTATAGCTCACTTAGGGTGTTTTTTTCCAGCATAGACCTTGGTATCATAATCATTCTCGGCCTTATCTTTTCTTCACCTTTGGCACTTAATTGATCAGAAGCTTCCCAGGAACATGTATCAGCACCTCCGGAAGGAAGGTGTCTGAGACCCCGGAGAATCAGTACACGGAGATCTCCAGAGGGTTTCCATGGGGAAGAAACATTAACAAGGACTTCAGAAACACACTATTTGAATACCTTCAAGGTGAAGCTTTTAAAAAATTTTTCTCTTTCTTGGGCTGCTTTTCTTCTTATTTTTTGCAAGGAAGTAAAGCAAGAGAAAGAATATTTGCCTTTGTCTCTGCTTCATGACTTTTCATATAATGATTGTTCTAGCATGTGCTTGTTACTATTAAAATGTCTTCCTCACAACTAAACCTACAGCTAACAAGTGGCCTTTTTGAAAACTATCACAATAAAGCTTACAGAAGAAAGGATAGGAAAATATTTTCATGACCTTGGGGTAGGCAAAAATTTTCTATAATTGGACACAAAAAGCACTAGTTTTAAATGAAAAGGTTGATAAATTGAACTGTATTAAGAACTTCTGGCTATCAGTAAACATCATCGAGAAAATGAAAAGACAAGCTACAGCATGGAAGAAGGCATCTGCAATGCATTTATCTGCCAAAGGACCTATACCCAAATTGTATAAAGAATTCTTACAAAATAGCAAAAAAACAGAAGAATCTTTAAAAGTATACAGGAAACTTGAACAGGTACTTTACAAAAAAGATACTCAAATGATCAATAAATGTGAAAATATGTTCAAAATCTTTTATTCATTGATGAAACAGTAAATACATATAAAAATAAGAAAACCATAACATTATATAATCTATATGCCTACCAGAATGGCTAAAATAAAACTCACACTAATAAAAATCATACTAAAAATATTAAAATGTTGGTAAGGAAATGGAGCAACTGGAATTCTCATACACTGCTGAAAGGACTGTCAATCAGTACAACCTCTTTTGAAAACCGCCAATAGCCCTTACAGTTAGATAATTGCATATCCTACAGTCCAGCCCTTTTTCTTCAGGCATGTATATATATCTTCACCAAAAGACATGGATACAAATGTTCTTAGAAGCATTATTTCTGATAGCCCCAAACTGAAAACAACTCAAATGTGTATCAACACTACAAGGGATAAATTGTGATAAATTTATTCAATGGAACATTGTACAATAATGAAAAAGAACAAAGCATGTCTACAACACAATGCTGATCAGCTTCACATACATTATGATGAGTGAGAGAAGTCAGACAAAAAAGAGTACATAATTGTATGTTCTCCTTTATATCAAGTCCCAAAACGGGCAAAATTAATTCTATTTTTTTTTTTTTTTTTTTTTGAGTCTCACTCTATTACCCAGGCTAGAATGTAGTGGGGCCCGATCTCTGCTCACTGCAACCTCTGCCTCCCGGGTGCAAGCAATTTCCTGCCTCAGCTTTCTGAGTAGCTGGCATTAGAGGTACCCACCACCATGCTTGGCTAATTTTTGTATTTTTAGTAGAGACAGGGTTTCACCATCTTGGCCAGGCTGGTCTTGAACTCCTGACCTTGTGATCCACCCACCTTGGCTTCCCAAAGTGCTGGGATTATAGGTGTGAGCCACTGTGCCTGGCTGCATACGTAATTCTTAACGTTAGAAATCAAGATAGTGGGTACACTTTGTGGAGTAGCAACTATAAGGGTACCACGGGGGTTTGAAGTTACAGTAACCTTTCAGTTGATGAATCTTATGGAGTTAGAGGAAGAGAAAAACAAACTCCAAGATAAAAAGTCATGACATTTTTTGAATCCTGCATAGATAACTAAGGAAGGAAATGCCAACTAATATTTACAGTTTTTAAAAAAAGCTAATTAAGTCAATATCTTTATTTTGTATGAGAACAGAAGGCACAGTTGGGCAGAAAAGAAGCATTTTATAATAAAATTGCCTAATGTTTCCCTGGAAATCATTGAATGGCAAGCAAAGACCAACATCTAGACTTATAGCATGAGGCTCGGAGTCTCTTAGATTCTATGTGGAAGAGACTTCTTGGTCCTGTTCCTGAGCTCAGTAGATTTGCTGCTCCCCGAAATTTAGACTCGTCAAAATTTCTTCTAATGCTTCAGGTCATTTTCCATGTGATGTGAGAAACAGTTATTCACAGAGCAAGGTTCTTCTGGCATATCACTGAACAGTTCTCAAGATCTGTTACTAGGCCAAATTTTGAGGGCATCATGATTGATCATCTATGGCAGGGCAGAGGGAAGAGACCAATATGACTCCCAGATTTCTGGGTTGGCCAGTCAAGTGGATGGAGGCATCATACACCAAGGCAGAAAACAGGAAGAGCGGGAAAGACTTGCAGGCTACGTGAGCATGCTGTTGTACCGAGTCTGCATCCTGGGTGCCTAGAGACAATTTGGTTTGGAATCTTTAGAGAGTGATTTGAGTTTGTGCTACAGAATATGGAGTAGTCAGTAAATTGGTAAATCTTCATACTGCTAGTATGACAAAATACATTATTGTTACATCTACACATTTTATTTTTAAAAATATTTTCTGTGGCAGTGAGTGAACCACAAGTTAGCAGATCCAGTGTCCTAACTTGGCCCCCAAGCTTCATAAACTTGCAATCAAGAACTTTGGATTTTCATTTACTTTCAGGGTAGGTGATTTGTCTTAGAAATATCTTAAAAGGAGCCAATAATTTGCTGTATTGATAGATTCGTTAGACAGAATGAGACAACTGGACTTTCTAATATATACTTTTTTAGTTAAAAATTATTATCTTCTAATGATCAAGATTGTGGGAGAATTGAAAAGATAGATTACACATGTGTTCTTTTCATTGTACAGGAAAGGAGGTACTATATGATGCCTTAGGGAGTTGAGTACATTTTAAGGATATTTTAAATTTATTAGTAGTAAAGGCAAAAATTAAAATTAGAATTTGTAAACTCAGAGAAGAAGCCAATGTATGTGGAGTTTCTCAGTGCAAGCCCAAGCATTTGTATTTAACAGTAATTCAGTGTTTCCAACACATTCACCACGAATTGAGTTTCTGTTAATAGTTTAGGTGGGAAGCAATGCTAGTGGGCCTTGGTTTTTTGGTTTTGTTTTGTTTTTGTTTTTTCTGCTAATCTTGCTTGTACTTATGAATCCTTTATTCTGGCTGATTCTCTGCTTTGGTTTATTAGGTAACAAGTCATTTTTCTACTCTAATGGTTTAGATAAATATTGATATACCTTTTAAAAAGTTGAAATGAAGAGGATAAGCCATAGAAGTACAAATGTAAATACCAAAACTTTCAAAAATTTAAAAGGTTTAAAAAGTACAATTTCACAAGTTTCTCTGCCAAGAAACATTGGCTACACACACACACAAGAATTATGCCTAGATCTTCCTTTTACTTTATTGATGCATAATTGTACATATTTATGGGCTACAGATATTTCATTACATGTATAGAACATGTGATTATCAAGTCAGTGTATTTAAGGGATACTATTTTTATTGATTTAAATTGCTGTTAAATTTTAAACCTTATTTATCTTGCATGAAGATGCAGCATATTTTGATCACAATATTGCAGAAGCGTAATGTATTTCTAGTCACAACCATATTTTATTGTAGAGTCCTATTCAACTTTTGCTTTTTTAGAAGAGCCATTTTCTCAGATGTTCCTTCTTTATGCTACATGTCAGCAATTCATATAAAAATCATTACCAAACTGTTGTTGCATAATTCTCTAGTCCTAGAATACTTTTGTGTTCAGGACAAAATAATGGGAATTAAGAGGAGAAAAAAATATTGATTTGCAATCAGAAAGATTGTTAATTTCCTTCCTAAGTGACCAATTGATTTGAACCAGCCATTCAAAACTTGGATCTTGGAAGAAAATGTGCAAAATGGCTTTGGGTCTTTAAAAAGAAAACTATTTTAAAAAGAACAAAATATGATTGTACATTGATATAAAGATGCACATGGGGCTAGTTCTGCAGTCCAGAGATGGAAAAATTCCTGTTGGAATCACAGAAAAATAGATGCATTTAAAGGGAGCCTAAGGCAGTGGAAGCAAGAGAATTGAGGGTTGGGAAAACAGCTTGAATTGCATTATTTGAATGTTATTAGAAGTGTATGTGTCTGGGATGCAGTTTTAGCAGTTTAAGGCAAGGTAGCCTGTGGAATGCAAGATAAAATCAGCAGAAGCCAGTAGGATGACCTAGGACTTAGACCACAATGTGGACTCAAGAAGCATGCATGCATTCCTGGGTTTTCCTGAAACAGTTAGACATTATTAATTAGGAAGAGCACAGGCCTGACTCAAGAGACTGAGATTCTAGCTTCAGTCTTGTCAAAGAGCTGGCTGGACTTGGGCCCATCACTTCACCTCTCTGGACTTTATTTCCGTCGGGGGTCATTGTCCACATGTTCTCCAAGGAACTTCCAATTCTAACACCCTGAGACTAGATGTAGGCTGACATTTTGCTGTGAGGAAAGGATTTGTCAAACAAAGTGTTTTTAAAAAATCATGAGAAGACAGGACATGAAGTAAAAAACAAAAATCATTAAATGCTGTTAAATCATGTCCTCAAGGTAATCTGCAAACACTGTGCATTCATTATTCACTAACATATTTATTGGGCGATGAGCATGGTCCACGCCTATGTTGGGTGCTGGGGCTAGTGGAGTGAAGGGGGCATCTGTCTGCCCTTATAGAGCTTATGCATAGGTGAACAGTTATTATGATACAGGCTTGTGGTGAAAAAGCTAAAGGTGCTGTCAGTGTTAGGCAGGAGCATCTAAACTGAGCGTAAAAGAAGGTGTTATAAGAACAAGATTGTATTCGTTGCAGGAACATGGATGGAGCTGGAGGCCATTATCTTTAGCACACTAACGCAGGAATAGAAAACCAAATACCTCACTTATAAGTTGGAACTAAATGATGAGACCACAAGGACACATCAAGGGGAAAAACAGACACTGGGACCTCTGCGGGGGTGGAGGTTGGGAGGAGGGAGAGGATCAAGAAAAATAACCAATAGTTACTAGGCTTACCTGGGTGATGAGACAATCTGTACAACGACCCTCCATGACAAAAGTTTACCAATATGACAAACCTGCACATGTACTGCTGAACTTAAAATAAAAGTTAAATTTTTTTAAAAAGAGGAAGTGTTACTCAGTGGGATGACAGTGGTGATGATGGCTAGGGTGTAGGCAAAGGTAATGGTTGTGTGAGTCTTCCCAGGAAGATGAGGTCCAGGGGCACAAAGACCTTCAGCTCAATTTGGAGGAGGGGTACAGACAAGTAAACCTAGGTAGACGGCCTAAAACCTGGGTGTCTGTCTGCTTCTCAGCAAGTAGATGGGGCTAGGCAGGGGCAGGTGTGTGGGGCAGGGAACTCAGCTCTATGCCTGCCTCTTGCTCTTGGGCCATCAGGCACTCTACACCTCTCTAGCCTCATCCCTGTCCCCTCCTATTAGGAAAGGGGATACTTCCTGCCCTTGAGGGGTTTGGGGTGAGGATGAGCAGCTGTTAACACAGGAAGGTGAAAGGGGTAGAAAAGGGTAGAATTCAGGAGTGGGTGTGTTATCTGTGTCCTTGAACTGTGTCTTTCAGGCTTGCAGCTCCTGGGGTGGAGCTCTCTAGCTCAGTTCTACCCAAAGTTAGGACCATACCGGGGTCTCAGGAAGAGGACGAGTGAATGAGCCGTGCCTTCGGAGACCTCACCTTTTTAAATTTTACAAACGAGCACCTGGAAAGATGCCTGAGATTTGCATATGAGGAGGTACTAAGGGGAAGCCAGAAAGATAACTTGAAGTTTTGGGTTGAATTGTGTCTCCTCCCACAAATTTATATGAAGTCTTGACCTCCAATACCTCAGAATGAGACCTTATTGAGAAATTAGGATCATTGCAGATGCAATGATTTAATATGGCGTGATATGGGAACAGGGTGGCTCCTAATTCAATATGACTTGTGTTCTACAAAGGGGAAATCTGGGGGCAGACATGCACACAGGGAGAACGCCATAAGAAGTTTAAGGTAGGGTTAAGGTAGGGATGGGGTAATACTGCTACAAAGCCAAGGAATGCCAAAGATTGCCAGTAAAACATCAGAAGACCAGGGAAGAGGCATGGAACAGATTCTTCCTCATAGACCCCAGAAGGAGCTGATCTTGCCAGTGCCTTGATCTTGGACTTTTGGCCTCCAGAACTGTGAAAAATAATTTCTGCTATTTAAGCCACTCAGTTTGTGGTACTTTGTTACAGCAGCCTTTGCACACCAATACAGAACAGAAATTCAAATAATTTACAGTTTATGTGTTTTGTTGGGTTAGTTCTTGTCAAACTGCTTAAATGTATAATAAAAATGTAGCTATATGCCTCTAATGAGGTCACTGAAGCCTCATGGTTGTTTAGCTATTAATAAGAATATGAGATGGGTTATTAATTTAAATTCTGGTTTGAGACTAGCACTTGTATTGATAGGATCGACTTGCCCACAAACGTTAAATGTGAAATTAATGTCAGCATATTTTTTGAGCTTGAAAATAGTGATATCAAGGCTATTTCTTTTGCACAATTTAGAATTATTACTAAATACATGTAGACATGCCTGTTTATCCCTAGAGGAAGACACACGGAAGCATTGAAGAAATGTTATTACCTGCAAGTGATTTTGTTGATGTTTTATTATTAAGTCTTTGGGAGTTAGACATAATGGCATCAAAAATCAGCAGAACGGAAATAAGTTTTTTATTTTATTTCTGACTCATCAATGACCTACGGGCACCCACTAAATTAATAGTTCTATTCAGTTTCTCCACATGCAAGCTAAAGATGAAAAATTACCTGTTATTTTATTCTCTTGATTCTATTGAAAAGATTAGGGATAAGCCATTTTTTTCTTAAATACAAAGTATAATTGTGTATATAGCACAATTCAAAGACAATATTTAAATATGTTCTGGTAGATGCCCAAAGGAGTAAATCTTGCCTGTTTAACTATGTGATAAATATTATGATTGTTTATACCTAGGGAAGTGAACATAATTATGCACTGGATTTTGTTATATTATTTTTAAAAAAAGCCTCAGTGAATGTGCTGTATGTTTAAGAAGATATGTGTGATAATGACATGTTTCAAACAAGTTAGAGTTGTCATCCTTGAAATCATCAATGTAAAGGTATATTTGTCAGAGTTCTCCAGAGAAACAGAACCAGGTGGAAATATAAAGATATGCAGAAAGAGATTCATTATGAGTGATTGGCTCAGGTGATTGTGGAGGCTGAGAAGTTCCATGATCTGCCATCTGCAAGCAGCAGGTCCTTGAAAGCTGATGGTATAGTTCCAGTCCAAGTGTGAGGGCCTGAGAACCAGCAGCACTGATTCCAAGGGCAGGAGAAAATGAATTTTCCAGCTCAAGCAGAGAGCAAATTCACCCATTCTGCACTTCTGCAGAATGCATTGGGATGACACCTACTGACATTGGCGAGGGTGATCTTCACTTTACTGATTCAAATGCTCATCTGTCCCAGAAGCACCCTCATAGATAAACCCATAAATAATGTTTTACCAGGTGTCTGGGCATCCCTCACCCCAGTCAAGTTGACACTTAAAATTAACCATCACAAGAGATATATTTATTTACAAGATTTTATTTTAGCTTTTAAATCAAATCCATTAAAACCAAATTAAAAAAAAAAAGATAGCTAAAAAGTATACAATTCAATGAGTTTCTAAAATGATACACCTGTATAGCCAGCACCATAATCAAGATACAGAATATTTCCATCACCCAAAAAAGTTCCCTTTTATACAATGACAACCTCCAGCCCCGGGCAATCATTGATCTATTTTCTGTTACTATAGTTCATTTTGCTTGTTCTAGAATTTCATATAAGTGGAACCATACAGTATGTGCTATTTGGTGTCCAGCTTCTTGTAGGCAGCATACGGTTTGAGATGCATCCATTGTGTATGTGAGTAGTTCCCCTTAGTTCCTTTTTTATTGCTGATCGGTATTCTATTCTATGGGTATGCAACATTTGTTTATCATTTCACATGTTGACAGACATTTGTTCTAGTTTTTTGGCTTGCATGTATAAAGATGATATAAACATTGTTGTATAAGCATTTTATGTTTTTGGTTTTTTTGGATAAAGACCTATGAGTGGAATTTTTTCAGTATGTTATTTTAAATATACTTCCCTAACTAGTTAGATTCAAATAAATCTCTGAACATCACTCATGGTACGCTTCCTCACAGTGTCATAAAATGCATTTTTTTTTTAAGGCAGCTTTATTTTAAAAACACTTTTTAAAATGCAGACTACATTTTGTGAAAATGCCAAATTTAAGTGGTATAATTTGATCTAAGTAAAGGAGGCTAGATGAACATTTTGTGGATTTGTGTACTTTTTAGTGAAAAGAGTGTGTAGCTTTTACTGGATTCTCAGAAAAAAGAGGGGGTCAGGACCCAACATAGGGTAAGGATGCTGCTTTACTGTCTCCAATTTTTATTTCTGGATTAAGAAAGGCAATCTAAATTTTATTTTTATTTAATTTTTGAGACGCAGTCTTTGTCACCAGGCTGCAGTGCCGTGGCGCAATCTCAGCTCACTGCAACCTCCGCGCCTCCTGGGTTCAAGCAATTCTCCTGCCTCACCCTCCCAAGTAGCTGGGATTACAGGCATGCACCACCACACCCAGCTAATTTTTTGTATTTTAGTAGAGACGTGGTTTCAGCATGTTGGCCAAGATGGTCTCGATCTCCTGACCTCATGATCCACCTGCCTTGGCTTCCCAAAGTGCTGGGATTATAGGCCTGAGCCACCATGCCTGGCCAATTTTATTTTTTTTTGAGACACAGTTTCACTCTGTCACCCAGATTGGAGCGCAGTGGCGCTATCTTGGCTCAGTACAACTTCCACCTTCCTGGTTCAAGCGATTCTCGTGTCTCAGCATCCCAAGTAGCTGAGATTACAGGCACAGGCCACCATGCCCAACTAATTTTTCTGTTTTTGTATTATTAGTAGAGATGGGGTTTCACCATGTTGGCCAGGGTGGTCACGAACTCCTGACCTCGAGTGTTCTACCTGCCTGGGCCTCCCAAAGTGCTGGGATTACGATTACAGGCATAAGCCACCATATCCCGCCAAGAAAGGCCATCTGAGTTGCTATATTGAGTGTGTATTTTCTGCATTACATCCTCATTTTCTGATCTTTTCTTATGGGGCTAATCACTGTTCTACTAACCACATTTCCCACCCCTCCCCCCACCATTCTTGCCAACACATGACAACTTTTAAACTTCAGCCATTCTTTTAAGTAGATAGTGGTATCTCATATGGTTTTAACTTCCCTGATTACTAGTGAAGTTGATTTTCTTTTTGTGTGCTTATTTGCCATCCCTACATCTCCTCTGGCAAAGTGCCTATTCAACTTTGTGACAATTTTAATTTATATTTTGTCTTATTCAGTTGTAAAACTCATCTGTATGATCTGGACACAGGTGCTTTGTCAGATAGATACACTGCAAACATTATCTCCCATTCTATGTCTTGTCCTTTTATATTCTGAAAAGCGTCTTATAAAGAAAAAACCTTTAGGTTTTAAATTTTGTTAATATAATCCAATTTGTCCTTTTTTTTTTTTTTTGGCTGTATGTCCCAAGAAATCTTTGATAATTTCAAAATCACAAAGATCTTCTCTTATATTTCTTCTTTAAATTGTATAAATTTTGCTTTTATATTTAGGTCTATGGTTCATTTTGAATTACTATCATACTTTTTGTCCAGCTGATTTGGCACCATTATCTTAAAAAGACTTCATAAATCTAACTTGTATAGTATTACTGTTATTGTTAGAACTAGCTAATAGACACCAGTTTTCATTAAAATGAGATTGTATAGAAAAGTCTAACCTTATGTAGAAACTCTCTAATGACATCCAGAGACAATACTCAGCCTCTTCTGGAATGTCACCAGTCACATGAAGTTCACCCTCCTGAAAGTCATTTCATATTTGCAAAATTATCAGTCAGAGGAATACAGGCCTGATATGGTTTGACTGTGTCCTTACCCAAATCCTATATTGAACTGTAGCTCCCATAATCCCTACATTTTGGGAGGGACCCAATGGGAGGTAATTGAATTATGTGGGGGAGGGTTTTTCCCATACTGTTCTTGTGACAGTGAATAAGTCTCATGAAATCTGATGGTTTTATACAAGGGCAATTCCCCTGCACATGCTCTCTTGCTTGCCACCATGTAAGATGTGACTTTGTTCCTCATGTGCCTTCTGCCATGATTGTGAGGCCTCCCTCGCCATGTGGAACTGTGAGTCCATTAAACCTCCTTCCTTTATAAATTACCCAGTCTTGGGTGTGTCTTTATTAGCAGCATGAGGACAGACCAATACAAGGCCCCAGTGAATTTCTTAGGGAGCCTGAGTGAACCTTTTGGACTTGCTATGCAGAAAGGAGAGAAAGAAGCACATTTTGTGAAAATAACTTGTATTTGTAGTTCTTCATTAGATGATGAAAATCACAGTTTTGACAGTCAGATCTTTTGGCCAGGACCTCAGCCAGGACCCTGAGGTCCACTGCAGAGGCCAAATACCACAGGGAGGGAGCTGTATACGCCACTCAAGTGGTGCTACAGACAAAGCAGTTTGCAGTGGGAGGTCAGCCCAGCACTTGAGTTGATACCAAAGCTTCTTTTCTTGTCTTTTATAAAACTACCCTGACTTTCAGCTTCACCACACCAGCTGTTATTTACCTATTGCTCAAATATGACTGGTCTATACTAAATTGAGTACAGCTGTAAGATGCCAGGTCAGGAAAAGATGAAAATGCATGAGCCGGTCCCTGCACAGTTTCCTCAGGTCCTAGCTCTGTCCAGAGTAGGATTTGCCATTAGTGTCTTGAAATATGATTTTCCATAACTGACCAACTTTGTTAGAAACACGCAACACATGTTAAAGACAACTTTAGATGCAATGAAAAAATTGACTTTAATAGAGTCAAATTTTATATTAAGAAACAGGTAAAGCTGGACATGGTGGCGCATGCCTGTAATCCCAGCTACTTGGGAGGCTGAGGCAGGAGAATCGCTTGAACCTGGGAGGTGGAGATTGCACTGAGCCAAGATTGTGCCATTGCACTCCAGCCTGGACAACAACAGTGAAACTCCATCTCAACAACAACAACAACACCACCACCACCACCACCACACAGGTAAGATTCCACTTAGCTGAAAACAAATGTGTATATGTGTATGTGTGGAAGTGGGTAAGGGTGGTAGGTATATATGTTTGAAATATGTGGGGTTTTTTGTTTTTCCATAATTTAAATTTTTGAACAGTGAGGCTCCAGAATACAAAATATGTATCAATGGGAGATAAATTCTTTCAGTGGTTTCAAAGGGCCAGAAATGCAGCAGTAGAGGTTGTAACGGGAATGTGATATCACGAAATAATTTTGTACATATGGTGCCTAGTTATTTCAAGAACCAGATGATCTGGCTTTTCTCTAACATACAGCTAGTTTTCAGAGTGTTAGTGCTTTTTTTCTTATGTAAGTCTCAGGAGGTTTAGTGGAACAGAGAGAATGATTGTTTATTTCAAACCATGATTTGCCATTCCACAGGACTGCTGTGATGTAATATGTTAATGCACAGATAGGATCTATGAGGAAGCAGCTCATTCACTTCATTTGACTGTGTGATGGGCATAACAATGGCTCCCCACAAAAGACCACATACTAATCCCTGGAATATCTGAATGTGTTACCTTGCAAGGCAAAAGGGATTTAGCAGATGTTAATAAATTGAGGATCTCGAGATTGGGGAGATTATCCAAGATTCCCCAATGTAATCAGGAGGGAACTTTAAACCTTTCCTGGCCATGATCAGAGGGAATGGGAGTTCAGAAGAAAGGGACAGAGACAAGTACACCATTTGCTTCTTTTGAAAATGAAGAAGGAGATTTCTAGGAGCTGGAAAAAGCAAGAAAACATTCTTTCCTAGAGCCTTTGAAAAGGAATTGCAGCCTCGTCAACATGTTGATTTTAGTCAAGGAGAACTATATTGGCTTTGTAACCTACAGAACTTTATGATTGCACATTTATGTTGCTTTAAGCCACTAAATTTGTAATTTGTTATAGTAGCAATACAGACTGTGCACCTCAGCTGCCTGGAATGGAATCACAAAACTGCAAATTAATTATTGTTACAGCCCAGGGATAAGTTTTCCAAAGAAGCTGATGATATATATAACACAGGTGATATATACACACACATTCCCACAGACATGTATATATTTACATATTATATATAATTTCAAATTGTTAAAGGAGCATTCTCCTGAGTTTATACCTCAGCACAGGGAATCTATATAGCAAACAAAATATAAAAGGAGTAAAACTGGGGTAATTCCCTTATCTATGAATAACAATTACTAAAAAATGGTCTTTTTGAATATTTACCAATATAGTATTAGTTATTCATGATATCCACCTGGTTATAAGTTCCTTTGAAGGATTAAAACTTTCTGAATGCTACTGATTCTGATTCAGAAAATACAAATTTTTCTTCTTTCGTTTTCAGAATGACAATAAAACGAACAACTATAATGTATACTTCATTAAGATAAATGAGACTATCAATACTGTGTTAAAGGAGCAATTCTCAAACTTTTGGTCTCAGGACTACTTCATAGTCTTAAAAATTATTAACCACCCTTAAAGAGTCTATTACCATGGATTATATATGGCAATGTTCATTGTACTAGAAATTTACACTGGTAGATTTTTAAAAAATATATTTAACAATTTAATAAGAATGAACCAATTGTTTGTTAACATAAATTACATAGTTTATAGAAATAATTGTTATTCAAAATTTTTAAAAATCAGTGAGAAGAATGGTATTGTTTGAAAATTTTGCATATTTTAAATAATTGGCTTAACAGAAAAATAGCTTGATTTGCATCTCTGCAATGTTTTGCCTAAAGTATGCGAAGAAAATTCAGCCTTCTACAGGTATGTAGTTGAAAGGTGAGGAGCATTTTAATAACCTTGTTGGATATTTGTGGATATTCTTCTTTAATAGTATATCAAACCTTGACAAATAGTTTCTTAAAGGTTGATTGCAACATGGAATCTGAAAACACATAAATTTACCTTTTTTTTTGAGACAGAGTCTCTGCCTATTGCCCAGGCTGGAGTTCAGTGGCATGATCTCGGCTCATTGCAAGCTTTGCCCCCAAGGTTCACGCTATTCTCCTGCCTTAGCCTTCCGAGTAGCTGGGATTACAGGCACCCGCCACCACATCCAGTTAATCTTTTTTTTTTTTTTTTTTTTTGTATTTTTAGTAGAGATGGGGGTCTTTCCCACTACCAGGCTAGCCAGGATGGTCTCAATCTCCTGACCTCCTAATCCACTGTGAGCCACTGCACCCAGTCAACTTTTTGTACCTTGTTCCATTAATATGCTGTTCTACCTTGCAATATACCTTTAACTCATGCATGATTTTGTAACCCAAGGCATTAGACTTTTGGGAAATATTGGCTCGCTCTTCCAAATTTTGACCCATTTCATGTAATATCAAAAAATCTGTTTGTTAATATTATGAGCATTCTTATCAGAAAACTCTGTGAATTTCGGAAAGCTGCCAAGCTCATGGTGACAGATAAAATTTTCCAAATTCAATTGTTTTTTTTTTGTTGTTGTTAGAGCTCAAATTTATCATTGGTAAGAAATATTGTCAATTGTTTTCCTTAAAGTGACAGCTCACTTCATTCATTTTCAAGAAAATATCTGCTAAATTTTGGGCATTTAGTTTGTCTATCAGTTGTTCTTTCAAGAAAAATGATGCATCATAAAAAATGAAGCTATTTTAACTCAAAACTCAACTGCACAAGAGCTACTCTTTTAGCCAAACATCATATCTGTACAGCTACAGAAGTGCCTTATGTGCAAGCCCATTTATCACAGGATTATTAAAGAGTGTATACTCAAGAATCAAGATTTAATCAAACAACTTTACTAAATAAAATCTATTGCTTCATCAATGATATTACTGAGCTGGATTGTTTTTTATTTGACGAGTGTGTGGCATTGAAAAATACAACTGCTATTATTGTTTGGTGCCATAGCTTTGATTGGTGCTAAAGCTCTGGCAGTTTTACCAGTCACTGTTTTTGCACTACTGGTGCAAAATTTGCATAAAAGTCAATTAGTATCTTTATTACCAAAATAGTCCTGACCTCGGATGCCATGGCAGGGTCATGGGGACCTCACTGTCCACAGTTTGAGAACCATTGTGCCAAAGACAAACGTGCTCACAAATACTCCTCCTCACTAACCATCAAGGCACTTTGCACAGTATTGAGTCACAGTAGTCAGGGATCACAAAATCACGTTTACACGGTTATGCAGATTATATGCGTGTCTTGTCAGCTTTCAGGATTGCAGCAAACTGAGAGCATGTGCTCCATCTGGAAGGAAAAAAGGCATTTCTCCATGGCAGTTGATGCTGCCGTGCAGAAATGAAGCCTCAGTATAGTCATATCTAATTCTTAAAGAGATACCAGAATTTTGGCTTTCATATAATATTTTCTGATTGTAAACTGTGCCAGCTGATCAAGTACTTGAATGTGAAACACTAGCCAAGCTGAAACAAGATGCTTCACTCTGGATGTGGCCTGTAGGAAGTCACAGCCAACTTCTATAGTGCATGTGCAGTGACTACCTGTCAAATAAATGAAGTAAATTAACGGGGACCAAACTGAAGCGTAGGCCATTCATAGCCTCATGTGTAGGTTGTGATAATGTTTGCTAGGATTAGGGCCTATGAGTCTTCAGCTGTCATAGACATAGGAGAAAATCACTCCCAGACACCAGAACTAGGCAAATACATCGTCTTTTTGTCATCTGCTGAAATTTTAGCTGTCTCAGATATAGTAGCCAATTATACCAGTGCAATATATGGAACTTTTCCTTGTGAGTCGAGGCAGACAAGTCCAACACAAAGAGTGAGAGATACTGAAGAACAGCCAAGGGAATATTGTGATTCAGTATAAATGCAGCCAAACATCTAGAATTTATAGTGCCGTGGATGACTATCATCATAGAGCTAGAAAAATTTAGAGTAAAGAAGCATTCATTTCTTAGATTCACTAGGTGTAGTTACAAAAATGATCATATTGGAAATGGTCTGTGATCTTTTAATAAATAATTAAAATTATATTTAAAAATATATTTAATACTTATAATAGGCCAGTTATCAAATGATTTAACTGGTAAGACATTGTTATTCAACACTTACGTTCAAATTACTGTGTGAAGCTCTATGAGGATAAAAAGTTGACCAAGATATAGACATTTTCTTAGTATTTATGGTGATAGAAATGCAAAGTGGATTGTAAAAAGTGCTACACTTCATTCATCTATAACATATACCGCAAAACTGCTCTTGGTCATGCATTGTTCTAGGCATTGTGGAAAGAGGAATGAACAAAACAGCTGATGTCGCTGACTTTGAGGAGCTTACATTCTAGTCTTCTCTGAAGCACGAAGGCAAGTAGCATGAAGCGGAAGAGATGGTAAAACTAGCTCCACTGGAAGGATCAGAGATTTGAAGCTGAATGTGACATTTGAACTCAAATCAATGGCATGGGAACCATGACAGGTGGAAATGAAGAGTTGTATGGAGATAAGGACCTTCTGAATGTCAAAACACTCACAGGAAAGTCTAGGGGGTTTTCAGAAAATTTCAAGGGCCTCATTGTGGCTAAATAATTAAGCATGCTGGCTTCCAAAACCCCATCACAATGTTATCTTTCATGTAAAAACCTAAGGTCATATATTGAATGTTTCTGAGTTTGCTATCAGATTTTACAGATTCTAAATTGTACAACTTTTGACAATACATGACATCTGTGAATTCATTTAGCAAATGTGGGAATATATTGGCAACATGATCACTTTCAATGGATAACAAAAATTTTGAAAATAGTATATTAGCCAGGTTTTGCTAAAGTTTTGGACTGACGATATTTAAAATTTAGAACAAAAATGTATGTTTCTCATTCATGTTGCATTTTCACTGCAGTGGCTGCAGCTTAGGTATGCTTTTGCTCTATTGTTCCAGGATTCTGTTTAAAGGAGCTACCTGTTATTTGGAACATGTTGTACTCATGGCATAGGAAAAATGGCAAAGAACCAAGGAACAATAAATCTTATGATGTAGAGTACACAACTTCCACTATGTTTCATTGCTAATATGGGTCACATGACCAAGCCTGTCATCTGTGGGACAAAGAAGTATATTACTCCAAATAAGAGATATTATATGTCACATGACAATGATTAGGTGTGCAGGAGAGTAACTAACTGGGAACAATAATACTATCTATTGCAATTACTCTAAAATCCAAATGGCTTGCATTCTGGGGTATTTAGAATATATCCCAGAATTACTTTATTGAAGTAGAATTTATAAGCAAAGCCCCCACATTTTTCACAGTTAAATGATAAAACCAAAAGAAACTTGTTGTCACAGCACTGGGTCCGATTCCAGAGGTAGTTGTCTTAAAGATTTATACAGTCTGGCTGGTTATACAGGATGTAATTCATTCATGAATTCAGAAAGGTACAAAGCCTATGAAAACTCCGGTTTGGGGATGTTCCTGTCACTTGGTAATATGCTCCTAATAGAGATGTGAGTGTGTTTAATACATTTTTATAGACTCAACCGAGAAGAGTATCTTATACTTGTCTGAGAGCTCAAAATATGCACCTTTTCTGAGTAAGAAGCCCACAATGCCATTCTCTGTTCTAAGCCTGAATAAAAATTGCTTTTGGAGCACTTAAAAATTCAATACTGAGATTTATCTAGCAGTACTAAGCACCACCGTATTTGCTTTTCAGGAGCTCTGAAATTTCTGTAGTCCAGATACTGAAAACAAATTCGCAGTTCCATTTTCTACTCCAAAGAGGCAGTAGGGTCTGGAGACAGTACCTGTTGTTATCCATAATGCCTCTCTCCAATTAAATGAAATATTTACGGATACATGGGCAATATTTCAAAGGCTAGTGGTTCACTTCTCGTATCACCTCAGCTTTAAAAAAATATATTCCAAGTAAGCATCAATTATCAGTTTAAAACAATGAGCACAAATCTGGTCTTAACTTTGACATTATTCTCCCCAGGTGGCTATTCCTGAAAATGTCATTTACAGCATTTGACTAGAAGAACACTTGGGGGAAACCTAGTCACTCATGAAGCAGATCTCTGTATTTACTTTGAAAGCTTTTCTATGAAAATAAAGACCGTTCACATCTGCTTTGTAGCACTATAATATCCTTTTGCAATGCTCAACTCCTATAACCTCTGTATGAACTGTTACGGCCCCTCTGGTCATGTTTTATTCTTCTGACGAAGTCTAACACATACAAAAATTAAATAGCAGTTTTTGATGCCTCTTCCAACTTCCATCAAGTAGGGATTTGCAAGTTGATGTAACATTTCTATATCATATAGTATATTTTAATTAAAATCAGAATGCTGTGTAAGATTGAGCAAATTGCATTTCATTTGAAGAATTAAAGAATTACTTAGGCTTGCCAGCATGATCTGAAATTCTAATTCCAAACTCTGCAATGAATGCCAGCTGCACAGAATTCTTACTGTCCATCAAATACCACCTGGAAGTATTTATCACAACAGAAGGAAGAAGCTTCTAATATCTTTTTGGAGAGAGACTTTTATTAAAATTGGCTTCTTTTGATATTGTCCACATTTACAATGAATGACATCCATGAAAGATCCTTAACTGTAATCAGAAATGCAGAACTGATTACAGTGTTTTAGTGATCGTATAAAAGATAAAAACCTAAGAAGATTTTGCTTGAGTGGTAAATCGACTTTTTACGCACCAAAGAGAACCACAGAAGCAGGTAGAAATCTGGCAAAACAGCCCCATGTGTCATCAACCATCCCAAAAGAAAATAGTTCAAAAATATTTTCTCTTTTTGGGAGAATACCAGTTAATTTGTACTATAAAGTTCTTTACAAGTTTAGGAAGGGAAAAGCACAAGAGTTCTTCAGCAAAAACACCTGCTTTTCATGGTTTTATCTTATGCATTTCAACAGCATTTAGACACTGGTATTAGTATTTCTATAGACTTTTTTTTTTTTTTAAAAGGATGATGCATAAAATATCTTGAACCTGAAAGGAAGTTGGATTATATACTCTCCTGAGGATAGAACCTACCTGATTCATATCCTAAAATTGATCATCCAACCTGATAGAAAGGGTTTTTTCTCAGCTTTCCTTAGAATCTATTAATTTACTTAACATAGACTTGAAGTTAGGTAGATTAAGCAAATGGTACAAACTTATTCCCAACCCATTTCCCTTCATGATGATATTAAAATGACTTGTCAGAATTGTTTGATTCCTAAAATTATTTCTCTTCCCTTTCTTTCCTCCTCTCCCGCTTCCTTCACTCCAGGGATATTTACTGAGTATCTAACGTACTACTTATTTGGCACTCCTCTAGGCATTTGGAAAATGCAAGTAAATAGGACAGATGAAAAGCATTGCTGTTGTAGTGGTTACATTCTATTGGGTGGAGACAAGTAAACAGTAAGTAGAACAATTGCACTTCACAAGTACTTCTATACATCAACGCAGGGTGAGATCTTCCCAAGAAGTAGGTGATTGTCTAAAATTGAGTTTAGGCCGGGCGCGATAGCTCACGCCTGTGATCCCAGCACTTTGGGAGGCCTAGGTGGGCGAATCACAAGGTCAGGGGATCGAGACCATCCAGGCTAACACGGTGAAACCCCATCTCCACTAAAAAATACAAAGAAATTAGCCAGGCATGGTGGCGGGCACCTGTAGTCCCAGCTACTTGGGAGGCTGAGGCAGAAGAATGGCGTGAACCTAGAAGTTGGAGCTTGCAGTAAGCTGAGATGAAGCCACTGCACTCCAGCCTGGGTGACAGAGTGAGACTGTGTCTCAAAAAAAAAAAAAAAAAAAAAAAAAAAGTGAGTTTAGTAACTTTTTTTGCCAGATGAATATTACTATATCTAGCCTAACTTCTTTCCATATGCACCTTACTTATTTCCTCTTTTCTTGTGGAAATAGAGAACAATCCTCATTATGTCTTTCTGTTAAATGGTCCAGTAAAGACCATGCAGAAAGTGACATAGTTGAACTATTACTCAATTCACTGAATCATGCTTGCATGTATCACGACGGAAAACTATAGACGCAGGTCATAGAACGTTTAAGGTTAGTGCCTCAAGTGGTGAGTTTTGTGGACAGATCTCCCGGATCAGAATCTCAGTTCTTTTAAGCAGGGTGATCTCGGGCAGAGCAGCTAACCTCTGAGCCTTGGCTGCTGCTTTGCCAAATGTTCTTCCTAGTAGTATCTTCATCTGGAGCTGAAGTGATAAGGAAATAATGTATGTAAGCCACTTAGTACCAATATCCTTCAAGAAATGTGGTGGTTACAGTGGTTGTATGAGCCCTATATTTTTCTTTTTCGTTTTTCTTTCTTTAGTCTTGAGAATCTTGGATCCTTTCTCATCATAGTTGGCCATGTCCATTATCGTACAGAGTTCTTTCTTAACTTGTAGTATTATCATATTTCATCAGCACAATGAAAAGAAGTTCATCAGGTTTGTTTCCAGTTATTGCTCCAGTCTGCTCAAGCTAAATTTGTCAAATGCCAGGAAAATGCATCTTCCGGAAAAGGGGAGAAGATGCCACCCCAGAGTAGGGTAGGAACAAACAGTAAGCTATGTGCATAGATAGGAAGAACTTACGAAACTTCAGGCAACATTAAAATGTCTGTAAATATCTAATAGTACATTAAAAACACATTAAAAGTAAAACCACTAGTCAAGTATCTTTAACTGTATTGACTGCACTGGGAGTTAAATTCATCAGCTCAGCCTCTGCTTCATTTCCTGCTGTGCTGGTCTACGCAACCAATGATCGAAGTGATTTTCCTTCAGATGCTAGGTCTCTGTGTCCCAGTTTTATGTGTTAAGAATTGCCATGGTGTCTAGTGGACAATGACTTAAAAAATAACTCAGACTGTGTAAGATGGATAGGGAGGGCTAGATCAGCATTGCTGCATTTATTGCTTCTTCCTTATCCTCCACATTTAGCCTCTTGGATGCTTCCATGTGAAATACTGAGCCACTTGCTCCTCTTGCTTCACTGGGGACAATCCTGCCTTCCAATAGGGGTTTACTGGACTTGGGGTTTCACACTATCTGTGTTCAACAAATAAGTTCTACAAAGTCACCCTCAGCACCTATGACTGCATCTTTTATTTTAGTTTCTTGATTGTAACACGACTCAATTTCTTTGCTGTATTTGGACACAGGGTATAGAATAGTAGAGTATAACCCTTACTTTAAAAATACACCTAAATAATGTTGCCCACCTCTACAGAAGCAACAGCTATACAGTAGGACATTTATGGTTTCATTTCATTAATCATTTTAAAATGAGCAATGTGGTTTACAGAAATCTGCTTGTTATAAAAATAAAACTGCTTTTTTTCTTTTTACATCATAAAATAGGTGTTTCATAGAACTCAGGTTTTATTAGCCAAATTCCAAATACGAAGAAAATTTTAAATGTGACAATTTTGGCTTTCAATATATTCCTATGGGAAAATATTAATAATGAGCATTAATGAACCCAAGGCAAAACAAGATGATTCTTAGATTTGCAATATGTGCTGGACAAAGTGGGAACGGGTGGGGGAGATAGGATAAAGATATTTAATTCTCTAAAATCGTCTAAGATTATTTTCTTTTTGTTTCCTCATTGGTTTGTAACTCATGAAGATGAAAGCTACAGCTAATTATCAACAATATCAATTTTTTTATAAGTTGCAGCAAAATGATATAAAATAATGCAAAAGGAAAGATGAATATTTAGCACTTCCTGTTATCTGCTCTTGAAGACACAGATATCAAAAAAAGAAAAAAAAAAAAAAGGAATGAACAGTCCTTTGCGGTGGTAAGCTCCCCATCTCAGGAGGTATTCAAGTGCAATGTGACCACGACATGTATAATTCAAGCATCCATTTTCTTCATTCTTCAAACAGGTCTTGAAAACTTGTTTTGCGTTTATCACTGTTCTAGGCCCTGTGCTTGCAGTGAGAGAACAGGGCATGTAGAACCCAAAGTCAAGGACTTTTGAATCCTTATGGAGACTGAAAAAATAACATGAACTTAAATAAAAGAAATTCATATACTAACAAACATTAAGACAGATGCAAATAAGGCATATGACAGAGAATAATGAGAGCAACTGACTTAAGATAGTTTAGATAGGGCAAGCCTCCAAGAGGAGGCAGTGTGTAAATTTACTCCAAAATAAGGGTAAGAAGCTATCAATGTAGACAGTGGGGACAGGTTTTCCTAGCAGAGAAGAGGGCAAGTGGAAATGATGGGAGGCAGACACACCAGTCTGTTTGAGGACCTAAAAGGAGGGTGACATGCTTGGTAGCAATGAAAGGAGAGGCCAAAATGAGGTTGGAGAGAGGGGTCTTGGGGATCAAAGGACATTTGGATTAAAATAAAATGTAGTATAATATATGGATGTTAAAATATGAAAAACAGAGCAGAGCAGTGTTAATGAAAAGCAAGAATACCTTGCCCTACCTTTTTCTATTTATAGTCCTGCTTTGCAGAAGAATATAACTTCAAACATTATTTCTTCTGTTTTGTTTTAGTTCTGTTGATTGCCTATAGGTAATTAAATAATATGATTTCCAGGGTTTCTTATCAAATTAATATCAAATCTATTACTTTTCTTCATGAGTACTGTGGTGAGCAAAATAGTGGCTCTCTGAAGATGTCCATATGCAAATCCCCAGAACCTGTGAATACGTTACCTTACATGGCAAAAGGAGAATTAGGTTGCAAATGGAATTAAGGTTGCTAATCAGATGATGGTAGCATTGTAAGAAGCAGAAGAGAAGAGAGGTATATGGTCAGAAAGATACAATGCCACTGTCTTTGAAGATGAAAAAGGGAGGACCACGAGCCACAGAATGTGGTCTCTAGATTTCGGGAATAGGGAGGATTCTTCCTTGCAGCCTCCAGAAAGGAATGCAGCTCTGCCTATGCCTTGATTTTAACCTACTGAAACACATTTTGAAATTCTCATCTGCATAACTAAGATAATAAAATTATGTTTTTTTAAAAACAAATATTTAAGCTATTTCCTCCAGGAAAGAAACTTTTGTGTTTCTAGTCACTAAGTTTTTGGTTGTTACAGCAGTAACAGAAAATTAACTCAAGTAGAAAACGATTTAGCTCAATTACATCCCAATCTTCTCTATACCCAGCAGTTGCATACAGTCATATTAGTAAAAATGCCTGTGTAAAATTATGACAGTAAGAGAAATCTGACATAGCTGACTCCATCTTGCTTCTAACCTCCAAGCTGTCCTTGTTCATTCTTAGGTGTAGGTCAAGCTAACATAGTGGGGAATTTATTTATAATTTAACCTTAAAGCAAAGATGCTATTAGCCCTTCCCAAAACTGCATCCTCCTTGTTCCCTCCAAAAGGTGGAACCAAAACCACCTTTGTAAAACTGATGAAAGGTAACAAGTTTGGGATTATGAGACGGGTCTGAATTCTGCTAAGATGTAGGCATAGTTAAAGGATAGTCGACCATCATCTAAAGGTCACAAGACTTGTAACATCCCCAATTACTCCTACAGATGACATCGCTATTGCAGATCTTTTGTTTTTTTTTTGTTTTTGAGATGGAGTCTCCCTCTGTCACCCAGGCTGGAGTTCAGTGGCGCTATCTCGGTTCACAGCAAGCTCTGCCTCCCGGGTTCACACCATTCTCCTGCCTCAGCCTCCCAAGTAGCTGGGACTACAGGCATCCGCCACCAAACCTGGCTAATTTTTTTGTATTTTTAGTAGAGACGGGGTTTCACCGTGTTAGCCAGGATGGTCTCGATCTCCCGACCTCATGATCTGCCCCGCCTTGGCCTCCCAACGTGCTGGGATTACAGGTGTGAGCCACCGCGCCTGGCCCTTAAAACTATTGCAGATTTTAAGGTTGATCTTTTGGGATATTTTTCAGACTTTTGCATTGTGGTAACCAATTGACTCCATCCAAACCCAACACTTATGACTCAACAGGTCCTGTGGCCCCTACCCACTGACTAAGTGCACAAGAACCATTTTCTAAAACTCTATGATTTCATCCCCAATCAATCAGCATCACCCATTCCCTAGTCCCCTGCCCACCAAGGTATCCATAAAAACCCTAGCCTCCTAGATTTTGGGGACACTGATTTGAGTAATGAACTACCACTTGGCTAGCCCTGTGTCAGTTAAACTTTTTTCCTACTGCCATTTTGCTGTACCAGCGAATTGGTTTTGTCTGTGCAGTAAGCAAGAAGAACTGATCAGATGATTACATTAGTATTTTTAATTTCTTCTTCCAAATTTAGGGACTTGGTTTCTTCATGTCTACTTGCCTTTATGTCTTGATGCCATTCTCTCATTCTAGATAATAGGTTTCCTTTCTGCATTCTCCTACACTTAACATTTCCTATTCAACCATTTCTTTTGGTTTGTTTCTGAAATGATTTTCTTGTCTTTGTGCAGGATATCAGTACGTACAATTGATTCAGTTCACTTCGCTCCTCAATTAGATGAAATGTATTATTGGTCTAACTCTTATTTTTAAATCCCACTTTGTGACATTTTTATTCTTATTGCCAACTCCTTTTTTTCTCCCTGCCTTAATGCCTCCAACTCACGGTTTTAACATCCTTCTAATATGTATATATTATGTTGCTTTAGAAATGTGCATAAATTATATTATAGTTTAAGTATCCTTCCGAAATTTGCTTGTTTTACTCAAGATTATATGTCTATATTAATGCATACACATTTATTTCATTGCTTTTCCTGCTCTATGGCATTTTGCTTCATAAATTTGGCAAATTTCATTTCCCCATTTCACTTTGTTGTCCATTTAGTTTGATTCCAACTTCTAGCTATTTGAAACAAAAATGAAATGCACACAATTGAATACTTACATGTATTTTCAGTTTTGTCAAATGCTGCCCCAGTGCTTTGCAGAGTGCCTGTACCAATTTACCTTGCAGAGAACAATGTGTTAGGAACTTTTATTTCCTAAAGACTCAGGAACATTCATTGTTATTTAACAACATATTACAGGAATAGTGGTATTTTATAATTTTTGTTTCACTAATTATTACTGATGGATCATCATCTTTTTATGCTTTTTTGCCACTTTTTTTCTGTGAGATGGGAATTACCTTTCTCCTCCCATCCTTCTATATTTCAGTGTTTTATTATTGTTGATTTTTAGTACATTTTTGGTAGTCTAATCCTTTATGAAATATATGTCTTGCATAACTTCTTAAGGCTTGCTACTTTATGTCTGTGGCATTCTTCATTACGACAAGTTGCTAATTTTAACATAGCCAAATCTAACAGTCTTTTCTTTAATACTCATGTTTCGCTTCTTTAGATTTAAGGAATCTGTTCTTACTGTAATGTCATTAATTTTTATTCTATAGTTTCTTCTAATCTTGCAGAGTTTAACTTTTCACAGTAATAGGTTTAACCTATCTGAAATATATTCTTACATATTGTGTGAAGGGGATTTAATTTTTCCCAAAATGATGTATTTCTCTGCATGATTTTTTAATATACTTAATTATCATAATCTAAGCTCTTTACTCAGTTCCATTGATCTGTTTTTGTTTCAGTGCCAAATGCACACTGTTTTAGTTACTGTGACATTGTGAGTTTCCCTGGTTTGATTTCACTATTCTTAAGCTACTTTCAGACTGTTACTGAGACAATTATTTTTCGACGTAAAATATACCAGCACTATGTCAAGTTCTAAAGAAATGCAATAGGATTTCACTTGGGATTGCATCCAATTTTCAATTAATCAGAGTCTCCATATTAACCAACATGTTATCTTAATAGTGTGGAGTTTTCCCCCACTGGTAAACCACTGGAATATTCCTAATGGAATATTTTTGCATTTATTAAGGTGTCTTTTATGTCCTTTAATAAAGTGTCAGGATGTACTTCATAAACATTTTACACAATGTTAGTTTAGTTCTCAATATTTTGAAATTAATTTTACGACTGTGATTTTTAAAATTATATTTTCCTATTTATTTTTGTGGGTAGTGTTCAGCATGAACTCTTCTATAAGTTGTAATGTCTTGGTTTTCTAGTAGGAACAGACACCCAAGCTTCCATGGTATGATATAGTCTTCAGTACAATATAATCTTTAAAAAAAAATTGCACGTTAATTGACTCTCTCAGGTGACTGTACTTCAACTGGTATACATTACTTCTAAAAGTGAATAAATGGCCTGTTTTTCTTTAAGGAACTAGAGCTTCAAAATTTATCTTCATCTCTTTTTCCCTAGGCCCAAACATAAATTGGCAAATTGCTGAATGTAGTGGAGTCTCCATCATTAAAAAATTCTCAGGCGGTATTTCGTGTTATTATGTGGATTTCGAAAGTTTATTAAAACTTACATGTAGAACTACATCAGCAAAGTGAGTTTTGGGAAAGAACATTTATTACTACTTGATTATTTGGTGATCTAGTCAAATTTTCTACTTCTTAGGTCAATTTTGAGTGTTCATTTTAAAATCAACATTATTATGCATTTTATCTAAATTTCAAATGTATTGACAGATAAAAAGTATTATTTCTCAGAACATCTGGATTTTAGAGTTATGTTATGATGGATTTCAAATTTTACTGCAGTACGATCTAATAGTACAGTCTTTATAATTCCAGTTTTTTAA
Organism: Papio anubis; assembly: GCF_008728515.1. Taxonomy (NCBI): domain Eukaryota; kingdom Metazoa; phylum Chordata; class Mammalia; order Primates; family Cercopithecidae; genus Papio; species Papio anubis. The sequence goes on from NC_044993.1 coordinate 13,105,670, forward strand.
AATTGAGAATTCTGTTGTAATCTAATACATGGTCATATTTATTAAAAGATGTATTTGATAAATGTGCATTTTCTGTTGATAAGGTGTGAAATTTCACTTTTTAAAATCATGTTAACCAAATTGTATTATTACTTATTTTTTGTCTTCATGTCTCAAAATTTCCTGAAAGAATTACTCTGGAGCATATGACACTTAAAATGAAATCTCTTACTGCATAATATGGGAGAGAAAGAAAGCTTAATATGTGGACATAACAAGGATTGGGGGTGGCATGAGAAGATGGCATTGTCACCACTGCTTTATTATGTAAGTGGAAAGTTTATAAAAGATGTAATAGAGTTAACCTACCTTCAGAAAAAGTTAACATTTTAGGCTTTATCGATAACATTCATGCTGAAAACTATTTCAAAATAATATAGAGCCACATAACTAAAATGTATGATTATTTATTGTGAAAAGTTAATTTTGGATTTCAGGAAAGGAGATGGGTAATTAACATTTGTATTGATAATCTAGGCTTTGAGAAAATTATAGGCTATTAAACAGAACCTTGAAGAGTTAGAATTTTAGAATCATGAAGAGGAAGGATGTGACGGTCATGGTTAAAAGTGAAAGAATAAGGGAAGACCCAAAGCCAGCAGTATGTGTGAGTCTGTTTAATCTGTGCTCATATGGTTCAATATCTGAGTAAAATCTGGTCCAAAAATCATGGCCCAGAAACCAAATGGCTATTTGAAATTCATTTAACTTCTTCTATTGTTTTGATATAAATCTTGACCATTTAGTTTTTAAAAACATGTTGATTAGAAGAAAAGGTGAAAAACATCCCAACATTTCAGACTTAGATTAGGAAAAGGGTGACTGGAAGGGTAAAAATGTTAAGGTACTGAATCATCACCATCACTATGAAGATGAGACAAACGTTTCTTCCTAATGAGGCAGGAGAATAGAGTCTGGAGATAGGGAACCTAAAGCCAATTCACACTGACTTCCTAGAACTAAATCAAAAGGAGAAGTCCAACTTTCCATGCCCAAGTAACAAAAGGATCAGAGGCTACTCCCTTTGCAACCCCACCCACCTTTATGCATAGCAGAAGAAAAATGGAAAATACCTCTGATTAGTCCCCTCTGGCAACCAGTCAGACTGGTTGTGGGCCTAGTCTGTATTTGCATAGGGGTATAACTTTGCAACTTCACTTCAGCCTCTGATTGGTCACCTTGTGCGACTAATCAGACTGGTCACGGGTCATTCCTTCAGTTACCTAGAGTGTAAACCAGGTAACCAATGGGATACCTCTAGAGGGTATTTAAACCCCAGAAAATTCTATAACCAGGGTTCTTGTGCCGCTTGCTCAAGCCTGTTCCTACTCTGTGGAGTGTACTGTCGTTTCAGTAAATTTCTGCTTTCGTTGCTTCATTCTTTCATTGCTCTGTGTGTTTTATCCAATTCTTTGTTTCAAACGCCAAGAACATGGGCAACTAATAGTCAAGATCCTCCACCAGTAACAACAGTACTATGTTTAGACATCAATGAATGAAAATTAAGTCCTAATGGTATAAGAGTACATTTTCCATCTCTAGGATCCAAAGCAACCCTTTATAAAAGGGTCTTGCATCATTTATTTATTGAAGGCAATAAATAGTTAAAATGCTACTGTAATAGCAATCATCCTTGAAGTGATTTTTTTATAGATAAAATCAACACGTGACAGTGAAGCTCCAGTAATGATTATTTTTTGACTACTTAATCTTACTTAACCTTATTGAGACACTGCTCAATTTTTAGCTGTAGTACAGAAAAAAGAAAAACAAATCCTTTCCAAATACTTGTAATTTGAACAGGGCAATGTGCATTTGCAAAATTAATTTCACAAAGAAAAATTCCCAGATACAGAAAAGCTGTTTCAGCTATTTCATCATGCTGAAGTCAATTTGTTTGCCATATTCAGGGAGGGCAGGACCTTTCCCCATTGAAGAATGTACAGGTGCACTAGCCATTATTTGTAAAAGCAGATGGTGCTGACTTTTGGCTTTTTCTTTAAGGCTAGGAATATAGCCATGTTCTAAAGGATGAAAGTGTGTAAACAACACACGTATTTCTTCAAAGCCTAAATGTTCTCTTTTTTTGAGTTGATTTTCTCAACTTGAAGCTTTGTGTCTTCTGCCAGGAGCCAAAAAAAAAAAAAAAAAAAAAAGTTAAGAAGCTGCAACATCACTGCAAACAGTCTGGTCAACCGGACAGTGGCATTTCAGACAGTGGCATTTCAGGCTTACGTGGTTTTAAATTTTTGGCCAGACAAATGTGTCATTGGGATGCTCTGCCACTGAGTTTTGCTTCCAAGATTGTTTACTTCATTATAATGCATTTCTGTAAGGTTTTTTTAAATTGAAATTTCTCTTATAGAAATCTCTTATGTTTTACTGCCTCTATGATGAGCAGAGATTAGCTTCGCATTTGCAAAATTAAATTACTTTCCCAAAGTATTTCTTAATTTTCATGCAGATGCCACTGAAAATTCCAAGAGAGAAAAAGTTGTTAGCTGCACTTTAAATATGAGAAAATCTCTGTGTGGGAAGGGGAAGGGAAGAGGATTAAATTACTTTTACTTTAAAATTAAACATAGGGGTATTCGTTTTGCAGGATACACATCTGGAGAATAAATACCTAAGGGGAAAAGAGTTTCATAGTTCAAATTTTGAACATTTTTAGTGTCAAACTTTTGGATCAATGTAATCTACTAAGGAATATAAAAATGGAATTAAAAATGAAATGTGAAAATCTGGCACCTCCACAAGAAAAGAATCCTGTGCCCATATCAAGCTTGTTTCAGAGAATGAGACTTCCCAACAATTTTATAGATGCAATGAGATCTTTCATAACAGTACCTCTCTGATGTCCTTCCAATTTCATAGCCCCTTCCCTTCTCCAGAGCAGCATATTCCAGAAATCCCTAAGATGCTGCTTTTTTTTTTTTTTCTGTACCCTCATAAGTTTAATAACTGAGGCCTGGGAATTAAATGGACAAAAGACAAATTAACAGGAAAAAAAGTGAATCCACTTGCACACAGGAGCCAACAAAAGAAGTAGCTGGCTCATTAAATGATTAATAGTAAAGGCTTATATATCTGAGTAGGGGAAAGGGAGAGGGTAGAAACAGCTTACAAACAAGTTTCTTTAGAAAAGACAAATGCATTTTTAGCAGAACAAATTAGAGGTAAAAATAGTTTGATGATACTGGTCTATACAAATATGAATAGTCTTTCACTCTTCTTCAGGGCCATAAATTCCCTCAGAGAAGGAGTTTAATGATTAGTTTACTGTTGGTTTCTCTACTGGTAGTAGAAGCTGCCCTAAAGCTGCCATCCACACTTCTCAGAAGTTTCTGTTTTTGGTCAGATAAGAAAGTTTCCAAGAAGGCTTCCTCCTGTCTCTGTTGAATCTCAGATATTTTCAGCTTACAATAATCTTCATACCAATCCTGGAGTTCCAAGTAGTTCTCCACACTTTGAAGAATCTATTTCAAAAAGTTACACCTCAAATGAACTACAAATTAACCTCTAGTCAGTAGACCATAAAACTTGCAGAGAGAAAAAAAAGAATAACGATATTATTCTTAACCACCTTAAGCCTGAAAAGCTCATTTATGATATCTCTGTAAATAAACTAGCTGCTTAAATGACAACTTTAAACTTTTATCAGTAAATTATGGACATAAATGTTTATCAAATTAGGCCCCAACTCTGAACAAATGTCACCATACACAAATATCAAGTCAAGATGGATTAAAGACTTAAATGTAAATATAAAACTATAAAAATACCGTAACAAAAGCTAACGAGAACTCTTCTGGATATTGATCTAGGCAAAGGATCATGACAAATTCCTCAAAAGCACAGGCAACCAAACTAAAATTAGACAAATGACTCTTAATTAAACTAAAAAGCTTCTGCACAAAAAAAGAAACAACCAACAGAATGAACAGACAGCCTGAAGGATGGGAGAAAACATTTGCAAAATATGCATCTGACAAGAGTCTAATATCCAGCATATACAAGGAACTCAAGCAACTCAACAACAAAAAAACCCAATCATCTTATTACAAAGTGGGCAAAAGAATTAAGTAAACATTGTTCAAAATAAGACCTACAAATTGCCACCAGGCATATGAAGAAATGCTCAACATTACTAATCAGAGAAATGCGAATTAAAACCACAATGTGATATTATCTTACGTCAGTCAGAATAACTATCAAAAAGTTAAAAAAAAAAAAAAAAAAAAACAGATGTTGGCGAGGATGCAGAGATAAGGGAACTGTTTCACACCATTGGTAGGAATGTAAATTAGTAAAACTTCTTTGGAAAACAATATGGGGATGTCTCAAAGGACTAAAAGTAGAACTACCATTTGATCTAGCCATCTCATTACTGGATATCCACCCAAAGAAAAAGAAATTACATCAAAAAACATCTGTATTTGTATGTTTATTGCAGCACTACTCACAATATCAAAGATATGGAATAAACCTAAGTGTCCCTCAATAGATGATTAAACAAAGAAAATGTGTTATAGGTACAAAATGGAATATTATTCAGTTAAAGAATATAATCATGTCATTTTCAACAACATGGGTAGAGTTTGAGACCATTATCTTAAGTGAAACAAACCACACAAAAAATATTGCATGTTCTCACTTATAAATTGGAGCTAAATAATGCATACATATGGACATAGAATGTGGAATGATAGAAGGGTAAGGGGTTGAGAGAGGGATGAATGATGAGTAATTACTTAATGGGTACAATGTACATTATTTGGGTGATAGATACCCTAAAAGCCCTGATTTCACCAAGATACAATGTATACATGTAACAAAATTGCACTTGCATGCCATGTACTTATACACATTAAAAATAAACATTTGATCAACCAGCAAGCACTGAAGATAGCTGACACATAACTTCTGAGTATTACTGAACCCCTTGTCATGTGGCATTTTCTGGCAAACATGTAGTTCAATAACAAACTGGGCAACATAAAGCCTTAATGAGATGATTTGCTTCATAGTGAGCATGTAATTATCATGCGTATTTAGATTTTTTGCCAAGATTTTGCCTCTGTTATAGGAAAATGAACAGATTCACTGTTCATGCTATAATGAAAAACAGAGATTGAAAGGTGAATTTTATTCATTATTCAGTTTGGAATTTTTTATTAGAGACCATATTTTTAAATCACAATGAAAATCAATGGCAGAATTAATCAATATATAAGACTACGTTGGCCGGGCGCAGTGGCTCAAGCCTGTAATCCCAGCACTTTGGGAGGCCGAGACGGGCGGATCACGAGGTCAGGAGATCGAGACCATCCTGGCTAACACAGTGAAACCCCGTCTCTACTAAAAAATACGAAAAACTAGCCAGGCGAGGTGGCGGGCGCCTGTGGTCCCAGCTACTCAGGAGGCTGAGGCAGGAGAATGGCGTGAACCCGGGAGGCGGAGCTTGCAGTGAGCTGAGATCTGGTCACTGCACTCCAGCCTGGGCGACAGAGCGAGACTCCGTCTCAAAAAAATAAAATAAATAAAAGACTATGTTTACATATACTGGAGAAACAAATCTAATAGGTAAAGTAAAATCAAACTCTACTGATATTTTGTCACATTTATAAGGCAAAATTGATAGCTTTAGGATATGTGGGTTTCTTGAGAGAGATATTTATCAAAGAAAAGATGGCAATATTGCCAGCATAAGTCAACTTTGCTTTTTCTTCATGGTTAAAGCTTTATGGTTATTCAGCACTGGAACGATAAACAGCATGAAGTCCTTCCAATAAGTTATCACATGTCTTGCACTTTTGCAGCCTTCATGTTCTCAAATGGTTTTCTGGATGGAAAATTAGATACACTCTTATCCATTGAGAAAATAATGTCATGTTTCAAGTTTCCAGTGTTCTCGAGTTGAACGGGCAAAATATTCAATTGATGGACCAGGTTTTTAAGTTTTATGATGATACCCCAAGGTATGGACATTGGCTACCTAAGTTTTATGTTGATTCCCCAAGGTGTTGCATTGGCTACCTAATGTGTGTGCTGGTCTGTAGCTACCAAAAACAAACCATCTTCTTTCTACATTAAACTATGAGCTCCATGAGGAGGTGGAGTCCTTGTGGAATCCTACTGCCAATACACAACATGCCATATATATTAGCCTCTCTCTCTCTCTCTCTCTCTCTCTCATTCTCTGCCTCTGCTTCCCTGTCTCTATCTTCTTCATCTATATATACACACACATATATATGCATATATATACATATATACACATATCTATACATATATACACATATCTATACATACACACACACACATATATATATATATATGTATATCCTCTTCATTCTGCTTCTCTGGAGAACTGTGACTCATACAATAATTCAAGGGTCTAACACTGTAGTTTGTTTCAGTAAAATTGCTTTGAGGGTGTCATCACAGAGCCAAACTGCCCGGCTTTGAATTTTGGCTTTTCCATTGAATAGTCTTACACCTTGGAAAGTCAACTCTTCTATTTCCTAGGTTTCCTATCTGTAAAGAGCTCATTGATAATAAGCACTCATAGGGCTTTTGAGTATTAAATGATGGATTTTCTCAGTAATCACTAAACATTAGTTAATATGATCAAAGATTTTCAGGCCATCTTCAGAGTTAGATTTTATTCTGTGACATAGTAATTATAAACTAGGAAAAAGATGAGAAACGCTTCTCTTGTGAAATTGTGGGTTTTTAAAAATATTTGTTTATATTTACAGAGAGAGAGAGAGATACTAAAACTACCAACAATTAACACTAAGGAGAGCCACTTCATGCTTTGTCATGGAAGATACTCTTGAGGAATATACCAATTCACCTACACTAATAAGCTTATAGTTACCCATTTACACAGATAGGCTGGGAAGTCTTTACTACTAAGAATTGTAATTTATTTTCTGTATCACATATTTTGGCAATCTAAATTTACTGAAGGCTTGTAGGAATAAATTCATACTTTTCCATTGGCTTTATTTGATTGCACTAATACTAAGAGTTACCATTTTTGATCCAATTCTATGGCCAGGAACTTTGCTGAGAATCTCATTCAGCCTTTTCATGATCTCAGGCAGTAAATGAGTTGTTTCCATTTATCATCATCTTTCTGGAAGCCAAGGGACTTGTCCAAGGTTATATGGCTGATCAGTGGCAGTCAGACTGTAAACCCAGCTTTGACATACTCCAAAACCAAGCAGTAACTCTACATTTAGATTCACAGTCAGCTGCTAGTCTTCTCCTTTCAACTCTTTTCATAAGCTTCCATCAGACAATATTTATTCTTCATATAAATTAGATCTATAATGATTTGTATCTAGATTATCATTTTTCAATAGATTACAATGCCTATTCTCTAGGGACTAGCCATAAAGGATCTTTTGGAAATCAGTTACTAAAAAATGCTATATCATCAATTCCATTTTTAAGAAGTTTGTTTTTCACATTGAAAATACTTCTTATATCAAAAGAAAAGAAACTTGTGGTTTCCATTTGGTGTAAAGCTCCCATGATGGCATAAATCAACTGTAAGGTGACTTCGTTTGGAGAATTCTCTAAAGAAGCTAACCAGATGGCAACTTTAATTGGTCAGAGACGCATCACTATTTATTGCTGTAATTTCATGTATTCCTCTATGTACCATCTTTTTAGCAATATAAGGGGAAAGAGATGCCCAAATATTCTAATTGGAAGAATTCCAGAATATTCTACCCAAGAAACTTTGCTCCTTCCCCATCTCCGTTTGATTTAACAAGCACTGTGTCGGAAGCTTTTTCCTCTAAACACACTTGTTAGGATTCAGTGGCTGTGGTATTAATGACAGGGCTACTAATGTTATTTGAAATTCTAGTTAATTCTAGTTTGGTTGTTATTTCTATGCTGGCTGAAATGAAATACTGTAATACATGCTCCTCAAAGATTTAATTGCAAACTTGCAGGTTATTTGTCTACCATTCTCCTTTATAAACAAGAAAAAGTAAGATATATCATCACTATCACCCTGCCTGCTGCCTGATTCAGGGTAGACTCAGGTCAGCTTAATGGAATTCTCATTTATCATAGTGTATTCATCACCCAAACAATCGTAACAATTATCACCATCCACCCAGCGGTTGGCCTGGGTTTTGATGGACATTCATGCGTATGTCTGCACGTACATGCACGTGTGTCTACTATGAATGCACAGAGACATGCAGAGTAATTTTCAGTGTTTAAGACTTGCCCTAATCTAATAAAACTTCAATAAAAGTATCATCATCAAAAAATGCACATATTTACACATTAAGGTCTCACGCTACCATTTTCTGAGCTCACAAAAATCATAGTTTTAGAAATATAAAATGTCACAGCAGAGTGTCGAATTCCTATGACTTCTTGGAGAAATTTTAGCTATCTAAATATTCTTACCATAGTGTAGATTAAAAAAGACAATCATAGGGATAAAAAAATCATTCAAGTTCTGTATCAATTATTTATTGTTTTATGTTATTTTGTGATTAGTAACTCATCACTTTCTATTTCTGTGATGTAGGGTAGCAGTAACATATCTTAACAAAAATAATGACAATGGCTAATATTTCTTCATTACTTACTATATGCAAGGCCCTTCTTCAGGACTTACACATATTAACTCACTTAATCCTAAAAAACTACTCTGTAGTTAGTGACTTCTTTTGTCTTTGTTTTCAGATTAGGAAGCTAAAGCTTAAAGAGGTTGCATGCTAAATATCACTTAAATAGGAAGTGGCAAGGTCCAGGGATGGAGCCTAGGTCTGTTTGATACCCAAGTCTGTGTTCTTAACTATTCACTCTATCATTACATGTCATAAGTCTCAACATATGCAACTGAAAAATGAATGGAGGTGTAATGTGTTACCATAAGGGTTAAATGAGCAAAAAAAAGGGCAAAGGACAGTGTTTGGGACATAAGACAACTTACATTCTAATAGGTCACATTTCGGTTAGAAATGCATATTGCTGCAAGTGACAATAAATCTGAATTTAATTGTTTCAACGAATAGTCAAGCATCTAGAGCCAGAAACACCATTTGACCCAGCAATCCCTATACTGGACACATACCCAAAGGATTATAAGTCATTCTATTATAAAGACAGATGCACACGTATGTTTATTGCAGCACCGTTCACAATAGCAAATACTTGGGACTAACCCAAATGTCCATCAATGATAGACTAGATAAAGAAAATGTGGCACATATACACCATGGAATACTATGCAGCCATAAAAGAGAATGAGTTCATGTCCTTTGCAGGGACATGGATGAAGCTGGAAACCATCATTCTCAGCAAACTATCACAGGAACAGAAAACCAATCACCACATGCCCTCACTCATAAGTGGGAATTGGACACAGGGAGGGGAATATCACACACAGGGGCTTATGGAGGGGGCAAGAGGAGGGACAACATTAGGACAAATACCTAATGCATGCGGGGCTTAAAACCTAGATGACAGGTTGGTAGGTGCAGCAAACCACCATGGCACATGTATACCTATGTAACAAACCTGCACATTCTGCACATGTATCCCAGAACTTAAAGTAAAACAAATAAATAAAGTAATAAGTAAATACAATAATACTTTGAAAACAAAAGAAAACGTTTCAAAGGTAAGCAGCTATTGGCGTTTGTTCAGCAGTTCAATCATGTAAAAGCTGACATTTGTAAGATTTGTTTGGTGATGTCTTGTGTTTGCAAAATAGGTGCTGCCACTGCAAATACTATAGCTGCCTTCAAAGTTGAAAGAGGAGGGTAGAGGCACGGCAGCTCCCCCTCTTATGAGAAAGGTAAGTCATCATTCTTTACCCTGTGGGAAACAACTAAGTTCATGGCCATTTTCACTGCAAACGAGGCTTGGAACATATATTTTGATGCTTTTTATTTTTCTAGTCTCTATTGTTGCAGACAGAAGGATGAAGGGTGTGATGATATCTCTTTTTTTTTCAAGGAAGCATATTTTTTTTCACATTTCTACCTTTTTCACTTTTATAATTTCTCCAATTGTAAATTGGTACAGCTGTTACAGGAAAGGGGCCCCGATCCAGACTCCAAATGTGGGTTCTTGAATCTCATGCAAGAAAGAATTCAGGGCAAGAAAGAATTCAGTAAAGTGAAAGCAAGTTTATTAGGAAAGTAAAAGAATAAAAGAATGGCTACTCCATAGAGCATCCCCGAGGGCTGCTGGTTGCCCACTTTTATGGTTATTTCTTGATTATATGGTAAGCAAGGGGTGGATTATTCATGCTTCGCCTGTTTAGACCATGTAGGGTAACTTCCTGATGTCGCCATGGCATTTGTAAACTCCCACTGGTGGGAGTGTAGTAGTGAGGATGACCAGAGGTCAATCTCGTGGTTTTAGTGGGTTTTGGCCGGCTCCTTTACTCAACCTGTTTTATCAGCAAGGTCTTTATGACCTGTGTCTTGGGCTGACCTCCTGCCTCATTCTGTGACTTAGAATGCCTTAACCATCTGGGAATACAGCCCAGTAGGTCTCAGCCTCATTTTACCCAGCTCCTATTCAAGATGGAGTTGCTGTGGTTCACATGCCTCTGACACAGCCATTATGGAAAACATTATGAAGGTTGTGCAATATGTATACTGTCGTGTGATCCAGCAATCCCACTTCTGGGTACATATCCAGAGGAATTGAAATCAGGATCTCAGTGATATTTGGGAAATTTGGTTTATACACATAATAAAATATTATTTTGCCTTAAAAAAGAAGGAAATCCTGGCATTTGCAACAAGATGCATAAACTTTCAGGACACTAAGCTAAGCAAAATAAACTGGAAACAAAGAAAATCTCACTTATATGTGGAATCTAAAAAAAGTCATACTCATAGAAACAGCTGAATGGTGGTTACTAAGGATCAAGAGCTGGAGGAAATGGGGAGATGTTGCTCAAAGGATACAAACTTGCAGTTATAAAATGGATGCATTCTGGAGATCTAAGATATAGCCTGGTGACTACAGTTAATGTATTACATTCTTGAAATTTGCTAAGAGGCTAGATATTAACTACTTTTGTCACACACAAAAATGTAGGTATGTGTGATGCATACTTTGTGTGTCACACAGATGAGGTGATGCATATGAGGTGACACATATATTAATTAGTTCAATTGTAATCTTTTTTTTTTTTTTGAGGTGGAGTCTTGCTCTGTTGTCCAGGCTGGAGTGCAGTGGTGTGATCTCGGCTCGTTGCAACTTCCGCCTCCTGGGTTCAAGCAATTCTCCTGCCTCAGCCTCCCGAGTAGCTGGGATTACAGGTGCATGTCACCACGCCCGGCTCATTTTTGCATTTTTAGTAAAGGTGGGGTTTTACCATATTGGCCAGACTGGTCTCCAACTCCTGACCCCAGGTGATCCACCTGCCTCAGCCTCCCAAAGTGCTGGGATTACAGGTGTGAGCCAGCACACCTGGCTGGCAATCACTTTTATATACCTACATCAAAACAGCACATTGTACACCTTGAATCTATATAATTTTTGACAATTGTACCTCAATACAGCTGAAAAAATAAAAATTCATTCCAATACTAGGTGATTTTTCTCTCTAGGTTTAATAGCTGGTAAATATGCTCAGCTGCATGTGTAGGTAGACCAAAATCCAGAAAGGAAACAGATCCTCCTTTAGTAACACTGATGCATCAATTGATGCATCATTGATGCTGAACAACAGTTCAAACACTAGAGCTGTCACTAAGTTTCAAACTAGACTACTTTTCCATAATGTTTATTCCAATTGCACCATCCGTCATTTGACCCATCATAGAATTCTCGCTATGATACATAAACTCAGACCCAAACATTAACGAATTTTTAAAATACCTACTCATTTTTCTCACCACTATAGAACATTACAGAAACAAAACTTTCTGAACTTTCATATTTGATCTGTGAACTTGATAAACCACGAGATGGTACAGAGCACAGTGGTAATTCATAGACTATCTACTAGCTTTGTAGGACTTGAGAGTATGATAGATGAAGTGCATGGAGGGAGGTCATCACGTCTCTTTCAACTTTATTAAAATATGGTTTAAGTAGTTTTAATCATATTCTGTAGGCGGTTGCTCAGGAGGCAACATGAAGAACCAGCTGAGTTTTCCAACTTGGAAAGAATATTTACATTTTGCTCTATGGATGGAACCACCTGGGGTACAATTATGTGAGTGGTGCCGCTTTGAAGTCGCATCAGGGAATTATCAGTGCGACACAATTGGCTCTACGCTTGGGAAACAAATTAATAAAACATACTTTCTACAAAATGTTTATAAAGGTGGGAGGATAATCCTTCTGAAATACAAGACAGAAGAATATGATAAAGGAGCATAAACATGGCTCAAAGTGCTTATTCGGCCCCTAGTGTGAGTAATTCTAAGGCTTTACGGGGGAAATGTTATTTTTAACTGGAAAAGGTTAGCACACTTGGCAAGTAGAAAATAATGAGGGAAGATGTAGACAGGGGAGGATGCAGGGCCTAGTGAATGAAATAGGATGATGTGGCTTGAATTCAGTTTCTATGAGACATGAAAGAATGAAATGTTTATTCGGAATCAGAATTTGGAAGGTGATAAATGACTTGCTAACTTATTATTATTATTATTTGCAATGGAGTTTTGCTCTTGTTGCCTAGGCTAGAGCACAGTGGCACAATCTCAGTTCACTGCAACCTCCGCCTCTCTAGTTTAAGTGTGATTCTCCTGCCTCAGCCTCCCCAGTAGCTGGGATTATAGACATCTGCCACCACACCCGGTTAATTTGGTATTTTTAGTAGAGATGGGGTTTCACCATGTTGATCAGGCTGGTCTTGAACTCCTGACCTAAGTGATCCACCCACCTCGGCTTCTCAAAGTACTGGGATTACAGCTGTGAGCTACCATGTCCAGTCGACTTGCTAACTTTAACATTTAGGTTTCTTATTCTGGTAGTGATAGTTACCAAATAATTTTATTATTATTTAGAGTGAAGTTGGAAATCATCATCTTTGTGGTATGTGCAGAGGTAAATTAGTTATTGTGAAAGACACATTGGAGACCTGACGGTTTAGAGAAACAACAGGGAGGTTGTTAAAATAATGCAGACAAGTGAAATGAAATAGAGTAGAGGGTAAGGAGTATAACGGAACTTAAGGTAGAAAAATCGGAAAATTGAAAGAAAACAAAGATTGTGCGTGACGACCTCCATTTATTCAACAGATATCCTCTGAACCCTACTATGTTCAAGACATTATGTTAATAGCCATAAAAATGGGGCTGGGCGCGGTGGCTCAAGCCTGTAATCCCAGCACTTTGGGAGGCCGAGACGGGCGGATCACGAGCTCAGGAGATCGAGACCATCCTGGCTAACCCGGTGAAACCCCGTCTCTACTAAAAAATACAAAAAACTAGCAGGGTGAGGTGGCGGGCGCCTGTAGTCCCAGCTACTCGGGAGGCTGAGACAGGAGAATGGCGTGAACCCGGGAGGCGGAGCTTGCAGTGAGCTGAGATCCGGTCACTGCACTCCAGCCTGGGCGGCAGAGCTAGACTCTGTCTCCAAAAAAAAGGGATCTATGTCTTTCAACCTCTTCACATGAGAGTAGGGAATAAAAAGTATATGAATGACTTTTATTAATGGCAAAGTGCTTTTATTAGACTAACCCTCCAGCAGACAGCAATTATAACTCTGAACCAATATAAGAAAGTAATATTTGAATGCGCTAGAAAATGGTCCAATGCATCGGAAACCGTAAATATTTTTTGAAAAAAGAGAAACGCCCTGTATAAAATGTGCTGTACCTATTGTGTTTTATACGGGACCCAGGCTTCAGGCAGAAAAACGCAGACTTACTGGCTTATAAAGTCAGGGAAATTGATTCAGGGCTTCCTGAGTGGCTAGACTGTAAGGCGGGAAACCTATTGAAAAGAAAACACAGAAAGAGAAGCCCCCTCAAATCTGTGCATAGATCCCTAAATCTTTGGCTGACTCGGACTTTGCATGTACAGGAAAGATGTCAAAGTGGCCACTAAAAAGCAACTGCTCAACAAACAGATTTTTTTTAGCTGCTATTCATCTCAGGGAGACAGAGTTAAAAATTTTAGGCCAGTCAACTTAAACATTTACTAAAAATTAATACATCAAGGGAAGATAAATTTCAGAGCCTTTGTAACGTGTCATTCATAATAGTGTAGCTATAATAAAAACAAGATCTATGATCTATGAAAAAACAGGAAAACATGACCCTGAGCTAAGGGAAAAATTATACATAAAGACTTATCCAAAGATGACTTCAACATTTTAATTAGCAAACAAGAACTTTAAGACATGTATTATATTTTCAAGGACCTAAAGGAACATTATGGCCATTCGTAAAGGATTAAAAGAATGTAAGCCGACAATTACAAACTGTAAATAGAATCAAATAGTAATCCTAGAACTGAAAAGTAAAATATAGTGAGATCGAAGTTATAATTGGTGGACTTAGCAAACTGAGAAAAAGCAGAAGAGTAGGGCAGTGAATTTGGAGCGCGAACGTAGAAATTGTCTACTCTGAAGAGAAGAGAGAAGGAAGATTAAAGAAACGAACAGTCCCTCGGTTACCCAGGAGCACATGAAGCAACGTAACATTTGTGTCATTTGAGTCCCAGAGAGGGAGGAAAAAAATGGCACAAAAATTATTTGAGAAAGTAATGACTGTAAATTTACAAAATTTGGTGAAAAACACAAAATTATAAATCTATTATGCTCAGCAAACACCAAGGAGGATGAATGTAAAGAAAAGCACAGCTAAGCACATTATATTCAAACTGTTATAAACCAAAGATGAAGAGGAAATGTTAAAAGCAGTGAAAGTAAAATGACACATTACATGAAGGGAATGAAAATACAAATGATAACTGATTTCTCTTAAAAAAAAAAAAAGCTGGAATGCAATGTGACATTTTAAAAACGCAGAAAGAAAATAACAGTCAATCTAAGTTCTATACATACCAAAGATCTTCAAAAATCAAGACAAAATAAAGACATTTTTATATAAATAAAAACTGAGGGAATTTTCTGCAGTTAGATCAGCTCTACAAGAAATACTAATGCTCTTCTGGGTGAAGGAAGGTTACAGCAGATAGAAGCTAATAGTTGTAGGAAGGAATGAAAAACACTGGAAATTATAAATATGATCAAATATAAAGTTTTTTATTCTCTTAATTTTTCAAAAGGAATCTAAATGTTTAAACGAAGTAATGCCACCTTATTAAGAAGATGATAATGTTGCTGAAGTAATCTACATAAATAATACAATAACACAAATGACAGGGGATAAATGAAACTCTGTTGTTAGAGCATCTTTATATTTTATGTGAAGAGCAGATTGTGGTTAAAGGGAAAATACTGTAACTCATAAAGGAGGCTTTGCTAATCATTGTCCATGAGATAATAAAATACTACAGACAACATGGAGGGACTATTTTCTCAATTGCCTCCAAAATGTTCCATAGCTATTGTCACTCTAATGCATATATCATAAGTTAGCTCTTTACATTCGACGGATATCTTTGGCCTTAATGTTTCATGGTTTGCACGCAAGACACAAACTAAAGGACACAAGAAGAGATATTGCCACATATAATGAGAATACATTTTAATACCAATAAATCTGAAAACCTATGGACACATTCATAAAAGCCAGAACTTACTTATCTAACTGATACAAAATGAAATAGAAACTCTGAACAATGCCCCCCCCCCTGCCCCACACACAGTAAGTTGAATTTATTACCAAAGAACCCTCAGACACACACATGGACAGGCAGGTGCACACTGTGAACCCATGTAGTCTCACTGCTTACACTCTATCAAACATTTAAGTTAGAAATAATATCAATCATACAAATTCTCTCTCAGCAATAAAAGGAGGGAAAGTTCCCCAACTTGATTCATGATGCCAGAAATACCCTGGTATCAAAGACACTGCAAAAAAGTTATAGACTACTATCTTTTCTAAACATAGCTATAAAAATCCCTGATGAAATATTAGCAATTTGAATCCAGGAATATATCAAAGGGATAATGCATAATGAAAAGTAAGTTCTACCTCTGGAATGCAAGGTTGATTCAACATTAAGCAAATCAATTACCCATTTTAATAGACTAAGAATTTTTTTTTTCTCCAATCACCATACCTGTCCTTGAAGACATGAGGGATCATTCTGGAATGATTAATAACCTGTTTATGGTTCAGGTGGGGAATCCTATTATGAAAATGATTGTATCTAATTAATATTGTATTGTTAACTTCTAAGCAGTGCTGTCTCTGTCAATGCCAAGACCTAGATACCCGAAAGAGTTGCTGGATTTAAGTTGAAGGAAACCTAAACCATGGCTTTTGATATGAAGGAAGGACTACTTTAACCACAAGTTTTTTTTTTTTTAATCTTCCACTGTGACTTTGTTATTTCTTTCGAAAATATTAGCATATTGTTCTATATTAAGAATCAAAGGGATTCCAAGATGACTCTGTTCTAGGTTCTATTGACCATTTCACAAGTTTCAGGAGACTATTAATCTTTTACAGTTATTAGACTAGAGCACCAATTTGCAGAAGACTCCTATTTTAATCCCCAAGTTTTCATGTTCATATATGGTGTGTCATTGGAAAAACCAAAAAGTTGAAGCTATAAAAGTACAATTGGGTCTGCCAGTTGTTATGTACTCATCAAAGCTTTTTTTTTTTTTTTTTTAAATACTCGCATGTATCGTTACAGCATGTAATCTACTTCTGGTCTGAAGATTAGTAAATTCAAGGTGAAGCAGCTCATCGGTGGTAGTGTCTGAAGAGGTGTCACCTGCCCTGACTTGAAGGACATTGCTTTTCTGTCCATATCCCTCATCTACTAGAGTCTTATTTCCAACTGCATTTGGACCCAGAACAAAACATAAACACGATGTTCTACACATTCCTCCCAAAAAAACAATATTGGGGTATAAAATATACTTTTAAAGCTTCTTGTATTGATAAATTTTTTATTAAATGTTTTTATTTGTACTAGAAGAGAGGAAAAATTATTACACAAATTTCTCATTCACGAATAACATAAAAACTATGTATGACTCCAAAAGTGAATATTCATTAAACTAAAAGTATAGCTTTAGGGCATTATAAAAGAAGTTATAATATTATCACAAGTTACAAAAGCTGACATTGTCCTTTTCATTTTTCTTTATTTCTTACTGCTGTGTATTTCTTGAAGTTAAACTGTATTTTAAAACCTGGATGTGTCCAACACAAAGAAGGCACTTTCAAAATAAGTTTTATCACATTTTTCCCTTTGAAGAAAATGCTGAATACGTTATTAATTTTTTAAATACATAAGTCTAATAATGCTTTCTTTCTTGAAGAGTTTGTAATGCCTTCCCCCTTTTGTACCATCTGAAATAAAGTTTCTTAGCACTGCTCTAGGGCTATCAGACACTGTCCCCGTTTCCCCATCTATTAATATATCTGTCTTTTTTCTCCCACTATTCCTCAGCACATACCTGTACTTTATCTTGCTAAATTACCTGTTTCCTGAATGCCATGCCTCCAAGGTTTTACTTATGCTGTCATCTCTGCTGCAAATGTCGCTTCCTTCTTGCCTACATGTTACTTCTGATGTTACTTCTAATATTACTACTAATTCATCAATGTATTTGCTTAACTGTTACTTCCTGTGTCTAAATATCTCAGGCAGGATCCACCACTCCTCTATGATTCTGCCATTTATAAATGTCACCCTTAGGACTTATGTCTCAGTTATACATTTATGTAATTATTCTGTTTGATGACATGTTGCAAACTACATTGGCCGCTAGCCTGTTTTTGTAAATAAAGTTTTATTGGAGCACAGCCATATTGATTTATTCACATACTGCCTCTGGTTGGTTTCATGTTAAAATGGCAACGTTGAGTAGTTGCCACAGAGATTGTATTGGCTCACAAAGCCTATAATATTTACTACCTGGGCCTTGAGAGACAGTTTGCCAACCCCTGTGCTAAATTGTGACGTTCAGGGGTATAAAGACAGAGATTTATTCATTCCCGAGTCCCTGACACTTTGCTCCAGCTCTTATTTGTTTAACCAGCTATGAATTAGTATATGGCAGTGCTGAAGAGCATAATCTCTGAGACCCAGCCATCTGAGTTCTAATCTTTCCACATTCTAGATAGGAGACCTACAATAAATTACACCATTCGTCTTTACTTCAGCATCCTTTTCTGTACAATGAAGATAATGATACCTATTTCACATGGCTAAGGTGAAGATTATATCTTGTATGGGCAGCCCTTAACTTAGTGACTGATGTGTATCAAATATTCAATACATGCTACTGCTATTATTCATAGTTACAATGTGCTGTAGAGCTTTATTAATTAATGTAAGAGCTCCAGGCATCATTTTCCTCTCATAAGGTCCAAGAGGAATTTTTCTCTCATAAGGTGGAACAGTTAGCTTCAGTTCTCTTATACTTCTATAACTTCATGCTGATATGACCTGTGGATGGTTCTCAGTGCTGTACTCGGCTTCAGAAGAGTTTCATAAGGAATTACAGAACAATGAAGATCAAAAGTGACATCAGCTCAGTCAATAAGAGCAGTCGACTCAATCACAGCATCCAAATTACTCTCAGGCCAAACAGCAACTCACCACACTTAGAGGCTTTAGCTGGGCAATGTGGCTCATGCCTGTAATTCCACCATTTCTAGGAGGTTGAGGCGGGAAAATTACTTGAGGCCAGGAGTTTGAGATCAGCCTGGCAACATGGTGAGACCATGTCTCTCCAAAAAATTAAAAAATTAGACAGGCAAGAAAATAGGCTCCCATACTTCATGAAATTAAAGACTTTATGGTTCTAGCTCAGCTAAAGCTGGACCAGAGAACTAACCATCACCCCAAAAGGTTTCTAACCAAACAAAAATGTTCTTGCCTAATTATCCCCCAAATCTCTGATAAATGTTTAGATGAGTCATTCTGATATAACTCCAGAGTCAGGTTTGTTTTTGTTCTACATGGTAATTCTGTGTTTAAAAATGTTTTCTAAATTACTTTATATGGAGGTTTTATTTAAAAATATAAGCATAAAACTTAAACATCAAAATGTGACATCATAATTATATTTTACTGTGTTTCTGAAAGTTTCTTTTTCAGCTTCTAGTTATCAAGGAAGATATATAACCTCCGATCCAGGACCTTTCAAAGAATGGACAAAATCTGACTGAGGTACAAGAAAGAGAAAAAAAGCAAACATGCCTCAAAACCTCTGAGAAATTGTGTTGTCAATCAAATGCAATGACCTGATATTTAACTCAATCCAGAAGTGAACTCCTTTCTCTTGGTAACAAAGAGGACCTTGTATGCTGAACAAGACAGGGAGCCCTGAAGACATATTTCTAAAAGGTTATTTCATACGTAAAGACAATCAATGTCTATAGTGAAGACCAACAAGGATGATTAACTTCTAGACCCTTAAAAAACAAAAGAAGAGGCCGGGCGCAGTGGCTCACGCCTGTAATCCCAGCACTTTGGGAGGCTGAGGCAGGTGGATCATGAGGTCAGGAAATCGAGACCATCCTGACTAACACGGTGAAACCCTGTCTCTACTAAAAATACAAAATATTAGCCAGGCGTGGTGGCGGGTGCCTGTAGTCCCAGCTACTCGGGAGGCTGAGGCAGGAGAATGGCATGAACCTGGGAGGTGGAGGTTGCAGTGAGCCAAAATCACGTCACTGCACTCCAGCCTGGGTGACAGAGCAAGACTCCATCTCAAAAAAAAAAAAAAGAGTTCAATAAATAAATAGGTCTATGGGAACATATTTTGGAGTACATTTATTGCTGAGAGTGAAAATATCAGAATAAAATACTTTTTCTAATCACTTGTAATATTGATAATTTTTAATGTAAAATTACAAAGTAACATAGATGACTACAAAATATATTGGCTTTTGTTACTTGATTGTGATCATATTCATATCATGTTAACATTCATCATACTGCAAAGTTTACATTTTAAACCAGAGATTACATTTCATACTTACAATATGTTTTCATTCCTTTGATTTTGTTTTATGATAGTTAAATAGCAAAAGTGGTGTCCATAGATACCCCTAAGTTTAAGGTTTAGCAATTTTTTTTGTGTTTGTGTGTGTGTGTGACTTACCAGTGTCTGTCAGAAAAAGAACGTAGACATTTCCAAGACTAGGAATTTTCTCAGTACTTTAAACAGATATGCACAGGTTGGGTAACTTGTGAAACATGTAGAACTTTATAAATTAAAAACAGACAAACACCTCTGTGTCACTTTACTCCACATTGTTGGCAGATAATAATTACATGTTTTGTCTGTTCTTTTTTTCAAGGACTGTGAATTTGAAATAACACTCTTCTCACCGCAATGTGAGAAATTGAGTCTCTATAATCAGCTCAAGTTATTCCTACTTTACTCCTACCTCATTATTTAAAGCATAATCTTTTCAGTAATTATTATATATTATCTTCTCTGTAATTATTTTTTCTTTTTCTGCATCACTTATTTTTAGATGTCACAATCACACTTAGTTGAATAATAGATAAAAATACATTGAGTTGTTGCAATCTTGCCTCATTACTCTGCCCTTCCATTGCTCTGAGTCTTTTTTCTTTTTCTTTTTTAACTTCTTGGAACTCCTTCCAATTCATCTCCTCTTTTGTGTCACTTCAATGAGCTAAACTAAAGGCCAGAAGCAGCCTCTGCAAATAAAGGCAAGAACTTCACTGCCCTAGAAAGGAAGGCTAATTCATAGCAGTGTTTTAGGGTGGCAGATACTTGTTAGAACCTTTCTTCACTTATATCTTTTGCCTTCAAAGTCTCCAAGGCTAGACTCCTAAATTTCTTGGCCATTGTACCATGTATAATATTCTTTATTTTCAGTAGACTTGATTGTAAGCGTCCCAGCCATAGTTAAAACCAGAAGGTTCTCTAAATTTTTGAGCTCTAGATGGTATCCAGTACTGTTAAATTTGATTCATCATAATCTTCCATGTCTTAATCATTATTCTGTGTCTGCTGCCCAAGACAGTACCTGGCACAAGGAAGATGCCCGCCCCATCGTAGTATTCAGATGCCGAATAGTAAAGGAATGAAGGCGATCTTTATAACAGCGATGTGATGTAGGTATTAGTGTTATGTCAGTCAGAGTCCAATTAGGAAACAGAAGTAACACCAGAAATCTTGATCTAGAGAGATTTTGTAACTCACTGTAACAAATTGTTTGCTAAGTAACTAAAAAAGCCACCAGAGAAAACTGAGCTATCACAGTAGTTTCAGAAAGCAGTTATCACCATTTGGACTGAGGTTAAAATTATTAAAATTGGAGGCATGAAGGACAAACTCGTGGGGCTGACACTCAGGCCTCCTAGGAAGAGTTACTGCTCAGCTGATGCTCATGTCTCTAGTAGCATAGCAGGAATTCCACAGGACTCCTGAGGTTGGAGGCCAGGTATTACTTTTTCATGCTAGTGTCTCTGATGGAGAGGGCTAAGATAAAGCTGATCCTGCAAACACTGGAAAAACTCCAGACGATTTATTTGCTGATGTGGGAATGAACTGCCTCTGCCAGAGTGAAGCAGCAAGGCTAGGGTGATGTTCACAAGAATAGTAAGGAGACAGGCTTGCCAGGGGAAATAACAGGAAGCAATAAGAAAGAAGGGGGTCCCTCCTTTCTCCTCCAGACTTCCAGTCTCTCCCTAGCATCCGCTTTTGGCAAAGCTTAATAAGAAAAAGCTGGCTTAGGGGGAAATGTGGAGTACAGTCCCAGTCCAGCTGGCCTAACTGGTGGTGTTCTGATGTTACAGATAAGGTACTAAGACAGAGATAAGTTAAATAACTTACCCATAGATTTCTACGTTCACAGTTATGAGATAAAGAGGATAATAGCCCACAATTCAGTCATTTCCCAGTGAGCCATATAACATGATATGGGGTTGTATTAGTCCATTCTTGCACTGCTGTAAAGAAATACCTGAGATTGGGTAATTTACAAACAAAAATAGAGGTTTAATTGGCTCACAGTTCCACAGGCTACACAGGAAGCATAACAGCTTCTGCTTCCGCGGAAGCCTCCGGAAGCTCCTAATCAGGGTGGAAGGCAAAGGGTAGCTAGCACTTCAAATGGCTGGGAGGTGCTACGCACTTTCAAACAACCAGATCTCATGAGACCTCTATCAGAAGAACAGCACTACGCAGATGGTGCTAAACAATTCACGAGAAACCACCCCCATGATCCAATCACATTCCACCAGGCCCAGCTCCAACATTGGGGATTACAATTGAATAATGAGATTTGGGTGGGGACACAGATCCAAACCATAACAGGAGTTATGATAAATATATATTATAAATATACTTGCTATATGATAAATATACACATTATAAATATTCAAATAGAAGAGATTTCAGGCATTTTTGTAAAGCTGAAAAGGAAATATTTTTACTCATATTAAAATGTATGAAAGTTTTACCTCTTGCCACATCAAGTCACTAAATTAAATGTGTAGGAAGGAACGACAAATCAAACAATTGTGTTTATCAAATAATTATTTTTATTTTAATTTATACTATTTTCAGAGAATATGCTTTCTCATATGGGTCTGCATTTTATTTTAGGGCCATGTTTTTAAGCAGTCATAATCACTTCATTTAAGAAAAACAAACTTAAGAACAGAACAGTGATTTAGCAGCATCTATTATCACTGACAGAGTTAGAAATCTGTCAACAGGTGTTTACAATTGTAAAAGTTTCCCTTAATGTTAAAACAGAGTACAAGATAATTGCACAGAAGCAATTTTCTGCTACTAAATAAATTTTGTTTATATTGATTCGGCTGTTTTTGGCATAGGCTCCCATTAGTCTATGCTATTGACTAACATCTACTGTTGAAAAATATTTGCTAGTTTGGAAACAAAAAGGAGTTCAGAGAGGGTTGTGCTCAGTGGTGGCTTGGACAAGAAGCCCATGAGACATCACTGTTGGATACGTGTTAGCCCAGGCTGTGTGCTTTACCATTTTAATATGAATCATAATAATTCTCATTGATACAATGACTGTTTAACAACAGCCCTCCGGGAAATCTACTTGTCTAAAACTCTCCACTAGGCAAAAGAATGTTTCTGGTAGAATTGGGTGATGATCTCGAGTTCCATCTCTAAGATTATATCCATTATTCAAACACTTTTAAAGAAACCATAAAAATGATAAATGGGCCTAAAAAAGCAGTATGCAAGTTACGCCCATTTTGAGAGATTCTCTTGTCTTAGGAAGACAGAGTACTTGACATTTACAAAATATTAGCAAACATTACTTCTTTAAAATGTGATTTAATCATTGATGTAATGAGAGCTTATTAATTAAATTCTCTATTTTTAGCATTGCTAAACGCCGGGGAGTGCAAAAGATGACCAGGATGGTGACCGCCCTCACAGAGATATCAATTAATTATGGAGACAACATTTTTTACCCAGAAAACAAGTTGAGAACAATTCAGGGCACTAATTAATTACAGCTGACTTTTCATAGTAACCAGGGAAATGATCTATAATGGGGTTAGGCTGGAAGTGAAAGCTTATTTCTAATTATTTTTGGTTAGAAAGCTCTAATGTGCATGGGGATTCTTCCAATCTTAGTTCCTAAGTATCTCCTCCCTCAGAATGACTTTCCCGACTCCCCTCTGCAAACATTTCATTCCCTTTTACCTGCCCAACTCCTTGAGATTATGGCATGTGTCCTTGTTTTGATTCTCTTTCAAACTCTCATTATACCCTAATGCAGACTTTATTATACAATGTTGACATTTCTGTTTTTGTTTACTGTCTTTGAGGGCAGGAACAGAGACTGCCTTGCTCTCATGGTCTCCCTGTGCCCCATACAGTGCCTGCTTACAGAAGAGCCAGCTGACTCAGGATGACTGGTCCTGCTTCCCTCGTCCATTCTGTGCCCACTGTATCTGCTATTCTGGTTACACAAGCCGTTTTCAGGCAGCATGCAGACTTTCGGCAAGAGAACTTGGTCCCTAGGCAAAATTTGTGAGAATGTGTCTCTTCAAGGTTGACAATTCTCAGGAAAGGAAACTGGACTGCCCGCACATCAGCAGAATCTTCTTCCAATCTTTTGCAATGATAGTGGTCATTTATGGAAAAAAATATTTGCAAGCCATATATCTAATAAGGGATTAATCTCTAAAATACATAAGGAACTCCTACAACTCAATATCAAAAGACCTAATCAGCTGATTTTTAAAAAATGGGCTAAGGACTTGAATAGACATTTCTTCAAAGAAAGCATACAAATAGCCAACAGGTATATTAAACCATCAGGGAAATGCAAATCAAAACCACAGTGAGATGTCACTTTACACCTGTCAGGATGGCTATTCAGACAGACAGACAGACACACACACACGAGAAGTATTGCTGAGGATGTAGAGAAAGTGAAACTCTTTGCTATTGGTTAAACATGCAAAATGGTGTCGCTTCTATGGAAAACAGTATGGAGGTTTATAAAAAATTAAAAATAGAACTGTCATGTGTCCCAGTAATCTCACTTCTGGGTATTTAACCAAAATAATTGAAATCAGAACCTAGAAGATATATTAGCACTCTTGTGTTAAGAGCACTTCTATTGATAATGGCCAAAATGTTGAAACAGTCTAAATGTCCACTGACAAAGAAAATATGATATAAATGTGCAATGAAATACTGTTCAGCCTTAATAAAAAAAGAAGGAAATTCTACACTATGTAACAATGTGGATGAAACTTGGGGACATTATGCTACATGCAGCAAGTCACAGAAAGACAAATACTGCATGATTCCACTTATATGAAGCATCCAAAATAGTCAAATTCATAGAATCAGAAAGTGGCATGGTGGTTTTCCAGGACTGGGGAAGGTGTACATGGAGTTACTAATCAACACCATAAAGTTTCAGTTAAATACAATAGGTAAGCTCTAAAGCTCCTTTGTACAACACTGTATCTATAGTCAACAATAATGTATTATACACTTAAAATTTTGTTCAGAGGTTTGATCTCATGTTAGATCTTCCTATCACAAAATAACTTTTAAAAAAATCAAGTCACCAATTCCTACAGGACACAGAAAAGTGGAACCCTATGATGTCTGAAGTGACTATTCACATGGAACCACAGGGAATGAGGGACTCTTCGGTGTAATCTCTCAAACATGGGTGATAGCCCACATTTTTCCTTTTACCATTTCTTCATGAGTAAGAAAATAAAAAAGATACATTTTATTATTATTTACAGTCTTGTCCATTTACATCACCAAAATATACATTTTTAATATTTCCTACAATAAAAAGACAAACCAAAGTGAATATGATCTGTAGATTATTGGTCTATATTAACTGAACAGTTTAAAAAATTTTTGAAAGCTTTAAACAAACCACAATATCTTGTTCTCTCACTGAGGCCTTATATCCTTAATCTTGGTTCAGATGGGATTTTTATACAAGTGCTATAAAGCACTGAAAATAGGATTTTTAAAGGAGAGACTCATAGGCTCTTAGCTGCAGAATATGGTATGCAGTGCTATAACTTAGCACTTATATGGCTTTTGTACATTTTCAAATAGTTTGTTTAAAACTGTTCTAATGTGTTTATAGCTCTTTTTCTATCAAACCTGATTTAAACAGTGCCTTATCAAGTTTTTACTGCAAGTACGGGCGAGGGGGAAATAGTTTGTAAAATTCTTTAGCTGAAATGCATAAATAAGACATCCACAGTGGAACTGTAGAATTGTATTGGATTTATAATAAACTTGGGAAGGCCTGAGTCACTGTAGACTAATAGCAAAGTACCTATCCTGGAATTACCAAAGTACAAAATAAAGGGAAAAGTAGAGGAAGGAAAAGCAAGACAAAAAACACCCGCTACCCGCAAAAAACAAAAAAAAAAAAACAAAACAAAAAAAACCCAAAAAAACAAAAACAAAAACAAAACAACAAAACAAAAAAACCCACAAAAACCAAAAACCAAAAAAACCCACAGAATACATGTCACAGTCTCAAGATCACAGATCTTTCTTCAAAATCCATTCTATTGGAATTTGTTATTGCAAATGATAGGTTTTTTTCTAGTGTTTTTGAATATGGTAGTCTTGGACAAAATCAGGAAACTGTTTAAAACTTGAAAGGTTAGAGTTTGAAAATTTTCTGCTTGTTTTACTATTAAAGACCCTGCATCCTTTAATGTCACAAACCACAAACAAGTCAACAGTTTTGAAGCTTAGTAGTTATTAGAGAGATTATGTTGGCAATTCATAAAGGATTATGCAAGTGCGTTTACTGACTACCTGGAAGGCTATCTTCACACATTCAGCTAACCCCATGGGCACTATGAAAATAGGGAAAATTATATAATAGTATAGTCAAGATGGTCAAAACTGGAAGCATAGCTGAGATGTCTGATTTCATTTACCTTTTAAAATTGCCTAAATTATTGTAAAATATGGCATATATCTATATATGATATATACACAACATATGTAATATATATATGCCATATTTTATGATCATCTAAACAATTATAAAAGATAAATAAAATCAGATTTCAGCTATGCTTCCAGTTTTGACCATCTTGAATATGCTATTGTATAATTTTTTAAATTAAAAAATACATTTTTTTATATGTAGAGACACAGTCTCCCTCTGTTGCTCAGGCTGGAGGGCAGTGGTGTGATCTTGGCTCACTGAAACCTCTGCCTCCCAGTTTAAGCAATTCTCCCGCCTCAGCCTCCTGAGTAGCTGCGATTACAGGTGTGTGCCACCACACCTGGCTAATCTTTGTGTTGATAGTAGAGACAGGGTTTCGCCATGTTGGGCAGGCTGGTCTTGAACTCCTGACCTCAAGTGATCTGCCTGCCTCAATCCCCCAGAGTGTTGGGAATACAGGCGTGAGCCACTGAGTCCAGCCAAATATGGCTTCTATTTATCAGACTATGACTCAGTGGGTCAGATTGATCTCAGATATTGGGTTTGGTGTCTACAATGAGTAAGAATTTTTGTGATTATGTTTTCTTAACAAACTTTGGGATTCCAGTTCTGTAAAATATAGTGGAAATAATAGGACATGCTATTTGAACTGGGGACAGTCACGGAATTTGGGGTATTCTTTCCATGCTATTTTGTACTCAGTTCCAAATATTATCTAAGATAGCTTCGAAAAGTACATAACATAAATATTAGAGAAGGGATCTTAGAAAATAAAATATGAAGATAAGTAAAAGCTAGGGCTACCTCTGATAGACGCAATTCATGCATATGTTTAAGTTGGTACTGTTTAGCATCTTTTGACACTGTCCTTTCCAGCTATCAGCTCTTTATCCCTGTCTTTTCCACCCTCTGGAATGCTGTCCATTCCTTCTTCAACTGCTGGATTCTCATCTTTCAGGTCTCAACTTAAATGTGACAGCTCTGTTGAGGTCTTGCCTATCTCAAATGCTTCTAAGCTAACTAAGGGTGACTTAATTAAAGGACAAGGAAGTCCCAGGTTTATCAGCCCAGTAGTGCAATCCAGGACCTGGCCCTGTTCATCTTTCTGCTCTGCTGTCCTTAGCCTGTGGCTGCACACGCAGTGTTTCCACTTTATGATTAACTGGAAGTTGTTTGCTGCAATTTCAAGCATCTCCAGTGTTTATGCTGACAATCACACTGAGAAGAAGGGGTGTTTACCTCTGTGTATCTTTTTTTTTATTGGGAAGAAAAAACACTTCTGCAAAGGTGCCCTGCAGGTTTCCCTGTACCTCTCTCATTGGATAGGGTTGTGTTTCATGCCTAGGCCTGGCTGATTCAATATAAAGGGGATGGCATAACCATGACCGGCTTAAAGCCATCAACATTTTCCTTCTGGGACTGGGATGAGCCATTTTCATGGATTACGTGGAGACATACACACCTGAAATAAAGCCGACAAGGGAGTATGAGGGAGGCTACCCAATCTGCTCCCACACCTCTCCTGTCCCACAGAGCTAGAGTAGCCTCTTCCTGTTACTCTTCCTGGCATCTCCCAACTCATTCCTTTGCTAGCACCAGAAATCCTCTGTATATCTTTGTTCATTTTTTGAAATTTTCCTGCCAAAATAGAAACTCTATAGGGGTAGGGATCTTCTTCACTCCTGTATCGTTAGTACAAAACACCACGGAGATGATTAGCCAACATTTTTACTGGTCAAAGAATTATAAACATAGAATGATAAAATTCACAGTATCAAACATTAGCCTCTTTAATTAGGAGAAATAAAGCCTTTCCCTTGTACAAAGATATAAACATTTTTTTAGCTCATAAGGGAAATATTTTGTAGTAACAGCTTACTGAGAGTATGTTACCCAAAGTGTTGGGTCACATTGTTTACAGCTGACTTGCTATTCACAGAGTCAACAACTGTATCAGTCAGCCTGCTGGTAGGAAATAGATGGTACATTCTGAGTGAACTGAAGAGAGTTTAATGAAGAGACCAGGTGTACAGATAAGCTAAAAATGGTGGATCTCTGAGAGTCTGGTCACAGTGGAGAGCTTTTTACCATTCCAAGGCCTGAGGGCAAGAAGGAGCTAGTCTGGAATGCTGTAGAAGCTTCAGCAATGGCAAGAGTGTTATTTAACAGGAGCTATGGCTGAAGGTGGGCAGTCACAGCCAAATTACAGCCTAGTGGCTAGGGAGCTAGGAGAATAAATATCCCAACCACTCCTTCTTCTCACCTTCGGATTGTCAGGACCAAACTGAAGCCAAAGGGAAAAGGAGCCCAGTGCCTATTCTCTCTTCCCCCCAGGCACACTCAGTATAGATGGCATCTGGGAAGGCAAACAGAATTTCCAGTTCAGTTCCCCCATATCTCCATTCTAAATCTATTATTGCCTTTTGCTTGTTGTACTTAGCTTAAAACAAAACAAAACAAAAAACTTACATCCCCAATGTGGGGGAAACACAAAATCCTCACAAACTACTGTATTATTTCAAGGGATGTGAATTCAGTCATATGTCAACAGAAATATAACCTGCCCTCTCCAGATACTCAAAGCTTACATTTTTGGGAGCAAGAAATAGAAATTGCATCAGAAGGTTACCTGGTATAAGAGTGAAATTTTCCTATGCATTTTAACTGTTAGTTTCCTGACCAAGGATACCATATAAGAGCTGCTGGTTTAACATCTCTTTGCATCCTGTGGGAAAACCTGCCATTCTTGCAGGTTATTGTCCATTAATTGCATTGTGGGTGAGTCTTCAGTAGCGATTACATCCTTCTATTAAATACACATGTCTTACTTTGTGCCTCATCAGCATATAGGGTGAACCTGTTGCTGTACTACTTTCACCATAAAATAAGTCCCTTGGGCAGAGGCAATATTGCTCGGTATACCATGATGATAAAGACATGTTATGGTTTTAGCAGAATCTTTGTGAATAGGGAAGAAAAATCCATATCCAGGCTCAATATCTGTTTTTTTTTTTTTTTCCCTAGAAGTTATATGTTTTCGTGAGGGAGTTAGCCCCCATGTGATCAACCTGCCTCAAAGTTGTATGGTTTGTCTGTGTCCCCACCCAAATCTCATCTTGAATTGTAGCTCCCATAATCTTCAAGTGTCATGGGAGAGAACTGGTTGGAGGCAATTGAATCATGGGGGTGGATTTTTCCCAGGCTGTTCTCACGATACTGAGTAAATCTCACAAGAGCTGATGGTTTTACAAAGGGCAGTTCTCCTGCACATGCTCTCTCTTGCCTGCTGCCATGTAAGACATGCCTTTGCTACTCCTTCACCTTCTGCCATGATTTTGAGGCCTCCCCAGCCACGTGAAACTGAGTCCATTAAACCTCTTTTTCTTTATAAATTGCCTCGTCTCAGGTATTTCTCCATAGCAGTATGAAAATGGACTAATACAGTAACTGGCTGCCACATCTGGGGAGTGATGCCATATCAGGCTTTAGTGTTGAGTTCTCCTGTTGGGAGATTGACATTTAGCTTTAGCAGCAGGCAGATCGGGTGTGGAGAGGAGAAATTCATGCTACTGGGCTCATTCAAAGGCTTATTCTTGTACCCAGACCATTTCATATATGGGACAATTGAGCAAGCACCAGGGTAGCTACAGAAAGAGCATACCTTATGGCCAAAGAAGTAGGCCATCTGTTCCTCTGATTATCGAGGGCAGCCTCAGAAAAACTTGAAGATAGTGGTGTTAACCTCATAATGAAATATTCATACGCCTTTTGAAAGTCATGTCTTGTCCCTTCCAGGATACAGTTAGGGGTGGCTGAGCAGTTTGCATATATTAGGTCTATTCCCCAAGCTGTTGGCTTCATTCATTCACAATTTACCTTGGAAATTTCATATTTTAACCTTTTTTTATTGTGGATGTCCATTGATGAAAGAATTAAATATCAATCATGGTGGCTGTTAACAGCTTCTCCAAGTGCTTGAGTCAACTTATTAAGTACCAAATCCCAAGAAAGCACATGCAGATAAATATAGCTCAAATTTAATATTCTATTCCTTCATTTGCTTTTGATGGTGAAAGAGGGATTTGAACTTTCTGAGCACTCAACCTCAAGTATGCTTTACCTAATTCCATATCACAAGTATCAGAATTCTACTTCTTTTAACTAAGGCTTTACCTTAGCATAGGAGACGTGCAAGTTGCACATTTGACTCTAGAGGACAGACATGGCTGAACATCAGACTGTAAGACTGACAAGATTGCAATTCTGAACACTACGAATTAATGAGTCAATGCTTTGCATGCATCTTCCTCCATGTGCACATTTCCCAGGGCAGTCAGGGATAGTTTCCCCACCTCATTATCTTGGTGAATACCACTGTTGCTTTGGTAACTGAGTACCAATCTTACCCTCCACCTGACCTTCACCTCACACTACCAACAATCTTGGACTGAGTAACAGTGATGGCCCTGCAGGCTACAGATTTCCAAGGTCTATTTTCCCCTTCAAGGAGGAATTCTCTGTGTTGATGAAATATATGACATCTCTATCCTGTTATCTTACTTGGAAGGTGTGCTTTGGGACTACCTCTGGTACGCATTGCTCAAACAATCAGGGCTTTCTGCAGGATACAGTTATCACAATCTGAGTCCACTGAAGAGAGCTTAATGATGTGCTGTTGAATCACCAAAGGGACTAGTAACTGCAGAAAGCTGCTACCTCTGTCAGGCCTGAAGATCTGTAGAGGGAAAGCTGTTAATGGAGTGAGAAGGAAGCTGGAGCAGAGAGGGAGCCGCCACACCAAGTCAGGGGCTATAGACAAAGGAATGCAGTCACTGCTAAAGTTATAATCTGGCAGAGAAGGAACAGGAATGGAGATGATCCCTTGACTTTTCCTTCTCCCACAGTTCACGTTCCTGCTAAATCTACTTGGTAGTCGAAGAATATGAAAGCCTGGCAGTTATAGACTGGAGATGTCGGCCTTGCAAGGCATGGTACAGAGCAGAAAGGAAGGAGAGAAAACATGAAATTTAATCAGAACACCGTGTTTATTTATTGTCTCTTGAGAGCAGGGGAATATAAATAGGGATGGAGAATAATTATTTTACATGTTTCTGAGAGTACTGTATTTATAAAATGAATTAAATGCTGTTGAGTTGACTTTGTAATTATGTTATTTTTCTAAAAGGTCTATGCGGAATTGAAATCCGCAAATTAGCAGTCTTTTGATTTTTCTAAGGTGGATATATATATATATAAAATTTGCTATTGGGCCAAGTTCTGAAACATGAAGCTTGGAGATCATTTTTCAAAGTATGCTATGTCAAATGGATTTCAGTTCGTTGCCAGTAACAGTAATTCTAAATGGTGAAACTCTGTGAAATAAACTTTGGGTCTTAACCAATTAGCTGGTGAGCCACGAACAAGCGCAGACAATGGAGAAATGGGACTTACCGAGACAGTGTGGCAGAGCAGAAAGAGTTAATTCCTGGGACCGGTGGTCTGCTTTGTGAATCCTGACTTTGTCAATTGCGATGTGAACTGGGGAAATTATTTAAATTCTGAGTCACAGCTGAGTCATCTATGAAATAATAAAATCATAATCCTCTTAATATTAGAGAATACGAACAAAAGCAAACACATTACAAAGTGTCTAGCTTAGCACCTGTAACGTGCAGGTTCTGAATCATTGCATCTCTTTTTCTCCACTTCTATTCATATTTCCTGAGCTGTCTCAAAAACTTTTGGGAGCTAGTAGAGGTGTCTGTTTCTGGAAATGAGATGAGGTATAATATAAGCAGCACATATTTTCTATTTCAATGCAATGTTCTCCACAGTGGAATGGTGGGGGTAAAAAAGAATGGCTGAAAGAACACAGTCTGCCTCATATAAGAAGATATTCAAGGCAAGAGGACATACTTCCTTATTATTTCCCATTCCCATGGCATGATTCGCAACCAGAGACTCAGAATTAATAATAAAGAAATAACTCTTAGGTGAGAAAGCATTTGGAATGCATTAAAGGAGACATGGTCAATTTTTCATGCAGACAGACGTATAATGTTCCCTTCCTAGCAGTTACATTTAAAGCTGGCACGAAGTGAATGAGAACATAAAATTTTGATATCAGATTACAAAAGACTATAGTGGTGACTTCACTCCCTTTTTTTTTTTTTCTTTTTTTTGAGACAACATTCCTAGGTGCTGAGATGGGAGAGAAAGACGGAGAGAGTTCGCTACCATGGGTGTTGGCATTTAGTTCGTGGTAGACTTGGCAAATTTTGCTAGATTCATCAATTTTGTTTGTTTCACAGGACTTTCTCCAAATTTTGCAGGACCTTATGGATTACAAGCATCATGCAGATATTCCTGTGATAAGGCAACTTGATTGTAATAGAATTCCAGAGTGGAAATATTTGTACATCTAAGTATACCAAATAGAAAGTTAAATAAATTCATCCAGTTCAACTTTTTAGCCCAGTATCTATCATCACACTTATCCAAATGCACTATATTGAAAAGTATTTTTAAAATTTTATTCTGGTATTCAGTCTATATTTATTGAGAATTTTCAACTCACAACAAACTGCATTGTCAGTTCTGAGTTTAAAAAAAAATAGTAAAGGGTATTTCTTCCAGAACGTTTCAATGTAGTAATGTATTTAAATATATCCAAACTATTGCATCTAACATGTCTTCCAGTATAAAACTGAAATGTTAAAATGTATATTTAATCTGCTTAATTTGATGAACAATTATAATACATTGTATGATAAATATCTTTTGTAATTTCTTATGTAGGAAAAATGTATTGAGCTTTAAGAGTTGGTGTATGTAGTTTACTATATACTGTTCAATAGACTAATGGCATTTCTCATGAAAGTACTCATTTGAACATTTCTTCTGACTGGTAGGAATTCAACTGAATAGTTCTTTTGAATAATTTATTTTAGAACATAGAAAATTCCGTTGTAGATCCTTCCTCTTTTCAGTGCAAACCTTTATTATTATTGTTAATAAAGCATGAGTTACAAATAAAATTAAGTATGTTAATTGGGAAGTTAGTACACAGACTAGAACATTTTTTATTTTTATTTTTTTCTTGGACAGGGTGCAGCTTTTACTTGGCTTGTTCACTGGTAACACAGATCAGGTAGTTGTGTCTGATACACCACTCAAGTGTTAGTTCAGCAAAAGCTAAACCCAGAACTGTCATGTGTGTATATTAAAAACATGATCACATTCGGTTTGTAATTCCATATTGGAAATAATCTTTCCTTAGAACTCTCAAGTAATTTTTCCAGTATCTTTTCTTTTTGGTGTTTCTTTTGAGAAGCCCGGTGCCATGCTGATTTTCAGTCTTTTCAAAGATTGAAGTCATGTCCCTCTGGACATTTGGAAATATTCTTGTTTGATTGCCTGCCTGATGTGGTTTATGCCTTGTGCTGGG
Source organism: Papio anubis (assembly GCF_008728515.1). NCBI lineage: Eukaryota > Metazoa > Chordata > Mammalia > Primates > Cercopithecidae > Papio > Papio anubis. The sequence goes on from NC_044993.1 coordinate 13,139,710, forward strand.
TTTTGATGAGCCTTCTCAATTTGGAAATTCATGTCAGTTTTGCGGAAATTTGTTGGATGATTTTTTGAAAATTTCTTCCATTTAATTTTTCCATTTTTTATTTGTGGAAATATTACTTGAATTTGGATCTCCTGGATAGATTTTTAAATTTTCTTGTCTTGTCTTTGCTATTTTCTATTTCTTTGGTATTATTATTGTTGTTTTACTATCTTAATGGAAAGTTCCTTTGGTTTATCTTTCAAACTTCTTTCTGCATTATTTCTATTATCGTATTATAATTTCCAAGAGCTATTTTGTGATTTATGTATTTTTAAAATATATTCTCCTGTTCTTTTTCATCAATAAAATATCTCCTCCAATAGCTTTGAGGACATCAATGACATTCTTTATTCTACTTTTCTTCTCCAAGCACCAATCTTTTTCTTGTTTTGGTTTTGTCTGTTATTATGATAGAAACTTTATCTGAATGTCCGTTGGTATTGCCTGTCTACTCGTACTTACGAGAAAGTTACTTAAAAATATTTGGAAGCTCTGGAGCGGGGATAACATGAGCATTGTTCCCTAGTGGCCCTCGTTTTATGGTGAACCAACACAGATATTTCACAAGGGATCCCCAGCAGTCTGCATCTTGACTTGGTGTATCTTCCAATGGTGTTACTAGTGCTTTCCCTGCCTTAGCTTTACATGATTCTAAAGTACAAATCAGTCTTCTGAGTTCAGTGGCTTAAAACAACAATGTGTTATTTCTCACAATTATTTGAGCAGGCTGTGTGTATGTGTTCTTCTGCTTGTTTTGCACATACGTCTGTAAGACTGCCTAGGGAGGGGCTTCACTGGAACAGTTGAGCTGGACTTTGTCCCTCCATCTCCATGTGGACTTCCATAACCCCAGGGATGAAACTGGTCTTCGTCACATGGTAACAGCCTCATTACAACTGGGCCCCAATACCCCAGGTATTTACTGAGCTTCTGTTTACCTTAAATTTGCTGATGTCCCATTGGCCAAGTCACATGACCATGCCCAGAGTAAATGAGAAGGTAAATGGCAGTCATGAAAGTAACCATTTAGCTCAGTGATTGCACCAATTTAAACTCCCATCAGTAGCTGAAGAGTGTTCTTGTTCCATAGCCTCCGTCGTCTTTTCTATTTGCCATTTGTAGTGCTTTCACCACTTTTAGTGAGTCTGGTGTGAATACACTGTTTTCTCCTTGTGATTTTTTATTTTGATGACAGTGAATGATGTGAAATGTCTCTTTACATACTCGTATTGTTTCCTATTGCTGTTGTAACAAATCACCAAAATTTAGTGTCTTAGAAGAGCAGACATTTATTATCTGATAGTTCTGTAGGTCAGAAGTCCTAAAAATTAAGGTACCAGCAGGACTGCATTCTTTCTGGAGGCTCCAGGGGAGCCTTTTCTATCTTCTAGGGGCTGTCTGCATTCATTGACTCTTGGCTGCTTCCCTTGTGTTCAAAGCCAGCAGCACAGCATCTTCCTCTCTTCCTTTCTCTCTTTCTTCCTTTCATTCTTTCTTTCTTATCTCTGCTTCTGTCATCATATCACCTTCTCTGATTCTGACTCTCCTTCTTCTATCTCTTAAGCTTCTTTGTGATTATTGGACCCAATCAGATTATTCAGGATAATCTCCCTACCATCTTAAGACCCTTAACTTAGTCAAACCTATAAAGTCTCTTTACTAGGTAAGGTTACATATGCACAGGTAATGGGAATTAGGATATAGTTGTCTTTGGGGAGGCAGGCGGAATTATTCAGCCTACCATGTTTTTTTGGGCCTATTTTGCTATCCTCTTTTATAAATAATGTTTGCCTTTGTCCATTTAAATTAATGAAAATAAGTTTAAACTATAGATTTTATTTATAAAACATTTATATATGTTAATCATGGCTTCCGTGGAAACCAGAAATTTCATGTCAATTTTGGCTGTATAGTAATGTAGCCTATGATAATTTGGTAAAAAGAAAAACCCAGTGACAAAATGAATCACTTTTAAAGTCTTTGTTGAATCAAACTTTAAAACAATGGCTAGCATTTTCTTTATGGCTTCCTACTTAAAATAGCCCAAAAGGGTAGCCAGTAAAATTGCAGGTTCCTCTCATTCATCTGTGCATATGCATTTCTTTTCCCCAGCAGAAATAACATAAGAACTTAAAGAGTAGGAACAGACTGACCTAGATCTGTCATGGTCTTTCTTCCAGGAGAAAAGGATTAATGATTGTTGACCGAATTAATGAATGGTTAAAAATACTGGTGTTTATTTTCTGCTTCACCACATTGATTTCTTGTGTCTTGCTTTAGTATTTAGCTGCCTCTTCCTCTCTTCAAAGTAAATATTCTTCTTTAATTTTTAACTATGTCTTATCAGTTCATACCTATGCTAATCTTTATCTCTCAGTTCCTATCACATATCTTTCAATTGTATATAAACTTTTTTTAGGGGGTCAAATATTCGTTCTTGAAACACTTTTAAGTTCCTTGAAAATAAAATTTCTCACTTTTATGCATCTTGTATTATAACTTGCATCATTAACATTTTGATATGGTTTGGATCTGTGTCCCCACCAAATATCATGTTGAATTGTAATCTTCAGTGTTGGAGGTGAGGCCTGGTTGGAGGTGACTGGGACATGGAGGCTGATTTCTCATGAATGGTTTAGCACCATCCCTCTTGGTACTGTCCTTGTGATAGTGAATGAGTTCTTGTGAGATCTGGTCATTTAAACGTGTATGGCACCCACGCCCCTGCCGTGTCTCTCTCTCTCCTGTCCCTGCTGCGGTCATGTCACATGTGTCCTCCCCTTTTGCCTTCCACCATAATTGTCAGTTTCCAGAGGCCTCCCCAGAAGCGGAACAGATACCAGCATCATGCTTCCTGTACGGCTGCAGACCTGCAGAACCATGAGCCAATTAAACCTCTTTTTCTTTTTCCTTTCTTTTTTTTTTTTGAGACAAAGTCTCGCTCTGTTGCCCAGGCTGGAGTGCAACGGCACAATCTTAGTTCACTGCAACCTTCGATTCCGGGATTCAAGTGATTCTCCTGCCTCAGCCTCCCAAGTAACTGGGATTACAGGCGGCACGACCACACCCAGCTAATTTTTGTATTTTTTTTTTGTAGAGATGGGGTTTCCCCATGTTGGCCAGGCTGGTCGTGATCTCCTGACATCGTGATCCATACGCCTCGGCCTCCCAAAGTGCTGCGATTACAGGCGTGAGCCACGGTGCCCAACCCTCTTTTCTTTATATAAATTACCCAGTCTCAGGTATTTCTTTATAGCAATGCAAGAATGAATTAACACATATTTCGTGGCCTTTTCTTAGGAAGTTAGCATTTGTTGCATTTGTGTACCTGTCTGTCTGTGTATCTATCTATCTATCTATCTTTCTATCTATCACGTATTCATTCTTCCATCTTTCCTTTTAGGTGTGATGTTTTGCTATTAGTATTCAAATTTCACATTAATTTTATAATTAAGAAAAGTCACCAAATTCATTACAGAGCCATGCAATTGCAATAATTTATTGGAAATATTGTATGGCAATTTCAGTGAGGAACTGATTCAAAGGAAAATGGCTTGGTGTTATACTCTCTTGACATACAGTCTCCTATAGAAGGGCATCAAGTAGTCTGGGCAGAATGCCCTAATTGTTGCTAGTTCATAATTTGCATTAATGTATACAAATCCTCTAATGATCATATTTGTATCAAGCTGCTTGGGATTTGCGAAAAACTATGAGACAGAGAAGGAAGCAATGACAGATGGGTAGAGAGTCTCAGTTATTGGAAAGGAACATCTTTTCTCATGAATGTCATTTTCTATTTAATTTCATGTTGCCATTCAAAGACCCTAATGCATCAGTTGAAAGAAAAGCCTTGTAGGAAATGACATTGGGGAGAGAGCCAACACTCGACACAACCCGAGGCTGCAAATGCTGGTCTGTTTGGCAGCTGCAAGGAGAGCAACTGTTTGGCAACAAATTACTTGGTAGAAAGCCCCTAGAATCAGCAAAGGATTAAAAATAGAAAGAGGGGATGGGTTTCTGTGGCTTTGGAAAGAGAATTCAGCTCCTCTGGCTATAGGGATAAATCTGCAATGCCAGAACATTTCTTAGAGTTTATATGCTGCAGTGTTAGATGACAACCAGGCATGGCCCCAGTAAAAGACGTAGTTAATTCTGTTCTAAATCACTCTGCCAGTCACGCTCCATGACCTCGCATATTACTTAATTAAACTATATCGGAATTGGCTTATAGCATTATAATGCTATTCTTCCCTCACAGGACACATTTCAAGGCTATTTAACTATAAGATGTGGGACTGATCATCTTGACTTGACTTTTCCATAAAGCAGGATCCTCAGTCCAGGGTTGATCTTTTTTTAAAAAAATTGGTTGGCTTCCTATATTCTTGGCATATATTTGTATTTATTTTTCAGAATATTATTTCCTGTGACTAGAAATGCATTTCTCTATTACAAAGCCAAGAGCATTATTTTCTTTACCTTGTTCTTCTGAGAGTGCAATTGGTAATTGCCAATGAATCATGGATCTATGCTTCTAAAAATTTAATTTGCTGATGAATCACCTGGGATCTTGTTAAAAGACAGATTATGATTCAGTAAGTATGGTGTGAGTCTCTGTCATTGTTTTCAGTGTTTTAAAAATGCAAACTAGTGTCACCAACCCCTCAATTTCCCACCCTTTGTCTCCATGTGGTGGTCTCCCAGGATCCACATATCCTAATTTAGGGGACTGAGACTATGGTGGTGATTCCTCTTGCATTTTGGTTTCCTTGCATCTGGTAACCAATTGGGTTAGATTATTTAGTTGAGGTGGAGAACATGCTAGATAATTGAACCAAATTCAAAGCATACTGTCAACAAACTGAAGGTGATTCATAGCAGCCCTGGCATATGACTCAGCAGCAGCCGTTTTACGTCTTCCTCTTCCTGTCATCAGAATCAGTGCCTGTTTCTCTTATCTCTGTCCCCCCATGGTTGCTGCACCAGAAAACAGGACTTGTGCACTTATTTCCAGTTTGAATTTCCTGTGGACTAAACTGTATTGTTAAATGAGACAAAATTTGGTAATATCATTATTTTATAGTCCACATAAGGTGATTAATAGTAATTTCTTATAGTGTTTATGTTACAAATTTATAAGCCAAAACTGTCTCTTTCCTGATCACCCAAGGCTTGATAATCACATGCAGAATTTCAAGAAATTTACTACATAGGTACAATTAACACTATTTTGTTTTTTCATGGGAAATAATTGAATTTTATGTGTTGTTAACATTTTGTAGAGGTATACTAATTCAATAGTCAACATGCTATAATATAGTATGAAAATTCAAATCCTGAATAACGTAGGTTTCTATAACTGTTTTCCCTTAAAAATTGTATCAAAATTGGTAAAACGGGCTATTTATTCCTGATCCAGATAACCTGGTTTGTTGACACAGTTGCTCTTTTCCCACTGACTACGTAGTTTGGGAGTCAAAACATGGATGTTTCTTTGCTCCTTGTCTAAGATATTAGATATTAGGAGTTTATCACTCAGCAATGCCACTTTAGATATTTTCAACTGAAAGGTAATTACATAGGGAATTTTATGTTAAAAATTGTTGGAACGACTGTGAAAGCCATCAGAGACTGAAGCTTGTTTTCAGGCTTGTCGCTACAGTTCTGGTCCAGAGAGTCAGGAAGGTTTTGGTGCTGCCCAGATAGGGAAACCATAGGAAGTCCCTGCTGATGGTCACTGAAGTGAATCAGGATAACAACCTGTAGGGGGCAAAATGCATATCTGCCACAGTTAGCCTTTACTCATCAGAGCCAAAGGAAGAAGAATTATACGGCACCTGTCATCCGCATTTTCAAAAACTCTTGGGAATGAATCTCATTGGCGAAAACAAATTGAATCCACAACCTTGGAGTCAAGGAAATCTGAAAAACGTACACTTGGGTGACACTAGGGAGAGCCAAATTATGGAGTCAAATAAACACAGCTGTCAAAACAATATCCATTACACAGAGAATGAGGGGTTTACTAGTTGCGGGGCTTAAGGTGGTAGGATATTTTGTGTGATGTTCCATGGATTCTGTGGAAATTGAACAAAGGCTATCAGCTCTATGAGCACCATTTTCTGAGCATCCAAGATAATCTTCACGGAAATAACTAAACTTTTTAGCTTTCCCAGTATCAGTAAATGTATTTATAAATTATATTTATAGTCTCTAGAAGTTAAGGGAAACTCTTGCTTCTCATGGTGACCTGCACAGTGTAGAACAATTTTTGAGAGTTCCAGGTTCAGGGGCTTTTCTTCCCGATGTGACAAGGTCTGCTGGTAAATGGTATTCACTCAGCTTTACAGGCTCAGAGGAAATGCTGCAAGTAAATCTGTCCTCCAGGCCAGAAGCACTGTTCCTATATGGTGCCTGGCTTATCTGGTGGCCAGGCTTCTGAGAGATTATGCCTCATGTTAGTATTTATCAGTTTTCTCCTCATCAGATCATAGGTTCATGATGTTTTTCTCGTGGACTTGCTAAAACATAACTAATAATCACAACCACCAGTAACTAACATGAGAGACAATATGATTTCTTAGTCAAAAGCCTGTCTAGGCCAGGTCCGGTGACTCCCACCTGTAATTCCAACACTTTGGGAGACCAAGGCAGGTGGATCACTTGAGCTCAGAAGCTGTGCAACATGGCAAATCCCCGTCTCTATTAAAAAAAAAATACAAAAACTAGCCGGGTGTGGTGGTGTCCGCCTGGGTAGGAGGATTGCTTGAGTTTGGGAGGCAGACATTGCACTGAGCCAAGATCACACCTCTGCATTCCAGCACTTGTCTCAGAAAAACAAAGCAAAACAAAAGGCTATCTAATACAATGGGGATAGTAAACATCTCAGCAGAGATAGGTTATAGTTTATGTTGACTTGATATTATTATTGTCTATCACCTGACATTTTTCCTTCCTTCCTCTCTCCCTCTTGCCCTCTTCTCCCTCTTCCTTCCTATTTTTTCTCATTTCCTGCATATTCAACAATGGGTCAAATACATGACCCCATTTCCTCACCCAGTCCAACTGCTATCAGGAAAAGGAGTTTTAGAGGTTGGTGCCTGCCTACTGGTAGCAAGTATGGAGGTTTATAATTCCCAAACACAATGATCCTTTGTGTTTTTTTTGTTTATATCATTTCAATCTTTTCTGTTGTCCTGGAGGCTTTAATTACCCTATAAAACTTTTCTCTATTGTTTGCAGTGAACAGGCAGTCAAATATTGACTATATTTCAGGCAGTAGGGAATTCTGGGAGTACCTGTGGTCTTTTGCCACTGTGACATCCTATGAGGGCTCTTGAAGTAGAAAAGTAAGAATATATACCTTTGATGGGTACAAGATTCTATGTTTTTATATATTGTTGAGATTTCTTCCCCCAGTGTATTTTTTATCTTAAGAGCCAGGGGCATTATTCTTGTTAAGAAGATAGGGCGAAGGTGACATCCTGGGCATATTAAATGGCAAATGCTAGGTTTTCTTTCTATATTATCTATATGCGCATGGGTTCCAAGTGTTTCTGCAGACCTTGTGAGAAATACAGCTTGTTGGGTATTTTGCTTTATTTCTGCACCTGAAGTAAGTTCTTGTTAACCATCAATACTTGAAATACTGCTTTCATTTAAAAAGGAACCGAAATCTACCGTTGTAACTCTTTTCATTGAAAGAACCATCAGAGATTCTAGTGTGCATGGGCACATGAAAGCATCTCATTGAAAGGCTTGGCTCAGTGAGGAGCAAGAATTTGTTATATTTGCCTCCTCATTTCCTCCTTACAAAATTTATGAATAGCTTATGAATGGACACCATGGGCAACAGATGTACATTACAGAGATGACTTTTAAAAACTGTAATTATCATCTTTTGGCTTCTGGCCAAAGACACAGTGCCTCAGAACTGCTTAAAGGTACATGCTAATTTTCCATTGCTGAACTCCAAATGGTTCTGGTTTTTGTGCACTTTTCTAAGTGTATTCGTGCAACTGAAAGAGGAGAGAGAGAAAGGAAGAAGAGGAGGAAGAGGCAGAGGGGCAGAAGGAAGAAGGGAAAGTGACGTGAATGAGAGATGAAAGGGAAGGAAGAAAGGAAAGTCTTGCATTCAGGATACCAAAAAAATAATCATTCAGTAAACAGTGAGCTTGCTACAGAGACCGTGAAGTAATTCTTGTATTACTCCTGCTCTCAGACCCCATCCTAAGGGTGAACTCAATAAGCTTTTCAGGGTGACTTGGAAGAAGTTAAAAAATCAAAACAGGGTTGAAAATGTACCTTCATCCCAGATTCCAAAAAAGGAATTGGAAAAGAACTCTGTTATCAAAAATTCAGGTATATGAATTTGAGAAATAGAATTCAATCACAGTAAGACTTTGGACTGTATAGCATCTCTTGCAATGAATTGCCTTTATTTACCCATGATCTCATTAAATTCTCAAAATGATACTGTAAAAGAGGAAGATGTAGCAGAGACTGAGATTCCCATCGTAGCAGGAAGAATTCTAAGACGACCCACAGTGATTCAAGCTCTGTCATAATCCGTCCTCTCAATTCCGAGGGGGATCTATAGATATGATGGGATATCACTTCATGATTAGGTTATGTCATTTGGTACAGTTGACTTTAAAAAAGATTGTCCTCCATGTGCCTGACCCACTCCTGTGAAACCTTGAAAGACATTGGGCTTTTCCTGGTGAGAGTCAAAGCAAGGGAGGGATTCAACACAAAGGAGATTCGCCCTTGCTGGTTTGAAGCTAGAGGGGGAACAGGACAAAGAATGAGGCAGCTTCTAGAAGCTGAGGGTGGGACTGGCCAGCCAGCAAGCTTTTCAGTTTAATTTGCACCACTCGTATTTTCTCCATAAGAGTTAGAAAACAGTTCTTATAAAGAGCCTGGTACTAAATATTTTAGGCATTGCAGCCACTTACGGTGGCCAGCCGGACTTTCTTTCTTCTCTCTCTCCTTCTCCCTTTCTCTTTCCCTCCCTTTCTTCTCTCTCTACTCCACCTTGTAGCAATGCTTTAAAATTTAAAAATAAAATAATTATTTGTTCAAGTATTAAACCAAAACGAGTTATATCTCGTTTGCCAGCTCTGGGTTGAAAAATTAATAGAATACATCGCAGTGTTTGCTGATCTCCACCATTTACTGATCTGAAGCTACCAACACGAAATTTCTTCACTGACACAAAGAGATGCACAGTAGTAGCCATTATATGGTGTTTCTGTACACTCATGATAGAAGTAAATAATAACCGTACAAAGATAGCAATAAGATGTATAATTAGGAAGGGTTGAGTTTTGAGTACCTGTTGCCCTCATTTTTAATATAATTGTAAATTTAATTTTTAATAAAGGCTGAGTTTATAGCCCGCACAATTCCTGCAAATTGAACAACTGGTCCTCGAGCTGGTATAAGCCAGCTTTAACACAATGCTAGGCATGCCCATAAAAGATAGAAGTACAAGATTCACTCCACTTTTTTCCTTTCTGTCAGCTGGAATGTGGATCCAGCAGATGTGACAATGGGCCACCTACCCCAGACAGACAAGGCTATGTCACTGGCAGAACAATGAGTTCCTAACACTAGAGCTTCCATATCAGACATGGGTTTCTTATGCTCCTGTTTCAGGAATAGAGGAAATAAATTTTTGCCTTACTCTGCTACTCTTATTTTGGGTTTCTGTTGCAGCAATTGGTCCTATAGCAATACAGTAGATATTAGTATTAATACAGCAGATACAAGAATTTCTTTGTTTCCATGAGGAAACTGATGACTACAGCAGTAAAATTCCTTTCCCAGCATCACATGGCTGAAAGTCTCTTACTTAGCATTGTAAGCTTGATTTTGTTGTTGTTGTTGTTGTTGTTGTTGTTGTTGTGACGGAGTGTAGCCCTGTCGCCCAGGCTGGAGTGCAGTGGCGCAATCTCGGCTTACTGCAACCACTGCCTCCTGGGTTCAAGCAATTCTCTGCCTCAGCCTCCCCAGTAGCTGGGATCACAGGCACCTGCCACCACGCCCGGCCGATTTTTGTATTTTTAGTAGAGACAGGGTTTTACCGTTTTGGCCAGGCTGGTCTTGAACTCCTGACCTCAGGTAATCCACCTGCCCTGGCCTCCCAAAGTGCTGGGATTACAGGCGTGAGCCACTGCGCCCGACTCTTACTTAGCATTGTAAGCCACAATTCTTAATTCCAGGTCCTTTGTGATTTCCATTGTATCATGTCACATATTAGGTCAATCAATGAAATATGTATTCATTCATTTATTCCTCAGTACTGACAGATATGTTTTACATATAAATGTAAAACATTTTGTATTGTGAATATATATCATTTACAATGAATGATGTCACTTGAGGAAGGCAATCCCTAAGGGGCAAGAGAAAAAGAGGTCCTATCTGGTCAGTCAGGGAAGATGACAGGTTGCAGGAGTATCCTTTCATATTTGAAACTTTATTGAACACAAGCAATGAACTCATTGCTGTGCTACATGCCATGGGGATTATAGAAACACAGACGGAAAAGTAATCTAATATCCAAATGTTTGCCTATTCCATAAGCATTAGCTTTTTCTCATATTAGCATGCTTCAGGATCACTTTTGATCATTACCATCTTACAAGACCATGTGTGCCCTAAGGACCCGACTCATTCATAACCCAAAGATTGACACATAGAAATGTCTTACAATCATTTCTGAATCAAAATTTTCTAGGTTCTTATAACACAAATTCATGCTAATTAAAATAATGTTATCAGTATTTTCTCATGCAATTAGTATTTCTTATTCAACCTAGCATTTCTTTTCCCAGTGAAATGGTAACAGCTAAAAACATTGTGGCATCTCATTTAGTATGGATTTTCCTTGAATTAATGCTTTTTCCTTGTTGTGTGTAGGAATGGAATATATTTATACATCAAACACAATATTGATCTTTTCCCTCAAAATAACTACTTTCAGACATAAAAATATGTTTTATGTTTTCTCTGTATTTTGTGTTAGTCTGGTCAGCCTAACTAAAATCTTCAATCTCAGGGGGTAGATTAATTTTCACTGTTTCTCTCTATTCACACCAGCTGAAGACAAATGGTTTAGGGGTTAACGTTATTAAATATTATGATTTTATTTATTCACTCTGTTGGGAGGGCAGGTGGCTATTTATTCCAATAACATAAATTCTGGAATATACAGCTTTCTATTTCTACTTTTGCAGGAATTTAATTTTTTCAAGATGCTTTATTTTGTTGACTTTCATTTATCTCTATTTTCCCATGTTAAACTTGCATAGGTCACATTTCTCCCGGCCTCACTCTGTCTTGGTCTACTGACTTCTTATTCATGGAAAGTCTCAGCTTTTACAGCAACCTCCAAACCATGGCCACAGACACATTGTCTAATAGCAACACCAGCTACTTTGTCCTCCCCGCAGAGGACGGCTGGCTTCTGGAAAGGACTCTTTTTTTTTTAATCACTGGATGGGAGACACAGAAGCTCCAACAGGAAGTTTTCACCTGATAGACTCACTGAGACTGTGACTCTTCCCACCATTTCTGGTCAGCATGAAGTGCCATACCACAGGAGTGCCCTACGGCTTCACCAGTGGGTACCTGAAAGGCTCCAGTGACCCATGGTGGAAACGGGGAGGGACTCACTCACTCCTAGTGGGGCAAGTTTGACCAATGAAAGACAGGAGATGAGAGACAGCTGGAGAATACATTGCTCTCTCTGTCCTCTGACACGTTGATCTGAGGTAGGGAGTTGCTGTACAGACAGCACAGAGATGCCCTGTGTGGCTACTGACCAGTTGGCTTCTCAGTTATGCACCACTTTGTCTTTGCTTCCTACTACTCCTTGCTGCTCTTCTTTTTCCTCCCAGTCTTTTTCCCTGAGATTGCATCTCCCCTCAAAAAATTAACACTCATTTTTTTTTTAAATTAAGAAACTTTAAACCTTATTCTGCATATTTTAAATCATCTGGGTAGAGACAACAGAGAATTATTGGGAAACAATTTCTAAGTTTTCCTTGTGAATGTGGCACAAAGTGAAAATAAGAATCTCTATGTGATTACATTTCAGTTCATAGCATATTGGTATTTATGAGTTGGAATTCACATGGAAGAATAGAAATAAAAATACAGTCATGTGTCACTTAGAAATAGGGGTATGTCCTGAGAAATGTGTCATTAGGTAATGTTGTCATTGTGTGAACATCAGAGTGTACTTACGCAAATGTAGAGGATAGCCTACTACAAACCTAGAGTATATGGTATAGCCCTCTACTCCTACACTACAAACCTGCAGAGCATGTGGCTGTACTGACTACTGTAGGCAATTGTAAGGCATGGTGTACTGCAATACAAGGGTATTTGAGGGTACATCAAAATACAGTGTCATAAGCTTATGAGATCCCCATCATATATGCAGTCCATTGTTGACTGATATGTTATTATATGATGCATGACTGTAGAAGCCAGCAGAATAGGAGATTAGAGGAATCCAGTTGCCACTGAACACATATTTACAAAGTTGGATTATGAGTACAGAGAACATATGTTGAAAAATGGGAAGAAATATCATGAAATCTAAGTTACGGAGAAGAATCAGCCATGGAAAACAGCAATAGCAGAATCTATGTTTCTGCTTTTGGCAGTCATACTGAAATCTCTTTTATGAGCTTCAGTCAACTAGAAATCATTGGTGATTATTACCAGTGAAGACTACCCAAATGAAAACAAGCAAAGGATAGTTACAGTGTGCTCTAAGGGAGTCAGCCACCATCATTTGCAACTGGCAGAGATTCAAAAGCAGGCAGAGGAGAGGGAAATTTTTGTAATGGAATAAACAGAAGGCGTTGGCTACATCCTGATTGGAGGCTGTTGGCATGGGTAAGCTATAAGTGGGCTAACCACAGTGGGGCATCCTGTATGATTGCTAAGGGTGCTTTCTCTCATTGCACTGGGTAAGGTTTTCTCCCATTGGCATTAAGTTGGAAGCTGGTCAAAAATTAGAGAATCTGTCAGTTATTAATCAAGTCCTGGCTTTTTGGGGGCAAGTGTTAAGGGGGTTGTTGTTTGGCTCCCTGAACTGGTCATTGCCTAAAGTGGGTTGGTAGTTGCTGCAGATTATGGCTCAGAGGTGGGAGTTGCACAGACTGTAGGTGCTGCAGGTTGCTCAAAGTTCTAATTTTATATATCATCTGGCCATTGTCCATTTGTGTGTTCCTTCAGTCTCTCCACCACAAGCACAATGAAGTGGTCAAGAAGGAAGGCGATGGCATTTAAGTGCTATACAAATGAACGGATTTGAAATAGTGAAGTCACACCATAATCTAATTATTATGTCTCTGGAGAGACACATCCTCGATTTTTGCTAAAAATGGTTTTCAAGAAAAAGTAAATCTTGATATTATTTTAAATAAAAAGGAAGGGATGGGTGAGTTTGGTGAAGCTAGATAAAAAGATTAGAAAGTTACTAGGGACAAATTCCATTCTACATAGTATAGTAGCTACATGATTGACAAGCAAAAAGGCAAACTCAATCTGAAAAATAAAACATTTAAGCCATGGAGTAATGTAGGCTGACAGCAAGTTGCACTGGATTTGTGATATTTAAAAATTTTGACCAGGCGCACTGGCTCATGCCTATAATCCCAGCACTTTGGGAGGCTGAGGCAGGTGAATCACAAGGTCAGGAGATCGAGACCAACATGGTGAAACTCCATCTCTACTAAAAATACAAACAAAACAAAACAAAACAAAACAAAACCAACAATTAGCCAGGCATGGTGGTGGGCGCCTGTAATCTCAGCTACTCAGGAGGCTGAGGCAGGAGAATTGCTTCAATTCGGGAGGCAGAGGTTGCAGTGAGCCAAGATCACGCCACTGAACTCCAGTCTGGGTGACAGTTTGAGACTCCGTCAAGAAAGAAAGAAAAGAAAGAAAGAAAATTTTAAATAAGGTACTTGTTTCTCAGCTATACAAAGGTTTTTCCTCCAGATTTTGTTACATAAGGCTCAAAAATTAGGGATCAGTGGAACAATACAAATCACTTCAGAGGTTTGTTTTGGTGCAAAGTCAGTGAATAGTATCTCAATTGTTCAATTTAACAGGTAATTACCTAAATGTTTACAAACATGATCCTTGTACCCAGTGATTTTATAATCCAATAATTTTGACAAAGGAAGGATATTTGGATAAGAATATAAGAAAGCAAATTGAAGTCTAGAGATAAATTTAGAAGGAATCCCTATATGTCAAATAAAAGCAAGCATAACATTCATAACACTTGCAACTGAAAATGCAAAGTAATGATTTAATCTAACCGCTATCCATGATTCTGAATTCCCCCGACTTTCAGATTCCCCACAGAAAAATCTATGTTACATATTTAAAGAGACACTAGAGTAAAATATTTGGCTTCATGAAGAAATTTTTATTAGTAAATAAAAATTCCCTTATATAAGTTATGGTGCATTCGTTTCCTAGGGCTTTTGTAACAAAGAACTACAAACTGCGTGGCTTAAAACAACAAAAATGTGTTTTTTCACAGTTCTGGAGGCTTGATATCTGAAATCAAGGTATAAGAGTGGCTGTTGCTTTCAGGGCTTCCTAGCTTCTGGTGGTTGTAGGTCATCCTTAGTGTTCCTTTGTTTATAGACACGTCACTTCAATCTCTGCCTCTATCTTCCCATTGCCTTCTTTGTGCTTCTGTGTGTCCTTTTCTGCCTCTTATAAGAATCCTCGTTGGACTTAGAGCCTATCCTGATCCAAGTTGATTTTAATACAATCCTTAACTAATGAAGTCTGCAAATATCCTATTTCCAAATCATTTTGAGGTTCTAAATAGACGTGAATTTGGGAAAGACATTATTGAACCCATTAGAGATGAATCATATGAAATAATTATCATGGGAAAAGACTCAAACAAGACACAACCAGGTTCTTAGTTCTAATTCTGGCTCATTACCTAACTGGGAATATGACGTTAAAGAGCCAATCTTGCAAATCTCTATATCTGGATTTCTGTCTCTGTGAAATATAAATAGTATTGAATTATCTATCAAAAATGTGGTTATTAGCCTTGAATCAAATTCTAATTCTAAAAGTTCTTTGACAAACATAGAATACTATTAAAATAATGAGCTTAATTTTGCTATTA
This sequence comes from Papio anubis, assembly GCF_008728515.1. Taxonomy (NCBI): domain Eukaryota; kingdom Metazoa; phylum Chordata; class Mammalia; order Primates; family Cercopithecidae; genus Papio; species Papio anubis. Next base: position 13,154,939 of record NC_044993.1, read on the forward strand.
TTGTTAATTTTACTTATTTTCTTCTGTTTTACATAAGCCAATCTCAAAAACTTTTGGACATACTTCATTTTGCATATTTATGTAAAATTTTAATTATTCAGTAGCTGTTTTCTATTCGTCTCTTTGCTTGTTTTCTTACATCATTGATACCATCAGAGAAAGAAAAATGTAGAAAACTCAAATGAGTTAATCATAGTCTGTTCTCAATAACTGTGGGAAGTGGATGTTTTTAGAAAGGACCAGAATTGTTTGACTAAATAGTGTCTTCCTGTTCTTTGTATATTCGGTCATTTTTGCTGTCTTCAGCCCATAGAGCCATGGATAATTTGACTGACGTAAGCTTCTTTGAATTTCTCCCTAGATCCCCTCCATCATTGTGGCTTTAGTACCATCTTACATCCTGTCCAGACCTTTTCTGTGAGCCCCAGATACATATATTCAGCCATTTACTCAGCATCTTCTTTGACATCTCAAAGACATTCCAATTTCAACATGTCTAGAATGAAGACCATGCTCTTGGGCCCCACCCTGTTTCCTAATGTCCACCATAAAACCTTGTCCTTGCATGTGTTTCTTCTCTTAGTGAATGACATCCCTGTTCACTCAGGTATGCAGCCTGGAAACAGGAGTCAACCTTGATGCTTCCATCTCCTGGTAACCTTCATACCCACTCCCGCCTTCACCAATGTCTGCCACTCTTATCTCCTGAAAAGCCCTTCATCTTTTTCATTTATCTTCATCTCCATCAGCATTCTAGTACAGCTTCAATTATTAATTCATGGCCAGTCTTGATTTATTTGTACCCCCACACTGCCTGCTCTATTATTTTTAGAACATTCCACTGTTTATATTATTTCATCTCTAAATATCACTATATTCTTAAGAATCTTTTAGAAAACATATCTGCAATTTTATTGTCACAACTTAAATACGAAAACAAACTCCTTAATATAGCAGTACCCCTTATCCATGGGTGATATGTTACAAGATATTTAGTAGATGTCTGAAACTGCAGATAGTACCAAATGCGTTCTCTGTCTCTCTCTCTCTATATATATATACACACACGTATATATACACACACACACACACATATATAAACATATACACACACGTATATATACACACATATATATACACATGTACATATATATAAATTAGGCACGGTAAGAGAATAACATTAGAACAACTATAACAATATATTGTAATAAAAATTATGTGAATGTGGACTCCCTATCTCAAAACATCTTATTTTAGTGTACTCACCTATTTTCAGATGCTATTGACTGTGAATAACTGAAACCATGGAAAATGGAATGAGGGGGAACCACTGTAAAACCAAATATTTATTAACTATTTAAGTTTCTCCAATTGTTTTCTTTTTACTCGTTTATTTTATTTTTGACCCAAGATATATATATATATTTTTTTCCAATCAATGATCACAACAACTACATGATTGGAGCCCTTCTATGTGGCCACTGGTCCCAGAAGAAATACAACCTTCCTTGCCAGAGCCCACAGGAAAATCAGACTTTGGACCCTACATATACTTGCATCCTCACTTTTTCTTTTTTTCTTTTTTTTTTTTTTTTTTTTGAGACGGAGTCTTGCTCTGTCACCCAGGCTGGAGTGCAGTGGCCGGATCTCAGCTCACTGCAAGCTCCGCCTCCCGGGTTCACGCCATTCTCCTGCCTCAGCCTCCCGAGTAGCTGGGACTACAGGCGCCCGCCACCTCGCCCGGCTAGTTTTTTGTAATTTTTAGTAGAGACGGGGTTTCACCGTGTTAGCCAGGATGGTCTTGATCTCCTGACCTCGTGATCCGCCCGTCTCGGCCTCCCAAAGTGCTGGGATTACAGGCTTGAGCCACCGCGCCCGTCCGCATCCTCACTTTTTCACATCCTCTGTTCTCTCTGCTTCAAAAAGGCTGAAATTTTGTCAGTTATCCTTCACTTAGTACATCTCGGCCAAAAAGGTTTACACAAACCATTCCTTCTGCCGGGAACATCTTTTCCCTTCTTTTTTCACCTGTTCCTCACCTGTGAGATCTCAGTTCAACGATGCATGTTCAGAACCACTCCACTGACTTCACTGATGGGGTCTGGCTCCTTAGCATACGGTCGGTGTCACGGATTTTTCCTTTGGGGACACTTAGACACCAGTTGTGCAAATAACTGTATGCCTAGTGCTGGATTTTGTTATATCTCCTCTCACTGGCTTTATTCTATTTTCAAATTGGTCTGTAATTTTAGAGCACTAGATTTCTTTTTGAAACGTAACCATGTCTTTAAATATGTAGGGTTGTTTTCAGCGTGGTTGCAGACCATTTGCACAGATGAGAAAATAATTTTATTAGGAATAATGTAAATAAATAAATATCAACAAGTTTTTCACTCTTTAAAACTCTTGGTGTTTGAAGTTAGTATTCAAAAGCTTATTTAGGGACAGTGAAATATTGTCATCTATATTTTCCTCAGAGGTCCTAAAGCTTATGACATTCTAGATTTTCGAGTTCGACAATTCTAACTCTTAATATTATGACACAATTTTATCCAGAGTTTATTACATTCCAAATGCCAGAAATGATGAATTAAATCAAATTATGTACATTTACTTGAGGATCAACAGAAAATTTTAGTATGTACTAAAAGTAAAGAAAAAGCAGCAAAAAGACAGGTATTTTGAAGAAAACAACCCCCAAGTTTGTTTTGTTTTGTTTGAAGTTCTGGGATACATGTGCAGAACACGTGTAGGTTTGTTACATAGGTATACATGTTCCATGATGGTTTGCTGCACCTATCAACCCGGCATCTAGGTTTTAAGCCCCACATGCATTAGGTCTTTGTCCTAATGGTCTCCTTCCCCTTGTCCCCTACCCCCAACAGGCTCTGGTGTGTGATGTTCCCCTCTCTGTGTCCATGTGTTCTCATTGTTCAAATCCCAAAACAACCCACAAGTTCTGTAGTCATAGCAACCCTACAAAACACCAGCAAGATATTAGAATGGCCATAAGCAGAACTTAGTTTACATAGAATCAAACATACAAACAACAACAAAAGCTGGGGAAAAGTTTCGTGTCATATAAAGCAAAGAAAACTGAGGAAAAATTATTTCTAAGAATGGTAACTACTTCTTTATTATTTCTAAGGATGGTAACTACTTTTTTTAAACTTTGTAAAGTTTGTATAGTAATATCAAAATAGAATTTAAGGGAAGCTGATATGTATTTTGAACCATGCATAAATACATCATCTTATGTATATAGGTGTGATAAGACATGTCTAAAAATTATTAAATATTACAACCTGAAACTTAGTACACAACACAACCTCAGTTCATTGCTTTCTGGAGCCTTCACATTTGTTGTTTTACAATAGAAATTGCAAGTCAAATAAAATTACCCTGTGCTAAGTAACACTTAGTAAAAGAAAAAGTGTATCTTAGGAAACTTCTATTTGTATACATGTGTGATCTTTTGAAACCAGTCATCACGCATGTTATTGTCGTACGTATTTAGCCACCAAATGACCCCTTAAAATGTAACAGCACTTGCTCTATCATAATTTTAACGTTTTGGAATAAATCTCTTATCTTTATTTCCTCAGATCTTTAATGGAAAGAAAATCTCAACACCTTATTTGATCTGGAAACAAAATGTGGAGACACAGGAGGGATGACAGTGGCTAAACAACACTGCTATGTGACAACAGGATATCTTTACGGAAATTGAAATGTATGTGAGAAATAGAACAGGATATATGTGAGAAATAAAATATATGTGGAAATAGAATAGGCTAAAGAGAGGGACAGAGAGAAGGCATTCTAGCACTGATCTAATTCGTAATTGTATCTTTAGTTCCTAACACAGTACCTGTCACAGACAAGCACACATCAAATATGTGTTGAATAAATGCATGATTAAAAGATGTTATGTTTCAATCAAGAGCACATCAGTGATCCAGGATAACTCTAAATGAAGACTGGGTATTGCTAACCAGCCAGATGGCTGGCCAGAAGAGTCCCAGTCCCTTCAAATGCTCCAATGATGATTCTCAAGCACAATACCTTTTGCAATTCTTACATTTATATTAGGACTTGAAAACCATTGTTTTGAATGTTCCCAATTACAGCATTATCTTTTTTCTTTCTAAAATGGAAAGTTTGATGTTTTGTAAGAAGCTAAAAAGCCATTTCAGTGACTCAAAAGGAAAAAATGAGATCATATTTTATTAACCCTAAAGTGGAACTACAGAGCAGTGAGTCATTTGTGCCTCAGAATGAAATTAGGAAAAAGTGTGTTAGCATTGATTAGCATCATTAAAATAAAGACTTCAAAGTTTGCTACTTAGAAGGTCCTGATAGAATGTTTAAGAACCGCTGTACTCAAAGACTATCATTTTATAAAAGAGTGGTTTGTAATGTTCTATGTAGAGGTCTTACATGGCTTTACAATAGACCGATGCCTGCTCCTATGTATTTTGATTTTATACATTTCTACATTTTAGTTTAGTTTTTGTTTTCATTGTGTGTACATAACAAACTGAATTTGCTAAACTGACATATTAATTAAAATAGCTTACATCTGAATTATTTTGGACACTGTGCTCACTATCAAGTCATCTATTAATAATGGCAGTTTTATTTCTTCATTTCCTAAGCTTGCCTTATTGTGCTGCTTAGGACTTTCAGTAAAATGTCAGAGAAAATTGGTGATGGCAGGCTTCCTTGTGTTATTCCTAATCTCAAGGGAAAGCTTTCAATATTTCACAATGAAATGCAAGGTTTGCTGAAAGATTTTTACAGATATTCTCTATCAGATTAATGAAGTTCCCTTTTATTCCAAGTTTGCTAAGAAAGTTTTCATTAACAAAGGCTGAATTTTCTAAATTGATTTTTCTGCATCAATGGTGACGCTTTTATTAATTTCTTCATTATTCTGTTAATGGGATAAATTAAATTGATTTTCTTTTTTTAATTTTATCAACGTATAACATACATGCAGAAAAGTACAAAAATCATAAGTATATAACTTAGCAAATTTTGACAAACAAATCTAGACTGACCAAACAGCCATTGCCAGGACACCTTCCAATATAGAGACTGGGTAACCAGCATATTGATGATGACTTCTTTTTGTTATTGTTTGTTTTTTTTTTTTTTGAGATGGAGTCTCACTGTGTTACCCAGGCTGGAGTGCAGCAGTGTGATTTTGGCTCACTACAGCCTCCGCCTCCTGGGTTCAAGCGATTCTCATGCTTCAGCCTCCCCAGCAGCTGGGACAATAGGTGCACACCACCATGCCAGGTTTTGGGTTTTTTTTTTAAGTAGAGTTGGGGTTTAACCATTTCGGTTGGGCTGGTCTTGAACTCCTGACCTCAAGTGATCTGCCCGCCTCAGCCTCCCAAAATGCTGGGATTACAGGCATGAGCCACTGTGCCCGGCCACCAGTACATTGACTTCTAATGCCTTATATCAAGTTTGCCTTATTTTGGGGAGAGGAGTATCTGGTTTTATTTATTCAACATGTTTTTGTGACTCATCCTTGTTATAGCAAGCAAGAAGTTGCAGTTTGTTTATGCTCACTACTGGATACAATTCCATTGAATGAGCATGTGGTAAGTTATTTACTCATTCGACAGCTTTTGGTTTACTTATGTATTTGTTATTATGATTTCTTCTTTTTAAGATTCACACACATTATGTACACACACATACACACACTACCCCTAAGATTGAAATTTCTTGGTCAGAGACTGTAGATATACTCAACTTTAGTAGATACTTTCTAACAGTTTCCCAAAGTGATTGAAACAATTTACAAAGTCACCAACAGTGTATGAGAGTTCACAGTAGATTCTCACTAAATAGGTGTTACGATTATTAGTAAAGAGTATCCTTCCTCCTGTAGAGGTGACAGAGGGCAGTGAAAAGTAGTAGGGTTGGCCACAGGTCTCAGAGTTAGTTAGGTAGTGTCTGGTACTTCTATTTTCCTTCCATGTTGAGTGTATTACCTTGCCACAAGCAGCTACCAAGTAAGCATCAATTGAAAGGAAAGGTATTAGTAAAGATCAGCTTCATGACATCTGGCTTTTGGAGTGAGCAGGTGTATAGGCAGCATATTGGTGAACTTGGGAAGCCTGTAAGCATCCTCATAGGTATGAATCATGGGAGAAAAATAAAGAAGAGTATACAGATATATTATGGAGGAACCTTCAAGATATGCTTCCTACCTTGGTTTTTTTCTGAGGGCTGTTTGTGATGAAATACTCACTGCTGATTATTCCATATATTTTTCTTCTCATAGAATATTGTTTTAAAATGAATTGTTTGGGGCTGGGGGGCAACCTTAGAAGGATAAGTGGGAGGGGTCCAGTATGCAGGAATTCACATCTTCCACTCTTTCTTCTACCCACCACTACTCAACACAATCTGCCAGGATATTCTCCCCCATTTCAATGGACTACCATTGAGAATTTTATTTGACAGTTTTGCGTTGCTAAAAAAGATAAATCATTGATATAGTAGTATTTTTCCTGATTAATGTTCAGTTCTCTATGTCCTGTCTCCACTACATGTTGACCATTTTTAGTTTTTCTTTTCAATTGTCATATAATAACGCAGGAGTATGTTTTTCTTGGTACAAAGGTCATTCTGACAATTGTTTTAGAGTCACAGCAGGGCTTTGCTTTGCTTATACTTTCTGTCAACGCATATCTATTCCCCCAGTCTTTCAGTGAGACCTGGCTGTGCGATATTTTTCCTATTTCTCGTATCCACCATTTTTTGCACCATCTTTATGTAAAGTGCTCACCACATTAGTCAAAGTTCCGTTTTGAGGATTTACACTATTCTTGTTTCAGAATGGCAACCTCTGACAATGGTTCACCATGTTTTATGGTAGAGAGTTCCTTCAGGGAGCGAGAGGCTTCAGGTCAGGCGGAGCTTGCAGTGAGCTGAGATCATGCCATAGAACACCAGCCTGTGCAAAAAGAGCGAAACTCTGCCTCCAAAAAAAAAAAAAAAATTATTATTTTCCTACTTAACCCTTCTTGTTTCAGCATCTTTCCTGACCCAAGCAGAGGAGAGGACACACCCTCTCAACATCATTAAGAATCTGCCTCTCTTTATGGCAGAAGGGGAGGAAGACAGGTGTTGTTGGCAATTCAACTGGTGGTCCTGGGAATCATGGAATCCCTTAGATAAATGCCACTGCATTTAAAAGTTAAAACATCTTTTCAAATCATCAGGTATCTGTTTTCTCATGGGACAGTGTGGTATTTGCACGATCTTTCCGGGAAAGAAACTGATAAAATCTACACATATAGTATTTGCCGAATAAGATTGCTTTGCTATCAACATGCTGTAAAGTGAGCCCCCATAGTATACAGGTCTGTGTTCTTCATCTCTGGGGGATCTGCCACCTGGCCATGAAAGTATTGTTGGTGCCACAGTTTTAGAACTTTCTCTGCAGTGGTGGTAGTGAGGTGCGTGCAGGGTTATCAAAGTGAGCTGTAGGTATAGCTGTGACGCAGGAGTGGTGCAGTTGTCTGCTAGATGAGTGCCACAGCAAGGGTGGCCAAAGCACTGTTCGGCCATAGCAGAAACCAAATCTTTCTCTCCCCCATTTCCTTCCCTCACTGCATTCAGAACAACGCTTGGAATCAGTTTCAAAATTTCAACTTTCAATTTTGTTTTCTAACTTTGTGGTGGGTAGGTAATAAGGATTTTTTAAAATCTCAAAGGATCTTCACTTCTTTTACTTAGCATATTTCCTTCTTGCAGGGTTACACATGGACCCAAGGACCCTCAAATATTTAAAAAATACCTTTCCCTTTGAGTTTCTTAAATCATAGTTTTCATCTGATGGAGCTGTTTAAATCTTCACTCTGCCAACTCCTTAAAAATACAGGAGTCCTCCCTTTTCCACAGCTTCACTTTCCACAGTTTCTGTTACCCACGCTCAACTGCAGTCTGAACATATTTAATGGAAAATTCCAGAAATACACAATTCATTTTTACAGGGTGCGCCATGCTGAGTAGTGTGATGAAATCTCATGCTGTTCTGCATCGTCCACCTGGGACGTAAATCATTCCTTTGCCTGGCATATCCATACCACCCACCAGTTGGTAACTTAGCAGTCCTCTGGTTACCAAGTTGACTGTCCTGGTATCACAGTGCTTCTGTTCAAGTCACTCTTATTTTACTTAGAAATGGCTTCAAAAGGCAAGAGTAGTGATGCAGGCAGTTCGAGTATGCCAAAGAAAAGTCCTAATGTGCATCCTTTAAGTGAAAAGCTGAAAGTTTCCTCACTTAATCAGGCGAAATAAAATCACACACTGAGGTTGCTGAGATCTACAGTAAGAATAAATCTTCTATCTGTGAAATTGCAAAGGAAAAAGAAGTCACATAACTTTATCACTATGGCCTGTGCTTTCAACATCCATTATTGATTAATTCAGCAGAGCTTCAAAATTAAAACAAATAGACATTAATTAAAAATGACTCAATGATTTAAAAATATATGACTTGCCATTTCAACTATCTAAAATTAACATCTAGGCCATTACACTCGGGGAGCAATTACGAATGTTTGAGCGTGGAGTCCACACAGAGGCAGCATGGATTTATTTTTAAATCAGCTTAATTGTTGCCAATAAAACAAAGTGAGGGGAGAAGACATTTATCTTCCACGCACAGAGTAACTCTAGTGTTAGAGTGTGCTACTCTTCATGAAGCAAACAATTCCAGCTTCTTATCACTTCCAGAGAAACTACCCAACTCCCCTATAGAACTAGCATAGCCAGAGTGAAAACAGCTGATGGTGTTGTCCTAGTGTTATCATCATTCGATTGGTCTGGGCAAACTCCGTTATGGGAAATGGAGGGAAATGGAGAAATTTCAGTTATTGAGAAAAAGCATAAGGAAATGGACATATTTAACAGTGTTGAAGGTATTTCCAGGCTCGTCTTTGTCTCCAGATCCCGTTTGTTCTGTTTATGTATTATTATAGAAACTGGAGGACATGGAAACCGGGAATTTAATTTGCTTCATATAATACGGTCCTGTAAAGAATTTATAAAAACTTTAAATTCAGTATTTTTTATGTAAAACAGAATGTGGAAATAGAAGTCGGTAGGGGAAGCAAAAGAAATAAAACTCAGATGATGGAAAATAACAAGCTAGGAGTCAAAAGGAGAGAAGAGAGAATAAAAAGATGATTCACAGAAGCAGATGGAATAACATTTAAACTTAATCATGAAAAATCAAATACATTCAAATTAGCATACTATTCATAATTTTACTAACATTTATTTAGAGCTTAGCTAATACCTAGCACCATTCTGTGACTTCCTATGGATTCATTCAGTGAGTACCAACTATGGCCCTCTGAGGTAACTGCGGTTATTATTCTTATTGCCAATATTTTATAAAGGTAGGTAATACACCTGGTTGGAGAGAGCATGGTGCATTTGTAATTGATAATGGAAAGTAGAACAAATATTTTGGAAAGTATTTTGCTAATAGGCCCAGAGGAACTTAAGAATGATTGACCCACTAATTTCCAATTAAATCAACTCACCTAAGGAAGCAATCTTGTATATAATAAGGTTTCCATAATTTGAAAATGTTTAAATTAACACACCGTAACTGCAAGTCAGAATGTTATGCAGGCTTGAAAAAAATCATGGCATTTAAGAACAGTGCAAAGTTGTGAAAATGAGTGCAGTGGGATAACTGAAAATGGGAAATGCATATAATTATAGAAAAAAAGGCAGAAAAGAAATACAGCAGGGTATTTTTTCCCAGATAGTTAAATATAGTGAATTGTAAGCCTTTCAGAATTGTTTCAGTTTCTACAATTAAAGAAAAATCAGGTGGTGTAGACTGAATGCCTGAGTGGCCTCTAATGGTCATACTTCCCCCCTTACCAAACCTTTCCCTAATTCTGTCCCATGCTTATTCTGGACTTACGTAACTTGCTTTAGCCAATAGATCACCAGCAGTTTGAAAGCAAGCAGCAGTATCAAAAATGTTAGCGCATTTCTGTGCTCTTCTATGTTTATCTGGATTCACCATGAGAATACTCCATGATAGAAAGGTGTCAAAGAAATGTGGAGTGTTCCTTCATCCCAGCCAAGGCCATCCTAGATTCGCTAGCTTACGGCCCACAATGCAGCTAACAGACACCAGGCACATGAGCAAACTCATCAGGCAAGCCTGGCTCAGATCAGCAGAACTGCCAGCTGACTCCTAGCCACATGGAAATTAACAAATGACTGCTGTTTATGCCACTATGACAACGTAGGGTCTTTGGTTACCTAGAAAGAAGTAAATATAGGAAGAAATTGCATTTCAGTGCTTTACTGAGTAGCAAATCCAGGTTTAGAAGCATTCCTCAACAAATACATATACAAGATATTTCATTATTAATATTAAAAAAAACCTCTCCCTATATATGTTGCAAGGTAATCTGGCTTTGTATCCTCTATTAATTGGCTACCTCTACTATCTTTTTCCAACCACTGTATTTATGATTTGATTCTTTTTCAAGGCATTCTCAGCTTTCTTTAATAACCTGGGCTGAATGTTATCTAGTGAGCTTCATGAAATTCTCCTTGCTCCCCAAACCCTTAAAATTCATGAGGAGAGCTGATTCTACTTAGCCTTTTGCCCTGCTTGCTACTATGTGTTATGAGCTGCCTTTGTTTACTTTTCATCTGAAGAGCAGTGGGACTTTGGCCACACAGACTCTGGCTATTTCTTCTCTAACTTGAGCCATCACTCTGTGACCCACTGTCACACTCCAGTGAGCTGTGATCTGCACTTCAGGCAAATCTTGTTCCCATAACTGACATTCTCCTTGACCCCCCGTTACTGCTCCTGCCCATCTGTATGCCTTTCCACCCTCCCTGGGTCTCCAGCTCCATTCTACCCTCTCTCATGCTAGTCCCTCAAGGGCCCTCACTCTGGTTTCTGCCTCACGTTCTTTACTTCTATTTCACTTTCACAGTCTTGGTCAACCACCCACTCCAATATTCCATACCACACCACGCATGTATCTGCCACACACTTACAAAGTATTCATGAGATAGGCAGTGTTTTATGGGCTTTGTGTATCACCCTGAATAGTGAATATTTCCTGATGCAAAAAACAAACAAACAAAACAAAACAAAACAAAAAAAACCACACACACACACAGCAAAAGTCCAAACCTCTGATTTGAGCAGAAATAGAGGCATAAGCACATAATTTGGAAGCAATATATTAGTACTGGTCAAATCAAAGACGTTTATAAAATTCTCCTTTTGTCTTTTGTCTCTATTTTTCATCCTTCCCTTCACATTGACTGTGTATGTGCGTGTGTGTGTGTGTTTGTGGTGGCAGGCTACTCTGATTGCAAGACAGAGAACCAATTTTCGTGTTGCATTTTGTAGTGTGAGAAGCTACCCGGTATTGGGCTGAGACCGATGTGCCGGGTTGAAGCAAGGTCACTTACAGAGGTGGCGGCAATGAGAAGCATACATCATGAAGCCTAATCAGCTATGGCAATAATTAATCATTGCCCAGTTACGTGAAGAGAGAATGGGGTCAGCAAGGACATCTAGGTGTGTTGAAGGAAGCACACTCGTTGTGCTTTTTTTTTTTTTTTTTTTTTTTTTTTACTGAGGAGTAGAGCAACAGTGATCCATCCCCCTGGCTCTGCCATCTGAGTTTCCATAAGCTAGCTTGTGCTGCTGGGTCTATGAGCTATTTCTTTTAAGAGAGGTCAATTTGCATCTACTTTGAGGGAAAAATTGCCCAAGTCAAATAAATTCCCTCAAAGGCACTCTTCAGAGCAAGCCCATTAGGTGCCCCGGGTCTAAGGGTGAATAAAGCTCATTATGACCTTTCAAAAATTCACTTTTATAGTTGAATAACTGTGGTTCTTAGCACTTCATCAAGAAGCAGGGAATTTCCAAATGGTCCAGATTGTTCCCTTTAGATCAATTAACTCAATGGATTATGTACATGTGTGCATGCAGACACATTCTAAGCCAAATTGACTTCGTGAGAGTGTGGTTTGGCCTTATCCCACAGAATTTTATTCGACTATGGATAGATGACTGCTTTCATATGGACTTTGGTGCTTGGTGTATCCCCAGTGCTTTGGAAAAATGTTGGAAAGTATCTCACTGTGCAGAACTATTGCTTCTTGTGTTAACATAGTATCCTTCTTGCCCACAGTTCTCAAAAGTTAGTTATTAAATTAAGTGAGAAATAGAAATGTCACATATAATCATCTTAGGTGAGCAGATGCACAAATTAAGATAACTTTAAAATATATGCACAATAGTTGTATAAACAGGATATACTGCTCTAGTTCTCCAAGGGCAGTCTCCAGGTAGTAGCATCGGAATTACGAAGGAACTTGTGAAAAAAGCACATTCCCAGTTCCCAGTCCTACCCACAGAACCAAAAGCCCTGGGAGCAGGGCCCCACAAACTGGTTTTACAAGCTCTTCCCTATGCATACTCAAGTTTGAATCTCCCTAATTTGAGTGATTAGAATATCTTTGCAACACAGTTGCAAAATTATTTCCTCTAATATTAAGTTTCTTTACTTTTCCAAACAAATGAAGAACGTGTAATTGACTAAAACTGTATTAAAAATGTAAAAAAAAAAAACAAAACAAAAATAGTCCCAATTCCTCAGAAAAATCATGTGATTATCTCGATAGGCACAGTAAGGCCTTTGATAAAATTTAAAAGCCCTTCATGTTAAAAACCCTCAATAAACTAGGCATTGAGGGAACATGCTTCAAAATAAGAGCCATCTATTACAAACCCACAGCCAACATCATACTGAATGGGCAAAAACTGGAATCATTCTCCTTCAAAACTGGTACAAGACAAGGGTGCCCTCTATCACCACTCCTATTCAGTATCATATTGGAAGTCAGGGTCAAAGCAATCAGTCAAGAGAAAGAAATAAAAGGCTTCCAAATAGGAAGAGAGAAAGCCAAACTCTCCCTATTTGCAGATGATATGATTCTGTATCTAGAAAACCCCACAGTCCTGGCCCAAAAGCTCCTTATGCTAATAAACAACTTCAGCAAAGTTTCAGAATGCAAAATTGATGTACAAAAATCACTAGCATTCCTATACACCAACAACAGCCAAGCTGAGAGCCAAATCAAGAACGCAATCTCATTCACAATTGCCATAAAAATAAAATACCTAGGAATACAGATAACCCAAGGGTGAAGGATCTCTACAATGAGATATGAAACACTGCTCCAAAGAAAAAAGAGATGACACAAATGGAAAAACATTCCACATTCATGGATAGAAATAATATCATTAAAATGGCCATACTGCCCTAAGCAATTTACAGATTCAATGCTATTCCTATCAAACTACCAATAACATTCTTCACAGAACCAGAAAAAACTATTTAAAAATTCATATGGAACCAGAGAACAGCCCCAAAAACCAAAGCAATCCTAAGCAAAAAGAAAAAAAGCTGGAAGCATCATGTTACCCAACTCTAAACTATACAACAGGGCTACGGTAACCAAAACTATATGATACTGGGACAAAAACAGAAAAATAGACCAATGTAACAGAATAGAGAGCCTCAAAATAAAGCCACACAACTATGACCATCTGATCTTCAACAAAGCTGACAAAAACAAGCAATGGGGAAATGATTCCCTATTCAACAAATGGTCCTGGGATCACTGGCTACCCATATTCAGAAGATAAGATCCTTTTCCTTACACCATATACAAAATCAACTCAAGATGAATTAACAACTTAACTGTGAAAACTAAAACTATAAATCCTAGATGATAACCTAGGAAATATCATTCTGGACACAGGAACCAGCAAAGATTTCATGATGAAGGTGCCAAAAGCAACTTCAACAAAAGCAAGAATGGGCAAATGGAATCGAATTAAACTTAAAAGCTTCCATACAGCAAAAGAAACTACCAACAGAACAAACAACCTATAGAATAGGAGAAAATATTTTCAAACTATGCATCTGACAAAGGTCTAATATCCAGAAATCTGTAAGGAACTTTAACAAATTTACAAGCAAAAAACAAACAACCCCATAAAAAAGTGGGCAACAAACAGGCACTTTTCAAAAGACATACATGCGTCCAACAAGCATATGAAAAAATGCTCTATATTACTGATAATTAGAGAAACGCAAATCAAAACCTCAGTGAGATACCATATCACACCTGTCAGAATGGGTGGTATTAAAAAAAAACATAACAGATGGTGAGGTTGCAGAGAAAGGGGAATGCTTATACACTGCTGGTGGGAGGGCAAATTAGTTTGGCCATTGTGGAAAGCAGTGTGGTGATTCCATTAAGAACTAAAAACAGAATTATTATTCAACCCAACAAATTCATTATCAGGTATATGCCCAAAGGAATATAAATCATTCTACCATAAAGATACATGCATGTGTATATTCATTGCAGCACTATTCACAATAGCAAAGATATGGAATCAACCTAAATGCCCATCAGCAGTAGACTAGATTTTTAAAAAATGTGGTGCATATACATCATGGAATACTATGCAGCCATAAAAAGAATGTGATAATGTGCTTTGCAGCAGCGTGGATGGAACCGGAGACCATTATCCTTAGCAAACTAATGCAGGAACAGAAAACCAAATACCACATGTTGTCACTTATAAATGGGTGTTAAATGCTGAAAACACATGGACACATAGAGGGAAAAATATACACCAGGGCCTACGATAGGGTGGAAGGTGAAAGGAGGGTAAGCATCAGAGAAAATACCTGTCGAGTACTATGCTTTGTACCTGGGTGATGAAATAATCTGTACAACAAACGCCTGTGACAGAAGTTCATGTATATAACAAGCCTTTAGGGGGGAGAAAGCTTATAGATATTTTTAAAAACTGTCACAATTCCCAAATCCCATTATCCGTAACTTATTTAAGTATATGAAGGTGTTTAACAGCTCAACAAAATTTACAATGAGTTTTATAAGATACAGTGGGTCAATTGAAAATATTTCCAATTGGTTTACATTGGTTGTTAGACAATGTTATTAAACTATTGTTGATCTAATTTGTGAAATAGCATTGCAGATGCAGAGATGTGCTGAGAACACTTACGTGAAAGCATTATTTCTATAAATACACTCAAGTCAGAGTACATGCAACGTTGTGAACTTTAAACATGATATTAACACGTTATTAATGGCTTTAATTAAAGTGAGACGTAACAAATTATTCCATTTAAGCAATGTAAATTAGAGCAAAAACTTAAGATTCTAAAGTTTAAGACTGTCAGTTAAAAATTTAAGAATATAAATGTATTATTAATATTCAGGTTTTAAGTACATGCCTAACAATAATCGTTAATGTTTATCTATTAGATGTTATTCTGCATGTCATGTCAGAATCTGTGCCTCTTTTTTTATCTCTAGGACATGCATTTGTTGCACCCCTGGTTAGACACATGGTCAAAGTGAGATAGAGAGAGATAATTAACTTGTTAAAAATATTTTAGCCAGTAAGAGGCCCCATAAGGATTTATGATAAATTAGCTTAACAAACATTTGCCCTAAATATTTTTCTTAGTTATAGCTATGTTTTGAGATTTCAGAATTAAATTTCTAGGGAACAGATTCTTTCCATCTAACATGCATCTTAAAAAAGGGGCTCATCATAAATAACTGCACCTTTGGTCTAAACTTTGCTGTTGTCAAGAGTAATTTTGGACACATGAAAATATGCATACACATATAGCTTACTCAATTGGGGTTGGTGGTAGGGGTGGGATTGTAGGTAACAAGCAAAACAAAGTCCTTAGGAATATGTAGTCTAAAACATTCCTGAGGAACAGATAGATGTCAAGGCCCAGAATCTGGAGAAAACTATCATCAGCAAAATATTACCATTTTTGTAAAGGGACACAAGGTCAATTAGAAAACACTAAGAGGCCGGGCATAGGTAGCTCACACCTGCAATTCCAGCAGTTTGGGAGGCCTAGGTAGGTGGATCACGTGAGGTCAGGAGTTCGAGACTAGCCTGGCCAACATGACGAAACCCTGTCTCTACTAAAAATACAAAAAATTAGCTGAGCTTGGGAGGCTAAGGCAGAATTGCTTGAACCCGGGAGGCGGAGGTTACAGTGAGTTGAGGTTGTGCCACTACTCCCCAGCCTAGGTGACAGAATGAGATACCGTCTCAAAAAAAAAAAAAAAGAAAGAAAGAAAGAAAGAAAGAAAGAAAGAAAAAGAAATACTAAGAGTGAAATCTAAAGCCTTTACCATGGCCTCCAAGACCCTACAACAGCTGGCCCCTTCCTATATCCCAGACTCCTTTTTAATCTCTGTCCCTCTATCTGCCTAGCTCCTATTAACTCCCAGACGGACAATGCACCTGCATTAGGGCATTTGCACATGCTCTTCCCTCTAGATGCCCACAGATTTTTACTTCACCTATGCATCTGCTCAGCTCTAATCCCTCAGAAAGTCCTTCATTGGTGACAGAAGCTAGACCAGCATCCCTATGTTTATTTATTCTTCACCCTGCTTTAGTTCTTCTCTATGTTCATCTTACTACCTCACACTGCGTGACATGTTTAGCTGACCATGTGTTATGTTTTTCTTCCATTAGAATGTAAGTTACAGGAGAAAAGGGACTTGTCTTTATTTTCCTCTGTATCAACAAAAGTGAAGTGATAAACATAAATATTTGTTGAATGAATTCACAGAGTAAGTCAATCAACCTATGAATGAATGTTGCTTATGTGGTGTGGGCACTTCACTGGCCCTCCACTCAATGGTCAGAAAACCAGGAGTCCAGAGGAAAGTCTGGGTTCATTTTCTTGTTTTCCAAATATGTTCCTATTTCTTTTTCTTGGTCAGCATAAGCTGCCACCCTCTCAAACATGTGCCGCCTTGAACCTCGGAGTAGCATTCCCCTCTTTCTCCTTCACTCCATGTATAAAGTCCCACCAATTCTGCTTCGTAAAGTAGCACTCGTCTTTATTCTCACTGCTATGGATACCTTTCAGCTACTGTATTTGTCTATTGCTCAGCTTCCTGTTTCTGTAACAGACTGAATTCGTTAGACTAAATGTCAATTAGTTAATTAATAGACAAGGTAAATTATCCAAAAAATTGCTGGAAGGAGGGAGACTTTTCTCCAATAAACAGGCAATTATTTTCTCTGTAATTTGCTTCTATGTGTAGCAGAAAAATTTTCTGTCAGTGAAGACAGAACGGGAAATAAAATGAATATTTCTTAATTAGTCAATAAAAGGAAGCATTCCATTTTATAAAGCAACTTTTTCTGGTGCTAAATTAATGAATTACAAAAATCCTTACATAAGGGTGATCAAACTACACCATAGACAATGTTTTGTACAAGAGTTTTAACAGAAAGGGCAAAAGCATGTTCATATGGCTGCTTCCTTAATCAACCTTCTGCAGCCAAGCCTCATATTTGGAATTTGTTTAGGATAAATAGGAGAATGGGTTCCAACAAACAAATATGCTTCTACAATATATCAAGAGAACAACTTAGATGAGATAATCATTCTCAAAGTATGAATCTCTTTATCTAACTAATACTTGCATATATGATGACTGCCATGAGTTGAACAGCATTCCCCCCAAAAATGTATGTCTAACCTACAACCTCAGAATGTGAGACTGTTTGAAAACAGAGTCTTTGCGGATATAATTAGTTAAGATAAAGTCATATTCAGGTTGGGTCCTGGATTCAACATGACTGATGTCTTCATATGAAGAGGGAAATATGAGGACACACACACAGACACTCACACACAGAATGCGATGTGAAGACAGAGGCAAAGATTGGAGTGATGCAGCTACAAGCCAAGGAACACCAAGGCTTGCTGGTAACCACTAGAAGTTAGAGGAGAAGCGTGGGACAGATTCTGTCAGAAGCTTTAAAAGGAACCAACCTGCTAACCCACCAGGATTTTATAGTCCAGCCTCCAGAACTGTGAAAAAATGAATTTCTGTTGAAGTCATACAGGTTGTGATCATTCATTGTGGCAGCCCTCACAAATGAATACATTAACAAAGCAAAAAAATTCAGAGGACTTATAAGAAGAACTCCCCCCTTCTTCTAGGTCCCCAGCCAATATAATCTTTATCATTCTGTTTCTAGTTATTGCAGCCATTCTAAATAATATGCTTTCTAGTATACTTGGGGCAGTCAACTAGGTAAGATTAACAATCAGCACTCTTACCCCTTTACATCTTCTCTCCTACTTTTGCATCTTCTATTAGGCAAAGTCTACTTTTGTGGTTGATAATATTTCAAAATTGACAATATTCATATCTTATTCTCTAACCATATTTGCCTTCCATGCTTACTATTAGCAGATTCTAGATATTATAAATCAACAAACATTATTTACATAGTAATACTATGCAAATATTGCTTAAGACAAGCTAAAATGTTTGTATTTATTTTTCATCTCAAAGAATCCAATTTCTGACTCTTGCACCATTTACAACAGAGTGCTCCTAAGATCTAGATCAAAGCAATTCTCATCAGTTTTTAAAATTCATAATATATTTTGTTGGTTTTATATGGACAATGTTGTATTGAGTTAGGAGGTGGAGTTTGACTCCAGACGCAGGCTTAACTCTGGAGGTGGGGCTCAGACACTGGACCACATTGAGGACTAGCTAAAACAGAAGATAGGGGGTTGAAGCACCTTGCCATGAGACATACCCACCAGTGTGCCATGCCAGTTTACCATTGTCATGGCAACACCCAAAGTTACCTCTGCCCCTTTCTATGGCAATGACTCAATGACCTGGAAGTTACCACCCTTTTCCTAGAATCTTCTGGATAATCATCTCTTAATTTGCATATAATTAAAAGTGAGTATAAATATAACTGAAGAACTGCCTCTGAGCTGCCACCCTGGGCACACTGCCTATGCAGTAGCTCTGCTTCGCAAGGAGTGATATCCCTGCTGCTGCTGTACACTATCACTTCAATATAAGTTGCTGTCTAACACCAGCAACTTGCCTTTGAATTCTTTCCTGGGTGAAGCCAAGAATCCTCTGAGCTAAGCTCCAATTCTGAGGCTTGCCTGCCCTGCATCATTACTTATCTTTTTTTTTTTTTTTCCAAAAATTCTAATTGACCTTTTGTTTCTTAAGAAAAGCAAATACATACCTTATTTGCAAAAGCACTCTGATCCCTCCATTTTTCACCCCTGCCGTCTATTGAAAACAGTACATTCCATTGTTCTCAAACTCACTCTTTTTACTGTCCTTTGCTTCCCTGTTTGTTTATATTTAGGTGGATGTCTTCTTGGAATCTCCGTTTAGCAACCCCCTAGACTAGCTTTACTTTTTCTTACGATAATCTTATCTTGTGTGTGTGTGTGTCTTGGGTGGGTAGAAAGAAGTCAATTTTCTGAGTCCTTGAGTGTCTGAAAAAATCTTTGTCTATCACACTTTGTCAGCTGGGTATGGCATTCCATGATGAAAACAATTTTGCTTGAGAACATTAAAGAATTAATTCTGTTGTCTTTTAATAGCCAGCGCTGATAATGGTGAGTCTGATGCAACTGATTCTCATTTCCTTGTAGGTGTCTTCATTTTCCTTTAACAACTTTTTTAGCACCTTCTCTTTTGCTCTGAACTATGACAAGATTGTGTCAATGCAGGGATTTTTTTTTCATACTTAGTAGGCCCTTTTGATCTGAATATTGATGTCTCTTTGCAGCCTCATAAATTTTTCCATGTTAATTTTTATTACCTTTACGTCCTCATTGTCTTCAGTTTATCTTTCTAGAAATCCTATTAGTGGAAATAGGAACCATTTGAAATGACTTTCTGTTTCTCTTATTGTTTCTCTCATATTATCTTGTTCTCTTTTAGTTTTACATACCAAGAGTCATCCTTTGCTTTGTATAGAGTTTTTAAAATTGGTATTTGTTCATTTTCTTTTTTAGAGGACATGTTTAATTTGCAAGAATTATTTGTTTTTTGTCAGTTATAATCCCCTGGGGTTTTAATTTTCTAGTGAAATAAATTAAGTGTTTCAAATGATCTAATTAATTAATTATAACAACCTCCCAGGATTATCGCTAATAAGCCATAAAACATTCCCAAATGGTACACTACAGAAGTCTTGTAGTGTATGGGTAATAGGTACCTTTATGTAAAAGTGTTTGGAGCTTAAATAAGCTTCAGAAAGAGCTGCATGTTGTCTACCACTCTTGACTTAGCTGCTGTGTGATGTTTCCAAGAAGTGCTACTCTAAAGAAACTAGTTAAAAATTTAATTCAATATTTTTAACATGTAATCATGAAACTTTTTCCTGTAGATTTTTTTTTGTCATCTTACATGGGATATCTGTTTTGGGCATGTGAAATCCAAGTCAACTAGCATGAGAAGCTGCACAAAACTGTCTGAACAGCACCTCAAGAGTCCAGTCTGCCTCTGGAGTCAAACTCCCCCTCCTATCTCAGCACGACACTGTCCATATGTAAAACCAACCAAATATTATGAATTTTAAAAACTGGTGAAACGAAAAGAGAGAATATCTTTGATCTAGATCTTAGGAGCACTGTATTGTAAATGGTACAAGAGTCAGAAGCTGCACACGTATGTATTTGCATGTATATAATATATAGACATATACATATATCGCTAGATGTTCCTGAGAGTTTACTTCTGATGCTTGTTAAAGACAGATTATTTATAATAAAAGCATTAGGAATACATATGAAAGTCAGATGGACCAAATAATTGGGTTCCTAGAATCTGAGCAAATGACTCAATGAGATGTAATTGAAAAAAAATTCTCTCCAATATCATTATCTTAGCTTTATTTTCTCCATGGCATTGGCAACAGTCAGTTAAGAATCGAACTCTGTGACAAGTGCCTGAAGTCCTAATTCCTTATCTTATTGATCATAGAAAGTACTTAAAAATCAGATAAGCTACTGGTTAGGCCAGCCTTCTGTTATTCCCATTAAGGACTCTGACTTTGTGCTTGGCAGACAAAAAACTATCCGCTCCACTTAAAACAGAGGAGAGTTGTGAAGTGCCCATGGATAGAACCTGTTTTTAATCACATTTCAGAAATGTAGTTTATTAAACATTTGGGGGAAACACGCTTAAATTTTCCCTAATATATACATATAGGGCTATACACATCCTTTAAGCCTGGTTATAATTGCACTTCCTACGGTTTTCAAAACAACTTTAAATGAGGTAAAATTGAGATACACAAAATGCACATAAAGTATACAATC
Organism: Papio anubis; assembly: GCF_008728515.1. Taxonomy (NCBI): domain Eukaryota; kingdom Metazoa; phylum Chordata; class Mammalia; order Primates; family Cercopithecidae; genus Papio; species Papio anubis. Next base: position 13,176,235 of record NC_044993.1, read on the forward strand.
TGATAACTTTCAATTATATTTATACCCATGGGACTATCACCACAATCAAAATAATGAACACACCTATCTTTCCATTCGTGTTTTTATTCTCCGCTTAATTCCTTCCTATTAAAACTTCCCACCTTAACTCCTCATACCCCCATCCTTGGGTAAATCTTGATCTAATTTCCGTAATTATAATTTGCATTTTCTAGAACTTTTCATAAATGAAATTATAGAGTATGTACTCTTTTCTTGGGGGGAAGGTTTCCATCTTCTTTTGCTCAACACAATTATTTTGAGATTCTTTCATATGGTTGCATGCATCAGTTCACTCCTTTTATGGCTGAATAGCGTGCCATTGTATGAACATACCAAATTTTGTTTATTCACTGACCAGTTGATAGACATTTGGGTTGTTACTAGTTACAACTACTTTGAACATTTACGTACAAGTATTTGCACGGACATATACTTTTATTTTGGGGGTGTAAATACATAAAATTGGAATGCCTACGTTATTAGTAGGTGCATATTTACCTTTTTAAGACAGTGCCTGTTTTCCAAAGTGGCTGCACCATTTTACATTACTACCATCAGAATATGAGAGAGTTCCAGTTGCTCCATATCCTCACCAGTGCTTAACATAAACAGTCTTTTAAAATCTAGACATTCTAATAGGTGTATTGTAGTATCTAGTGATTTTACTTTGTATTTTCCTAAAAACTAATGACATCTGTATCCATTTTATTCCTAAGTACTACATGTTTTGATCTTATTAAAATATTTTGTTTGTTTATGAGACAGTCTTCCTCTGTCATCCAGGCTAGAGTGCAGTGGCACAATCTGGGCTCACTGCAAGCTCAGCCCCCTGGATTCATGCCATTCTTCTGCCTCAGACTCCTGAGTAGCTGGAACTACAGGTGCCCGCCACGACACCTGGCTAATTTTTTGTATTTTTAGTAGAGTTGGGGTTTCATCGTGTTAGCCAGGATGGTCTCGATCTCCTGACCTCATGATCTGCCCGCCTTAGCCTCCCAAAGTGCTGGGATTACAGGTGTGAGCCACTGCACCTGGCCCAATATTTTTAATATCAATTTTTAGTGCCTAGTAAGTACAAATGTAATTTTTGTATATTGATTTTTTAGATCAACTTTGCTAAACTTAGTTTTAGGAGATTTTTGTGGATTTCCTGGCACGTTCTATATGTGCATTTTAGAATAATGTGTAGCATGCTATATTTGGTGTAATGTTCTATAAATGTCAATTAGGTCAAGTAGGTTAATAATGTTCAAGTCTTTTATGTCCTTCTTGAGTTTTTATGTACTTTTTCTATCAGTTTTTGAAAGAGGAGTATTTAAATATTTGACTAGAATATGTGGGTTTGTCTATTTCCCTTGTAGTTCTATTAGTTTTATCCCCTTGTATTATAAAGCTCTGCTAGTATAGTTGAATTAAGGTTTAGAATTATGTGCTCTTGGTGAATTTTTTAGTATGACTGCTTTATCATTATATGACCCTCTGTCTCTAGGTATATACTTTCTGTAAAATCTACTTTATCTGATTTTTTTATACTTTTATTTATTTATATTTAATGTGGGTTTCTTGCAGGCATCCTAAAGTGGAGTATTGTTGACTTTTGTCCCATCTGAAAATCTGTCTTCAATGGTTTAACTGTTAACATTTAATGTGATTATTGTGGTTGGGTTTAAATCCACCATCTTGCTTTTGTTTTATATAAGTCTTACCTGGTAATTGCTTATTTTTTATTGTTTTTGTGACTTCTTTTGGGTTGATTGTGTATTTCTTCCTTTCATGTTATGTCCATTGTTGGTTTATTAATTATTATTTGCCTTGTTATTTTAGGGATTGCTTCGGATAAGTAATGTGTATCTTTAAGTTATCTTGAACTATTCAAGTGATATTATACTTTATAAAATATTTAGGCATATTATAGCTATACCAGTTTAGATATAAAGAAAACTGAAACCTAGATTAGTGAGGTGACTTGTCCTTGGCCAGAAACCCTGGTTAGGGGCTAAAATAGGAATTCTAGTCTACTGACTTCAGACCTGGTGTTTTTCCCACAGTGTAATGCTACAATGAGAACCAAGGTACTTTCTTTGGAGAAGACCAAGTCACCACAATTAGGATTTATATTTATAATCAACAGCATGTAAAGAGCTGAGATTTTTGTTTTTCTTGTCTAGGAAAATGTAAGTTTGAAACATCAATAGAAAATCCCTAAACTCCCCTGAAGACCACTTGGGTAAACATCACACATGGGAATCAATCAGGTCAACAGCAAAAGATGAATCTGTGAGCCAGCACTTCAGTCAAACCCCTGGAGCAGAATTTAGATTCCTCTGGCTCTTCACATTACTCACTCCAGGGGAGCAATTCACATCCCATAAATCACATTCAGACTGTGACTTGTAGGACTGTCTGAAACTGTATTTACTCATCTTATTCCATATGCCAGAATTAAAGAAAATCTGGGACCATCAGTATGATAGGTATGTCTATCTGAGCCTGCTTATGTAAATACTGAATGCAAATGCATACATTTGTAACATGAGGATTGCACAGTTGATCTGGTAATATGCTCTATTTGAGCAAACCAGATTTTTTATTTAGTTCCCTGTATCATCACAGGAATAAAGAAATGTGTCTATCAATAATATAAAGGAATATGTCAATGTTAAACACAAGTATGGCATAAATACAAACCAATGTTGTAAAGATTCAAAATAAATGTCTGAATTACTGCAATTCTCTTAGATACATTGTCCTTTTTACAACTGTGTTTATGTCCAGCTTTATTCCCAGCATTATATATTTGTATAAGATTAAAATGAAATGTTTTTCTAGGTATTTACATGCTATCATTTTTTCTCATTCTTATTCATGAGCTTTAAATAGTAGATACTCAATCTCTAAACCTATGAAACATATTAAGTGTAATCACTTGTTATAACTAGTCTGATTCCTGTTTTTCTCTGAACCAAAAAAATTCTTAGGCTGAAACAAAGTTTGTCAGACCTAGAATCAAATCAACTTATTTTTCCAGAATGTTTTTAAAGAATATTGATGCCAGAATACCTGAATTTCTTTCCTATATTTAGAAGATTATATAAAATAGCTTCAAATATAGCATTTTGACTACATAATCAGAATTTGTTACACTTACTTGTTAAGGCATTTGACAATATTCACTCAGTTTCTCCTAGGAGTTTCCTATGTCCTGGGAGAAAGAAAAAGGAATAATCATTGTTCACTAGTTTTTTTTCCTATAAATGCACAAGAATGGCTGTGTTTGTGCAGGCAAGTAATCATCACAAACATAATCCACTGAAGACAACAGTAAGAAAAGATTCTGTGCTCAGTGCATACTAAAGGAAAGTGGAGAAAGGTAAAGAGCGAAAATGAGAGGAGAGAAAAACAAGGCCACTTTTTCAGTCCAATCACTTTTCCTGTGTAGCTATGCAACTTTTTAGCCTACTTGCAATTCTTTACAGCCTTTCCTATACGGTTTAATAAAAACAAGAAATATCTCCATCATGTAGTTGTCTATGGAAATAGACGTTTACCTGGCAGTTTCACTCTGATTTCTTTAAAAGAGACATTTTCTTAGTGCTCTTTTGCATTTCAGTTTCAGGAAATTGCCTTATTTCATGTGGCGGCTATTTGCCATATGAGACCTGATGATGACATGATGACATGCTTTTCCCCTGCATGTCCACTGAAAGCAAATATGATGAGTCCCATCCTGGGAATGGCTTTGACTTCATTCCCCAAAATGTGCTTTGTACAGGCTGATCATTTGGGTTTAGGATGACACAAAAATCCCATAAAACTGAGTTTAAATGTTTGCTCAGGAAAAGAATGGAGGGTGAAATTTTATAAAGGATTTTAGTTAAAAAAATGGTTTTGATTAATGAGATGTTTATACATTCATTTATTCAAAAATGTTTCTGAATGCCTTTCATGTTCTAGGCACCATATGTGGTTACAAATAAGTGAATACAGTACATATTAACTACTGCCCTGAGCTCAACGTTAAATTTAGGAGTCAGTTAATAAACAAGTAAATAAATACAAATTTATATTTGATGAGGTTTTTTTTTTTTTTTTTTGACAGGGTCTTGCTCTCAGGCTGCAGTGCAGTATTGCAATCACAGCTCACTGCAGCCTTGAGCTCCCAAGCTCAAGGGATTCTCCCACCTCAGCCTCCCATGTAGCTGGGACCACAGGCATGCACCACCAGGCCTAGCTATTTTTTGGTTTTTCTGCAGAGATGGGGTCTAGCTATCTTGCCCAGGGGCTAGGGTCAAACTTTTGTCCTCAAGCAATTCTCCTGACTCAGCCTCCCAAAGTGCTGTGATTATAGTCGTGAACCATGGCACAGGGCCCTTTAACAAGTGTTTTGATAAAAAATAATTTAACTGGGCTCCTATTCAGAAAGTGTGGTCCTGGAAATTCCCTCAAGGGGGCTGGTATTTAAACTAGGACTCAGATGACTAAACCACCATGTGAAAATTGGGCAATATCATTCTAGGGCAAGGAAGTACCACAAGCAGAAATCTGGAGATAACCAAAGTTTAGCCTAATTAAGAAATGGAAAAGGGCCAATGTGCTGAGAGAGAACTGAAGTCAGAGAATGTGTCATTTGGATTATGTAGAGCCTTGTAATTTATAGCAAGGTTTTTGAAATTTATACAAAACATGAATGGGTATGGAAATTCTATTTCTTCATGACTAATTAGTATTCCATTATTCAACACAAATTAAATAAAATATGAACATATTTAATACAAACATATAGATATCTCCTTTTATCCTGAAAAAATATAATTTCAGACCAAGGAAAAGAATAAGTATTGTGACAGGACTGACATGCTGAAGAATGTGGTGATGACTTTGAAATGATATAGACTAAGATTAAGGAGTAGAAACAGGTTTAGATCTCGATTCATGTTTAATTTTTAACAAGATTATGTTGAACATCAATGCATTAGAAAATAAATCCTGGACTTATTAATGTGTCATGATGCAATGTAATATTACATGCTCAATGATAAAATAGTATGACAAGCAGGATTCAGGAATTGATAATGTAACAGACAGAATGGGTTTCTAGTTTGGAGCTCTATACTTTGAAAAGAAGATGAAATAAGTGGAAACAAAATATTATGAAATGAATATAGTGCAACACATATGTGTCAAGAATGTTGATATGAAGAGCTGTACCATGAAGTGTCTCAAATTATGTAAAGCATTCACTTTACTAGAGTATTGAGGTGAAGCATGCAGGATGGGTCAATATTATGGATAAATAAGAGTTTTCATCGAAAGCATGTTTCTAGTTGTTTGCCCTCCTTTCAAAGTGTTTCATTTATTTATTTATTTATTTTTTAACCAGCTTTCCTTCATGTCTTCCTATCCCTCAGGCTCTTTGTTTTTGAGTTCTTCCAGGAGTGTTCTAATGTATCTTCACACAGTAGTTCTTCACACAATAGTTCACTATTTATTATTATTTATTATTACTATTATTTTTGAGACAGAGTCTCACTCTGTCACCCAGGCTGGAGTAAAGTGGTGCGATCTTGGCTCACTACAAGCTCTGCCTCCCGGGTTCACGTCAATTTCCTGCCTCAGCCTCCAGAGTAGCTGAGATTACAGATGCCTGCCACCACGCCTGGCTAATTCTTTTGTGTATATATATATATATATTTTAGTAGAGACAGGGTTTCACCATGTTAGCCAGGATGGTCTGAATCTCCTGACCTCATGATCCACCTATCTCGACTTCCCAAAGTGCTGGGATTACAGGCGTAAGCCACCGCACCCAGCCTGGTTCACTATTTTTTAATAATTGCTAGAACACTCACTATGTAGAACATATATTTAAAAAGATACTATCTGTATTCTCAAAATCTTGAAAAAAGGACTATTAACTGTTATCAGAAATAAAATCCACCTAACATGATAAAAACATTTATTCCGGCAAGGCCCATTCATGTGTATTTTACTGGAGGAGCCAGTCTCCCAGTGATTCACTCCCTTGTGTAGTCCATAACCACATCGTACCAAGATTGGTCTTTGGGACCAATATAATACAGAAGGAAGGATGGTATGTCACTTCTGAGATTAAGTTATAAAACATTGAACCTTCTATCTTGGTTGTTTGCTTGTTTTCTCTTGCATCACTTGCTCAGGGGAGAGTCAGCTACCATGACATGGGTAGCCCTATAGTGGGGTCTACATAGTGAGGAACTGATGACTCCAGCCAAGCCATATAAGTGACTTTGGTAGCAGATCCCCACCCCCAATCAAGCCTTCAGATGATCACAGTTCTGGCCACCATCTTGATGGCAACCTCATGGGAAAGCCAGAACTAGAACAACCCAACTAAACAGCTAAAGTGTTATTGGATTCTTGATTTTTATAAACTGTATTAACTTATATTTAACGTTTTAAGCTGCTAATTTGGGGTAATTTTTAAATAAATATCAGTAGATAGCTAGTGCAATCCCTAACATCTAGAATAATAAATAATTTTCTATACATTAGAAAATATTTCCATACCTAGAAAAGATTCTCAGTAAAGGCTTAAAATGTTTAATAAAAGTGTAAACTAACTTTTTAAACTGTTTACCAGGAGCTATTTTCTTTTAGCTTAAAATATAGCTCCTCTCTCTGGAGAGCCCAGATTATGTTCACATATTTTTTTTTTTACAAGTTAATAAAGATCTTATGCATAACTTAACTCTGATGTGACTCCCTGACCTTCAAATACAGATGTTGGCTGTGGGATAAGATGTAGGTTTTCAGCAGCTGGCTCTATTTTATGTACAAGGCTATTATGCTATTTTTGCTTACCACATATAATTTTTATTTTATTCTTCAGAAGAAAACTAGGAAAAACTGACTCATGAATACGTTGATTTTTTTTTTTTTTTTTTTTTTTTTTTTGAGACAGAGTCTCGCTTAGTCGCCCAGGCTGGAGTGCAGTGGCGCGATCTCGGCTCACTGCAAGCTCCACCTCCCGGGTTCACGCCATTCTCCCGCCTCAGCCTCCCGAGTAGCTGGGACTACAGGCGCCCGCCGCCTCGCCCGGCTAATTTTTTGCATTTTTAGTAGAGACGGGGTTTCACCGTGTTAGCCAGGATGGTCTCGATCTCCTGACCTCGTGATCCGCCCGCCTCGGCCTCCCAAAGTGCTGGGATTACAGGCTTGAGCCACCGCGCCCGGCCAATACGTTGATTTTTAAATGGAAAATTCCTAGGTAAACATGTAAACATAATCACAGAACTCAAATGTTTGGTTTTTCTTACTAATCATTTCTCTTTGCCTTCCATTGTCTTTAAAAGTTCCTTGTCATGAGTTTTTTGGATTTCAAACTTTAAATATTATGTGTACATAATCACAGTGAAATGGAGACTTTGGACATTATTCTGCATATCTTGATCAAACCTTTAATTTTAATATTTGAGATAATTGATATAAATGTGTTTGTAAGTTTTCCACATAAATTAGTGTGGCAGACCCTACAGTGATCCCCAATGATTTCCACTCCTGAATGTTTAGGCCTTTACATCATTCTCTTCTCCTTGAGAGCAGACAGGGCCTGTAAGATGCTTCAAACCAATAGAACATGGCAAACCTGATGGGATGCCACTCCTGTGATTGCATCACAGTATCTACAACTCTGTCATAAAACAACTGGAGCTGGAGAAGTCTATATAGTTCCCTGATCTATGATACAACAATGTTCTTGAGGGCAGGAATATATTTGCTTTCGCCGTCTCTGTCTAGGATCTTGCTTCTCTTTTTTTCTTCCTCACCACTTTTTCAGTTGCTATTGTCAAGTACTAAAGTTTTCTTGAGACAGGGTCTTGTTCTGGCACCCAGGCTGCAGTGCAGTGGCTCGCTGTTGCCTCTACCTCTTGGGCTCAAATAATCCTCCCATTTTCAGCCTTCTGAGTAGCCGGGACCACAGGAATGTGCCATCACCCCCAGCTAATTAAAAAAAAAATTGTAAAGATGTGGTTCCACTATGTTGCCCAGGGTGGTACTGAACTCCTGGGCTCGAGTGATTCTCCTTCTTTGACCTTCCATAGTGTTGGGATTACAGGTGTGGGTAACAGCGCCCAGCCAAGTGTTCCATTGGGTGCCCCCGATAACCTTGGATTTTAGGTAACATTATTGTTGACTTAGAAGTGAGGCAACTGAGGCTTAATAAACATTTGAAGCAGCTGGCATTGGAAAGATCGTTGGAAAAAGACAAAAAAAAAAAAAAAAAAAAAAACCCCAGGAAGGAAAAGTACGTTATTTTTAAAAAGAAAAATACAGTGAGACCAGTGATAGTATGCAAGAGATTTTTGAGGGGGAAATCTGTTTCTTTTTGAGCAACACGTTTGTAGAGCCCTGATCTGACAGAAATACAGACTGAGGGAGGACATTGAGAGTTACTGGAACTCACAAATGGAAATTATTTTTTTTTAGTGGTTGGGCTACATGCTAAGCTTTGATAGATTAGTATAATATTGTAATATAGTTTGCATAGGCAGAGAGTGAGAACACATTCTTATACACTGGAAAAACTGGGTCACCAGTAGTGGAAAAGTAAGTAAGTGTATTTGGGGAAAAGGTGAAAAATATAACAAGATAAATTCAGAAATGAAAGCAGAATAGAAAAGGGGCTGTGCATTTCTATCCTCCTGAGGTCAGTATCATAAATTTAATCTCACTCACCACCATTTTCGTACCAAGTATATTAGTCTGTTTCAGTTATTATTGTCAAAATAACTGAGCTAAATATACACTACCAAAATTAGATAAAATGTTTAAAGCTCTAGTTATTCTTTTGGGTTATTTTATGTAAGCATATGCATGGCTTACTTGACTACTTAACATCTGCTACTTGAGGGCAGGATCTATGCAGAGTTTATATTCGTATATATTAAAGTGCCTGCCACAGGCCACTAAACATGGCGAGATCTTAGTATGTGTGGAATAGTCCTGAGATTGAGGTTGACGGGAAGAGAATTATATGAAAGTGGTTGAATTAGAAGTTACCTCTTCATGGGAAAAGGAAGGGAAGTGTTGAAAACACAGCTGGGTGACAGACACAAGAAGTCAGGGTTGTATGGGTTTCATCCTATAGTCCTGAGCTGCCATTGAAAGTGTTTTTGAGCAGTAGAGTGGTAATGAACAGAACTGCTCTTTGAAAAATCTAGTTAATCAGGTGGTTAAAGGAGGTAGGATACTATAACAGCTTAAGAGGAGGCCAAAGGGTCAAGTCCACGCAGTAGGATGAAGAAAGATGACAACATTGAGATCCTAAGAACAAGGGTAAAGAAGTTAAATTCTAATTGCTTCTTTAAGCCTCTCTAAGTGTGAAAATTAAGTGAGTTATTTCTGTTCTTGACATCAAGAATGGTGGAAGAGGTGTTGAGTTGCAGTATGTCGATAAAATGTCATTGATCTTGTTTAGCCTTTCACAGTCATTGAGAGCTACTCATTTTGGGTAGAATGTAGCATAGAGGAAAGTGCTCAAATTTTGGTCAGGCTACCTAGGTTCAAATTGATGCCTTCCCACCTGTGTGACTTGAGGCTAAAAGTTACCCTCTGTGGTCTCAGCTGATCTGAGAGCACATTAGGTTAGTGGGCAGCATGAGTGTAGTATGGTCCCTTTGAGGATTGAGGGGCATCCATGAAGCACTGAGTACGTATTAAGTGGTCATGCTTACTAACTGGGATGCCAGTTGTTATCCAGATTCATGTTTCTCAAATTCTGAGCAACAGATTCAATGACAAACCAAGCAGCATCTTATCCCACTTGACACAGTCTGCCTGTGTGGATCGTGTTCTCAAATGTTGGCCCCGCAATTATTTTTACAATGGGATCTATTAAGTTCATTTTTTTTTTTAGAGAACAAAATCAGCACTGCCCATTTTCAGTGAACAAAATACAAGATTCATTTTAAACAGTCTTTGGAGTAAGAGGAACATTTCCACAAAATGGAACTATAAATTTAAGTGAAAGAACACACTTTGGAATTTACAATAGATGGCAGACTGTGTTCTTAGTCTTCTGAAGGTGTGAAATTGCAGTTAATTGCTTTGTTCTCAATTTTAAAGAGCAAAGAGTTCATAAATAATAAGCTCAAGTAGTAGTTTGCAAAGGCTCTAAAAAAATCTCTCAATGTATTTTTCATTGCCAAAGATGTGATTCTTTTGGGTGTTGATTATTCCCATGAATTTTAAAATACTCAACAGAGTCTAACTACAGAGGAAAATTATCTTTGAATTCCATGTTAATAGAGTTGTATGTGTCAATAAGAAACCTTTGGTTTCCTGACACATGCATCCTTTAGTGGGATAAAATACTTCTGAGAAGTATAATGTAGGGTGCTATAATAAAATTTCTAGATTATTAGATTATGAGACAGAAAATCCATTTCTTTCATATTTTGTATTTTGTTCATTGAAAATATCAATCATTAAGTGATAGCATGATTTCTTCAACATCCTAATCCTTCTGCATTATAAAGTTCACCAAGCAATTTAAAATGCTTGTGTGTTTAGTATTATACTACCTTCAATAGGATAAATATACATCTTATTCGTCTCATTCCCACCAAAAATGAGCACAAATTACCTCATGAAAACCCCACCCATGTGAGGTGTCTGAGGTAAATATAAATTTTTTGAAAACCCCAGCACAATAAGATTAGTTGAAAATTTCAAGGCACTATCTCTTCCTGGCCATACTGTATTATTCTTATGTTTTATTGTCTAGGAAGGTTTTCTCTTAAAAACCTCCAGCTGTAACAACGTAATCAGAATCCTTATTTTAAGTTATCACAGGTTCAGCACACACAATAATAGAAACAGGTAAATAATTAAGCAAAGAAACCAAACCAAGACATGGGTACAACACTTGTTTTCCAAAAGCAACTCCCTGCTCTGTGAATCTGTAGAAGGGGATAATAAGGTTTGTTACACTTAAATTACTGAGAATCCCAGTTTTCACTGGATTCTTCAAACTCTACAACCTCCCACACACGTAATTAGAAATCACACACAGAAAGAAAAAAAACAATCAATCAATTACTTAGTCTGTTTCTAAGGTTTAAGATAATTTCAACCATGTTTTTGTCTCTGGGAAATTGCAGGAGAGGAAAAAGTCAATTTTAGGTAACGTTAAATATTGCAATGGCTTTACCAGGGGAATGAGGATTTTGCACAAGAAAGTGGCCAGTACTCAGGGTCTGAATATAGTATTTGTGTCCCACCCTTGACCACATGGAGACCTGCATCCTTTGGCTTCATTGCCTTCTTTGAATAATGTGTCCTTGATGAGGGAAATGCTTGAAAATTGTTTGTAATTTTAAAATGCTATGTGACATCTAACCACTCATTTTTTCTAATTTCAAACTCTTTTAGAAGCTGCCTTTTAAGCTCAAACTGAGTGTGATCCATCCTCATTTGATATTTCAATTTTAAGATTATTAATAACACCATTGATGTAGATGTTAAAATAACACTTACATCAAATAGCTGCCATATCTGGCATAATCGTGAGTCATTGCCATTTCATTAGACTCTGTAGAAACCAGGCTTAGAGGCAGCTGCTTTTCTTTTCACTCTTCATTTCTTTTTCTTAGTTTAGTCTAAATGACCATTAGAGGATGAACTGGAAAGTATCCTGGAAAACTGCAAGATGGTTGTACTCCAACTTCAATTGTCTCCATCTTGTACATACAAGTTCTACCAAAAATCTTTTATGAAAGAACATTTTTCTATGTCATGCTAGGTTACTTCAAATTTAACTAGTTGTAATGATTCCACGACAATTATTTATAGGACAAAACCATGCTGCATACTTTATTTTCTTGAACCTGTATCATCTGACAATTTTTGTCTCCAGAACAATCAGACACTTCACTGTGTGCACTTGTAGGGAATAGATGACTGAAATGAGATTTGTTCTCTTTTCTGGTATTCATCAGATTCTCAGTGACAAGTTCTTATTTTCCTCCACTCTCCTCTGTTTTGAATTGCTTCCTTCATCAAAAAACGAAAATAATGTCTTAAATAAAAACTTGTACTTTAAAGCTTACAAAGTTTTCCTCATAAAATACCTAAAACTATCTCATCTCCCCAAGTTATAATATATGCATATATATGAAAAAAGTTCAAGGTCTAGAAAAAAGAAATGAGAATTGTGGAATAAATAGGATACCTTTCTGATTTCCCTGAAACCAGGAAACCTTTCTTGCTAATTTACACCGATCGGCTTGGTCTAGCTTTCCCTTCTACTCTGTGCCCTACAGAGCAAGTGTGTAGCTGCGGCAGCATAGAAATTATAATACGATTAAAGAAAAAAAAATTGGGACATACTGATGTTCAGCATAAACGGATGGAATTTCACTTGTGCTTTAACAAGGTAGAAATAGTTTTGGCCTGTAGCCTCTCCACTTCTATTTTATATAGCCTCATGTTGAGCCACTAAGGACATAGAAAAGTTGTAACCTTTAAAAGTAGAGTTTAGTACACATTTTATACATATTTATAAATATTTTATAAAATTAAGAGAAATTGTTTTACTCGCTAGGATTCACCTATGTTGATCGTATATGTATTTGCACTCAAAAACCTCATGATAGCCTTTATTTTCAATTTCTCCAGCTTGTAGAAGTTAAAAGCACATGACACATTTCATCAGATTATTTCTAAATGGTCTGGACCAAATATTGTCAAGTGGCACACCTAGCCTGTTCAGCTTCTCCAAAACTTCATTAAGGTTATCATAGATGTCCTTTGCCAAAATGATCTGGCCTGCAGATAAGACAATATTCTGATTATATTGCCCAATGATACACAAAGGTTATTTTCTGATATAACAGTTGTTCAGAGGGGGTAGTTGGCTTCATGTCTTGGTAATGCATTCTGTTATTGACATCTCCATAGACTTCAAAGCCTTCTGTTTCTATACTCTGTCGTCTGTTTTTCAGAACAACCTCCCCTCATATGTTGTAGGATGGCTACAGATTCCTGGTATCACATAGACAAGTTAACAATGAGTGAAGAAGAAAGGCACATCCTCCCTTGAAATTTTTTAAATTTAGGTTTAAATGACCTTTGCCAAAGCCAGCCCTGTGCTACACTAGACTGTAGCAGCTTACACCACCTCCCAGGATACTTTAGAGAAAGCATTTGCACCTGCATCATCTCAGCATCTGCCATCCTTGCTCTAAGCAAAGCGTTTCTAGCATTTTCAAACAACTGCAAATATCCGCTGTGGCAGCTTCTGCCTGCCTGGGCATTAAAATTTATCTCCACGGGAAACAACTATATTTTTTTGTTAGTATTCTGGCAACAAAGTTGTATGGACATGGGAACCTTACTTTTCCCTATGATTATTTAAGTTTGGAGACAAGTTGCGAACACCTAATAATTATAAGCAACAATCTTTTTGTCGCAGGCAAGATTGGCCAACAGATGCTCAGATTAGTGGGTAAAAATTTGAGAAGTATAATCTGAAAGTATCTCCCTCCTTGAGATATTAATTGCAAAAGAAAAATTAGTAAATTTACTTTGGGGAAACTCACCTGAACCAAGAAATCAAGGTTAGCATCTCTAGGAGGAAGATATATTCACATCATGTTCCCCCCAATATGATACATACTTCTATTGTATTCCTGCCCAAAATGTGTAACTTCAAGTTAATAATGTAAAATCAACATATAAGCCCAATTAAGACACATGATACAAAATAACTGACTAGTACTTCTCAAATATATCAGGGTCAAAAATAATGAAAAACTGAAAAACTGTCACAGATTGGAGAATATAACAACTAAATTGAAAATGCAATTGTGGATTGGATCCTAACACAAAGCAGCACATTAGTGGAAAAACTTGGAATGTAGAGAAGGTGTATATTCTTTAATAGTATTGGAAAATTAAAGTATATAATTTAGTTAATACTGTTATATGGGCATTAATTTCCTGGTTTTGATCATTGTGCTTACAGTTACGTAAAATGTTAATATAAACGGGAGCTGGGTGAAAGGTATATAAGAGTTCTTATTTTTGATTTGTGGTTTTCGAGAAAATATTATGTCAGGGGTCTACAAAATATTGCCTCTGGGCCAGATCCTGCACTCAACCTTTCTTTTGTAAATAAGGTTTTATTGGAACATAGTTACATCTATTCATTCGCATAGTGCCCATGGCTACATTTGTGCCACAATTCCAGAGTTGAACTGTGGCAACAGAGAACCCAAAATATTTACTACCTGGCTCTTTACAGAGAAAATTTGGCAACCCCTGTATTATGTCATGCATAAAAAGCCTATGCATTGCCTTGCAGCTCTAAAGTGGGAGTCAGGCTGTGCCAGCGGGGAAGAAAAGGCTGCGATGATTTAGAATTCATGGCTCTGTGCCACCTTCTGTTTCTTAAATCCATGACACCTTCTCAGTCTTTGCCATAAAGGACCTGGCTGGGCCCCACTGACTTTACCACACCTCCAGCTCATGCATCTCCTAACCTTCCACTTGTTCTTTCTAGTTTCCAAGATAGGACCCCTTTCCTCTGCACATTTTTTTAAAGGCCAGCATCCCTCAGTGCTCTCTCCAAGTCCCTCTCCTTGACTGGTCCCCAGCTAGTGATTTTTAACTGGAGTCTCATCAGAATCACAATCACAGGGATTTGCTGATAAATACTATAGTTAAGTAAAAATGTCAAATAAATTGCCCATGTTTCTCCAGGAATATCATCACTTCCATTTCCCACTATCCTAACATCACTTAAACCTGTCTTTCCTGCCCACAACGCCAATATACAACTAGCTTTTTCATTTCAACGAAACATGTTTCAAATGCACTTTACCAGGACTTCTCAGAAACATGAATTTGCTTTCATGTTTCTCACTTGAACCAATGGTATCGTTAAAAACCTATGGAGTGTCCCAAGCCCATAATTAATTCTCAATTCCTCTTTCTTCTTTACCTCCAGATCACATGAATTACTGAGACCTGCTCCTTCTACCTGCTAAATGCATTTTCTTTTCTCTATCAAACTGGTCCTTGACTTAGTCTAGGCCACTCTTGTCTCTTACTTGATCTGGAAAAGCCTGTTAATTTGAGCTCTTGGCTTCCAATATACCTCTCTCCAAGAAATAATGTTCTTAGAGGAAATCTAGAGAGAATTTTGAAAAATCTATACCAGGTCTGTCACTCCTCTGTCTAAAACTGTATAGGGAAATACTCTTTGACCCTGAGACAGAATTATTTAATATGGTTTACATATTTTACATGGTTTACAAGACCTGTATGTGCCAGCCCCTGCTTCAGTCTCCAGAATCATCTCTCCCCAACCCCCTTTCTCCCCACAACATTCTAAACCTTACAACATGAATCTTACATTTTTAGCTGAGCCTCCCTCCCCACTGGAAGCTTTCTCTGATCCCTTTATGGTAGCCCCTATGTTTCCCTAGCCCAGCACTGATCATTCCGTGGTAGAATTTCTTGCTTAATCATCTCTACTCCCCATCAGACCCTTAAGGACTCATGTTGGCCAGGCTGTAATATGTGTCTGGCACAGAGTAGTCAGACCAACAAATGAGAAATAAAAGAAAATGGTCTTATTCTTTGTCTTGTCTTATCCAGAACACACTTCTTTCTCTCCTTGCTGTTCTCGCTTTTAGCTCTACTTTTAATACTATCTAATAAATGCCTTCTTCTCTGTTCTACCGAGATATTTGCGTTTTCACAATGAACACTTGAGGACCAAAAGCTTTTAAGTAACACCTAGATTAATATGTTGGGGAATTCCAGAGCTACAGAGATTGCATACTAAGATAGGAAACATTGACCAGTCCACTTGGAATGTATCCACCAGGTGGCTGCCTGTTGGTAAACCCACACTTGACACAAGTTTTTTTTTTTTCTTTTTGAAAATGCAAAGTACAAGTAATTCAATTTTTATTGCTTAATACTATCAGTTAATTTATTAATTCCTTCAGTTCATTTAACACAACTTCATATTTAGAATCACTTTGTGCTAAGCTACATGTTTGAAACTTAGAACGTGAAGTTTTAAAAAGAAACAGCAAACTCAGACTTTAGCCTTAAGTTAATAAGCTCCTAGAATGACAAATATAGAACACAAAATTCCAATACAATCACATAATTGCTACAATGGATCACTGCACAGTGCACAGGAGGAGCATATGGTAGGAGCGTCTCTTAGAAGTCCAGGAAGAGTAGGAGAGTACTAGTTCTATGCATATTAAATTATGAAACCATCAATTTTTTAAACTGGGTAAGTATTTGAGGTCATCTGGTGTATCCTTCCTACATTAAATTCACACTTTTTTTAATTAGTGAAAAATATGTGTCTAGGGAGATTATGTGGTTGTCTAAGATTGCCAAACAGTGTCAGAATCATAATTACCACCCAGGCTAACTCCCCCAAAAATCAAGTTTTAAATTAAAAAATAAAAAAAAGTTTTCCTGATCTTTGTCTTAGGAGTCATGTCTTTGCACACTGCCAAGCTTTAAAAATCTTCCATTTGTATTCATGGAAAAAAAAAAAAAAAAGTCAAGGCTGTTTGTGCAGTCAAGGACAATTTACTCTTCCTTTCTACAAGTGAGTTAATAGACCAAAGAAACTGGCCTTAAGCACTGTGCAAAAAGAAGAAAATGTTAGGATTTCAGCCCAGTATGCCAGAGAGATCTAGAAATCTCAAAGGAAGGGTTCAGGTAGCTTTCTTATGATTGTCAGGATAATTGATGCCCATATAATTAGAAGGCTGGTTGGAAATTTTACTTCTTGATCACATTAGGCATATACAGCTAACTATATATATGGTTAGACATAAAATTGTACATAAGTATGATACAAAATTATACATGACATTAATTAAAATATTCTTTTCATTCTGTCTAATTAAAACACAGATGTTTATCCAAATTGTTGTTGTAGTTCTGAAAGTATAATGCCTGAAGAAAACACAGGTTGAGGAAACAACACAACGTAATGCATGCATTCTGTCCAGGTAATCATGTCAGGTCAGGGCGCCCGTGCTTAGGAAACATTGCCACGCAGAGGTCTACATAGTCACCTTGTGATTTAGCATCCTGAAGATATTAACATGACTTCCTTCCACGTATTTGAAGTGTTGACCTCTTCCACGAAGGACTTCCAAATGGACATGTCTTTCATTTCTCTAGTACAGAAATTTTCAATTTTGCACAAAGCAAAGTGAGAAGGAGGATGCAGCCTAAGAGCATAACTATTTGTACTCACATCTCATAGAACATTCTGGAAAATGCAGATATTTCAGTAGAAAGGTTAGGAGTCTTAGAGAATACCAGTGTGTGGTGTAAACAAGGATATGGACCCACATGGATGTTTAAGCCTTCTCTATTCTGCTACCCTGTTTATTTGTTGCTCATATTTCTATTTCAAGAAAGGTGAAATTTTTATGGCACATTATTTTAAGACTATTCCATAAAGCCAGAATTCCACCATCACCACCCCCCACATATACACACAACTCCAGGAGAAAAAGTGAGAATTGAATTGAACGGTGAAACAGGCCTGCTGGTTTTCTGCAAAGGGTGTGTTCTGGGTTGCAAGTAAAGGTCCTATAAAAGAAATCTGCACTTATCACCTCCTCTCTCTGGCTGAGTCATTATTAATACAGTCGCAGTCCTTTTGTGTTAGGATTTTACCCTTGTAATATCATAATGTCTGGTTGTTTGGTGATAGAGAACCTGCCACTTTACATTGGTGCATTTTTTTTTTTTTTTTTTTTTTTTTTGAGACAGTCTCACTCTGTCACCAGGCTGGAGTGCAATGGCATGATCTCAGCTCGCCGCAACCTCCGCCTCCTGGGTTCAAGCAATTCTCCTGTCTTAGCCTCCTAAGTAGCTGGGATTACAGATGCATGCTACCACGCTGGGCTAATTTTTGTATTTTTAGTAGAGACAGGGTTTTGCCATGTTGGCCAGGCTGGTCTTGAACTCCTGAACTCAGGTGATCTGCCTGCCTCGGCCTCCCAAGAGCCATGGCACCCAGCCACATTGGTGCATCTTCAAGTTATCCTTAATGCCAACTTATTGAGAGGGGCTGCCATGGGCTGTGGCTATGCCTTGGACTGGGGAGAGCAAACAATATTTTGAGGATTGATCTGGGGTAGGGGTTTTTGCCAGAAAGAGAGGCCATGGGAACAAACCCTTTATTGGAGGGACACTGGAAATCTTCAAGAATTTGCTCGCATCCCAGTGTATTTCAGAGCTGACACCAGCTTCAGCTACCTTGAAAACTACCCACATGACTTCTGTTGTCACTGTGTCATGATTTCCTATTGTTCAATAAATAATAGTGTGAGACTTCACTAAAGGGCATCTGTGCTTTGAATGAAAAGTCCTCCAATGTGTAACGGAAGCAACATCAGCTTCTTTGAATCTCTCCTTGCAAAATGTTGGTTTACAAACATTTTTATTTTGGAATTAGAAAGCAGCCTGAGAAACTTGAAGTGGAAGAATAGAGTTTGCACTTGGACAATCAGACTTAAATTCTAGTTTTGCCACTTACTGGGAACATGACTAAGGGTGTGTTACTAAACCACCTATAAGCCTGTTATCTCCGTGTTCTCCCCCAACCAAATAGCCCTTTTGGCTTATAATTACTATACAATTCACTCATTCAAAATGTACAATTTGATGCTTTTTAGGAATATTTGCAAGGTTATATAATCACCACCACTATCTTATTTTAAAACATTTATGTCTTCCCCTCCAAAAAACTAGGCCCATTCCATTCCCTCCACCCTAAGCCAATAGACAATCATTAACTCAATTTCCAGATCTGTAGATCTACAGATTTGTCTGTTCTGGACATTTCATACAAATGGAATCAAATAATATGTAGTATTTTGAGACTGACTTCTTCCACCTAGCATGTTTTCAGGGTTAATCCATGTGTTGGCATGTGTTAGTACTTACTTTTGTTGCTGAATGATATTCTGTTGTATGGATAGACCTCATGTTGTTTATCCATCCATCAGTTAATGGATATTTAACCTGTCTCCACTTTTTGGCTATTATGGATAACGCTGCTATGAACATTTGTGTGACATTTTTTGTATGGAATATGTTTGTAGTTCTTTTGTGTCTATACCTAGGAGTGAAATTCCTAGTTTCACATTTTGAGGGACTGCCAAACTGTTTTCCAAAGTTTCAGAATTTTACATTTCCACCAGCAATGAATGAGGGGCTCCAATTTCTCCACATCCTTGACAATACTTGTTACTGTCTGATTTAATTGTAGTTGTGTTAATGGGTGTGGTCTCTCATAATCTGTTAGTGGTTTTGATTTGCGTTTTCCTAATGACTGATTTTAGCATTTTTCCATGTGCTTCTCAACTATTTGTATATCATTTCTGGATAAATGTGTATTCCATGATTTGTCTATTGTAACTGGATTACTTTTCCTCTTATTGAGTTATAATAGTTCATTATATATTCCTCATATAAAATCCTTTATGTCTCAGATATATCATTTATAAACATTTTCTCCCATTCTGCCAGTTGTCTTCACTTCACTTCCCTGTTTCACTTTATGTTTCAGAGGACATTTAATACATATAATTTTATAAATATACAAAAAGACATTATACAAATATGACTAAGTATATAAATATATTGCAGACTATATAGTTTTATATATTTCAATTTATCATTTTTTATTTTCTAGTGCTTGAGTTATTGACGTTTCCAACTATTACTGTTGAATTATCTATTTATTCCTTTAATTCTAGCAATTATGTTTTTAACGGTTTCATTTTCCTGATGGAGTCACTTATTGTAAAATGCCCCTTTTGATCTCTAGTAACATTTTTTGCTTTGTCCAATATTGGTATAGCAACTGTAGTTCTTTTATGAATGCTGTTTGCATGGTATAACTTGTTTCATCTTTCTGCTTTCAGCCATTTCTATCTTTGAGTACAAAATATGGCTCCTACAGGCAGCATTCTGATTGGTGATAATTAAAAGACTGTTGCTTTTAATATAAAATGATAATCTGTTCTTTATTGTGTTTTACTGTTATATTGGTATGGTTACATTTATATCTGTCATTTTGCTTTTTGTTTTCTACATGTCTCATTTTTTTAAAAATCCCTGTTCATTCCTAATTGTCTTTTTTTATAAGTTGACAATTTGTAGTATAACATTTTAATTTTAAAAATGTTTAAAAATAATTTGGGGTTATTTTACTAGTGGTCGTTCTAGGGTTTACCATATACATCTTTGAACAAAATCTACTTCATATGTATACTAAATTCCAGGGATGGCTCTATTCTCCCCTATTTTTGTGCTATTACTGTGCCATTTTATCTATACATGTTACAAATCCAACAATACATTTTTATGGTTATTACTATAGTTATAGTTATTGTATGCATTTTAAAGGAGCTGGGGGAAAAAAGAGAGGAGTATATATTCACAGAATTTGTTCTATAAACCTTATTTAACTTTTCCAGTTCTGTTCATTTATTCATAGATTTATCTTCTTGTGTAATTTTCTTATTCCAATGAAGTGTTTCTCCAACTTATCATTTTGGTGTCAAATATATTACATTTCTTTAAGATAGAGACTCCTAGTATAGTGATATACATATACTAACATATAGTCAGTACATAGACAACATATATATATTTTATGCAATTACTTCTTAAATAAGTTAAATGAAGACAGAAGAAATACACAATTAAACCATCATTTATAGTTACCTTTGCTGGCAGTCTTTTTTTTTTTTGGTATAGATTAGAATTATTTTCTGGTGTCCCTCCTTTTAGATTGACATAGTTCCTTACATATTCCTTGAAAGGCAGATCTGATAGCAACACATTCTATTTATCTGGGAAGACTTTTTGTCTTTTTTGAAAGGTTGTTTTGCCAAAATAAGACTTGATTGGGAGATTTTCTTTGTTTTTGCTTTTTACTTTCAGCACTTTGAATACCACTACTTTCCATCTAGTCCCACAATAGGGCCATCCCACTACCCTTCTGGTGCCCATTGTCTCTGATGAGAAGTCAGCTGTTAAGCTTACTAGGTGTACCTTGTGTGTGATGACTTTAAGATTTTCTCTTTATCTTTTCAACATTGACTATAAAGTGTTTCAATGTAGTACTTTGTGTTTATACTACTTGGATTTTGTGGAGTTTCTTGGATGTGCAGATTAATGTTTCCTCATCAAATCAGGGAAGTTTTCAGCCATTCATTCTTCAAATATTTTTTTCTGTCCCTTTTTCTTTTCTCATTCTGGCATTCCAATTATGCATATATTGGTATACTTAATGGTATCCCACATTTCTCTGAGGTTCCATTCATTTTTGTTTTCTCTCTGTACTTCACAATGCTTAAATATTATTACTCTTCAAGTTGACTGGTTCATCCTCTGCCAGCACAAATTTACTGTTGAATACTAGTAGAATATTACAAGTGAATTTTTAATTTCAATTATACTTTTCATGCCAGAATTTGTATTTGGTTATTTTTAAAAGAATGATGCTTTCTCTTTAATAATATCTTCTATTTTGGTGGCATTGTAACCATAGTTCTTTCCATCTTTAAATGTGGTTTTATTTTTTACATATATTCATAATAGCTACTTTGAAGTCTTTGCTATATTGACAGTGTGGGTCCCTTCAAAGGCTGTTTTTATTGCCTATTTCCTGAATATAGGCCACTTTTTCCTGTTTATTTGCATGTCTCAAACTTTTTTCTTGAAAACTTGACATTTTAAATAACATACAGCAGTAATTTTGGACACCAACCCCACTCCACCCCTAATAGTTGTTCTTGTTGCTTGCTCTATTTTTGTTTATTG
Source organism: Papio anubis (assembly GCF_008728515.1). Taxonomy (NCBI): domain Eukaryota; kingdom Metazoa; phylum Chordata; class Mammalia; order Primates; family Cercopithecidae; genus Papio; species Papio anubis. Next base: position 13,198,132 of record NC_044993.1, read on the forward strand.
GCTTAGTAACTTGGCTTAATTAATTCTGGGAAGTCTGTTTTCCCCACAGTCTGCAACCTGTCACGTCCTTGCAGAGACTGTTTTACTCTCTTGTTACCATCCTTCATCCTAGCTACTTAGGCTTATCCTGAGTAGATTAAGCCAATACTGGTCCAATGCCATGCTTAAATATTCTTTGCCAATTAGTTTTTTTTTTTTGTTTTTTTAACCTTTATCATTAGATGTGTCTATAGCTTTGAGGTTGCTATTGTAGTTAAAAGGGTTTACATATTTTGCCTCATATTTATCCAGGAACTGTGATGAGTCTATGTGTAGCTTAAGGAATGTTTTCAAGACTTCCCCACACCCTGTTCTGAATACTTCTGAGTGCAGTCTAGTGCAGGTGCATACTCTTCCCAAGCTCAATAATTGACAGTGATCCCAAGATCTTGGAAGTCTTTTTTCTGGGATCTGTGTTTTAAAGTTCTAGCTGCTCTACCACTTTTATTTTATTATGAAGTTATCACGTTTTTATAAATTGTGCTCTACTAAGATCTCCATTGTTTCTGACAAAGTTCTTTGGCATGAAGTTCTCCACGATTGATTCTAAATAAAGTCAGTCCCCTCAGGCTTGCATAGCTCTTGCTTATGGCCTGCCTTTCACTTTTGACAGAACCTCTCGTCACTGTACTAGAGCTGGGGGTGGGGAACTGCTTTTCCCAGATGATGGTAGCTTATGGTCTTCTTGGGTTGCCCCTCATGAAATGGAATATTTGCCCTAGGAGTGAGATAAAATGAGGATGACTGGGGCCCCAGTATTCTTGGCCTGCAGGTCCTAGAGTTAAGCTTCCACCCTGTTGGAGTGAGGGGGTTGACAGGTGAAGGGAGACTGGTCCTCTCTTTCTCACCTAGATAATACAGACTCTGCAACATGGGATTGAAGTGAGGTGAAAAACACCGAGATCCTGCTCCCCCAACAATGGTGAGGTCTGGTTCTGTATCCCCAGAAGGCAGATGCAGGAAGAAAGAGCTTTCTTTTTGGCCACTGCTGTCCAGAGTACAGTACCACAGTTAAGATGGTGGGGAGCACATCATGACTCACATGGCACAGACTCACTGTTCTGAGATTTAGTGGACTTCCTTGAAAGCATGTTTCTCTTTACTGTATACCCTTAGGACAATTTTAACGATTTTTATGATTAACTCTTACCATAAAATTGTTTTACTGAGGAGAGGTTTGCTGAGCTCCTTACTCTACCATCTTTGAAGTTTTAACTCCTCCTGAATCCATTAGCTTTAGATAACATAGGAATAATGACATTTTACTCAGAGTATTTTTCAGAACTAAGTGAAGTCATATATGGTCAATATTAGCAATACTTTGCACATAATAATGCTCAGAAAAAATATCATTTGCTCTCTCTAGGCTACGAAGTTGGCTACAGTGGTTAACTTATGGATATTATATGTTCAATGAACAAAAATCTATTGCAGAATTTAAATATATTACATATAATTCACAAATCGACATATTCATTTGTATGTGTACACATTATATATATTGCATTAGGTTGTTCTTGCATTGCTATAAAGAAATATCTGAGACTGGATAATTTATAAAGAAAAGAGGTTTGATTGGCTCACAGTTCCAGAGACTGTACAGGCAAGCAAGGTGCTGGCATCTGCTTGGTTTCTGGAGTGGCCTCAGAAAACTTAGTCATTGTGGAAAGTCAAGGGAAAGCACATACATCACAGGGCCAGAGCAGGAACAAGAGAGGGGCAGGGGAGGTGCTACACATTTTCCACAGCCAGATCTCATGGGAACTCTCTCACAAGAACAGCACTAAGGGGACGGTGCTCAACTATTCATGAAGGGATTCACCCCCTGGTGCAATCACCTCTTACCTGGCTCCACCTCCAACACTGTGGATTACAATTCAACAAGAGACTTGGGCAGGGACACAGATCCAAACCATATCATACAGCTACATATATAATCAAAACTAGAGAGCAGTGGTACAAGTTTTTGTTTTTAGAACTCACGTAACCCTTTCCTCCTTTCATGGATCTTAAAGAGTCAAATCAACAGGCGAGCTCTCTCTCTCTCTCTATATATATATATATCTATATAGAGATATATATATATATAGATATATACTTTTTTCTCCATATATATTAACTCAACATACAAATGGAGAAAAACATTGGAAGGAACCAATGCCTATTTAATTAATATTTCTGAGGATATTAACACCTTTAATGATTGTAAATTTAGATCTGAGTTAATTTGGATTTTCCTACAATTTTGCTGTCATCTAGTACAAGCGTTACATCCTTGTTCTTGATACAACTAACGAAATTCAAATCATGGAAGGTTGTTTCTGAGAATGGGCTCACTGAGCTTTCTTTGCTTGATTCCTTTATCATCTGCCTCCTAAATGGAGTTTTTGATGCTCAATAAAATAATCTTACTTAATTTTGCTTTGCATCTTTTATGTATAAAAGGACAGTAAATTTGCTTGAATAAAAAATACGACAATAGTGATGTTTCAAAATATTTGATACCTTCTCACAAATACATCTCAAATGATTGCAGTGGGTCTTTTATATGTCTCAGTGTGCCATCTAACTATCAACATTGTATGTGGATGTAAAATATCAACATAGCATAGCTTTCTGATAAAAAGAAAAATTCCCCACCGAACACCATCCAACTATACAGGTACCAACAAGTCATCCAAAGGCAAGGCCCAAATCCTTGTATCTATCACTGATTACATGAATCTGTTCTTATAATATTATAGCAGAAAGTCTGGTGAAGAATAGAAGATATGATACAGAAACAAAAAAATATATATTGATAAGGCTTTGGTTAAAGGAAGCAAAATACCAGTATACAAGATGAAATTATCCTTACAGGCACAGATATTTTCACATCATTCTGTCAGAAAAAGAAGAGCACATGCTTCAGCTGAGTCTTTGGAGGATCCAGAGAGAAATATTGATGGAAAGAACAAACCACATGTACATAACACTCCTTCAAAACTGATGCAGATCACATTTAAACACCAATGTGTACAAATGTCATGTCATTCCTATGATGCTCTTAAATTGTTTGTGTTGTACTTTTTTGTAAGCCTTGTCATGTTCTCAAATAAGGTAGCCTTTTCAGGAAGACCAAAGATATCTTGCACAGCAACAAGAGCCAATGTTGCCAAACTCACCTGAAAGTTGATGTGCAAGTGAAGAACAGGTGTGTCTGTTCCTTTACTCCAAAAATAAAGACAAAAAATGCTTCTAGCTTGGCAGCATTTAAAGTTGACTAGAATTGTTTTATTCTTCATAGACATGTAATTGACAGTTACATACACATATGATTAGTCACATACATATGATACTGTTTAATATTTATGATGTTGCTTTATATACATGATATATAATATATATGGTATATGTGGTGAGAAGAGAGTTACTTAAGAAAACAGATGTTATTGTATTGCTTATAATACAATGGATAAATGCTTGAGGTAATGGATATCCCATTTACCCTGATATGATTATTACATATTGCATGTCTGTATCAAATTATCTAATACAATCCATAAACGTATACACCTACTATGTACCCACAAAAATTAACAAGAAAACAAACACTCAGAAAATTATGTTTGGGTTATTTTTAATGATGTAGTCTTTTCCTTCTTCCCACTGATACTTAAAATTTAGAGCAATTAGGTTAGAAGGATCAAAACTGAAAAACTATGGAAAATATTAACTGGAAAGAAAACTAAAGACAAAACTAGATACAGATTTTGAAATGTGTTTTACATCTTGAACAAGTTCTAATCTTTTAATTTACAAACGAAAGTGACTCAGGACAACTTACAGTAATATAGTTTAAAATTAACATTTAATGTTTGTGGATACTCATGTGTAGCACCTGTTGTGTTTGTGGTATATGTCTGTATGTGTCTGAATTTGGGTGTTATGAGTATGTGTGAGTGCACATTTTATGTGATGTGTGAGTGCGCATTACATTTTTTTTTAGGAATGTCTTCTGAGCATGCAGTGATGTTCTAGAAGATGAGTGTGAGTGTGTACAGTGATTCTAAGGGGTCACCTACCATCCTGCCGTATGAACCAAATGGGCTTCACTGGGAAGGTAGTGCCACAGCCATAAAATCCCCCTTACCATGGAGGGGGCCCCACGGAGGATTGAAATTCTCTTTTCTCATAAGACCTTCTGAATAACTACAGAGGGCTTTGAGTTTGGAATGAAGTGAATAAAATTAAGCAGCTTCTTAGAGATGATTTGAGAAATGAATCTCCACTTTGTTTCCTTAGCTTTGCATAGCGTTTTGGAAGAAGATATTTCTCAGGAAGAAAGTGGCTGTTCATTACAAAACCACCTGTCCAAACGGCTCTGGGTACCTGGGACAACAGTCTCAACGGGAGCAAGTTTCCTAGTTGTAATGATTTTTTCTGCTGGTGGCTACATGCACCGAAAGTAAACGTCACATTTGCTCGTTTAACATTGGTTGCAGGACACTAAGGAGTTCCTCTTTTATCAACACTGAGATGAACTGTCTTTCCAGGAAGTGATAAACCAAGTTACTCATTTGGTCATGTCAACTTTTCCGACTGTTTCTGGCCAAGTTCTGCCCATGTTAAATTTTCAATCTCAGACAGGAACCAGCAGATTTTCTCCCCCAGACCCCTAGGGCTGTGCTTGATAATGACTCTGCAATTTGTCTCATACTTCCCAGAGATAGGAGCATTTTCCCCCACACTGTTCCATGCTATTTACAAAGCATAGGCATTGTGATTTATTTCCTTCTTCAATATTTATCAATATTAATGAGTACTGTGTGCATTTATTGGTTGAGGCACTTACCTAAGTGGAAAGAGATTAAAAGTGCTGCTGTTATTTGGTATCAAGGTGGTTTAGGCCTTGAGGAGAAAGCTACCTGCTTCAATTAGTCTAAGGAGATAACTTAATGAGAAAGTGATCTGCTTCAGCTACGTTCTTATCAATACAAAGAAATGGCATAGTTAGGATATTTAGCTATATTCTTATCAATATAAAGAAATGGGGTAGTTGAGACATTTGTACACAGCCATTTTCAGTAAACACACACACATATATATATATGTATGTATGTATGTATGTATTTTGCTTTAAGTTCTGGGACCCATGTGCTGAATGTGCAGGTTTGTTACATGGGTATACATGTGCCAATGGTGGTTTGCTGCACCCATCAACCTGTCATCTGTGTTTTAAGCTCTGCCTGCATTAGGTATTTGTCCTCATGCTCTGCCTCCCCCTTGCCCCCCACCTCCCACGCCCCCCACCTCCGACAGGCCCTGGTGTGTGATGGTCCTCTCTGTGCCCATGTGTTCTCATTGTTTAGCTCCCACTTATGAGAACATGTGGTGTTTGGTTTTCTGTTCCTGTTAACTTGTGCAGTATATATTATTAAAATTAGTTGTATTATGAAAATAAATACTTGTAATGAATTAAATACTATGAAACTACATTGTCCAATCTGGTGACCAGTAATCACATGTCACTACTGAGCACTTGAAATGTGGCTGGTTCACACTGATGGAACATAAACTACACATTGGATTCAATAATTTTATATTGATTACACAGATAATTTTGATACAAGTTTAACAACATATATTTCACCTGTTTCTTTTTTAAAAGGCAACTACTAAAAATTTAGAATCACATGTGGTTCTCACATTTTTATTTATTTTGTATTCAAATGGTTTTGAAGAATGCAATAAATAAAATCAGTAATAAAATAAAAAAGTATAAACATAAAAAGTTCCATTTTATCATCTTCTCCCAACCCCAATGCCTTCCCTAAGAACTGAGATTTCTTCTGCATTTAAAACTCCCCACACGTATGTATATAAACTAAAATATATATAAAGCTTTGCAATTTGCCTTTTACTTTTAAATATATATAATGGAGGTTTTTTCATAAAATATCCTCTTTCAAATTTGCTCCTTTCATTTAAATGTGTAAAGGAAACCAGCAGGCCTGCCAAAGAGTGCATTTAGTGTCTTGGGGGCATCCTCCCAGATGGCCCTGGCAGTGGGTCCTGCTCTGTGTCTACTGCTGTAGTTCCCAGGGGTTTCAGGCACCTGGCCTGGTACCACATTTATCTTCCCCTGTTCCTGTCCTGAGGCACCCAGCTCCTCCTCCATCACCTTTCCTTCCAGAGCAGCCTCCTCTATGAGGCCCCCTAGAATCCCAGGCTGTGTGTGCAGGACTGAGCTTCCTGGTGAATCCTTTTGTACTGCCTCTGAGAAGCAGCCCAGAAAGCTTTTGTATTTAAGGTCTCTGCCAGGCCAGGTACAGTGGCTCATGCCCATAATCTCAGCACTTTGGGAGACTGAGGTCAGAGGGCCAATTGAGCTCAGGAGTTTGAGACCAGCCTGAGCAATATAAGGCCACCCTGTATCTACAAAAAATAATAAAATAGCCAGGCATGGTAGCACACACCTGTAGATCCCGCTACTCAGGGGACCGAAGTGGGAAGATTGCTCAAGCCAGGGAAGTTGAGGCTGCAGCGAGCTGTGATTGTGCCACTGCACTCCAGCCTAGGCAACAGAGACCCTCTATCAAAAAAAAAAAAAATAAAATAAAATAAAATAATAATAGAAGTCTAACTCTCAATGCCCCTGGAATAACAAAGCTTAAGTAACCTTAAGAGAGAAGCCACTGGAAGAGTAGTTCCAAGTGTCAAAAATACAGTCAATTACTACATCAGTTAATCATATAAATGTCTCCCCATTAAGGGAATTTGTATCTAAATATTTAATAAGACCGCTAAAAGGAGACTTTAAGCTCTGAAGCATCAGATGGAAATGAGGGTAATATGAAGGAATTTTACTGAAAATTACCAAAAATAGCAGGATGCCTAGTTGCTAGTATTTTAGAGCCAGATTAGAGCTCCCAAGGCGGGAAGACTGGACGATTCCTCTTCGAGGAATTAGGTATTATTTTTTAACGTGTAAGGGGAGGATCTACTTAAAGTCAAGAATAGGCTACCCTGTGAGCCGTGAGGAGTGAACAACCTACCACCCCCATCCTTGATGTTTAATTCAGGATTGAACATGTCAAATCATAAGGTGATTTCCAGGGTGACGCTTGATTTTGATAATTGAAAAATCAGGGTTCCTTAAAAAGATAAGCTACCTCATTTTATGAAAACACTTCTTTTGTTATAGGCTTGTCCTCTTGGGAAGTTTCCTATCAAGGAACTCTTCTTTCTTGCCTCTGACAGCAGTGGAGAGTGAAGCCCGTGCTTGTCCGACTCCCATTGTCTAATCAAATGCAGGTTTTTCCCTTGGATTAATCACGTTGAGAGTGTTTGCTTTGATCCCCAAGGCAAATATTCAAGGACATTAAGTAATAAAACTTAATATAGGAACAATTAAAATATGGAATTTATGAAATATTGGAAACCAAGTTGAATGTTTATTATCACAAACGTTAATAAAAAGTTAATTGTGCCCTTTAGCAATTAATCTATGCACAATTATCTCAAACTCTTACTGGGCCTTCTGAACTAATTATAATTATATTGAGATATTAAAAGAAAATGCCCAAGTATCTACAAAATAGCTTCATAAAAATCGGTATGCTTAGCTTGATGTGGAAGTCCTTAGCTATGTAAATATTATTAAACAAGTTAAGACTATACTCCGATGAGTCTATAGGAGTTGATTATTTAAAATTAGTATGCTGTGGTTGGGTACATTTAAAGAGCTTTAAAAGCATTGCAAAGCATTCTAAACAATTATTGCCTATTGTACACCTTTTATTTAAGCACAAACTCAGTCTTGTGTGTTATAGCTCCTGTGTTCAGTTTAATAGATGCTAAATTAATGCACTGGAATAACGTAGAAATATGCAGTACTATCTTCATAGCTACATTTTTTTTTTTTTTTTTTTTTTTTTTTTGAGACGGAGTCTCTCTCTGTCTCCCAGGCTGAAGTGCAGTGGCGCGACCTCAGCTCACTGCAAGCTCCGCCTCCCGGGTCCACACCATTCTCCTGCCTCAGCCTCCTGAGTAGCTGGGACTACAGGCGCCCGCCACCTCACCTGGCTAGTTTTTTTTTGTATTTTTTAGTAGAGACGGGGTTTCACCGTCTTAGCCAGGATGGTCTCGATCTCCTGACCTCATGGATCCACCCGTCTCGGCCTCCCAAAGTGCTGGGATTACAGGCTTGAGCCACCGCGCCCGGCCCGTAGCTACATTTTTTAGGCTTCCAAAGTTAAAAAATAAAAATTAGGCAGCGGTTTTCAATTGGATTCGTTATAATACTGTAATATTATTCATGGAGAACCTATCAGGTGTCATGTATTTTACGTGTAACAAAGGACAACTCTTGGCTCTTACATCACGCTAGGCTCTGTTCCAAGCACCACTATATACACGTATGTATAGAGCCTATTGTACTGGTAGTAGTAGTTCCACTTGCCTTATTCTCTCTTCCTATTCCCCCCCTTCCCTTCTCTTTCAATCTCTCTCTTCATGCACACAAATGCTTTATTTTCTGAGTCATCTGGCCATTTATAAAGTTACAGCTATGGTACCCTTTTATCTGTGAGTACTTCAGTGTGTGCTTCCTAAGGTCAAACATATTCTGCTAAACAAACATGTATTTATTAAAAGGAGGAAATTTAATGCTGATGTAATATAATTTAGTCCTCATTCTATCATCAAATTTCACCAATTTCCACCGAAATGTCCTCGATGACTATTTTTGTTCTCAGCCTAGCATCTAATTCAGGCTCATGCTTTCCATTTAGTTGGCATGTCTATTTATTATCTTTCAAATCTGTAACAATTGCTCAGCTGTTCTTTGTTTTTCATGACTTTGAAATTTGGAGGTTTAACAGGCCAGTTATTTAAATGTGTTTGATGTTTTCCTCATGATGGGATTCATATTATGCATTCGAGGCAGGAACACCACAGAAGTGAGGCTGTGTTTTTTCGCAGCGGATTCTATGAGCAGGGAATGAAGTCAATTTGCTTCATTATTGGTGATGTTAACTTTGACCATCTAGTTAAGGTGATATCCACCACCAGGTATCTCCATAATATAGCTACTGTTTTCTGTAATTAATAAGAAACATTTTGGGACTATGAAAATATCCCATTCCTCAAACTAATAGTTAGATAAATAAACGTAACGTGTAAGCAAACTAGGACAATTTTTTGAAATAGATATGTGATAATTGATGGAGAAAGCAAACTTACTCAAAGCTAATATTTAAGACATTTATATACAAACATGCATAATGCATTATAACAATATACAGCGGTGTTACATGCAAATATAAACCATCTTCCAATTCATTTTGGAATTTTGGCAAGTCAGGATTGTACGGTTTAATTACATTTTTAGCCTTCAGATGGGCTAAGAAAATTAAGACCAGGAAAAACGGACAGAGGGAGGAGAATTTTCTCCTCAGAGTCTAAATCTAACAAATCTGAGAGAATGAATAACCAGTATCCCTTAGTTTTAAATCCTTCTATCTTCTGCTAATTATTTTTATTAGTTTTTGTGTTTGTATGTTTACGTTATAGAACAAAATACTTTCCATCATATTCTACTTATTAAAGGGTCAGGCAGTGTCCAGACAAATAATATAATCAGGTCACTTTTAGAACATAAAGGGATATTAAAGATCATTTCGTCAACTTCATGGTAGAGATGAGAGAAGTTGAAACCGAGATACATCTGAGTAAGTTAGTTGCAGACTACTGGGAACTAGAATTCTGATTCTTGACTCCTCCATCTGATGTACTAACCATGCATAACCTTATTTCTTGAAGACATGCTGCTGTATTACAATTGAGGATTAAAAACAACAAAACGCTGGGCTGAATTTATAGTGGTGTTCAAGTATTCCTTCAAGTACGTACTTTAAATAGTACTTGTCCTTGCCTCTCTACTGTAATATCTTCTCTACCGGGACTAAAGGGGCACAGGTGAGACCTTGTGACAGATTCTTAATGCCATTATTAATTACATTGGTTTTCCCTTTCTATAGTGTATTGTCTGATGCTGGGAAAATATATACGCTTGACTACCCACTCCTTTTAATGAAAAACTGTATCCCCTGAATCCATCATATAAAATCCTAATGAATTTTTCCAAATAGATGTAGGTCACCTCAACTTCTAATGTTATCTCCACTTTAGGAAAATCTCTAATGCAATCTTTATTATTTAAAAAATATCATTTGGCTACAGAGCTGAATAATCCTTTTAGAGCCCAAGGTACTTGAATCTCCTTAGGTCTCAATGGTACACACGTTCTCCTTGGAATGGTACCAGAAAATTCATTTAAAAATCAGTATTTTATTAGAAGCAACATTACTCTCATAATCTGCCTTACACCCAATTTGTTTGGAAAATTGAGAGCCTGTAAGGGAGGATCTGGTTGTACTTTACATGACTTCTACTTTTCCAGTTGGATGAGACTTTTATAAACGTATGAGCACTGCTACCAATAAGGATTTGTCATTTTGACTATTTTGTCAAAGTTGTCACACATAATTTTTATTTTGAAATTGAACTTCAGATTTACGTATACTTTTCCCTCCTTTGGCCCCATTGGCTTAATGTTTTAAACGCTATAGTTATGACAATATATCTTCAAGTTCCATTTCTAAATCCATCAATAACATTATAATCCAATTCTGCAAAAGAAATTATTAGTCAATGCCTGTATATTAATCATTCAAAAACAATAAAAATAAAATTGAGGGCAGAACACTAGTTGCCTTGAAGTATTGAATCAGCAAACTCCTCTGAGAGATTTATCATCAGGATTTACAATTATTTTTCCCTGATGAAATTGAGCTTTGTCTGTTAGAATTAAAGTGAAGATCACCTTTCCTGAGTCCTGCAACCACAAAAATACAGTCTTGAAGAGAATATCTGGAACAGGAACCACATATATTTAGTATGATTTCTTTTTGCACCTTTTCCATTGGTCAATAAGATAGAACCTATTTCTTATAAATACAGTGATTGCATAGATATTAATTTATCTGAGTTTATGTCAGCCTGAGATTTTCTGATGAACGAATACACACCTTAAATAATCAATGAACTGAATAAAACTGTCTACAAACAGATGTCAAAGACTAATGATATATCACTGTACATCCTACTGTATAGAATTTCATTTAAACATTTAATATCCAAAATATACACTTCTTTTGATGTACAATGTTAAACTTATAAGTTACAAGTGCAAGGTCAAAATTCTTCAGTTGCAAGCAATATAAACCAAACTAGGCACAGATCAGGCCACACACACAGGAAGGCAATTTTTTATTTACATAGCTGCTCCAAGGCAGATGGTTTTGGCTTTAGGAGCATTGGGATCCAGAAGTTCATGCCCCATAAGTATGCCTTCATCTTTTGTGCATCACTGAGCTCTGTTTTGTGTTCTTGCTTTCATTTTTGGAATTTTTCTCCATGATAACGAGTCCCACCATCCAGGCTTACATTTTCAATGATTCCAGAGAGTATATGGAGAGGCACTGTCTCCTAGAATCTGTCAAAAATCTCATGAATGTTCCATTTGGTCCTGTTAGGTCACATGCTCCCCCATTAGGTTAATCACAGTAGACTACAAGGTGACAAAGCACAAGGAATTAAATCTGGGTCAGAGGCCATGCTTTTGCCAGGAGACAGAAAAAGCATTGTGATTGACAATACCGCCTGAATCACAAGAGATAATGAATGGGCGGCTGTGCAGTTGAAAGAGCAGTACCGGACAGGACAGAACATAAGAGATGACCACTACCTTCCATATGTAATCTTTATTTTTTAGAAGAGCTATGCAATAGTTACTACCTTGTCTGCTACTGACATTCTCATTCTAAACAATGCATCGTTCAAATGAGCTTCCCCTTGCTGAAGCAACTTGAGTGAGGCTCTTTCTCATAATTGGGCAGACCATCTAGAACATCTGGAGGGAGTTTCTTCTTCGTACTCACATAGACTGCCCAGAACAGGGACCTCTCTTCCATAGAGCAGCACTGCTCGATTGTACAATCTCTACTTTCTATTTCTTTAGAGTCCCTGTTTTTAGGGTATATAAATGTGGGGAATAATATATTTTACCCATTATCTTTTATACTCAAATCAAATTTGATAGTCAAAAGCTCAGGAATGATTGACTGGTTTAAGCTCACATTTTCTTTTGTTTCTTCCCTTATTATCTTTCTGGGCAGTTTCTATAGCTCTCTAATTCTTCAACAAATGTGAACGCCCATATGAAATCAAGCAACTAAAAAAAAGGTATTCTGGTTTTCCTCTGACCACAAGAGCACTGGAATACAACTTAGGGAATGTGGATTTCTTTTCTCGGCCTATTTCTTAGGAGAAAAACTTTAGTAAATTTTTAATAAACTCTAAGAATCTTATTTCACATCTGTGACATGAAGAGTATATTTTATTGATATGCCTTGAGGACCTAGTACATCCCAGGCACATGGTAGAGGTGGAATACAGCCATAGGGGGCAAAAAAGAGGCCTGTGCTCTGATGGAGGTTTCATTCTAGCATGATGGAGTCCAGAAATGAACAGTTAAATAAGCAAATGAAGTCATTTCAGAAGTGATAATAACTGGTGAGGGACTACTGAGAACTATTTAACTGGAATTGTGAGAGAGGTCTCTTTCATTCTTTTACTCTTTTTCTTTTCCTTATTTTTGTTTTGTTTTCAATACCGTGTCTCACTGTGTAGCTCAGGCTAGAATGCAATGGTGCGATCATGGCTCACTGCAGTCTCAACCCCCCGGGCTCAAGCAATCCTCTTACTTCAGCCTCCTGAGTAGCTGGGACTACAGGCACATGCCACCACCATGCCCATTTAATTTAGTTTTATTTTTTTGTAGAGATGGGGTCTCACTATGGTGCCCAGGCTACTCTTGAACTTCTGAGCTCAAGCAATCCTCCTGTCTTGGTCTTCCAAAGTGTTGGGATTACAGGCATGAGCCACTGCGCCCGCCTGAGAGAAGCCTCTTTAAATTTGAGCTGAGACTTTAATGACGAAATTAAGCTGGTCATGTGCAAACGTACTAAGTTGGGAAGAAGGTGGGCTTATTTAAGGACTAGTGAGAAGGCCCATGTGTTTAAACCATAATGAATAATGGGAGAGAGAACTGAAGAGTAGAACCGAATTCAGGAAGCTGACAGGGGCCATCATGGGATGAGAATTCTGGCATAGTTTTATCAAGGTTGATAGTTTTAGGGATGGTAAGATCCAATATATGCTTTTAAAAACTTTAGAAATTGCTTCTCTGGAGGGGTTGGCCAGGGAGAAATGGTGAGTCCAGTTAATGGGTTGTGATAACTGCTAATCAGGGTAAGATGTGTTGGTAGCTTGAAATAGATTTAGAATAAAAATGGTGATAAGGGGTTATATTTAGATTTTATTATTTCCAGGGTTTTGTTTCTGAGCACCTGGGTATATGATGGTTATATTAAATTATAGGAGGAAGACTGGAGGATGAACAGTTGGGGCTGGGCCTTCTTGATATAAGGTACCATAATTATATGACTAACTTTGAACTTACAATGAGCCTTGGGCAAATAAAGGCAGAATTACCTATGCTCTGTCTCTCCCTGATCATTCACGTAAGAATAAAGTGGAACAAATATTCAAGAGTTCAATGCTTTTCAACACCAGATTCCAAACATATTAGAGTTCCATGCTTTTCAACACTCGAGTCCAATTGTATTGTAGAAGATTTTTGACAACAAATACGCAAATGTCAGATATCCTTTTTGGCTTGCTGCCAGATTTTTTTTAATGCCCTTCTGTGATTTCTTCTGTTTCTAAATTTGTAGGCAGACATGAATTTGACAGTTGCTATAGAGATGGGAAAATTATAAGATATGATGAACTTCTCAGTGACTAGATTTATCTTTGAAATGCATTTTCTCTACATTCTTGCCTTCTAATTAATTACAACTTTGAACATTTAGGTAGCAGATAAATTGACAGAAGGCTTTTCCCCCTCTGGCTGAAATGATCATAATATAGTGAATAGTTCTTCAAATCATGCAACCCCAAACTGTGATAAATAGAAGTGTGCTTTTCATAGCAAAAAAGGGAAAGTACTTCAAAATACCCTTGACAGTGTTGAGATTGTAACAGTTCTATGATCCTGACGAAGAAAACTAATAGTAAAGATTTCTGTTGGGTAGAAAACATACAAAAGTATCTTTAGAAAGTTAATAGAATTCAGTGTTCAAGGTAGCTTATAACTGATAACCTTAAACAATGTTTACTTGCATGCTGTTGTTTGCAATTAGGTTCTTATAACCAGAAAATTCCGGTATGGGTGAGAAAAGGGGAGAAGAGTTCTCTGAATTATTAAAATGTGTAAGTACACATATTATGTACCTCCCCTTTCCTATATCTCTGTTAACATCTAAGTTCCAGAAAGGAACACAAAGCGAGTGTTGGGGGATTATTAGCAAAGAGGAAAACAGACCCTGTCACTCAATTTCTTCCCCTTTGAGAATTTATTCTGCAGGACAAAATAGGATCAAAGTTTCCAGGGACTGTAAGCAATACCTTGCCAGCAAGTTGGATTCTGCACTGTGGATCCAAATAATGTCAACTGCAACACCAAATTAAGGCAGTGGGATTGGGCTGAGATTGACGACACACCAGTGATGCTGGATGTTACCCGTTTCTCTATTGCGAGTCTAAGGAGCACAAAACTGTCTCACACCGATTTCATTCTCATGTCCTGGCTTCTTGTTCAAGCAAGACATGTTTCCATGGGTTTGACGTTCTAAATTTATTTTTTGAAGTATTTGTTTGTGTTCTTTGTCCTATTTTCTATCTTTTTAAAAAATTTAAGAACGCTTTATAATTTCAGAATATCAATCATTTGTGTAGCATAAGTTATAAATATCTTTCCTGGTTTTGCATATTAATTTTATGATCTTTTAAAAATATACATAATTTAGTCTGTATGAAGTCAAAACACACTCCTTCATGGACATATTTAGGTACTTATTTAGGAAGTCTACCACCAATCCAAGATTCTAAAAGTATTCACCTGATTTCTGTCTAGGCCAGTTTTTTTCTTTATTTTTTGTAGCATAATAACTATTGTTATTTTATTATTCCATGATTGACTGTAATGCAAGGTAAGAGATAAAATTCAAATTTAATTGTTAAAAAAATTATTAACCTGGTAATTCTTGGAACAATTGGTCAAGAACTGCAGTGGGACCTGGGAACGCTGTCTGCCAGGTAAAGGTGTGTGTCCTGGTCCATAGGCCTGTCCATGCACTAACGCTTTCCTGGGAGTAGGACATCACCTTGAGCAGAAGTACCAAAATCGTGGTCAAGTTCTCATCTGGCATCAACAGCATTTTTTATCAGCATGGCATATATCTATCTAGAAACTTTACTCCTGTGTGGAACTATGGGCTCACCTTGCTTGTAACTACTAATCTTGAGCTCATGAAATACTTAAATAACATGGTGGAACAACCAAAGCATTGGCTATACAAGCTTTCAGTTCAGAAACTGATTGGAATCATCTCAACAACTGAAAGTGATGAGGTCCTTGAAAGACGGCAGTTTGACCCTAAATGTGATGAGACTGCAAAAGATCATCTTGGGCCCAGAGGATAGTCTCAGAAAACTATCCAGGATGAAATCTGTTTAGTAATCAGATAGATCAGCTACAGTGACATTTCTGCCACTGGTGGAAGTTTGTTCTTTTGATCTACTAATTTATACAGATATTTGGCTGTATCTGAAAAACTGGGAAGAGGAATGACATTGTTCGTTTTATCTACTGGATTCTACAAAGATTTGCTTGTACCTGAAAAATAGGAAGAGGAATGACCAATTCTGAGGAAGTCTCTTTCTGCATTTACTACCTAGTGCACAAAGTAAATAGCATGGTGGCCTACCAAGTTCCTGTCAATGACTGAGGATGAGATGGAGAAAATAATATAACTGTAATTTTCAAATGTGATTTTCCTGAAACCAACTCAACCATAGTTGTTGTTTTATTTCACCGGTTAATTTTTAGATGGGAAAAAACAACATTGTACTTTACTAAACTGCGTGTAATTTTCTGTTCTTTGATACTTGTTTGACCTACCTTAGAGTCAATGTAATGAATTGCACATTGTTGAAAAAGAACTGGTAGATTTTTGTCAGCATTGTAATGTTACTTCCTTTGGTGGTAGTAACTGTAGATGAAAAAACTTGCTATAAAGCTAAATGTTTTCTTAAATCAGACATTTTTACTAAGTAGCTTTACTCAGTACAGGTAGAGCAATATATAAATATAAAATACAACAACAGAAGTCTGAATACTCAGAATCTTTGTTTAGATCCTAAAACTAGTAATTCATAAGCTGTGAAATGTTCTGGTAGGTGTTTTTGTCATTTATTTCATTGTATAGTTTCCATACTGAATGAAGTTTCAATTATTAGATTTTAATTTGTGTAACTTGAATCTCTGAAGCAATGGATATTTATACCATTTAATTTCTTCTGATACAGAACTCTTAAAATTTTTGTATTTGTGTGCTTTATAAAATTAAGCTTTACATGAAAATGAAGAAACAAAGTTTCTGTAAGTTTAAAAAAAGTTTTAAAATAAAACTGGTTAACCATGTGGGACCAGGGACTCTGTCTCAAGACCTGATGCAATGTGCAGCACATGGTGGACTCTAAACACTTCTGAAAGAATGAATGAAAAATAGCACCTCTAGCACCTAATTGCTCCCTACAATGGTATACAGGAGTCATAGACTTGCAGGTTTACAGTAATCTGATAACTATTTGATTACAGAATGAATTCTGAGAGATCTATAGTACTCAGTTAAAGAAAAAAAGGAAGAAATGTTTAAAAATACAGAATCTAGATACCATACGGATTTTTTTTTTGGATTTTTTATTTTTATTAAAGTTCTAGGGTACATGTGCACAATATGCAGGTTACATATGTATACATGTGCCATGTTGGTGTGCTGCACCCATTAACTCATCATTTACATTAGGTATATCTCCTAATGCTATCCCTCCCCCCTCCCCCCTCCCCACAATAGGAGCCAGTGTGTGATGTTCCCCTTCCTGTGTCCAAGTGATCTCATTGTTCAATTCCCACCTATGAGTGAGAAGATGCAGTGTTTGGTTTTCTGTTCTTGTGATAGTTTGCTGAGAATGATGGTTTCCAGCTGCATCCATGTCCCCACAAAGGACACGAACTCATCCTTTTTTATGGCTGCATAGTATTCCATGGTGTCTATGTGCCACATTTTCTTAATCCAGTCTGTCACTGATGGACATTTGGGTTGATTCCAAGTCTTTACTATTGTGAGTAGTGCCGCATTAAACATACGTGTGCATGTGTCTTTATAGCAGCATGACTTATAATCCTTTGGGTATATCCCCAGTAATGGGATGGCTGGCTCACATGGTATTTCTAGTTCTAGATCCTTGAGGAATCGCCACACTGTTTTCCACAATGGTTGAACTAGTTTACAGTCCCAACAGTGTAAAAGTGTTCCTATTTCTCCACATCCTCTCCAGCACCTGTTGTTTCCTGATTTTTTAATGATTGCCATTGTAACTGGTGTGAGATGGCATCTCATTGTGGTTTTGATTTGCATTTCTCTGATGGCAAGTGATGATGAGCATTTTTTTCATGTGTCTGTTGGCTGTATGAATGTCTTCTTTTGAGAAGTGTCTGTTCATATCCTTTGTCCACTTTTTGATGGGGTTTCCTTTTTTTTTTTCTTGTAAATTTGATTGAGTTCTTTATAGGTTCTGGATATTAGCCCTTTGTCAGATGAGTAGATTGCAAAAATTTTCTCCCATTCTGTAGGTTGCCTGTTCACTCTGATGGTAGTTTTTCTGCTGTGCAGAAGTTCTTTAGTTTAATTAGATCCCATTTGCCAATTTTGGCTTTTGTTGCCATTGCTTTTGGTGTTTTAGACAGGTCCTTACCCATGCCTATGTCCTGAATGGTATTACCTAGGTTTTCTTCTAGGAGTATATGGATTTTAAAGGCTTTTTTAAAAAATAAAAAGACACATCACATTTATTCTAAACAAGTAAGAACATGGAAAGGGGAAAAGCTGAGTGAAACATGTAGGTTGAAATTCTAATCTTCTAGTTTATTGTTTTATAATCTGAATTTAGTTACTGATCTTCTAGACTTTTTTTTTTTTTTTTTCCATCTTTAATGTGGGAATAAAGTGTTTTTTCAGGAACGTCCTGGGAACTACATGTTAATATATACAAAACACTTAATACAGTGTCTGTTAGAATAGCTCTTGTATTAATTCTAATTGTACTTTCCAATGCTTCTCTAAGCATTCTTCTAGGGTTTTGGGAATTTGAGAGTCCTGTCATTATGTGACAGCATGTAAGTTTCAAAATTTGTGTTCCTTATATCAACTTTAATATGTGGGTCATTTTAAACTCTCGGTGTTTAGTACTTCTCTCATCTATCATTATAGACCAAGTGTAGAATTAGGTTGAATGAAATGCAGACTACAAAGTTTCAGGTCGTTGCAATTAAATATGTTGTTTTGCAAATTACTCTACCACTAACGAAGTTGTGAGGAATCCTGTGCAACACCACTACACTGCTACAGACGGGTATGTCTGATGCTCCAATTAAACAAATGCATATTTTCTCCAATATGTGGATAGTTAGCAATGTTTAAATATGGCTTTTGAATTGCCCCTTTTCAATGAGGCAGTTATATGTTCACAAGTTCACATAAACTAAGATGTTCACATGATACTTTGTGGCCCAGGGAAAATGCTAAATGAATTGCTAAATGATCTGAAGTATAACAAAAATCAAAAGAAACTAATTGTGTGCCTACTGGATAGCTGTGATACAGTCACTGTTGAGAACATGTGCCAAAGAAATAAATTACACACTAAAGCGATTCCTCTTGTTCTTCTCCGTAGACAGATGGACCAGTTGATATTACCCTACAAAAAGCATATTGTGATTAGGAACAAACAATATTCTTACACCCTTTCTCTAAAAGGCTCAACACGGTTCTTTTTACATAAAATAAAAATCTCTAACAAATTAATGAAACACAGAAAAGAGTATCATCAGGAGTTAAAAACAAAAACTGACAATTTCTGTCACTCTTCTTGCTGTAGATGTCAGCTGTTAAACTTTCAAAAAGGAAACTTGACAAGATTAAGTGCTGCCAGAAATAACTTAGACAAACCAATCAGGGCTTCTGCACATTTTACAAAAACATCCACTCCCAAGCAAAACGCTGAGGCAACGTAGTTTTCATCTTCTGCTGCATTTCCTTCCTTTTCAACAATGTGTGCTTTCCATACAAATGCTTGGAACTCACTTCTGTTGGTAAACAAAGGTAATTTGTTCTACTTTGATTTAAATCAACTTTTCCACTGAAACCTGCATGTGTTTGCATTTTGAGATTAACAAATTAAGATCTGAATAAAAGCTACCATCTCAAATGCTTGAATGCTGGCCTTGAAAAAAGTATTTATAAATGTTTTTGTTATTCTTTATTTTCTTTAGCTATAATTTGAAATAGTGGAGAATTTAAAAGTATACTCAAAAATATATTAACATATTTACTCATTATTAATGAGCATGATTGTTTTCCTGATAATCCTTAAAATGTTAATATATGTTATACCAATACATGATATTTGTCAATCTTTTTTTCATGCACACATGATACTAATGTTTTAAGGGTCATCAAAAAATAGTCAATTTTTTTTTCACATTCAAATAGCTATTTAAAATCGGGATTATTTGGTCCCAACTTAAAGTTATTCCAACTGGATTATCTGCAGGTAATTATTGCACACAACACTTAAGTTGAAGAACACTTAAATAAAGAACCCTACAGGTGAATAGTATTCATAGCATGAGATCATACAGTAGTCCATATTATCCTTGTATCAGCTTAAGACTAATGTTTATGTATAAAGTTTCAAAAAGTGAATTTGACCTTTCATTTTGATGTCTTTATCTCCTACCACATTTGACACAATGTCTCGCACATAATAGGACAACCATTTGTTGAATGGATTGATGAGTGAATGAAGAAAACACAATAAGCCCCGCCACTTGCACAATCTTCGGTCTAAGCTAACCAATATGACCCATTCTCTTATTCTATACTGTATCATTTGATAACTAGATATTTGCCAGTACAGGATATCAACTTCAAGTGTCAACAGGCAATTTCATGTACTTTTATTCAGAAAAGCAATATAGAAACTATGTTTCTTTAATATACTGTAATTTTAGCTAAAATCGGTATAACGTGTTTTTAATATTCATTCTATTTTTTTTTTCTTGAGCCTAACCATACAAACCTAAAACCAAACTTTTAAAAAGTGGGACTTTCTTTGTTTCAACAACAATATGGTGGAAACTGAGCTGTAATTAAGTGAACTTTCTTCCCCATTTAGAGATAGTCAGTAAAATAAACAAGAATTATTAATAATAGAGATTAAAATGTACTTGTCTAGATGAGTGTGTGTGTATATGTATGTATGTATGTATGTATGTATTGGGCAGGCATTGCCATAAAAGTTACTTTTGAGGAAAGGATTCTCAGCACATATATTAAAGTACATTTCAACTGAATTCTTATTTCTTTTGTGGTTTTCTTTACCATGAGCCATGTAAGAATTCTGATCAAGGTGCTTGGTGATATAGTGCTGAATCCCCAAGTCCCAGGACAACGTTGGTAAGACTTTCTAATGCCCAAATAAAGACAGTGGCTTATGGTCTCTATTATCTCAGTTACATAGGAGTCCAGAAGAGCTGCCTTTGTTGGTATCTTTGGTCTCAGCTGCCTTCCCTACTGTTCTCTCTTCATGCTGTGATGAGCACTGTGTGTCTTATCACCCTCCAACAAGCCCCAGTGTGTGATGTTCCCCTCCCTGTGTCCATGTGTTCTCATTGTTCAACTCCCACTTATGAATGAGAACATGCAATGTTTGGTTTTCTGTTCTTGTGTTAGTTTGCTTAGAACGATGGTTTCCAGCATCATCCATGTCCCTGTGAAGGACATGAACTATTCACAATAGCAAAGATTCGGGGCCAACCCAAATGCCCATCAATGATAGAGTGGATAAAGAAAATGTGGCACATACACACCATGGATTACTACGTGGCCATTGATTTTTTCATAAGGGTGCCGAAAAAAAAAATTTAATGGGGAAAGAGCAGTCTTCTTAACAAATGGTTTTCAAACAAGTGAATGATTTCAAACTTGGCTGCTTCCATGCCTCAGCAGCAGGCCTGGCCCGAGCCTTGATACTCCACATTTATAGGGACCATTTGTGGTCCTAACCCTGGTGCCTACACCAGGACTCCTACACTGGCCTCTGTGGAGGGCTCATTCTTCTCGTGGGTAAAGATACTGCAGGCGAAGTCACCCAGCACCGAGTCCATGGTGACGGTCAAAGAGGATCTGAACCCGGAACTGCCAGAGAAACTGGAGAGTTTAATTTTGTTTCAAAGAAAGTAAAGGTACCAAATTCAGCCACAGGAAGGACCTATTTCCTCTACAGAAGCAACCACACTTCTGGAGATGACTGTGGATTGAAATCCGTCCCCGGGAAAACCTAGGAGCAATATGTTGAAGATCGCATGGCCAAATGATAGATACATCTTGGGCCACCGAGTCAACACTGAAGAGGGGTAGCATCATCCAGAAACACTTGGTTTGAACAGGTTCAAACTAACACTGGGGAAAATCAGTGAAATTGTGAGATATTGTCAATTCTGACTGTTTTCCGTCACATTCTTGCAGTTGAAATCTAGGTTGGTGATTGATAATTTTGCCAAGGTCCTTCGGGCCACTGCCCCAGCCTCCTGGACTGACAAATACAAATAAGGAATGGAACCTATAAAAGGAAAATATATTTCTGGGAACTTTGTGGCCGGGATCTGGCTACTAAGCTGTGGATGGAAACTTTAAATCAGAAGGAGGTGCCTCACCCAGGGGCCTAGGCAGAGAGTTTCTTACTGCAGTGCATCCCCACAAATCTGCCCTGACATGGTCCCATGTGGACAATGGGTGATAGCATGGCACTGCTTTGCTTCACTACAATTCTTATAAGACCAGGTAGGACCTGTGGTTGAACGTCATGGTCGTTTTTTCTCTGGCTATCACTAGCTGTTTCCATTTCTCCAGCACACTGTACAAATGTCATGCCTTTCTGTTCATTCACTGACCAGGGCAAAGTCGGAGGTCACAGTTTCATTGAACTTGACCTCCCAGGTGATGGCTCTCAACTGAGCACAGCCCTTGGCTGAAAAGTACTGCCATGTCCAAAGTAGCATCCCCTTCTGGAAACAGCATGTGTTCAAGCAACTAGTCTATGATTTGATAGAGAGATTCATTCCCAAACTCGAGGTGGGAAAACTCAGAACCCTCCCATTCCCCACTGTAGATCTAATAGTATTAGCTGAGGTTTTTACTGCAAATGCATCACAGCTCAATTTCTCCCTTTCCTGGTCTTACTTCCTTCCCAGTGCGTAAGAACAGATACCAAGAACCCATTTCAAATTCATGCAGGCAAAGCTGTTTTATAGCCTGCATCCCAGAGAGTCTGACCTAAGCAGACATGAAGCACAAATGGACTGGAGTAGGGGGTTTAAATACAGGAGCTGAAGGTAGCATCAGGCATGGCCTGGCCCTGTCAACTACTACCTGTATGATTTTGTTCCAAGTTATTTAACCTCAGTATGCCTCAGTTTCCACGACTGCAAAATGGAAATATTAATAGCACCTTGCTAATTGAATTATGAGGATTACATGATATAACAACCAAAAATAATGTAAAAATGTCCTGGTCCATGGCAAGAAGTATAATTGCTTAATTAAATGAGTTAATAAAATAGAGTAGAAGAAATTTGTTTTTTCTGTCCTGCTTTGTCCTCTGTCTCTCATCTTTCTTTGCCTCGGGGAGAATTCATTTTCTATTTCTATTTATACTTTTATATCATTAGCCCTTGATATTCAGTTAATATCTTTATATACTTTCCTTTGATTACCAAAGACAGAACAAGTGGGAGGGGAACTTACTATTGAAATATTCCTCCTAAAGGATACAACAAAAAGCATTTATTCATTAAGTTCAGAATACCACTCTTTATACATTATTTCTTCGTACTTGTCTCTTTATTCCATAGACATATAAAGAACACCCTAATGCTATAGAGAAAGAATCAACATGTATTTCTTCTTCACCATTGAAAAATAACTCAATAATGTGTCATGAATCTAAAAACAACCATGTCTTTCATTTGCATTAGTTCTCAACGAGGGGAAATTTTGCCACCCCACTCCAAGGGAACATTCGGCAATAGCTGGAAAGACTCTGAGGTGTCGGACTAGGGGGAAAGTGCTACTGGCATCTAGTGAGTAGAGGCCAGGAATTTTGCTCAACATCCTACAATGCATGGGACAGTCCCCTCACAATAAAGAGCCATTCTGCCCCCGAAGGTCAATAGTGCCAAGGTTGAGAAACTCTGACCTACATGGAGCATCTGTATAATTTGTTTACTCCCTATGAATTTTGAAGAAATTTATTCACTTTGATGAGTATCTTTTAAAAATGAAAAGATATGCTGACAACATATTGAACATAATTATGTCAGAATTTTGATTATCAAAATGTTAATGGCTCCAGTCCGATGTTAATATTGCCCTTCTATCTAGCCAAACAGGTTTTCTGTCTTTTTCCTTTCCTTAAATGCAGGGTAATCCCTTAAATTGTAGATTCTTATCTGCTATGTGCTGTGCAAGCAGAGATTTGAGTTGATTTGAATTACATGGACACACAAGTTGGAATGGAGAGAGAACCTCGCTTGACTTGATAGTGTTGTATGTACAGTCTGAAATGTCAAGAAAATCTGAAATGTCAAGAATATAAATACTTTTCAAAGACAAGCATCAAAAGCCTTCTTGATCACCTCTTAAAATGCCAATCATGTATTGCCCCACTTGAGCTGTTATGATGTTGTGATATGGCTGAATAGAAAAGATACTGGGAATGTTCTAACTTGGTCAGAGGTCATATGTAAAAACCTTTATGGATGCTCTGGACTCATCCTTGAGACAGGGCATCCTATGGTGTCCCTGGGCATTATTAGCTTAATAAAATTACCCTAAGACTCAATAATTATTTTGGAATCAGTCTTAAGATAGGGCATCCTATCTCAGAAGATATTATCACCTAGCCTATCCCAGATCACCTAGGTATTACACCCCGCATGCATATTAGTTGTTTATCCTGATGCTCTTCCTCCCCTCGCACCCCTAACAGGCTCCAATGTGTGTTGTTCCCCTCCCTGTGTCCACGTGTTCTCATTGTTCAGTTCAATTCTTATTTTATCTTGGTTTTTTTTTTAATCTAAGAAAAGCCAATCAAGGACTTTAAGCAAGAGCATGATATCCCTGGGCATTATTTGTTTCATAAAACTATCCTAAGACTCAATAATTCTTCTGGACTCAGTGTTGAGACAGGGCATACTTAGGCATAAACCAAGTTATCCTAAGAATCAACAATTCTTTTGGTTTCTGCCTTCTCTATTATAAGCTGGGTGTTTAAGAGATAGAGACAGTATATGGTGGTAGAGGGACAGGATATCCCAGTGCCAGGAAAAACAGGCACAGGGATTTTATCTACGATGGTAGCATTTGGGGAGATTGAATAGTCCTTAATCAAATTAGAGCATAGCATTTTGTAGGTGAAGAAAATGAGATGCATCTACCCCTTCAGTCAAAAATTAATAGTTCAATTCTAACAAGAATTTTAATTTAATGTTCTGGGGTCCATGTGCAGGACGTACAGGTTTGTTTCATAGGTAAACCTGTGCCATGGTGGTTTGCTACACCTATCAACCTATAACCTAGGTATTAGGCTCTGGATGCATTAGCTATTTATTCTGAAGCTCTTCCTCCCCTGGTGCCTCCCACAGGCTCCAGTGTGTGTTGTTCCCCTCCCTGTGTCTGTGTGTTCTAAGTGTTCAATTTGATTCCCGTTTTATCTTGACTTTTTTCAATCTAAGAGAAGCCAGTCAAGGACTTTAAACAAGAGGTGGGCAGTAGCGGAAGATGGATAATTTGACTTGAGTTTCATTTTCCAAGAATATGGTAAATAAGCCCATGAAGAAAAGCTGGAGGAAAACAGGACTGGCGTAATCCTAATAAGTGATGGAGACTCAAACTCAAGTAGCTGCAGAAGTGGAAAAGAAACAGATTGGGAAATTATAGAATTAATATGTATAGGTCTTGGCAATCAATCAAACGTAGAAAGTGGAGAAAAAGAATGGGTATGGAATGTGAGGAGGAGATGAGGCTGAGACTGGCTAAAGAGGCAAGATGTAATGCCACTTATTAAACAAAAATTGGAATCGGCCTAAGGACTGAAGGGAAAATGACAAGTTGAACAGAGATGTTGATGCAGAGATGACTATGGAACCCTTCAGCAAAGATAATGGAACACACAATTCAATAAGCATCTTTGTTACTTAGAAGAAATGTCTGGGATAGGAACTTTGGAAGTCATCAAATATAGTCATAAATCAAGCTAAAAGGTATTAATTGACTCATCAAGGTCTCAAACCATTAGAGACTAAGACTCAGGTCTCTTGACTTGGCTACAATTCTGCACAAAGTAGCTAGTGTTACATTTACAGAAATATTAAGAAAATGTAAGTCTATGCTTTAAACTGAATTTCCCCTTCATATTCTGGAGATATTTAAGATTGCCATATATCTTCTTAGTTTTAAATATTTAAACCTAACTATTTAATACTCAATAAATGTGCCACACTTTATCTTGTCTTTTATCAGATGTTTTGCTATTAATTTTTGTTTGCATTTTATAATGTAATTCATTTTCATCGAGTAATGCCTATATTCATAAAAAGAAAAATCACTACTTGAAAGACTTGTTGTCCTGTTTGTTCAAGAATGTTCCTGAGACAGTCTTGGAAATGTGAGTGAGAATTGGGATTTGGCAGAATCTGGAAAGTTGGTCTTCAACCTGAAAATAATCTACTTGGAAAGAAAAACTTCAACCAGTGTAAAACTTAATGTATCTGCATGAATGGAAATCAATCGAACAGGTATTTAAGAAACTTGTTCCTTTGCTGCCATTTCATGTAATGTTCTAAAATAGGTCATTACAAAGTTCAACAGAAAAAAATAAAAGTTTTACTAAATGCATAAAGATTAAACATTTGCAAAACGTTTTAATTATGTAAGTTTTCACAATTATGACTTGCGTATTATAGATTTGTGAAATTTGAAGTTTTAATTTAATCACAAATCTATAACATGCAAGTCATCATTGTGCTTTTCAGCACTAAGAAATCTATTCTTCCACTGATGTGTGAAAGATTTAAATGACCAGAAACTCCTAACAGTACAGTAATAGCTTTGCTCTTTTTCCCTCATGCATCTGTACTAGATATTATTATTGCCCAGAGGACTCTGAGCAGTGTTTCTATGCACATTTAAGAATCAAACGCTAAAATTCTACTAAATCATAATGACATGATAAAATATCTGCAGTAATCATGTCCATCAGATAATGAAAATAAAACATTCTTTATTCCATTAAACTAAGGAGAGAAATCAACTAAGATTTGTATGCAGGTGTATTCATTCTTACAAATTTTTAAGAAGTATTTGTTTACAAGTGCTGGTAGTTTTTAAAAAGTTAACTAAACTTCTTAAATTATATTAGTAACAATTTCAGGCTTATTAAATTGTTTTTAAGTACCACAGCTTTATCATTTTTAACCTGGGGCTGTAAATATATAATATAAACATGTAAGTGTGTTTGTATGTCTGCTCAGGTGATAAAAAATAAAAAAGCAAACAAGAAAAAAAAAATCACTTGACCATTTCTACATAAAGCAGTGATGTCAACTGAACATCAGGATAAATTCAAGGAACCAGAAATGTGTTATTTGTATCTAGAGAGTATATTCCCTTCAAATCTCTTTGGGATGACAACTTCAGTCATCCCTAGAGAATACAGATTTCACAGCACCAAAACTTCTGCTGCCAGTGTGTAACACGTGGAGGCAGCTCAATGTACTAGAGGAGAGCATGCCTACTGCATGGTGCACTCCTGCCCATCCCTCCATGCCAACATAATGGATCACTATCTCTCATGTCAGCCAAAACTGCTTAAGAATAAATCCTCTGAGGACAGCATGATTCTCCTCTGCATGAAGCAAAATGGGTTCTGCTGTCCAGAATTACGTCCACAGAACATCCCTGGTTCCTCCAACATTGAGGGGCCTTGTTGAACTCTTGAAAAGAAAAAAAAAGCAATCTTATAATCCAGTATGTGGTACCTTCCACCAAAAGACAATTGAGAGTGATACCACGGAAGAAGAGGAAAAAATACCTGTAATATATTCAAAACTTTTGATGGGAAGCCAGTATCGAGCAAGGCATGCAACGTATTTTAAATCTATAACCACATTTAACCTTCATAAAAACACAGTGAGATGGGCATCATCTCCATTTTCCACACGGTGAAAACTGAAGCTATGAAAGTTAAGTAGCATATCCTGTTTATATAGCTAACTCAGGGCCAGGGCAAATTCAAACTTTAGATCATCTGGCACCAGAACCCATGTTCTTTAAGTTTCATTCTTTTGCAAACACGTCAAGTGATTTTTTTTAAATTTTAAAATAGTACTATGTATTTTGACTTGAGTATGTTACTCAAAACAGATAGAGCCTTGTATGTGGATAGTTTAAAATTCCTGCTTGTTTTAATTTTTTTATGTACATTAACATTTGGGAAAAGCAGCCCTTGCCACTTTGTCTCCATATTTGTTGCCTAAAGATGACTGGAATAAATTTAACTATCTGCTTTCTCCAAGTGTGAAGCCATCGGCACTGCTAATAAGTGATGAGCATGGCAGATAGTCCCTTCTGTCAACAGCAAGCTGCTTAAATTAAAATCACTCATTTCCATCTGAGGCCACGCTCATTCACGTCAGATATTCAAGCTTTCTCTCTCAGCCTGGGATTCAGACTCAAACCTGTAAGTCACTTGCACTGATTTTGCTCTGTTTGCCAGTTTACACGTAACTTTGGCCTTGGACTTCCAGCAATGACAACAACATTATGCTGTGGTGCTATCCATTTTCTTGGTTTATGTGGGAATACTTTTCTGATTGTCTCTAAGACTCATTATAAGGAGTTAGTGTAGCCCAGTCAATTGGCAAGGATACCATGATATCCACGGGATCACAGAGTTTTCTTTCTTCGGTTATTCCCTGCAAGTGATGAAAAAAATATAGATGCATTTTCTCCTACCGCTCTTTCCTGAAATTCCAGGTGAAATATGAAATACTTTCATTTGTTTTTGCCAACTTACTTAGATTTAAGGACTCTGCTCAAGCTCCAAACAAAATTTCAATACGGTCTAATCTTTATTTTCTAGGTTTTTATTAACCATTATATGT
Organism: Papio anubis; assembly: GCF_008728515.1. Taxonomy (NCBI): domain Eukaryota; kingdom Metazoa; phylum Chordata; class Mammalia; order Primates; family Cercopithecidae; genus Papio; species Papio anubis. The sequence continues at coordinate 13,226,684 of NC_044993.1, forward strand.
CTGACATAATTTTATAGCTAATCTGTTATAGTTAGGGGAAGAACTATAAAAAATAAGTCATCTCATTTAGACACCAAGATCTGCTTACAAATATTTTACTAAAAGCAATAACTTGTGATTAATATCACTAACAGTCCTGGTAAATAAAAAGATATGCAGGAATTATATGAAGAGGATACTATAATAGCAATGATTCTATTTCAGAGATCTACAATATGTACTATACTTTCCTGATAAGTAAATATTAATACTTTAGCAAAAAAAATAATGGAGGTTATCAAAATGTTTGATATGGTCTGGCTGTTTCCACACCCAAATCTCATCTTGAATTGTAGCTCCCATAATTCCCACATGTTGCAGAAAGGACCCAGTGGGAGATAATTGAATCATGGGGGCAGTTTCCCCCATACTGTTCTCTTGGTAGTGAATACGTCTCATGAGATCTGATGGTTTATATAAAGGGAAACCCTCTTTGCTTGGCTCTTATTCTCTCCTCTGCTGCCATGTGAGACATGCCTCTTGCCTTCCGCCATAATTGTGAGGCCTCCCCAACCATGTGGAACTGTGAGTCCATTAAACCTTTTTCTTTATAAATTACCCAGTCCCTGGCATGTCTTTATCACCGGTGTGAAATCAGACAAATACAGTGTTGTAGGCCAGTTGTCTAAGCCTGGTATTAGGAGGTTAATGTCCCTATCCTTTGAGAACTTATAAATACATAGGTAGAAAATACATATATATACACACACATACACACACACACACATATATATAAAATCTTATGATGAACCAAATATATATTGTAGAGTCAAAGTGAGAGAAGACGATGACTTGACCATAGAATCAGGTCAAGCTATGAATTTAGAAGCTTGAAAATGGAAGAAGGGGACCCTTTTTCCCCTTCCAGGCAGCTTTTAGAAGTAGAAAATGTCAAGGAACATTATGGACACGGACACACACACACACACACGCATATGTTATATATATATATATATATATATACACACACATACACACACACACACACATATATATATATATACACACACAAAAAAATATTTCATCCAATCTATAATAGATCATTAAAAATTTGAATGAAAATATATTGTTGGAAGTATGAAATCGGTGGGTATTTGCTGTTTAGAATGAAAAAATTATCTGTCTTAATTGCTGTGGTGGTAAACCACATGCATACATTTATCAAAACTCATCAGATTATATATTTTGTAAAAATCTACACATTTTATGAAAATTTTACCTTAGAAAAAATATTGATAAAGCATATTCAATAATGTATACTTAGACATAAGTCTAAAAAAATTTTCATAGTCACAAAGGGGCAACTGAGATGCTCTATTAGTCATCTTACACTTTTTTCTTTATGCTGACTAACGATTTGAATAAGAATCTCCATCTTTAATTCCATTTCCTCTCCACACTTTCCTCCTTGAAATCTCTACTATCCATGTGCATTGTAACTGCCTGTGATGTGGTTGGCAGCATAATGACCTCCAAATATGTTTGATATGTTTATGTCTCTTTGTGAAATCTTTGGAATCCCCAGAATCTGTGATCATGTTACCTTACATGGCAAAAGGGACTTTGAAAATACAATTAAGAAACAAAATGGGGACATTATCTTGGACTACCCAGTGGACCCAATATAATTACAGGGGTCCCTAGAAGGGAAAGAGGGCAGTAGAAGAGTTAAAGTGAAAGGTGTGACCATGAAATCAGAAGTCAGAGTCTTGCATCTGCTAGTTTGAAATTGGAGGAAGGGGCCATGAGCCAAGCAATGCAGGCAGCCTCTATAAACAGGAAAAGCAAAGAAATCTCCTCTAGAGAGCTCTTCCCAGCTTTCCGAAGGAACACAACCTTGCCAACACATAGATGTTAGCCCAGCAAAACCCATTTCAGACCTCTGCTATCTAGAATCCTAAGAAAATTAACTTGTGTTAAGTGACTATGTGAATTAGGGTTCTTAAGAGGGACAGAATAGGATACATGTATATATGAAAGGGAGTATATTAGAAAGAACTGGCTCACAGGATCACAAGGTGAAGTCCTATGATAGGCCATCTGCAAGCTGGAGAAGGAAGTCAGCAGTGGTTCACAGTCCAAAAGCCTCAAAAGCAGGGAAGCTGGCAGTGCAGCCTTCAGTCTGTGGCTGAAGGCACAAGAACCCCTAGAAAACCACTGGTGTGAGTCCAAGTGTCCAAAGGCTGAAGAACCTGGAGTCTGATGTCCAAGGGCAGGAGGAACCAAAGGAAACATTCAGCATTGGAGACAGATGAAAACCAGGAGACTCAGCAAGCCAGCTTATTCCACCTTCTTCTGCCTGCTTTGTTCTAGCTGTGCTGGCAGCTGACTGGATGGTGTCCACCCACATTCAGGGTGGGTCTTCCTCTCCCAGTTCACTGACTCAAACGTCAATCTCTTCTGGCAACACCTTCACAGACACACCCAGAAACAATATTTTACCAACTATCTACGCATTCCTTCAATCAAGTGACACCTACTATTAACCACCACAGTAAGTTTGTGCAAATTTGTTTCAGCAGCAATATAAAAAACATTGCCCCAAACTTTAGAAAATCCATTCTGCCCTGACAATTATGACACTGAACTTTCCTAGGTTTTACCTTTACCTTTTGTTACCCTCTGTCTTTGTGAAATTCTCTTTTGATAGAGGGATTTAAAAAATCCTAGATATCTAATATTGGATAAGTTGCTATCACTTCAAACACAGCATTCCAAATCTAATCTTTTTATTTTTTTTAAAATTAGAGCCCCTTCAATCTTCCTCATTGTTATGATTTGGCTCTGTCCCCACCCAAATCTTATCTCAAATGTGTCAAGGGAGGGACTTGTAATAGGGATTCTTACATGTAGGCCTGTAATCACCATGTGTGGAGAAAAGGAGGTGACTGGATAATGGGGGAGGTTTCCCACATGCTGTCCTCATGACAGTGAGTCTTCACAGGATCCAATGGTTTCATAAGGAGCTCTTCCCCCTTTGCGCACTCTTGTCTCTCACCTACCATATAAGGTATGTCTGATTCCCCTTCAGCCATAATTGTAAGTTTCATGAAGCCTCCCCAGTCATGTAGAACTGTGAGTTAATTAAACCTTTTTCCTTTATAAATTACCCAGTCTCAGGTATTTTTTTATAGCAGTGTGAAAACGGACTAATAAACTCATTCTGTAGATGGCACCATCACTTCTTATCATGGTTAGGACAAGCAGCAAAGCACATGGGCCCCTCTCTCTTGACATGTGCTTCCTGTGAGAATGGCCATGTGGTGTCACTGGTGATGGGGAGAAGAGTACTATGTACAAAAGGGTATTTGTCACTATGAAATAAGATAAAAAGAGAGGCATAACAATCATTTGAAAACTTAGTATTTTTTTTTTGTGCACATATCTTGGTCCTTCTATAAAATAGATTTCTAGGAGGTAGCCTGTTCTAAATATGCAAATAATATGGATATCTGGAAATTGCCTAGTGATTTGCATTACTCAGATCCCAGGCATTATTTTACAAAATGTTTCTATGATTATGCCATAATTTTATTGCCAGATTATGTGAGCAAAATAAATTTGTATCTTCCCAAAGGATTTCAGAGATAGATTCTGTGTACTAAAGAATTTTTCTTTCCTTTCTTCAGTAATGTTTTAAAATAAATCATTCAAATGAGTTCTGCTGCATAATGTGTTTTTTATTTAGCTTTTTACTTTTTTTCCCCCATAAGCCATGCTTGGATACATACTTTTAGAAGATTTTAGCAGTTGAAAAATATTCAGAGCAAAATTGGAAAGAAGCATTTGCCAGCCTCCATTAATTTGCCAACTTAATGCTGGGGTGTCTGAGGAATGTTGTTAAAGAAAATAAAGGCCTCTGAAGCTGATAATTAGACAACTTTCTTGTTTCTTCACTGATTTATTTCTTTACTCAAGGTCAAAGTCTTACCCCCCTGCTAATTTTTGCTGGAGTACACACTACCAAGATAGTGATTAATAAATATCTACAATATTCATGACAATAGATTGGTCCATCAGGAAGCCAATTTTATCATTTTAACCGAGTAGTAACAGAGTTTATGAGAGACCCGCAGTCAATTTAATGTTTTGAGTGCATTGCCTTTTTTTTCTGTCTTTCATTTTCATTTTCATAATTGATAATTTTTAATATTTTCTAAATAAAGCAATACTAGCACAGTCCTTTAGGATAATATAATTTGCTTAAGTTATCCTACTTTCAAGAGTACTCTCAATATAATTTGTAGCTAGTTGTTTCTTTTAATGACTTTTTAAAAAGTCAATCTGAAACTTACAGAAATGTAAGTATATTTTGTGGATTTTAAAATTTTTCCTAAAAGTATGTGTAAGTTGCTGACATGATGTCTCCTCATCCTCCAACACTTTGGTATGTATTTTGTACAATGAATACATTAATCTACATAACCATAGAACAATCAGCTAAATCAGAAAATTAACACTGATGTTATACCGTTGAATTCTCAGACTCATTCAAGTTCTGCTAATAGATTGGAAGGTATCCTTTATAGCAAAGGGAATCAGTTTAGAATTTAGTTCTCCTATCTCTTTATTCTCCTTTAACATAAAATATTTTTCTGTCTTACTGGGTCCGGAGTTTGTTCCTGCTGGTAGGTTTGTGGTCTCGCTGACTTCAAGAATGAAGCTGCGGACCTTCAAGGTGAGTGTTACAGCTATTAAATGTGGTGCGGACCCAGAGCGAGCAGCAGCAAGATTTATTGCTGAGAGAAAAAGAAGAAAGCTTCAACAGCGGGGAAGGGGACCCAAACGGGTTGCCGCTACTGGCTGTGGTGGCCAGCTTTTATTCCCTTATTCGTCCCTGCCCATGTCCCTGCTAATTGGTCCATTTTACAAATCTCTAGCTAGCCACAGAGCACTGATTGGTATGTTTTCAGACAGCACTGATTGTAGCTAGGCTAGAGGTTTGTGAAATGCACCAGAGCGCTGACTGGTGCATTTTTTCCAGAGCACTGATTGGTTTATTTTACAAACCTCTTGTAAGACAGAAAAGTTCTCCAAGTCCCCACTTGACCCAGGAAGTCCAACTGGCTTCACCTCTCAATACCTTCCCATATCATGACCCTACTACTTTTGAAAATCCAGGACAGGTACGTTAGAGAATGTCCCTCTATTCGAATTTATCTGATAATTTCCTATGATTAGAATTTTTCCTATGATTAGAATTAGACTCAGGGTAGGTATCTGTGGCAAGAATGTCAAAAGCGGTGCTGACATTTTCTCACTGCATCTTATCACATGATGTTCGCTATTTGTGCCATTGCTGGTTGATGTTTACTGGATCCCACGGAAAGACAGCGTCTAGCTTGAAGTATTCTTAGTTTTCCCTTTACAATTCATAAGTATGTAAGGGGGAGTTACTTTTAATCTGTGCACATAGTCCAGTTCTTATAGAACTTTCATTTGAATGAATAAACACATTTCTTATAGAAAGTGTTAATTTGTTGTTTCATTTTTTATTCAATGGCTAAATTTGTTACTTCCATTACTATGTTGATTCTCAAGTTTTCCCTTCAAATAAGCCTTCTGTAATACTTCTACGAAATTGTTTTTATGTCAATAGATTTAAGGGTACAAGTGGTTTTTGATTACTTGGATAAATTATATGGCATTGAAGCCTGGGATTGTAATGTAACCACTCACCTAGTAGTGTAACATTGTACCCAACAGGTACTTTCCATCCCTCGCTCCCCACTTGATTTTTCTGATCCATGAACATAGGATATATTTCCATTTGTTTGTGTCATCTATGATTTCTTTCTGTTGTATTTGATAGTTCTTCCTGTACAGATCTTTTACCTCCTTGGTTAAGTATATTCCTAGGTATCTTATTTTTTTTGTAGCTATTGTAAAAGGAATTGAGTTCTTGATTTGATTCTCCGCTTGGTCACTGTTGTCTTATAGCAGTGCTACCGATTTGTATACATTAATTTTGTAACCTGAGACTTTACTGAATTCATTTATCAGATTTGGGAGTCTTCTGAAGGAGTCTTTAGGGTTTTCTAGGTACAAGATAATATCACCATCAAATATAGTTTGACTTCCTGTTTTCCAGTTTGGATGCACTTTATTTCTCTTGCCCGATTGCTCTTAGGACTTCTAGTACTACGTTGAATACAAGGGGTAAAAGGGCATCCTTTTCCTGTTCCAGTTCTTAGGGGGAATGATTTCAACTTTTCTCTGTTCAATGTAATTTTGGCTGTGGGATTGTCACACATGGCTTTTTATTATTTTGAGGTATTCCCCTTCCATGCCTAGTTTGTTGGGGTTTTATCATTAAGGGATGCTGGATTTTATCAAATGCTTTTTCTGTGTCTATTTTTTGAGATCATATGGTTTATATTTTTAATTCTATTTATGTGATGAATCATATTTATTGACTTGCATATGTTGAACCATCCCTGCATGCCTGGGATGAAACTCACTTGATCATCATGAATTATCTTTTGCTGTGCTATCGGATTCAGTTTGCTACTATGTTGTTTAGGATTTTTACATCTAAGTTCATCAAAGATATTGGTCTGTAGTGTGGGGGTTATTATGTCCTCCCTTAGTTTTGGTATCGGAGTGATACTTGCTTCATAGAATGAGTTAGGGTGGACTTCTTAATCTTTTGGAATCGTTTCAGCAGGATTGGTACCAATTATTTGAATGTCTGGTAGAATTTGTGAATCCATGTGGCCCTGAGTTTTTTATTGTTGTTGTTGGCAATTTATTACTGATTCAGACTCATGTCTTGTTATTTGTCTATTCAGAATTTCTATTTCTTCTTGATTCAAGCTAGGAGGGTTGTATGATTCCAGGAATTTATCAAATCCTCAAGATGTTCTAGTTTGTGTGCATAGAGATGTTCATAATAGCCTCAAACGACCTTTTGTATTTCTGTGGTATCAGTTGTAATATCTCAATTTTCACTTCCAGTTAAGCTTACTTGAATCTTCTCTCTTAATTTAGCTAGAGATCAATTTTGTTTATCTTTCCAAATAAACAATATACTGTTTCATTGATCTTTTATATTTTTTTGTTTCAATTCCATTTAGTTCTGCTCTTTATTTCTTTTCTTCTGCTAGCTTTGGGTTTGGTTGGTTCTTTCTCTACGTCCTTGAGGTGCGATGTTAGGTTGTCAATTTGTGATCTTTCAGACTTTTTCATATAGGCACTTAGTGCTATAAACATTCCTCTTAGCACTGCTAAGGTTTTGATAACTTTTGTCACTGCTTTCATCTAAAAAGAACTTTAAAATTTTTATCTTGATTTCATTTTTAACCCCCAAATCACTCAGAGCAGATAGTTTAATTTCCATGTATTTGCATAGCTGAGGGTTCTTTTAGTTGATTTCTAGTTTTATTCCACGGTTGTTCGAGAAGATACTTTATATAATTTTTAAAAAATTAAGACTTATTTTGTAGCCAAAAATATGGTCTATCTTGGAGAATGTTCCATGTGCTGATGAGAAGAATGTATATTCTGAAATTCTTGGGTTAATGTTCTATAAATATTTGTTAGGTCCATTTTAGAGTACAGTTTAAGTTCAGTGTTTCTTTGTTGACTTTCTGCCTCAATGATCTGTCTAGTGCTGTCAATAAAGTGTTGAAGTCCACCACTATTGTGTTGCTGTTTCTCTCTTTTCTTAGTTGTAGTAGTAATATGGGAGCTCCATATTTAGGTGCATATCTATTTAGAATTGTAATATTCTCTTTTGAATTGACCCTTTTATCATTACATAATGACCTTCTTTGTCTCTGTTTTATGATTGTTGCTTTAAATTCTGTTTCATCTGATTTAAGAACAGCTATTCCTGCTCACTTTTGGTTTCTATTTTCATGCAATATTTTGTTTCACTTCTTTCCCTCAAGTCTGTAAGAATCCTTATAATGTTTGGTGAATCTTTTGAAGTTGGCAGATCTTTGGTTTGTGATTTTTTTAAACCATTCTGCCACTCTGTATCTTTTAAGCAGACCCTTTACATTCAGCAATAATACTGAGATTTTAGGTACTGTTCTGTCACCATGTTGATTATTACCTACTGTTTTCTTCATTGTGTTATTGTTTTATAGGCTCTGTTTTATGACTTTACGAGGCTTTATTATGGTACATATTGACCTGTTGTTTCAAAATTTAGAATTCCTTTTATCATTTCCTGTAGGGATGGTCTAATAGTGACAAATTCCCTTAGCATTTGCTTGTCTGAAAAAGATCATTTCTCCTCCGTTTATGAAACTTAGTTTTGCTTATATCTATCTTTTGACTGACACTTACTCTGTTTAAGGAGGCTAAAGATAGGACCCCAATCCCTTCTGGATTGCAAGGTTTCTGCTGAGAAGTCTGCTATTAGTCTGACAGATTTTCCTTTATAGGTTGGCTGATGCTTTTTTCTCACTGCTGTTAGAATTCTTTCCTTCATACTGACTTTGGATCACCTGATGAATATATGCCTTGATGATATCCTTTTAAAATGAATCTCCCAGGAGTTATTTGGGCTTCTTGTGTTTGGATGCCTAAATCTTTAGAGCAAGGGGGCCAAGGGAAGCTTTTCTGAATTCCCTCAGACATGTTTTCCAAACTTTTTCCTTTTTCTTCTCCCTTGGGCATACCTGCAATTCTTAGGTTCGGTCATTTTACATAATTGTCTATTTTATGGGAGTTAGTTCAATTCTTTTTTCTTTTGTTTGATTGGGTTAATTCACAAGACCTGCCTTTCTGCTCTAAAATGCTTTCTTCTAGTTGGTCTAGTGTTAAAATTTTGCATTGCATTTTGCAGTTCCCTAAATGTGTGTTTAATTTCCAGAAGTTCTGACTGGTCTTTAAGATAGCTATATCTCTGTAAGAAAATTTTCATTCATACCCTGAATTGTGTTTTAAATTTCTTTATGTTGATTTTTACCTTTCTCTCATATCTCCTTGAGTAACTTAATCTTTTGAATTCTTTATGTGGTATTTCAAATATTTCATCTTGGTTTGGATCCACTGCTGGAATATTAGTGTGATCTTTTCGAGCTGTATAGAACCTGGCTTTTCCATTTTGCCAGACATATTTTTCTTCTTTCTTCTCATTTGGGTAGACTAATTTCTAATTATTTTTAATTAATTGTTGATTGATTGGAATTTTTAAAAACTTTTTTCCTTTTGAGGATGTGACTTCAATGTTTACAGCTTACTGTCATCTAGCTTCAGCTCTCAGTGCTTTCAGTGATAAAAACTCTGTATGAGTTTTTGGTTATAGAGAATCTTTGTGTGGTGGCTTTCTCAGATACTATTTGTAGTAGCAACATGCTGGTTGTGTGCACAGCTTCACCACATCCTGTAGGAAGTTTTCTGCTTGGTTCATGGTGTAAACTGCCGCCTGCTACCCTTTCAGAGGGTTTGAGGTTTCTTTCAGTTAAGTTCTTGGGTTGTTCTTGAAAAAAACATTATAGTGGGAATTTCTACACACTATTTTGTCTTTCCAAGTGGGAGAAGAATGCTAACAATACTTCCACAAACCACCCTCTTGGAAAAAACTGTAGCCAGTTATTTCACTTTATGAATTAGAGGGCACTAGGCCCTTCTAAATAAGGGCTAGTTTCTAATGGAAGTAATCAGAAGAGTTGTGAGAAATATTAGAATACATGTAATTTATGATAAATAATCATCAAATCTGGTCTTAAGTATATTTTTGGAGTTTTAATAGATTTATTACTTTTTCATTACTAAAATTCTGCATACCATGTAACACACCAACTGTTTGAAGAAGTAAAAATAAATAACATGAAAAGAACACTGAAAGAGTTAGATCTGTTGGGATTTTAGGAAACCTCTGATTTGGGTTTATTGTACAGGTAGAGAAGGTGAGATTCAGAGGGTGAAATGCATGGCCCCAGCTGGTTTTTCCTATAGGCTAAACGTTAGTGACCTAGTATCTTAAATGAGTGACTAGATCCAAGGATGTATCCTAGAGGTAGAGAAAGGAGCCTGATATTTATTTCCCATTATGGGTGAGCTACTTCAAGTTCACACTTAAGCATCTTACATGATTGTTTAAAAAAAAAAATCCAAAGGAAGAGTCTGTGTTTTCAAGCATCCACTTTAAATGGGGAAACTGAAAATCTGTTACTGTGAACCGAATGTTTTGGTCCCACTAAAATTCACATATTGAAGCTCTAATCTCCACTATCATTATATTTGGAGATAGAGCTATCGGGAGGTAATTAGGGTTAGATTAGGTCATGAGGGTAGTAGGGTCCTTATGATAGGGTCAGTGGCCTTTTAAGAGGAAGAGAAACCACAGTATGTGTGTTCTCTCTCTCAGTCTCTCTACCATGTATGGACATCGCCAGAAGGAAGTCATAAAATCCAGAAAGAGAGCCCTTTGAGAACCCAACCATGCTAGGACCCTGATCTTGGACTTCCAGTCTCCAGAACTGTCAGAAAATAAATTTACGCTGTTTAAGTTATCTAGTCTATATTTTGTTATGACAACCAGAGCTGACGAATACATCCGTCAAATAAGTCTTCCCAAGTGTCAAAAATAAGTGCTGAGTAAGCTTCCACAGCAGATGGACCTCTCTGCACCATGTCAGGTTGTTTCTGGGGGCTTAGCAGTCATGCTCTGAGAGGCTATTTAGCACTTTCTCTGGATATTCATCACTACTTCAACTATTATGTCATTGTAAAAATAATAACACAAATAAATTAAGACTTACATTTGTAAAGTCTCCACTATTGCCAAACATTATATTTAATAGTTTATAAAAGTTTTCTCACTTAAGCTAACTTCTTGATTTTCCTACTTGTAGTTTGTTTTCCTCACTCTAAAAGATAGAACCTTACACCTTCCATCTTCAATAATTTATCTTGTGTGTTTTTGGGTGGGGGTGGAATTACAATAGGGTCTCTAGGAAAGAAAACAGTTTATTGAAAGCTACAGATAAATATCACAATGATTTTCTTATAAAAAACACCCTGTGTGCTGTTATGAATTTGTGTAGGTAGTATTTCTTCAATTAAAAAACTCAACTCTTTAGTACATTTTAGGGTTTACTATGAGCCATAAACTAGGAGAAACTGGACAAATTATAAGATTTATTCAACATGTATAATTGTGAATAAGTAATTTCATTTCTTGATCTTCCCCAATTGTACTATCCATCTATGGCTGCTTCTTAGATTACATAAAAGGGTAAAATACTGCATATAAATGTTTAGCCAGCATCTTTAAAATAATGCTTCAGAATAGCCACTGAGGAGAACACCAGTGAAGGAAGACTTTCCACACACAACAGCAGAGAGTCCTATGCTTGGCCACTCATATCTTTCCTCTGCCTGCATTCAGGATTAGCAGATATACCCTCAGGGCAGCCCTAGGCATCCCAGAAAATTTAAGTAACCTGCCTGGCAAAGAAGTCTTTTAACAACTTCCTAACCAGAGCCTGCAGAGATAAAAGGCTGACTAAAATGACTAGATAGAAGAGCTCAAAACAGTGTCCATAAGCAAAGGAATTATGATTTATGGTGAAGAGTAGAGATTTGCCCATATATTCAGCACACATGCATTGGTGTTATATCAGGAGTTGTGCTAGCAGCTGGTAAGGATTGAGCAGTGAAAAACGCACGACCCCAAGGAGTTGTGGTCTGTTGCAGCATTTCTCAGAGTTCCGCAAAAATCTGTTTAGGAAGAGCTGCTTTCTCACTCTTATCTGTTGGGAATGAGTTTCATAAAATGATTCCTGTGGACTTCACAGCACTCCAGTTTATACCCTGAGATAGAGAAGGTTAAACAGCATCAATTAGGAAGATGAGTTTTAAAGTCACATAGATATGATGCACATTTCAGTATCACCTGTGAGATCTTGAGACAGTTAAATAGCCTTAAACTTCAGTTTTTTGTCCATGCAATACGGATAATCCAGTTGCAACCTTTTGCTTTTGTTGAGAAGATTAAATAAGATGGGCGTAAAATGCCTGTGATAATAGAGATATATTATACCTTCTTGAAAAAAAAAAAGAAAAAAAGACAGTGCTACTATTGGGGTTCTTATTATTGGCTGATGCAATTTTCCAAGAGACAAGACAGGAAAAATATTGCTGCCTTACTTTGGGTTGCCCCATAAGCAGATCCTGAGATTCTGATTTAAGTGCAAGTAGTTTTGTTTGGAAATTGATTCCAAGAAACATTGTAAAAGACTAGGAAAGTAAGATGCAGAAGGGAAGGAATTCAATAGAAAGGGTATTAGCACGTCTGTCCTGTGGGCTACTGGAGTTTGGCCCTGCCAGATAACTGTGAGCACTGAGAAACACAGGGCTCAGCATGCATATGAGAGCACCAGGGTATGTATCCACCAACTGAGACTCCTCATCTACCATCAGTTCCCTGGTACATAGTTATGCCTTACAGCCTGCTAGGGCAGAATGGGCTCTGGTGGCCACAGAAACCTTAAGAGAAAAATGTGACACTGCCAGCTGGAGGGTGGTCTGAGTGTTGGTTTTCTCTGAAAAATAACTACAAAACTACAACCACTTATCTCATAGTTCTGTAAGTTAGAAGTCCAGGGACAGTGGGGCTCAACTGTGTCCTCTACTTAGAGTCTCACAAAGCTGAAATTGAGGAGTCCGCTGGGATGCATTTTTTTTCAGAAGCTCTGTTAATAGTTTACATGTTCATTCAGGTTGTTGGACAAATTCACCCCTCTGCATTGTAGAAGTTCCCTTTGCTCCTGGCCACATCCCTTCTTAATCTTTCCATGTAGCTTCCCATTGGTAATGGTGGGTGAGGGCCTCTCTCATGCTTTGAATCACTCTTTCTCTTCTGCCCCATCTCTCAAGACCACAGCTGGATAAATTTCTCTGCTTTTAAAGGCTGATACAATGACATTGTGTCCGCCAGCGTAGTCCAGGATAATCTCCCTGTTTTAAGGGATATTTAGGGTCTATAATCTTATGTGCTGGGTCCCTTTTCTCATGTAACATAATATATACAATGGTTGCGGGGATCACCACGTGAACAGCATTCTACCAGTGTCACGCACCGAAACAGTAAGGCCTGGGTAACTGCAATGTTTGAAAGTTCTAGTAGACACTGTTTGTGGAATGCACTTATTTATAGTGACACAACAGCAGCTACTAGATAAGAACATTCCACAAACAGCCATCTACTAGAACTTTTAAACATTGTTCGAGCATCAATATATGCTTAAGCTTCAAGGTACAAGGGAAAACTATTTCAATAAAGAAAAGGGTAAAAAAATGTGGTCTTTCAGGTCTAAGAAAAATATTTTGCAGAAAGGAATATAGCAAATGACTCTTTTACATGGGAAACCTGGGAAGACAAGGGTCTAGAATTCACAGAAACGTACACTTTATTCCTAGTTTTGTTGCTGGGAAGCAGTCATTGAAATGTCGAAACGGAAGCGGAGAGAATCCATTCCAAGATGTTTTCATTATAGAACCTGGGGTGGGATACACTGAGGACCACCTCTGTGAATTCTGATAGATATTTCTAGAATAGATTTGTACCACATGTTCTAACAAGTTGAAAATAAGGGCTGGCCCACTTGTACACCCACTCTAATTTATGTTGTCTCCATGAATGTTTGCTCTCTAGTTGCAACCACTTGAAGATGTCTTATCCAAACCTACTGGTGGCTAGGATAATGTACAACAACTCTCCCCCACCTTTGGAGAGGAGGACCAAATAGAACTTGTTTGAACTTTGAGCATTTTAAAATGTTTTACACACAAAAGGTAAAGAGTGGGTTAAAGCTTTCTTATTTCTTCCCACTTGTAACTATGCTGGACTCAAAACACCACTGAGACTTCATAAAAATGTCCCAGAAACATGAGAGTTCCAGCAAAGAGAGGTATCATGTAATAAATAGCATGTCACTATAAATTGATTACCCAAATGGGTGAGGGACAAGAAAAGTTTTGAAGAGTATGAGAACAGCATTTCCTGCTGTTTGTTACTGCTGGAGACTCACTTTATTCCCCATTTCATCTGACTGCACTAAAACGTAGCCTCTGCAAAGCTTTTATCATGCTTTTAAAAGCATAGTTTTGATATACAAATGCTGGTTAACATTTTCATACCCATGTGTAAACCGGTAGAAAGAAAATATAAAGCTAAAACTATGTTTCACTGTATATCTGAACAATTTTGTACATACCATCAATTCTGTTGACCTTAGTATATTTCTAGAAGCAAATATAAGAAAGATGTCAATGGTTTTTATCTAAGGCCTCCTATGGCTTAACACTTTGCTGGAAACATTCTCTCATAATACAGAGTTTATTCTGTATGCTCACTTGTCCTTACTTAAGTCTCTGATGTATACTTATTTACCAGCTTGTTTGGTTTGCTTATTTCTTATTCCCCCTCAGGGGAGAAATCTAGACTAGAACCACCACCACAGCAATAAGTACAAAGAATAAACAAGGATAAAACTTCAAACCATGAAAACATTGCCAAGTTCCCAGCTAATTTTATCCCAAGAGGGAAAACAAAAAGAAAAACTACCCTTAAAGTAGAATTAAATACAACACCAGAATACTAAACGGGAGTTGGCTTAGTAACTTGCCTATTTGTCCATAAGCTTTGCTTTCACATATGTGAACGGATGTGAGCAAGATGCAAGTGTTGCTACTGAAAAACATTCACTCTCTAGCATAATAGAGTTCAGATTTCCTTTTGCTGTCAAGTTTATTTCCAAACAGTGTAGTCTCTGATTCAAGATGCATATTAAAACAATCCTATGTTTTACTCCTTTTATTATTTTCAACATCACAATGAAATGTGCCTCCGAGCCAGAGTAAGTATGTTATCTACAATCAGATTTTGTTTATACTATGAGAAAGCTTTAAAGATAATGCTCATTGTAATGAGCTCGATTCTCTTCAGAAATTGAACTTAATTAAAATAATGCAAATAGATTCACAGGTGGCAGTACTACCTGGATCAAGACGAAAACATCATAGATGTATCCCATTAGAATGTGCTTTCTTTTTATCAACTTTCCCTGAGCAGCCTGATTTATAAGGAGTTAACAGGTAGCCTAAAAGAACCTACAATACACACATGTTGTAACATAATTTGTGACCCATCCAAGAAATGTCCCTGTATGGGAAGCTGTTGAGGCTAAAATAAAGAACTGGATGTATTTTATGTCACTGAATGCGAAGTAATTATTAACCAACATTTCTCCTTTCAATGTTTTATAATTGATATTTTTGTATTGCCAAGTTTTTAATCATTCATGATCCCTTAAGGGGGGGAAAGGAAGGACATTCAACATGGGTTTCTTACTGAGAAGTGAAAGTACAATCGCAAACCCTCTGGCTACACTTGTTCTTTTATATATATATATTTTTTAGTTACTCAGAACAAGACTTTCTCATTGACATACTATTTTATATTCACTATGGCACATTTCTGGGTGAAAAATAGGAATGTGAACGGTGAAGGAAGAATATATTCTAATAATTAATATGGTGAGTCCTCCATCAACCCCAATTTGAAGAACTCAGGTCTCCCTCACTTTCAAATTCCCTGTGTCTGGCTTTCTCCCCCTTCTCTAATGGCATGTAATATATGATCATTGTAGGACTTCCATTGGTGATTATCCTAAAATTTAGCACCAGAAATTTTTTTTTTTTAAAAGAGCAGACATGCTCTCCTTAATCAGATAATTAGAGTCCACCTGAAAATTATCAGAATCATATTAGACTAAGATAATCTCATCTAAACATACAAAAAATAGAAGTAGATGAAAATGCTGTGCTTTTACAGTGTGAGTAGGAATCTGTTGTGTATATATGTCCTTATAGAAAAAATACATATATATGTATATATATAAATATATATATAAAGAGAGATAGAGATATCGTTTGTTGTAAACCATTTTAAGTTCAACTTGAGGTTCTGTGAATTGTATGACACCAATTATAATTCTCCACAAATTGAGGCTTCCAGAGCAAATAACTGAAGGCCACACACAAGAACCACATGAGGGAATCCACTCTGGAGTAAGAGCTGTCTCGCCTAGAAACCTGCTGCTTTAGAAATTAAATTTTCAACAAGAACAACTGTTATATGTTTGACTGGGGCCTAAACTTGAGCCAATTTAGCACTAAGTCAGCTGCCCTTTTTTCTCTCAAAGCAGGTTGATAGAAAAGCTTGAGATGAATGTTACCCACATTCTTTGAAGAAAGTACAAGCCGAACTAGGCACAGAGATAAAAGGAGAACTCTTAACCCATGCCTTCCATAAAATAATCTGTGGTGTTGATCCGAAGTCAGATCCTGCAAAATCTGAAGCTTTTCTTTCCTATTTTCTTTTATCTTTGATTAAGAATTAGACGTGACCTATATTTATGGGTGTGTACAATACCACATCAGTGAAGGTGGGTTGTGCTGCTGATGGATTCATCTCTTTGAAGGTCATCGTGTCACTGCGGTCAGGGAGCTATTGTGATAGCAGGTGTGCTTCTGGAAAAATAATTTTACATGTATGTTTGCCAGTGACCACTGTTTAGGTCAGAAAAGGAAGTATTAGCATAATCACATTTTCCTTAGTCCACCCTCTTTGAGCTCCAGGCCTAGATTCCAAAATCAGCCATGCTTAATGAAAGTTAGGGCTCCTAGGCCAGCCATCACTAAGCTTTTTCCTTACGATTTCAACACTCTTATCTTGGTACACAGAGCTTTGCTACCCACCTAGTAGCCCTTTGCAGAAAGTTGGGCAGTTTCCTCAGCTGAACTTCATTGAGCTCCTGAACCCAAAGGGCAAAATCCAGTGAGAAATTATGTGTAACAGAGTACGTTCCTAGTGGACCAGTGTATAAATTAGGATACAAATGTCCTAACTATATGATGTGGTTTTGAACGGCATCAGGTTTGGGTATTCTCACTGTTTATCCTATTTTTATTCCCCTCAATGTTCAAAGCTCAGTGATGCTATCTGTATTTTCAGCCCTTTGCTGTCTCATCAAGTAATAATCAAAACTGTACCTTCAATCTTTCCTTTTATTTTGAGTCCCACTAGGCTGGTTCAGGGCATTATCACTGGATGGTTGGAGGAATGTACTGGCCTCACAATGGTTCAAGGTCTTTGAAGATTTTCATTAACTTTGGAATATGTGAAAAATTATTTAATGTTATATTTTTTGAGCAGTGGTCATCACATACGATTTCACATACTGGGGATAAAGTAAATAGGTAAGAGCCCCAACTTCAAGGAATACTAGCAAACTGATAGCTTTGAATATACTTAGGGGAATAAATATTTTAATATAAGATTTACGATATAGAAGTTGCACACAAATTTGGAAGTTGAGCCTGGAGTATTGTAAGGGAAGAATAAGGGAAGAATGAGGACAGCACGTGGATCGAGCTATCTAGGCAGGTAAGAAGCATTGTAGAAGTGCCAAAACATTGGGTGGAGGAGCTCAGGACAATGGGTAACTAAGATGGGTCCTACAATGGTGATGTGGGGTACTGCAAGGGATTAAAAAAGTTAATACTGTTAGTTTAAAATGTTACTACTTCCTCTGCCTATGCCCCCACATTCCTGCCTGAAATTTCTGGTTAACATTAGCTGGAAAATTCAACAGAAAGCCAAATTGAGTTGAACAACCATGTCATGGAGAATCTCAGGTCATTCCCTCTGTCCTCTGTGTGGCAATGTCAGCTGTGACATGGGTAATTACTGCTGACAAGGATTTGGGAACAGTCATCAGCATAATGAAGCTCTCAGAAGTCACTGGAGAGATTCACCCTTATGTTCCTTTTACTATGGAAATGTATTTAAGTTAAATGTTAGTTTGTAGGTAGATGAAGTTGTTTATCTAAAGCCAGTCCATCAGAATTACAAGGAGCTGTCAAAATCAAGTAGACCCATGTTTTTTTCACGGTTTCTCCTACATCGGCATAGAATAAAATTAGATAGAGACAAACCAAAACATAGCTTCACCAGAGGAACTTCTACCTCCAGTGCTTTTCAAGATCTGACAAGTTGGCTGGGGGCTCAAGAGAGTATGTCTGTGCATATGGCTTCTCTTTATCACTCCCAGAACTGCCAACTGGGACTTCCATTTTAAATTATCTGGGGTGCAGAGATCGTTATTTCTGCACTACCAAATCTTAAAGATGTGAAATAGCTTTCATCACAGCTCCAAAAATAGAACACCAAAAATGGAACTAATGAGACCATGGGCATTTTGAAATTAGGGGAAAAAAAGATCAAATGGTTTATTTTGTTCTTAAAATCAGCAGGACTATTTAAGATGTATCCTAGGGATTGTGGGGCAGGGGGTGGTCTTCAGATTAAAAAAAAAAAAAAAAGCTTTATCCCTTTGCTTATTTTTCTGTATAGTTTATAAATCAATATAAAGTTTTTGCTCTTATTTTCTCAGATACTCATCTTATATTTATTCTGGTTTTGGCTGAGAAAAATCAGATTATTTTTCAACAATAAATGTGTGTCATATACTTTTCACAAAAGCAATCACCTCAGATTTTCTGATTCATATTGCTGTGGGCAAAAGAGACAATAAATAGGTATCAGTTTTAAAATAAATTGTGTTGGCCTCTGTATTCTAAGCATAACTATGAAAAGGGAGGAACTGTTAAAAGATACGAATTTTTGTCTGTGTTTAGCCATTGAGAAGAAAGCATCTATATTGAAGCCAGGTCTACGCAGCTGATATTTAGGGTTTACTGATTAGCTTCTCACCTCCCTCCTCCTGCTCTGCCACCAGACCCTACAAACCCAATGGGAAAAGGAGAAAAGTAATAAATAGGGAGAAATAGCAGAGACATATGCAAGTAGAAACATGTGTCTGTGCTTCTGCGTTTTGATGTTGGTATGGTGAGGATTAAATAAGTAAAAACCACTGAATAAAATAAAAGGAACTCTTTTCACTCATCTCATTTCAGACCCTGAATAAAAAAGTGTGTTGTATGTGAAAGGCTATTTACTTTGTGAATCCTGGTAGACTATAAATTATCTGGGAACAGAAAAATGTTGGTGGATACTTTGGCTCACACCTGTGTTTCCAGCAATTTGGGAGGCAAAGGTCGGAGGATCGCCTAAGCCTATGAGTTCCAGACCAGCCTGGGCAACATGGTGAGACCCTGTCTCTTTAAAAAAAAAATGTGCAGACCTCACAGAAGCTTGTATCCGGTCTTCATACAAATACCAAGAAGACTCAATTTACATAATAAAACAAAGTCGGGGGGGGGGGGGGAGCAAAAGATTTGGACTTTAACAGTTTAAGTTGTATAGAGGAAAAAAGTGGTTAGGAAAGGGCTTTGCATTTTAAGAGGGCGTATTTTGGCAGGAAGTAAGTCAAAGGAAAGAATCTGGTACTTCCCTTTTTTTTTTTTTTTTTTCTGAGACAGAGTGCAGGGGCGCCATCTTGGCTCACTGCAAGCTCCGCCTCCCGGGTTCACGCCATTCTCCTGCCTCAGCCTCCTGAGTAGCTGGGACCACAGGCACCCGCCACCATGCCCAGCTATTTTTTTTTTTTTTGTATTTTTAGTAGAGACGGGGTTTCACTGTGTTAGCCAGGATGGTCTCGATCTCCTGACCTCGTGATCTGCCCGCCTCGGCCTCCCAAAGTGCTGGGATTACAGGTGTGAGCCACCGCACCTGGGCCAGGCACTTTCCTTTTTGATGTGACCACCTCATCCCTAACTTCATTTGCCTATTTCCCCGAAGGCAGTGACCAGAAAATGATTGAGGGGTGTTGGAGAAAAACAGCTTTTAAGACTTGTCTTTCATGACAGCCAGGCTAGCAGTGCCACTGCTTGTCTTACTAAAGTGCAGTGTAACTTTTTGGCAAGTATCTTTTTCTCCCTCTTCCATTTGGTCTAAGAGCGCACATTTAAGAGTGCACTTTTTCTCAGAAGAAGAGTATTAGCTGCCTGAAGGCCAAGTACATGCCCAGAAATACAAGGGACTAGACTTATTTCCTAAAGAAAGGTAGATGGGATGAATGCATTCTTGAAACTTCCATCTTACATTTATTTTTATACCAGTGATAATATACTGTTAATATCATTATCTAAGCTGTTGTCTGCTTAGTTGTGATTACATAGTTATAGTTCTATCTAGAAAAATTAAATGGAAACAAAGAATATCCACAAATCACATATTGAGAGCCAATCACCATTTAAAGTATCTGCAGCAAAACTTAGGTAATATATTCAAAAGCTGTCTTTAACCATCATCCTTCAACAGTATAATTCTAAGGAGGGCATGATAGGATTTGTATATAATATTAGTATTGCTTTGTAAAGAGTTTATATGAAATATACATCCTACAATGAACCTCCCCCCTCTGGTCACAATTTAAACCTAAAATCAGCAAAGAATTATGATGTTTACTTTCCATTTCACAACTGATCAGGAACTGATCAGTTACATAGATCACAACTGATCTATATACATATATACCAATACCCCATATATCCCAATTTGTATCTATCTTCTCTTCAAGGAATACTTTGTTGAAAACATTAGAATTCAGTGAATAATATTCAGATGCAAATTAGAGACTAATTTTGTCATGCTCTGAAAGCAGTTCAAATATTTTTTGACCTAATTGCTTTTGTGCCTATGATCACAATAACTAAAGAACTTTGAATAACTGCTTCCAGTGTTGAGTTTCACTGCTTTTCCTTGAAAAACTACACATTTAATGTGTTTCTTGGCACTTAACGAGTTATTATTAGAAAAGTTTTTCCAAGATGATATAGACCAAATGCTGTAATAACTTCTCTAATCATTTTAAAACTGGGTCTGTGATGCTACCTGCCAGGATTCTCTAGAAATGAAATCTTAAACAAAGTTTTGAGTTCTCTTTCGTCATCCAGGGTCTCAGATTTCTGGGAACTTTCCTGAGTGAAAATGTGTGATAGGCCTGTCATTATAGTTGACAGCGTGACTGCCATACTATTGATTTTTGTGCCAAAGGATGAAAACTCCTGTCCAATTTCCATCTGCCCTTTGTATTTATCATAGAAATCCCACAAAAATCAGATTAGCCCAAAGTGGAAGTACTATATAAAATTATCCCAGCTTATACTTTGCTGAAAAATATATTTTAATGAAAAATGCATGGTATTCCCACAGCCTGGTTTTACCTTGACTATAATGCATTTATCACAAACCTCAGAAAGATGGTGGACCAGAAAGACGCATGGAGAGTTGTTGAATCTCTTCATTAGCTCATTTATATTACACCTTAAATGTCTGTCTCCATGGGTGAAGTGTGGAACAGCCATCAGCACTAATATACCTGTATCAAGATTTCTAGAAAAACTGAGCATGCACTAGCGACTTCGACAGTGACATCTATTGTCCTACTTCTAAGAATGAGTCTGGGAACTAGCATGCCACTCTGATGTACTTATACTCTCTGCTTGTTTTCTATTATATACATATTGGACAATATCCCAAGTGTTTTATGTGTGACCCTTTCTCAGACAAGGTGTGAACTTACTGTAGGCAAGTTGGATGAAATATATACATATGTGGGTGTATATATACATGTATATATATATGTGGGCGCATATACATATATGTATATATATGGGGGTATATATACGTGTATATATGGGTATATATGTATAGATATACACACACCCATATATACATATATGCAAAATATGTGTATATATGCAAAATATGTGTATATATGCAAAATATGTGTATATATGCAAGATATTTTGCATACACACACACACTACAGTCTTCCTGGGGTTGGAGTAAAATATTTGTCTCTCAGTGGTTTAGGATACCTTTCATACTTCATAGCACTTGACAGTTTGTGATAGAAATGTCAACATTAGTAGAATCTAAGACAGCTACGACCTGAATTTGAATAGTAACATGTTAGCAGCTCCATGTTAGCCACCCTGCTGATATGTATAGGTCCTCACAGAAAGAGGGAGGAAATTATAGCCAAAAGCACAAAAAAGATGCAAGTGCTTTTCAGAGAATATACTGTCCAACTCTCCAATCATACTAGTTAATTTGTAATTATGTGTCCTCAGTCTCTGTTCTCTTTTCTACTTTGAATCACACTTCTCCTTTTGGATGCTGTTCCAATAACGTGTCCCCAAAATGAGTTGCTTTTAGGAGAGCATAGTTCTAGTCTATATGACCCTTGACTTCCGTGAGGACATGAATATGAAGTGACTGTATGTGCTATCTTTCATCTTTTCCAACAATGAATTAGGAAGATAGAATAGTATACTGGCTCTAACACCAAGCTACATAATCAGGCCAAGATTCAAATCCAAGGTCTTGTACTTTGAAACAAAATAATAGTTACGCATAACAAATCTGTTGTGTTTTCCATAAGAAGACAGTAAATATATTTGTAGGTAGAATGTTAGGAGGGATTAAACTAGGCAATATATGCCACCAATGCTGTGAACATGCATTCGCAGATGCTGCCACCCTGATGCTGTTGATGCGTTTTTGTGAGCATGGGCCCCACAGCCAACAAGGCGATCAAGTATTTTTGCAGCACCCCCCATCACAGTGTTCTTGCTAGCACACTGGGGACGCCTCAGCCCATCCAGCACAGCAGATGCTTAACGTCAAGGACCAGAAAATGAAACCATTGGCCTGGTTCTCAGTTCACTAGTGTTAGAGCATGTAGCCCAGGAGTGCTGAGCTGAGCCTTGGCCCCCTGAAATCATCCAGAAATGAAGTCAGTCAGTTGAACCCAACTTATAATACCAGTCAACCCTCAAGGGTAGAAAATACAAAAATGAAAATCTTCATGCAAAGGACAGTAACTTCAAAGAACAAACAAACAACAGCCCACATGATAAGAACCAGCATAAGAACTATGGCAACTCTAGGAGCCAGAAAATCTTCTTACCTCCAAATGACCACACTAGTTCCCCAGCAATGGTTCGTAACCAGGCTGAAATGACTGAAATGACAGACATAAAATTCAGAATCTAGATGGCAATGAAGATTGAGATTCAGCGGAAAGTTGAAACCCAAACCAAGGAATCTAAGGAATCCAGTAAAATGAAACAAGAAATGAAAAACAAAATAGCCATTTTAAGAACCAAACTGATCTGATAAAGCTGAAAAACTCACTACAATAATATTTTTTTGAGACAGGGTCTCACTCTGTTGTCCAGGCTGGAGTGGTGTGGTACAATCTTGGCTCACTGAGCCTTGCCCTCCTTGTGCTCAGGTGATCCTCCCATCCCAGCCTTCCGAGTAGCTGAGCCTACAGGTGTGTGCCACCATGTGCAGCTAATATGTTGTCATAACACAGTTGGAAGTATTAATAGCAGAATAGAGCAATCTGAGCAAAGAATCTTACAGTCTGAATACCAGTCCTTTGAATCAATTCATTCAGAAAAATAAAACTGCCAAGAAACAGGATTATGTAAACAGGCCAAACTTATAACTCATTGATGTCCACGAAAGAGGCAGAGAGCAAGCAACTTTGAAAATATATTTGAGGATAATGTCCATGAAAATTTCCTCAATCTTGCTAGAGAGGTCAATATTCAAATTCCCAAATTTGGAGAACCGTCGCAAGACACTATATGTCAGAGGACCATCCCCAAGACACATAGTCATGAGATTCTCCAAGGAAAATGCAAAAGAAAAAAATATTAAAGGCAGATAGAGAGAAGGGGTAGGTCACCTACAAAGGAAACCTCATCAGGTTACCAGTGTATCTTTCAGCAGAAATCCTACAAGCCAGAATAGATTGGGGGCCTGTACTCAGCATCCTCAAAGAAAAATTTCAATCAATTTCGTATCCAGCTAACAAGCTTCATAAGCAAAGGAGAAATAAAATCCTTTTCAGATAAGCAAATGCTAAGGGAATTTGTTACCACCAGACCTGCCTTACAAGACCTTGTAAGAGTGCTAAACATGGAAACAAAAAACCAAACAACACACCGTTAACGGCCAACACAAAAACACACTGAAGTACATTACTGAATTTATGAAGCAAATGCAAAATTAAGTCTACATTACAACCAAGTAACAAAATTATAGGATCAAATCCTCATATCAGTAGTCTTGAATGTAAATACACACTCCAATTAAAAGGCATAGAGTGACAAGTTGCATAAAGAACCAAGACCCAACGGTACACTGTTTTAAGAGAACCATCTCAAATGCAATGACACCTGAGGCTCAAAGTAAAGTGATGGAGAAAAATACATCAAGCAACAGAAAACAAGAGATGGGGTTGCTCTTCTAATTTCAGACAAAACAGACTTTAAACCAACAGTGACCAAAAAAGACAAAGAACATTACATAATGATAAATGGTTCAACAAGAAGACTTAATCTTAAATATGTATGCACACAACATCAGAGCACCCAGATTCATAAAATAAGTTCTTAGAGACCTACACAAAAGCACTTAGATAATCACATAATAATGGGAGACCTCAATACTCCACTGACAGTATTAGATGATTGAGGCAAAAAACTAACAGATATTAGGGATCTAAACTCAACTTTTGACCAAATAGTCCAACAGACATCTACAGAATGCTCCACTCAACAAAATATGCCTTCTCATCTGCACATGGCACTTGCTCCAAAACTGACCACGAAACAATTCTAAGCAAATTAAAAATTTAAAAAAAGGTGAAATCACACCAACCACCCTTTGGGATCACAGTGCAATAGAAGAAGAAATCAATATAAAGATGATCTCTCAAAACCGTACAATTGCATGGAAATAAAATGACCTGTTCCAGAGAATGACTTCTGGATATACAATGAAATTAAGGCAGAAATCCAGAAATTCTTTGGAACTAATGAAAAAAATATGGAAGACTAAAATCTCAGGGATACTAAAGTAGTGCTGAGGAAAGTTGACAGCACTGAACACCCATGTCAAAAAATAGATCAAATTAACAACCTAACATCACACCTAAAGGAACTAGAAAAACAAGAGCAAACCAACTCCAACTCCAACTCCAAAGCTAGCAGACGAAAAGAAATAACCAAAATCAGAGCTAAACTGAATGAAATTGAGATGCAAAGAAACCATACAAAAACGTCTGGAATGGAATTACACAATGAAACCAAAAGTTGGTTCCTTAAAAATAAGTAAGATTGATAGATGACTATACTAGCTAGACTAATAAAAGATACAAATAAATACAATCAGAAATGACAAAGGGGACATTACCCACTGACCCCACGTTAAATGTAGAAAAAGAAAAACCCTCAGAGTATGAGAAACATCTCTACACACACAAACTAGAAAACCTAAAAGAAATGGATACATTCCTGAAACATACAGCCTCCCAAGACTGAACCAGGATGAAACAAACCCAGAACAGACCAATAACGAGTTCTGCATTTGAATCAGTAATAAAAAGCCTAACAACCAGAAAAAGCCCTGGACCAGATTCACAGCTGAATTCTACCAAATGTGTAAGGAACAGCTGGTATCAATCCTACTGAAATTATTCCCAAAAACTGAGGAAGAGGAACTCCTATGAGGCCAGCATCATTCTGATACCAACGCCTGACAGAGACACAACAAAAAAAGAAAACTTGAGAATATGCCTGATGAACGCAGATGAAAAAATCCTCAATAAAATTACCAACAAACTGAATACAGCAGCACTTCAAAAAGCTAATCCACCATAATTAAGTAGGCTTTAATCCTGGGATGCAAAGTTAATTCAATATATACAACTCAATAAATGTGATTCATCACAAAATGAACTAAAGACAAAAACCACATGATTATCTCAATAGACTCAGAAAAGGCTTTTAATAAAATTCAACATCCCTTCATGTTAAAAGTCCTCAAACTAGACATGGAAGGATCAATCTTCAAAATAATAAGAGCCATCTAGAACGAACCCACAGCCAACATCACAGTAAATAGGCAAGAGCTGGAATCATTTCCCTGGAGAACAGGAACACGACAAGGACACCTACTCTCACAACTCTTATTCAATATAGTACTAGAAGTCCTAACCAGAGCCATCAGGAGGCAAGAGAGAAAGAAAAAGCATCCAAACAGGAACAGAGAAAGTTCAACTCTGTCTTTGCAAACTTCTCAATATGAATATATTGAGAAAACTCCATAGTCTATTCCCAAAGGAGCCTAGATTTGATAAACAACTTCAGTAAAGTTTCAGGACACAAAATCAATGTACAAAAATTAGTAACATTTCTATAACTCAACAACATCTAAGCTGAGAACCAAATAAAGAACACAATCTCAATCACAATAGTCACGAAGAATAAGATATCTAGGAACTCAGCTAACCCAAGAGGTGAAAGATCTCTACAATAATTTTAAAACTTAAAATCATAGGTAACACAAACAAATGGGAAAACATTCAGTGCTCATAAATAGGAAGAATTATTGTTGTGGAAAATGGTCATACTGTCCAAAGCAACTTGCAAATTTTAAGAGCCTGAATAGTCAAAGCAATCTTAGCAAAAAGAACAACGCCAGAAGCATTGCACTACCCATCCTCAAACTATACAAGGCTACAGTAACCAAAACAGCATGGTATTGGTACAAAAACCAGACACACAGACCAATTAAATGGGTTAGGGAACCCAGAAATAAAGCTACATACCTCCAACCATATGATCTTTGGCAAAGTCAACAGAAACAAGTAATGGAAAAAGGACTCCCTATTCAATAAATGGTGCTGGGATAACTGGTTAGCCATACACAGAAAATTCAAACTGAACTCCTTCCTTACACTGTTTACAAAAATTAACTCAAAATAGATTAAATACTTATATATAAAACCTGGAACTATAAAATCTCTAGAAGACAACTTAAGAAATACTATTCCAGACATAGACCCTGGCAAAGATTTCATGACTAGACTCCAAAAGAAATTGCAACAAAAATGAAACTGAAAAATAGACTTAGCGTTCTCCACAATAAAAGAAACGATCGACAACTTGCAGAATGAGAGAAAACATTATCAAACTATCTATCTGACAAAAATCTCATATCCAGAATCTATAAGAAACTTCAACAAGCAAAAACCAAACAACTATATTTAAAAAATGGGCAAAGGATATGAACAGACACATCTCAAAAGATATACCTCCAGTTAACAAATATATTTTAAAAACTATCACTAATAGAGAAATGCAAATCAAAACCACCATGAGGTATCATCTTTCATGTCTCAGAATAGCTATTTGTAAGAAGTCAAAAAATAACAGATGCTGGTGAGGTGGTGGAGGAAAGAGAACGCTTGTATACTGTTGGTGGGCATGTAAACTAGTTGTCACTGTGGAAAGCAGTTTGGAACTTTCTCAAAGAACTTAAAACAGAACTCCCATTCAACCATGTATTGCCAAAGGAATATAGATCATTCTAATATAAAGCCACATATATGCATATGTTCATCACAGCACTATTCACAACACCAAAGACATGGAACTAACCTAGATGCCCATCAAGGGTGGATTAGATAAAGAAAATGTGGGACATATATACCATGGAATACTATGCAGACATAAAAAGAACTAAATCATGTCCTTTGCAGGGACATGGATGGAGCTGGAGGCCATTATCCTAAGTGAACTAACGCAGGAACAGAAAATCAAAAACCACACGTTCTCTCGTGTAAGTGGCAGCTAAATATTGAGTACACATGGACACAAAGAAGGGAAGAGCAGGCACAGGGATCTACTTGAGGGTGAAGAATGGGAGTGTGAGGATTCAAAAACTAACTATTGGGAACTATGTTTATTATTATGTGGATGATGAAATAGTCTAGCAAACTCCTGTGACACATAATTTACCCCATGTAAAAAATCTGCACATGTACCCCCATGAACCTAAAAGAAATGTTTGAATGAAAAAAAGGCAATGTAGGGCATTTAGCAACAGTACTCAAAAACATAGTCCTTGTTGAGAAGGAGCAGTAATAGTTACTTAAGAGACTATTTGGGGTGTTGGAAATGTCACAATGGCATTCGCTTGAATTAAAAACTATTTGCATAATTTAACACTTTGTCAAATAGTTACAATTATAGTAATTTTGTTTTCTGAGATTTCAATCTGTTTTAGTAAATTCTCTGAGTTTATTGTCAATGTAAATATTTACCTTTTAAAATATGGTAAAGCCTTTAAAAAGTGTTACATTTATATCCTATAGTACATATTTATTGTACATTAGGAGGGTGGTAAAGCATGATGGGGAGAGAAATACACAGGAAGTAAAAAGAGGTGACACTGATTTTGTTTTCTTTTCAATATCAAGGTGAAAGGGGATATTATTGATCTTTAATTATTCTCTGCCAAAAAAAAATTACCTTTTTTTCACATAAAAAGTAAACACCTTCTCTTACATTGTCTATCTGTAGTAAATTAACATCTCTATTATATAATTTGTATGTGTTACGGCTATTGGAAGACCCTAAAAGATACCATTTTTTATTATCATTCTTAACAAAATGTGTCTCCTAAATCTCCTAGCAGGATTTAGCAGCCAATGGATTTCTGCTTTAGGCATGTACTTTAGATTTCAGATATTTTAGATTTAAAAATCGAGTAGAAACTAATTAGGACCCTATCAATTATTCTAAGATTTAAACTGACCTCTCAAATTCAAGCTAATGATTAACTTAAAATATAAAACACATTGATTACTACATTACCTGGTAACTAGCTATTACTATTTTTTAGACATTAAGGTATAATTGTACTTTCAATGACAAACGGTCAAGAAGTCTGTTAAAGCTACACATATCTAATTATGAAGTTTTTAAATTTTTGAATCATAGTATTGTTATCTTTGTTCTACTACTGATGACTTCCAAGATAATCATTTCATTCCAGTATTTTTCATACTTTGAGCAAGTATTCTGCAGTTCTGTATTCCCTGGATGTTAATGAAATAGGAGTGTAGTTTTCTATGATGACTGGTGTCAATGTCTGGTATCATTTTGTTATTACTGGCTTCATGTATTTGATCTTATACTTTCTGCAATGGTTAATTCCACCCCTATCTATGATATGTGACCAATGATGGACCATTTGATTCTTGGAAAACCTACACAGCTATTCGTGTTGATTACGACAGTGAAGCAGGTTCATTTTCACTTAATTATGAGCAAACCTCATTGGATCAGAAAGATTTAGTTGACTTGCTATGCTGTGCAATGGCTGTCCTTGCTTACAACATAGCCATTTATAATTTCCTTTTATCTATTAGTTATCACTTTTTAAAATTCTTTAACTCAGTAGAAACACAATGTCACAGGACATTCCATTCATTTCATATGCGAATTGATGGTTTCCATTAGAATTCTCTGACTTGAAATTTATAAAGCAAAAATAATTGAGATCAGACAGAAATAACAAGGTTGGCAGGAATGTAGGTCATACATTGCTGGTGGGGATGTAAAACAGCAGAGCTACTTTGGAGAACAGTTTGGCAGTTTCTTAATAAAGAAATACATACATCTGTTATACACCTCAGGAATTCTACTCTCAAGAACCTACTCTAGAAAAGAGAAAGGTATTTCCACACAAAGGCTTGTATGCAAATGTTTACAGCAGCATTATTGTTAATAGCCAAAAAGTAAAAGCAGTCTAAATGCCATCAACTGAATGAATAAACAAATGTTGTTTATAGAACAGAACACTAGTCAGCAGTAAAAAGGAAAAAAAATACTGATGTATGCTGTGATATGAATGAACCTCAAAAACATTACACTACCTTAAAAGAATTAGATGCAAAAGGCTATACATTTAGGTAAGTGAAAAATATTTTAGAGCTAGACCAATACATTGGATGTAGGAAATGACAGAAAGTAAGAATGTAGATGACTTCTAAAATATGGCCAAAAAAGAAGGCAGATGTTGAGCCCATTTAATGAGATGAAGACAACTGTGAAGGGTAGAGTTACACCCGAAAGCAAGAAGTTTGAGATGCCCTACAGAGATCCAGGTAAGAACTCACAATGCAGTTGGACTAAGAGCCTCCAGTTGTGATGAGTCATCAGGGATGAAAATATAGGGATTGCTATTAGAGCTGACAGGATTTTTTTTTCTTTTTTGTTGCAGACTCTCTCCCTGTCTCCCAGGCTAGAGTGCAGTAGCGTGATCTCGGCTCACTGCATCCCCTGCCTCCTGGGTTCAAGTGATTCTCCTGCCTCAGCCTCCCGAGTAGCTGGGATTACAGGCACCCACCACCACACCCAGCTAATTTTGTATTATTAGTAGAGATGGGGTTTCACCATGTTGGCCAGGCTGGTCTCAAACTCCTGACATCATGATCCTCCTGCCTCGGTCTCCCAAAGTGTTGGGATTACAGGCATGAGCCACCACACCCAGCCCGACAGGATTAATTTTTATAGGAAATGTATAGATGGTAAGAAAGATTGAACCCGAATCTTAGGACAGACCAGCAGGTAGAAGCCATATGAAGAGAAGTCAGCATACGAGAGTGAGGAATGAACAGAGAAGTAAAACCTGAGACTCGTGGTGAATAAAATAAAGAGAAGACATTTTAATGGAATAGAAAAGAATAAATACAACTATAAAACAGAAGAATTCTGCTACATTTGTTTTAATTGACTAATGTGTTTTTAATTATTTCTTACTGTTAAATATATTCTGCTAATTAAGCTTTGCAGTTTGACTTTTTAACAGAATTTTCTCTGCATTCATGATGATGCCATAAGCCTGTTTTAGAAATAAATCATATGCAATGATTACTACAAGTATTTGAAAATTCCAAGCAGCTATATTCGAAAATTCTCACCAGTCTAAAGCTTCAACAAATTATCAGTTTCCTTATTTACATAATATATTCAAGAAAAGGTGCCAGTATGACAAAGCAATTCCTGTAGAGAGGGCAAGAACAGGTGGGAGCCTTAAATGAATTGTGAAGTCTTCTTTTGAAGAAAAATTCATCTTGAATGTTCATTACATTTTTTAGATTAAACTGTGTATAAAAATGAAGATCAGGGCTGGGCACAGTGGCTCACACCTGTAATGCCAGCACTTTGGGAGGCCAATGTGGGTGGATCAAGAGGTCAGGAGATCGAAAGCATCCTGGCTAACGCAGTGAAACCCCATCTCTAGTAATAATACAAAAAATTAGCTGGGCGTGGTGGCAGGCGCGTGTAGTCCCAGCTACTCGGGAGGCTGAGGCAGGAGAATGGCGTGAACCCGGGAGGCAAAGCTTGCAGTGAGCCAAGATCGCGCCACTGCACTCCAGCCTCGACGGCAGAGCTAGACTGTCAAAAATAATAATAAACAGTAAATTTTTTTATCTTTTCACATACAGTTTTTCAATCAGCTACTGTCTAAACATGCAATCAAATTGTTACAGGTTAAAAAGCCAGTAAACAAATGCACTCAGAGGGAAGCGGTGTGGTATTTCCCTTCATTCCAGTTTTCTCTGTGCCTGGTATAGAATGCCTACGTCTTTCTTGCCCAACCCTCAGAATCAAGAAAAGATCATCACGGACCAGAGAGGAAGAACTAGTCACTTGGTCTTCCATGGAATGATCCACGTGAAAGTGTTACATTCTTGTTATTTTTAACTATTTGAGCTTAGCAGTAACTGAACAACGAGTAACCATTAAATGGTTTTGGTGAAACAAGATTAATTACGATACAAATTCACAAACTCTACTTGTTATTGAGCAAAAGCAGCTCTTAACATAAAGCATATGTGGAAAGAATCCAACAGTAACCACTAAAAGGAAAAATGGGAGAACACAGAAAGCAAATTGTGTGTCTGAATGTGGTATTTTCCCGCCTTTTAATTATTTCCCCAGAAACCCACTCCAGGATAAACTTATGCTATGAAATACAAATTGTTTGGCATATTATACTTTCTAGAAAACATGTAAAATTGGCCCTTACGGCTCCTTGGAGAAATGTCTGATTATATGTCTGAGGCAGGAAATATAAGATGAGCCTGGAGCATCTAGCAATGCCAGAAAGTTAGAAATTGCTAAAGAAAAATATGAGCCACGTCAAAAGGACGTAGGAGTCAACATGAAGGAGCTCCCAATGGCCAAAGCTGAACAATGTTGAGTAATAAAACAAACTATGATAGCATTTTATTATAACTCAAAGAATACAACAAAATCTCTAAGTCAATATTGGTATAAATAAATGATTGGATAAGTAAATAAACGTCAGAAGGGATAAACCTTCCTTAAAGAAAAATTCTAAATAATATATGTAGATTTATTCCCTCCAAGTGGTATGACTTAATTCCCCTCCTGATGAGTGAGGGCTGGATTTATTCACTAGTTTCCAAAGAATAGAAGGAAAGGGAAAAATAGAAACATTACAGTGAAAACCCTTGGCAACGACCAGTATTAACATCACCATTTAAATGTCATGTTGATGTCATTTGCCCCCTGAGATGATGCAATGAGTAGGGCACCTCACTCCTGTAATATTCTCTTTCCCAACTCATAACCCCAATCTAATCATGAGAAAACATCAGGAAGTCCAATTTGAGGGCTATTCTACAAAGTATCTCACCAGCACTCTTGAAACCTGTCAAGGTCATGAAAACAAAGACTCTCAAAGTCAAGAGGAGCCTGAGCGTAATGTGGCATTCCAGGTGGAATCCTAGGATAGAAAGAGGACATTAATTAAAAAAAAAAAAAGAAATGAAACCCAAATAACACTTGTAGTCTACCTAAGAGGATTGTACCAATGTTAATGTTTTAGATTGAACAATGTACTGTGTCATGTAATATGTTATTTGAGAAAGTTGGGTAAAGGCAGTATGGAAATTTTATTTGCAACCTTATGTAACACTAAAATTATTCCTAGTTTATTAAAAGAACATGGCTTTATATACTACATAAATCGATGTTTGCAAAGAAAGTCACAGGAGTACCTTACGTCACGTTCTCTGGAGGTAACGGCTGGCAGGGAGTAAGGAAAGCAGAATAGACAGAAAGCAAAAATGCGGTCTCAGGTGAAGTCTAGCCTGGCCTCCTCCCAGTGGATGGCTTTGGGGCATGAGTTGCCCTCACACAGCTGTCTCCACCTTGTATCAAGGGGCTTGGCCTTTCATACACCCCCCATCAGGAAGGCAGTCATTGGCCATTGCTGCACCTGGCAAGTCGTGACATTTCTGGCAAGAGGGCACCCATCTCTGAAGGGTAACTCTAGAGAAGGGGAGTCGCTGTAACACCTTAGAAGCCAGCATTTACAGCAGTCAGCAAAAGGCTTCGTTCCCAAGGTGATCAAGAGTCCAGGCTGGGCTCCCCCCTTGCTCTGCAGAGATCCTTTTGTCTCTCACATGAAGTTCACTTCATCCAGGCATAGCTTCTCTGAAATCCTATTTGGCTGTAATACTTACAGAAATTTGTAAGAGTAGAGTAGGGCAAACAAAGGTTCTATTGCTGCAGGTGATTCCAAAGCTGTAACTGATTCTCACCATCTTCCTCAATATCTATTGGAGTAATTGCCAGTTTGAATCAAAACCAGGTTGGGAGAAATGCATTCAGATTTTATTCATCTATTCAGCAAAAGAGCCAAATAATGTCATACATAATGAACCAAAGTTATATTCTACAGAATATCCAAGACACCTTAAGACCATAGTGTGATGGAGAGAACTAACCTCCTGGAGGAGGCAGCTCCCAGCTGAGAGCAATACCCAGGAGGTGAGCATGTCTGATGCTTGAGTGGCTAAAAACAAGAGCAATTGGCAGGTGGGTGCACTGGGGACCTGGAAGGGCACCAATTATACCGAACAATGAATACCACGAACAAAAAAAAAAAAAACTAAAGAAAAAAACATGAAACAAGAAGAAATGAATCACCCATGAATTAAAATAGAGAAGATATTTTAGGGAAATGAGTGACAATGTTATAATACCAAAAAGAGAGAACCATTTACTTGTGGTTCAGTGAGCCATGATGAATTTCAGGAGGTTTCATTTATATTTACATTTGTAGAATGTGGATTGCTTATGACATTATTTTAATGCTGATAACTGGAATGAAAAAAATCAGACAGGATAGACATTGAAGTTTTAATAATAGTTCAGTATTCCAGCAGCAAATATTTAGTATTTTGAAAATCCTGCTGTGAAAATACTCATTGTCAAGACACATTTTAAAGTGTCTAATTCTCAGATCAAAGACCTTTTTTTAAAAAGTCTGTATTAAAGACAACCCTGAGATAATTCTTTGAGTTATAAAGTTGTTTCGATGGGTACACATCACTGGAAGGACCACTGATTGGGCAGAAAGGATCAGCTCTTTGGACATTTTAAGCACTGAGAAAAAAAACTAGGGTGACTCTTGAAATGTGCATGGCTTGACCATAGGATGAGAATTTGGGTGCTAAGTATAACTTTTTAATTAATAGTGATCATTTTTTACAGTGGTTTGCTGGCCATTTTAGTGAGCCTATTAGATAGCATGCATGAACTCTACTGGAACAGCTGGGATTTTGTGGGTGATTGCAAAGAACTTTGTAAAGATTTGTGTGTCATCCAGGCTACAGTAAGCACTTTGGCCTATGAAATGTTGGCAAAGAGGAGATTGCACAAAGTCAAGCCCAGGCCTTAAAACGCCCGTCTTTCCTCTTCCTGTCCTTTTGTGTCTGCCCTCACCATGAGGGGAGGACACTATGGTCATCGCCATTCAGGAAGGATGGAAGACACGTGGAGCCAAGCCACCCCAGTGGCTGTGGCACAGGGCAGAGCTCCTCAGCTGAGCCCAGCCTCCGTCAGCCAGACCCCAGTTAACCCGCACATCCATGAAAATAGATGTGTACTTCCATATGCCTCTGCAATTTGGTGTTCATGTTTCATGTAGCCAACACTAACGGAGTCAGCCGATTTTGCCCATGTCTACTCTCTGCACAGATACCTTGCTATGGATCTAAGCTTCCTTTGACTCGTCTCTTTTAGCCCTGCCTCTGCTCCAGGTGCACCACTGGGAGCACAGTCATCTCAGGCCTTCTGATCTCCCATCTTTTCTGACGACCCAATATTGAGGCCTGAACCTGGTATAATTTACGTAAGTCTTTATAGGAATTAGTTGCAGAGAGAGGAATTGCAGTGATTACCCAGTAAATATGATGCTAAAGGATACTTTTTTCGCCTCTTACCTGTGCGGGATGGCGAAGTAAATAACATTTAATGAGTACCTACTATTGATGTGTACGTTCTTTCGTTGTGGGTTCTAATACCCATTATCTCCTGTAATGCTTTCAGTAAGTGTTCCCACGGGTATCATCACCCTCAGAAGGGAATCAAAACTCAGAGGTTTTATTATCTGGTAAAGGTCAATCATCTGGGAACTGGTGGACTGAGCTGCAGACCCAGGGCCATTTGGCGCCAAAGTGCATTCTTTCTCCACCATCCCAGTATGAACTTCGCAAGGATGCTGTGATTGTGGTTTACCAAAGTCTCTAATATACTGAGACTTGCAAAAATCTCATATGAGATAGAACAGGAAAAACTATTTTGTTCTCTAAAATGATATATGAAAATAATTTATTCTAAATACCTGGTTCCTAATTTGCTAGCTACCACTAAGGGTTAGCCCTCAATATTGTTTGCTAATATTGTTAACACAAATTCAAATAAAAATGTGCGAAGAAAAGTCTTTTCCCATGTTGTCTCCCTTTAGCAACATGACAAATATATCTAATGATCTAACATCAGGATTTCTCTTTGGAAGAAACTTTTGTTTATAAAATATTCACTACAGTCTCCTGGATAGAAGAAAATCCAGGGGCCTGAATGTTAACAGAATGCTAAGAGTGCACAAAGGTAAGGCTATTTTACTCTACATGGAAACAATGTAAACTGGTAACTGACACTAGCATGGCACTGGCCACGTGCCAGGAAATGAACTGTGCGTTTTATACTTTAACTCATTTGATCCTCAAATATCCAATACTTTAGGTGCACTTTTACTGACTCACTTTTCCAAATTGGAAAACTAGCCACAGAGAAGTTGAATAACTTTCCCAGCAGTATACAGCTACAAGTGGAAGGATTAGAACTGACAACCAGGCATCCAAGCCCCTGCTTCAGATATTGTTACTCAAATAACTATTATTTGACTTGTCTGCTTTGAAATGGAACTTTTTGTAAAAGGAGGAGGCAGCAGCAGGGGGAGAAAAAGAAAGAGGGAAAGGGAGAAGAGAGGAAAAAGGCAGGAGTAAGAGATGGAAATTGAATCTCTACAGGAGAGAATATTGAAGAGCTGAGTCGGTTAAAAATCGTTAAGAAACACTTGGTAGTTGGAGAGATTTAAAGTATGAAAAACACAGTAAAAATCACTGGCTAATATAAAATTGGGTATTTTTTTCCTTTGATACCAAGAGAAACCTTGGTAAATTCTATATAGTTTAAAGAGTGTTAGGTTTATTTGTGAAGAAAGTAAATGAGATGCTGAATTTCCTCTTAGCTCACATAGCCTATGTAAACAGTGATTCCCCTCAATGCCATACCATGTGCATGAAACAATATGAAACTAATACAATGCATGGCAATACTTCAAAAAAATAAGCTGAAGTGTTTCGAATGAAAAGAATATGAAACTAATGAAAGCATTTTTTAGTACCATCTCTCATCTCATTGGGAATAGATCATTAGTGAAATAATTTTCTCATATGAAACAAGCATGTTTTAGGAAATGGTTATAATCTATGCTCACTGAGATAGAAGAGGATACAATTTAAAGGGAATAAGAAAAATCTGTAGAAAAAAGGAGGCAAAAAAGATAACATGAAACTGCTAAACAGACCACATAAAAAAATCATTGGCAGCAGGAAACAAGACGTAACAGGGGTTCATTCCTCAAGAATCTGTTTGGTATTCTCTACCATACATCTTCCACTTCTCAAGGAAGAATTTCTGTTAACAAGGAATTTCAGAATAGTTCCTGCCTACACAAAGATCTTCAGTGGCAAAGGCCATCAAATATTCTTTCCTAAAAATTTAGGAAGGGCAGAAGTAATTCTACATTGTGGGGAAGTAGGATTTTCCCCCAGGCATATCTGTGACCACAGAGATGAGAAAGTTGATCCTTCCTGCCACAGCAATGCTCATAGTCCTTTGTAAAGGAAGGGCCTTCAGTAAGTGGCCATCGGTGAACAGGACTCCAATGCTGTCAAGTTAATTCTTTCCTAAGCACAAGACCACCAAAGCAGGCAGAATCTGCATCATGAATCATCGTAATTTCTTATTCTAATTTCTAAAGGTGACAGAGGCAAATTACGCCCAAAGTGAAATTTCTAATTTCTCAATTTTTAAAGCTTAAATTTCCCAATTCTGCTGATGACACTAATTAGAGACGTTTTATTCTGCCACGAAGGCAGTAAATTATATCAGCACAAACCATCCATATGTTGACTTTTCCAGTGACCTTCTGTATTTTGCTAATTAGTAATCTATAATCCATCAACAGGGGATTCCATACTTACTACACTGAACCACTCTCAAATATATGATCCAATTTATTTCATCTGCAGTCAAAAGGCTTATGTTTGATTGCAAGGTTTTTTTTTTTTTTTTTTTTAAATCAGCTAAGTTATACAAATCTACTTAAACTGACAATGCTAAACACTACAAAGATACGAAGCAACTGAAAGCCTCACACACTGTTGGTTGGAATGATGCAAAATTAGACAGTCACCTTCTAAAGAGTTTGGCATATACTACACATACGATCCAGCAATGACACATTTAGGTATTCACCCAAGAAAAAAAAGCCATGTCCATAACATTACATAAGTGTTTATTGCAGTTTTATTCATAATTTTGAAAAAGCTGAAAACCCATTCAATGGGTGAGTGGTACACAGTAAGTCAAACACTACTCAGCAATATATAGGAATAAACTTTTGATACACCCAGCTGTCTTAGATACATTTCAAAGACCTCATGCTGAGAAGTCATACTTAGGCTACATATTTTATGCTTTCATTTATGACAACCTAGAAGAGGAAATATCAAAGGAACAGATCAGATTGGTGTCAGACTGACGAGTGGGGAAAGGGGACTAGCTATGAAGACTTTAGGGGTGATGTCAGATATAATATTTCTTGATGTGGTTGATATTACATGAGTATACACGTTTGTCAAAATTCATAGACCACACCAAAAAACGTGATGACTCTGTACTTACCACTCTTAGTATTTCTCTTTTCATATAGGGAAAATTTAAAAAAAAATTTTAAACTTCAGTTTCTTCCTCTGGGGGTTACCCAATGGTAACTTCACAAGGTTGTCATGAGGATCAAGCAATATGATGCCAAAATATTTCCTAAACAGTACGTTACATGCAGTATCTGTTACCTGGGTAGACAACAGGTCACACACGTTGTTGCCTCTTTCCCAGATGAATTCTGTTACTTGCCCATCTGCACTTACTGGTACAGTTTGTCATTTGAACTAATCGCTAGATTCCATTTCTGTGAGTTAAATATTGTCTTTCCATATTTTTGTTTGCATCCATCCTATGCAGTAAAAAATAACCCAGTAATTTTAAATCTTAATTCCTTTGAAAAAGGGTATTTTCTCCATAAAATTGAACATATACATTATAAACTTTTATATTCAACTATACATGCTTAAGAATCTTGGGGGAGCCCATTTGCTTGGTTATATGTTGTTCCTTGTAAAGTAGTCCTCTCTTAACAGTGGTTTTGCTTTCCATGGTTTCAGGTACCCATGCTCAACCATAGTCTGAAAAGAAATGGAAAATTCCATAAACCAATAATGCGTAAGTTTTAAATTGCATACTTCTGAGTGGCTTGATGAAATCTTGTGCCATCTTGCTTTGTCCCTTCATCAAAAGCAGCATGAGATATCTCGAGAGGAAGGTCACATAACTTTTATTAGAGTATATTGTTATAACTGTCCAATTTTATTGTTCATTTCTGATTGTGCTTAATTTATAAATTAAACTTTACCGTAAGTATGCATGTATAGGAAAAAAACTGTATATACAGGGTTCAGTACTATCTCTGTTGTTTCAGGCATCCACTTGGGGTCGTGGAACGTATCCCCAGTGTGGATAAGGGAGACTACCATACTCATGAATTCTCCCCTCTGATGGAAATACCCTCTCGTATCCATCTTAGGCAAAGACTTCCCCCCTCTTTCATCCCAATTTTTTGTGTAAAAGACTTAACGAGACTTAATGAGAAATATCCTCATATCAAATTTGCAAGTGCCCAACGCAGTCCTGTAGGCAGTGTCTTAAAGCAGATCTCTAGAATTCAGTCTTGCATGACAAACTTTATACCTGCGGAACAGTTACTTCTATTTGCCCTCCCCTCAATCCCTGGCAACCACCTTTCTACTTTCTGTTGTTATGAGTGTCACTATTTAGATGTTTCATAGAGTCATACAACAGTTAGTCCTTTTGTAACTGGCTTACTTTTCACTTAAGCATAATGTCCTCCAGATTCATCCACGTTGTAGCATATGGCAGGCTTATCTTTTTTATGGCTGAAAAATATTCCATTATGTATCTATACTACATTTCTTTATTCATCTGTTGATGGATATTTAATTGTTGCCATATCTTGTCTGTTATGATTGATGTGGCAATGAACATGGGAGTACAGCTATCTCTGGAAATGTGATTTCAATTCCTTTGGACGTATATGCAGAACCAGAATAGCTGGATAACTGCTAGTAACTCTGGCTTTATTTTAAGAACTGCCATTCTGGTTTCTACAGTGGCTCTACCATTATATAGTCCCACCAATGCTATGCAAAAGCTTGGCAGTGATTTCTCCGATATAACACCAAAAGTAAAATCAGACAAGTAGGACTATTTCAGAGTATAAGCATTCTACAAAGAACAGAGAGAAAAGGCAACTTACAGAGTGGGAAAAAATATTTACAAGTTATAATCTAATAAGGGATTAATATAAAAGTATAAGAGACTCCAATGACTCAAGAATAATGACCTGATTAAAAATAGGCTAATAACATGATAGACATTTCTCCAGAAAAGACGTATAAATGGTTAACAGGTACATGAAAAGATACTCATCACTAATCATTAGGGAAATAAAAATCAAAATCATAATGAGATATCACCTCTCACCGGTTAAGATGGGCATTATCAAAAATCCAAAAGATCAAAAGTGTTGAGGAGGATGTGGAGAAGCGAACCGTTCACCGCACCTTGAATGATGTGGTTTTCCTAAGGATTGGCCAGGACAGCGAGCAGGTAAGGCAGCCCTAGGTTTTTCTAATTACAAGTGAAGACACAAGGAGCCTGTAATTTTAAAGCCTTTGCGGGGCTGGGGGGTGGTGTTCACAAGCTACCCAGGACAGAGCCTCCTATCTCATAGAAAAAGCCAGGAGAGAAGACAAGCAAGCCTGCAGACCATGGAGGAGAAAGAATCCTGAGAATGTGAGTTCTACTACCCTTGCCGTCCTGCACTTCGCATGGATGACATACCAAGTGAAGATTAGCTACATGCCCTCTCTTTAGAATGGTTTGTATCTTATGAGTTCGGTTTGAAGAGGGTTTTTTTGCAACTAA
This sequence comes from Papio anubis, assembly GCF_008728515.1. NCBI lineage: Eukaryota > Metazoa > Chordata > Mammalia > Primates > Cercopithecidae > Papio > Papio anubis. Next base: position 13,267,256 of record NC_044993.1, read on the forward strand.
ATGAATCTTGATGAATAGTCTATAGATCCTTAATAATCCCCAACATAAGTCAGAGAGTCGTCAACTCCTATATTGAAAGCTAAGATGTTCCATGCAATCACCTATCATTACTTTTAACAAAAACCCTGGAAGCCTATAGTTAAGTAGTTATCCTATTATCACATGATATAAATAGCATAAGCAGGATTTTAATCAATTGCTTTATTTTTCTATTCTTCCACCAGTGCATATAAGCGAGGAGCATGTGTGTCACCTCAGCCTCTGAGGACTCATCAGGTGATAAGAGTCTGTGCATAATCTCTTGTACCTTGTTGCCAAGAAGGATTTTTAATTAGGAGAATTGGAAATTGGGTTCTACATAATCTGGCTCCGTTTCCTCTGTGATCTCAATTCTGCTACCATTCAATTGCTCACTTCACTCTAGCCACCCCGCCACCCCATTGTCTGTTTTACAAACCTGCTAGGCAAGATCCACCTGAAGTCCTTTTCATTATTCCTTGTTTCTTCTTTTCTAAGTTCTCTGCCATTAAGTTTTCCTCTCAGCTAATTCCCTCAGCTTCAGCATCGTTTTGCCAAATAAAGGCTCCTCTGGACATTTCATGAAATAATGCAAACATCCCCTCTAGTTTTTCCCTTTTCTCTTCCTCAATTTTTCTCTAGAAGATATCATTAACATCCCTCACTTCTTATTACTCATCTCCCACATTGGAGTCCAAGTTTCATGAGGACAAATATATTTGTCCATTTTCTTTATTGCTATAACCACAGTCCCTAGGAAAGTGCCTAGAACATGAGGCATTCACATCAGAAAGTGGTGAATAAATGAGTAAATAATGAATCTGGCATTTACATTACAATTAGCTTTTGTTCACCGAATACAGAACTCACTGATGAAATATTTGAGGGTTTCATAGTAGTTCTAGTAACAGTAAGACTGCAATTCTACCCAAATTCCATACAGTCAAGAGTATCCTTATGGGCAGGATTATCTGTGGAATCCAAGGACAGAATACAACGTAGGTCCTGGTCTTACGTGGTCTGTTCGAGGAAACAGGGAATACATCAGGACTGAAGCAGCTCCGCTCCCTGCCCAGCCCATTCTAGAGCCTCAGGGTCTCTCACTCCATTTGTGTGTGTATACATCCCACCTCTTTGCTTCTTGGTAGGCGAGTTTGCTCTATAGTTACTCCTAAGCAGTTTCACAGAACAAAAAAGGGTGAGTTATATGACTTCCATTGGTCAGGTATCCACCCCTATACAATCATCGACGACCAGCACTGGTGAGGAGGGAGCATCACAGGAAAAAATAGGAACGCCTCTAAGGAATGCAGGCAAGTCACATTCCCTACGGAGAACTATGGGTAGATCTGAAGAGCTGACAATGAAAATATACTGAAGCAGATTGTCATTTATAAAGTCACTGATGTAATACAAAAATATAAGTTGGTGATTCTCAGCTGTTTGATAAGGTGGAAAAGACCTCAATAGATGACATGCATTTTCCCTTCTTCCTACGAGAGAAGAGGAATTTCTAACTCAGAGAAGTGCTGAATGTTAATGTTCTCACATTACTGAGCTTGGCCATTAAATTCACCTAAATATGTTAAAGATCTCAGATGATCAGTGAAACATGAATTCTGAATTTCTTAAACACAATGAGCTTGAAATAATTTCACCAAAAATGTTTCCTCTACCATTCTCCCACTATTTCTGTCTTTGAAAGACACGATTTTCCTCTATTTGCCCATGCTTTCTACCCCCCTCCATAAGTGAAATTAAAGTCTTAATTTTTTAACTGGTGAAAAAGCTCAGGAAAAGCAGTACCATAATACAAGGAAAGATTTTGATTCAGTAAAGGCAAGTGTAGGAGTTTCACACAAATGAAACAAGAGTTTGTCAACACTTACAAATACATATCCACGAATATGTTCGCACCCTTAACATGGTTCTTTTGTGAAGAAAATAAATGTAGCACCTACAAGCTTTGTTTTGATTTGCAGAGAAGGAGGAAATAATTTGTGTCTTTCCTTGAGAGGTATCTATTTACTTTCCATTTACATTGATATGTTTTATTCTGTATTTTTTTTTTCTTGCACACATTTACTCCTAAATGCTTCTTAAAATCACCAAGGACACTTAAAAAAAAAGTAAAGCTGCTAAAATAGCATGCACTGCATAGTCCTTAACGCAAATCAACTTTAAAGAATAATATAATGAAACAAAAACAAACCCTAAAGTGAATGCCACAAGGCAATCTGGAATCTGATTTGTCTGGAAAAAATTATAGAAGCTAGAAATGAACTCCACAGCTATGGTTACAGCTTAACAGACCTTTATACAAATGCCAGGGTATTTCTTTGCCAACAGTGATAATTTTGACCACTGTCACATATTACTGAACTCTGAAGTTGTAAATATTTTTATCAGACTGTATGCAGCTTAAAAAGTTAGATGTTGAGCTCTTAAATACATGGGTTAATATTTTTACGAAAAATAAAATCAACTGCTTAATTTCACGTTTCCTAGTTACCTGAGAGGTTACACATATGAACATTTACTTTCCCCGAGTGACTTTGGGGATGTTACCTAACCTTCTTGAACGTAAATTTATACACCTCCAAAATAGATGCCAACTATTGTTGAGTGTAATTCATAAATTTTTATATTCAGAAAACTTAGCACAGAGCCTGGAACACAGTGGTCAATATTTGTCGTCATTTCTATAATTATTATAGCATTAAGATATTTCTGTGGAGTCAAATGGTCTCTATAGTAATCAAATTTTTGAAGGAATATTGTTTATGATTATAGTGGGAAAACTAAAAAAACTAATTTCCCTTTTTCATATGGCGACGAACAGTTTTGAATTACAAACTAATATACGTCTTGAGATTGCAGAGGATGTCGCCTTCCGTGAAGAATGAACACATACACTATGGTCAGGACTGCATTTACACACAAAATACATGGCTGAGTTTTTACAGAGGGACTAATGTGGCCATAGCAAATGATCTGTTCAAGTCACAGCTATAATAAACTTGCCTTGATGAAATAGTTCACACTACTTAAATTTAACCACATCAGATCATTCCATGTTTCATTTCACCCCCATAGTAGACAAAGCACTCTAATTGCACACCTCCGAAATTTGACCTTTTCCTCGCCTTTGCATTTTTCTGAATTCTATGAGGAACTTAATACATATGAGTAGCTTTAAAAGAAAAATAGTCAAAACAAGTTGCTACAATAATCCTGTCCTTTGTTTTCTCATGGCCATCTTTGACTTGGAGAACAAATCACTTCGAACATTTATCAATATAGAGTGGTCAATCGAGGGCTAGTGGGGGGATCTGTGTTCATAACACAAGTCATTAACCATCTCTATGGTTCTCTCTAAAAAACAGGATTTGGTTCGCTTCTTGCTCTTCCATTCAGCTTGCTCCCACGCTGAATCATTTGTAGACTACATGTATACATGTCTTTACTGAAGTTTCAAAGATAAATAAGAATGACTCTTACGTGACATATTTCTAGACCACAGAATTTCTTGGGGAAAATATAATCTAAAACCAAAACAAAAAGAAACCAAAGGAGTAACCACTTAAAAATTTACCCTGCTGATTTTACAAAATGTCTTCATTTACCTTCATTGATAAAACCAACCAGAATCCCCAGTCTGGACGTGCTTATTAAATATGTATATAAGTATTAATAAACTTGTATTTAAGGACTATCTTACTTTTTGGTAGAATGCACTATTTCCAATACTCCTACATCCTCCTTTTCTGATATGAGAAATGTTTTCCAGAAGCAAAACTGAATGCATATTGTATCATTCACTAAGTTGATATTTGATGCCAATCTCTCTAAACATGTAGACATTGCAGGCAATTAAATTCCTGTAAGATAAGCCGTAAGTTATATGTCATAGCCTATGCAATTTAGTTGCCACAATAAGACTCTTAGGGCTAGAAAATTTTGCAAAGAGCTGTAGGCTAAAGCATCCAAAAATATGAAAGAAATGTAAAATATTTAACATGCATATTTATATTTGCATATGCATATTTAAAATATACAGTCAGCTGCTCAAAAAGAGAAGCAAGTTAGTGCACTGGCTGAGAAAAGCAAGCTGTCATCTCAGGAGTATACAGACCTAAGAACAACAAAAGCATGTTTCTAAATATGAAGATTCAGACGAGGGTTCCCCTGCTTCCCCACACTTTGCTGTCATGTTTTTACCAGGCCACAGAAACGTTCCAAAAGCTGGCAACCATTGAAATCATCTTCCATGTGCCAATACTATGTTTACCAAGAAATGAAAAGGCATTTGTGCCAATAATAAAGTAAACTCTGGCCAGGTGCAATGGGCTCATGCCTGTAATCCCAGCACTTCAGGAGGCTGAGGTGGGAGGATCTCCTTGAGCCCAGAAGTTTGAGATTAGCCTGGGCAACACAGCAAGAACCTGTATCTACAATTTTTTTTCCGATTAGCTAGGCATGGTGGTACATACCTATAGTTCCAATTATTCTGGAGGCTGAGGCGAGAGTATTGCTTGAGCCTAAGAGATCAGGTCTGCGGTGAGTCATCATTGTGCCACTGCACTCCAGCTGGGCAACTGAACAAGATTCTGTCTCAAAATAAAAATGAACTTGGTTTGGCACAGATTCTTGTGTCAAATTTTCCAAAGAACTAGTATCAAATCCAAAGGGTATTTTTGGTTCGTATTTTAAAGGGTTGTCAGAATACTATTAGCTCTTTTCTACAAAATAGTTCTTTCATGCATTACCTAATAGCAACAAACAAACGGGAGAAAAGGTTATTCTTTCTGTAGAATGCCAATTCTATTAATATTGGGACTATAGAAAAACCATTATATGAAACTAGCTTAGAAATAACTAATGCACAAAAAATTCATTAATGGATGTTAAAACCATTAGGTGAAAGTTGATTTCAGAACAGGATTTTTGTGGTTTCAAGATTTCTCACCACAGAGCTTAATAACAAAAGGCACAACGTATCTTTAGTGGAGAAATTTGGTGGACACCACCTTAAAGTGACAAAACATAGCATTACCATTGTTGGGATAAAATGACAATAGGTGTTTCCTGATATGATCTAAGGACACATCACTTACGTAGTAGTCGGCTAAAAAATGCGTAACTCGCATTGAAACAAGAGGAAAGATTCAGCTAAACTCTGAACAGACCACCACACAACGAATGTCAATATCATGAAAGACAAAATGTCTGAAGAACTGTCCCATATTAAAGCATATAAGACATGGCAACTCAATGTAAGATGCGACCCAGGTTGGACCACGGGCTGGAAAAAAAGTTGCCATGTAGATAGCATAGAATAATTGGAAAAATTTGAATATGGAAGTATATTGGTAACATCACTGAATAATTTTCTAAATTTGATAATTTCACTGGTTATGCAAAAAACTGCCCGTTTGATAAAACATGTTGAATTTAGTGAAGAGTCATGTTCTCTACAACTTTCACATGTTCAGCAAAAACAATACTGAATAGAGAAAGTAGATATGACACAATGTTAGTGAAGGGAGACGTGGAAATCCAAAAAAAAAAGTGCTTATCAAATTTTCTGCAGTTCTATTTTTTTCCAAAATAGAAGTATTAACTAAAACAAGGCCAGGTGTGGTGGCTCACGCCCGTAATGCATTTTGGGAGGTAGAGGCAGGCAGATTACCTGAGGTCAGGAGTTCAAGACCAGCCTGGCCAGCATGGTGAAACCCCATCTCTACTAAAAATACAAAAATTAGCCAGGCATTGCAAAACACGCCTGTAATCCCAGCTACTCAGGAGGCTGAGGCAAGGGAATTGCTTGAGGCCAGGAGATGGAGGTTGCAGTAAGCCAAGATCTGGCCAACAGAGCAAGACTCTATATCAAATAAATTAGTTAATTTCAGTGAGAAAGAAAAGAGAAGATCTGTCAAGTACTTAAATGTTGCATTCTATAATCTGCCATGCTGGAAACCTAGAAAGAATAGAAATTGACACTTAAAAAATAACCACTCCTAGTTATTCTCAAACAGGTTATTTTAACCTCTATTACATCCTCCGACCTGATAAAGCTAAAAGAAAAAAAAATTAAAAATCCCTTATAGATTGTCAGAAGTGCAGGCTTCTGATGGGCAGGACCACGGAGAGATGGAGCTTCCTTGCAGAAACTTTTCATTGCCAACTAGACAGCTTTCCTGGAGGTCAGGAGGCAGCTGCAGCAGCAGAGGCTTCTGGATCTGACTTCTCTGGAATGCAGTTTCCTCGTTCAATTCTCCACCAGCAGTGGCAGCAGCTTGTCTCCAGCCTAGGTCTAGGTGCAGCCTCAGTGGTTATTATCCTGGAGCAATAAGTCTACACTGGAAAAGTCAGTGATCGGTCTCACCCTAGACACACTGAGTAAGAAACTGGTAGCATGACCCAGCAATGTATGTTTAATAAGCTTTCCAGGTGATTTAGATGGAAAGTCAAGTTTGTGTACTGTGTCACCTCATAGGGTTAGTATCCAAGAGACTGAAGGATTGGTTTTGGTTTTAGGACCCCCTTTTTCCCAACCCATAGATACCAAATCAGAAAATGTGCAGGTGCCTTACATAAAATGGCATCGTATTTGCATACGATTTATGCATTTTTCTGTATACTTTAATCTCGAGATTACTTATGGTACTTAATACAATGTAAATGCTATGTAAGTAGTTGTTACACTGTAGGCTTTAGGGAATAATGACAAGGAAATAAAAAGCCTATAATGCAATCAGTACAGACATAACCCAGTGTCCCATAGAAACAGAGGGACACCTGTATGCTGTGTGCTGTTCTTCTAGGACTTGTAAGGAAGGCCCATACCTTCGGATCCCTCCAGTGGATTTGTAAGCTCCAAAATCCTTGCGTTAAATTCCATTCTGTTCAAAATCAGTCAGTCCATCCAATATATTACTATTTTTAGAACAATTGTGTAAAGTAGGATGTTATACTGTATTCATAGCTAAAAAATAATGAATTTGTTACTGATGTTTGGCTGTTTCCACCCAAATCTCACTTTAAATTGTAAGGATCCCCTTGTGTCAAGGGCAGGGCCAGGGGGAGGATAATTTAATCATGGGGCGGTTTTCCCCATACTGTTCTCATGGTGGTGAGTAAGCCTCATGAGATCTGATGGTTTCATAAATGGAAGTTCCCCTGCACACGCTCTCTTCTCCCTGCCACCACATAAGATGTGACTTTGCTTCTTTGCATTCTACCACGATTGTGATGCCTCCTCAGCCATTTAATTAACTGAGTCAATTAAACCTCTTTCATAAAGACATACCCAAGACTGGGTAACTATTAGCAGCATGAGAACAGACTAATAGCGTACAATTACTATTGTATCTATATAACAATGAATTTGATCTGTATTCTTATATTTTATAAATTATGTCCCTTATATTTTCTACAGATCAATAAGGGCTGGAGAGTATTTTTAAACCCACTGTGCTTCCCACTTGAATACAGCCCTTCTTAGAATAGTGATAACAGATGTAGGAGGAGGAGGAAGAACAGATCAGGTGCATTCCAGATAAAACATTAGCCCTGGGTTTCTGTAGGCCTTTGTCTGGTGATAACGATATTATCCATTAAAAATCTACCATTAGTTTTGGGTGTGGTGGCTCATGGCTCATGCCTGTAATCCCAGTACCTTGGGAGCAAAGTGGGAGAATCACTTGAGCCCAGGATTTTGGGATCATCTTGGGCAACATAGTGAGGCCTTCTCTCTGAAAAAAAAAAATTTTTTTAATTAGCTGGGCACGGTGAAGGTGGAGGCTGCAGTGAGCTGTGATTACATCACTGGCCTTTGGCCTGGGCGAAAGACACCCTGTCTCAAGAAAACTAGCATTAGAAAATTGGAAAGTAATCAACTACCCTTATCCGTAAATAACTGGGTATTTTTGTCATTACTTCATATTCATAGGAAGGATCTACTGCTCATATACAGATTATCAATATAGTGTTAAAAGATCTGGCTATTCTCATTTGATGCTCCATTTTAGAAACTAAAAATTTTCCAAGAGTAATGATTTGAAAGTGGGACTGCTGGGGTTTTGCATTTGTTTAGATGGAGTTTTGCTCTGTTGCCCAGGCTGGAGGGCAATGGCACGATCTCAGCTCACGGCAACCTCTGCCTCCCAGATTCAAGTGAATCTCCTGCCTCAGCATCCCGACTAGATGGGATTACAGGCATGTGCCACCATGCCCGGCTAATTTTGTATTTTTAGTGGAGACGGGGTTTCACCATGTTGGTCAGGCTGGTTTTGAATTCCTGACCGCAGATGATCTGCCTGCCTCGGCCTCCCAAAGTGCTGGGATTACAAGCGTGAGCCACTGCACCTGGCGCCTGGTTATTTTAAAGATTAATTTTTAATTGCTTTTGGTGAATCATTTTTCAATAGACTTAAAAGTTGTTGCCAAAATAAACTGACACTTAATATGTGTATGAAATAAAAATATAACTTTAAGAGCCCTTGAAAGTGCTCCACTGAAACAGGAAACCAAGAAATCATCACTTTACCTGGGACAAGAGACAAATTCAACTAAATGCAGCATTCCTTTTACACTGAAGACTGTTTTCTAGAGATGGGATTTTATGTACATTTTAAGCCCTTATATACCGCCCCCCCCAGACTTCCTATCTGTTCAAAAAATGCTCAACTCCTCTTTTAGGCTGGATTTCTATTAGCCACCACACACTGGGGATGGGGGCGCATTAAATATTTTTAGAGTTAACATATTAAGAGAACTAAAGAGGGGAGATTAAATAAATTACAATGCATTATGAAGGCACATCTAAAACGTTTTCTCATCATTAATGCACTGTGAGAATTGATTTTGATTTATATCTCAGTTTAGTCTATATGATCTCCAGTGAGTGGTCCCAGGAGTCTCTAGTATGGAAGCAAAAGAGACTCTTTCGGTACATTTATGTGAGGAGGTTTTCTAGTTTTGCTCCTGTTCAATGAAAATGGTAGGAAAGAATATAATAAATCTGAGCACATATGTTCTGACCTTGAATCCAATGACTGCCAGTCTAATGGCAGGCTAAACGCTTAGTACCCTAATATCTGCATCTGTGCCTCCCCACGTTAGCTTGTTTTTAATTCTTATGTTGATTAGGTAGAATCACAGTATGATTCCCCTCCTGCAGACTACTCATTTGTATTGAAAATTGTTAATAACATCCTAAAGTCCAATAATATCATCATCACAGGGGCCCCCATAGCCTTCATATTCACTTCCGCATTACTGCACTAACAAGCAGGGATGCGGTAACAGCTGCAGCTCCTGGTGACGCTTATGCAATCAGTGCCGACTTTCCCAGTGGGCACCTCTAACTAATTTTTTAATAGTGATTCTGATGAGTAGAGGGTTAAAGTGTTTGCTTCAATTGTCCTTTCTGCTGGTACACACGGGATGAGGAACGCTGAAATTTCCTCGAGAAGATGAAAACATTCCATTTACATTTATATTTATGTACATACTCAGTAGTTTCCCTCCCAAGCTAACTCAGGGTAAATTTATTGAATAGTATATACAATAGATGTGCCTTTGGGCTTTAGAATCAAATACACTTGAGTTGAATTTTGGCTGCTCTAGTTACTAGTGTGCCTTTAAACAAGTTTCTTTTCACTCTTTGCTTATTTTCTCATCTCAAAAATATAAATAGCAGTAATCCTTTTGTGTATTTCATGAGTTGTATTTAATGAGAATGCAGATTAAAGTGCTTGTGAACAATAAATAACAGCTACCACTAGAGCTAATTAGGAAAGTGCTTTCTGTGGCAAGAATATGCTGTTTCTTGGATTTCAAGTGAAATACATATATTATGCATTCAAATGCATTAAATATATACTAATACTTTCTAAATTATATCTTTCATGTTGGGATCTTGAGGGGCCAAATTAATGTAGCTCCATGAGTCATTTCAATTATCAAATCAGCAAATAATCTCGTTTGAAATGTGGTCATACATTTACTTAAATATTTTAGATTGATGGTAATTTTGTCCTATCAATCATGTTCTTTCATTTTTATGACTTATTTTTGGACTCAAGAGAGTAGTAATTGAAGATTTCTGCTTCTGGTGATGGAATAGTTTGCAGCTGACCAAAATGTATGCCAAGAACACTAGAAAAGGAATTATAATAAAAAACACATTTGTGAAGGTATCAGACCTGTCAAGGCAGTTAGAACTTCTGAAGCCAAGAACCTGGAGAGAAGGAAAGCACATTAGAGATGAGCCCAACATTCCATATTTTTAGTCCAGACATTTGCAGACTGTTAAACAGCGTAAGGGTAGGATGTAGAAAAGCTGAGTAGAAAGTAGCCGCTAAGCAGTGTTCGACCGTCTTACAGGAGGCGGATTCGAACATCAGGGCTCAGATTTCTTAAAGTAGCCAGGACTTGAGGAGGCAAACCCAGCAGGGAAGGGAAGAGGTGCAAAGTGAACCTAGCTGCTCCAATTTTCATCTCTAAGCTGTTTGTCAATGGAAAAGGGCCACAGGGTGAGAGGCTAAGTGAAGATTGGTCTAGATTTCCAAGAAGAAAAATCAGAACTTTGCAGTTTCACAGTTTAGGAAAGTACAAAACTAGAATTTAGGTTCCCTAAGTAGTAAGGCATCCTGTTAAACAACTTGTAAGAACAGTAAGCAGAAAATAGGCCAGGTTTTATAAAAAATCTAAACCCACTCTCAACTCTGCGCAATCTCGGCTCGCATACATGATGTTGTAAATTAACTACATGCAACCATATATATAAATATATATGTATATATATAAATACATTTATATATACATATATACACACACATATATACACACACACACACATATATATATATTTTTTAGACTGGGTGTCACTCTCACTATCTTCATGTCCTGGGCTGAAACCATCCCCTTTCTCAGACTCCCGAGTAGCTGGGACTACAGGCGGGCAGCACCATGTCTCCTTTTTCTTTCTGTAGAGATGGGTTTTTGCCATGTTACGTACACTGTTCTTAAACTCATGAGCTCAAGCAATCCTTGCTTTGGCCTAAGGGCTAGAATCACAGGCATAAACCACTGTGCCAGCCATTATCTTAAGTGAAACAACTCAGGAACAAAAGTCATATACCTCACTTATAAGTGGGAGCTAAATAATGTGTAGATGTGGACATAGAATTGGGAATAACAGACATTGGTGACCAGGCAGGGCTGGCAGAAGTGGGGAAGGTAAGTTACTTAATGGGTTCAACGTACATTATTCAGATGATGGATACACTAAGAGCCAAGACTTTACTGCTAGGCAATGTATGCATGTAACAAATTGTACTTGTAGTTTAAATTTACTTACACACACACACACACACACACCCACACACACACACACCCTACCAGTTTCCAGGAAGGAATATGGTATCATCTAGAACCTGGAATTTTTTTCATACAAAATGTACACTTAAAAGAATAAGAAATCGTTTCAAGAACACAACAGCAACCATAGTAAACAGTCTGCGATCACCATATTTTGGAGTTCACAGAGAAAGTTTAAAACCGATTTCTATCAAGAAAATATTGATCATTGAGAGGAATTCTGCAGAAAACCGGAATCCAAAACACACTTTTCATGATTTTGGAGTAAGCAAAATTTTCTGAAAGTAGATGCAAAAAGCAGTAGTCCTACAGGCAAAATTTGATAGGTGGCATTTCAAAAACATTAAGAACATTTGTTTATGAAAAGACAAAGATTAGAGAGGCAAAGAGTGGAAGAAGTTATTTTCAATACATAACCAGGACTCATATCCAGAATACATCAACAACTTTTCACAAATTACACTTCCCAAATGAGAGCATCCAAGAAACAGTGGATACAAGGATGAAAGGATGGCCACATGTTGGAGAGAATGTGGGAGAAGGTAACCGGTATTCTCCTGGTGAAAGGGAAAATGCTTACTGGTACTTTGGACATTTCTTTGGCCATATATACTAAATACGAATATATATTCACATTTTGTGTGTGTGTGTATATATTTCATGACCCAGCAATTCAACCACCAGTTATATAATCCAGTTATAATTATCTTTAGTATGTATAAGATTCACAGAAACATGATTTGTAATAGCCCGAGCCCCAGATACCCACCACTTGTAGAATGGACAGATAATTTATATTGTATTTAAGCAATGGAATATACAAAACTAATTTAGCTTCTCCTTCAAGGAACAACTATAATCTCAAATCTAATGAACAGAAGTTTGACACAAAGTATGCTGTGTCATGACGTTGGTAAAAATTTCAAAAACAGAAATAGTCAATTGGTTTAGAAGTCTAGATAATGGCTTTCGCTGTAGTTTTGAGCAGGAAGAGCCCAGGAAGGATTTCTGTGGTCATGGTAATAGTCACATGGGTAGGCTTATTTAAATGCATCAGCTTGTACACTTGTGATATGTGCATTTGTCTAACAAAGAACTCAGTCCCTGAGAGTCCCTCAAACTTGCCATTTACAGTTATTTATAACGCATCAAACCAAATCACCGGTTTTTGTAGCTTATCTTTGCTCATAAAGAACATTTTCTTTCTATCCAGGGTTTCTCTCTTAGCTCCCACTAAGTGAAGCCTGCTTTATAATCTTAACTTTCTCAACACAGAACATTGGGAATTTCACCATCTCTTATGTTAGAATAATTTTTATTGTTATATGAAAGAACTAGTATGACTTGGCCTGCTGGATGTAGTATGAGCTAGATTGTAACACTGGTTCTTCCGATTGCCTGAATTAATGCCACTCTACTCTGAAACTTTCTCACGGCCTTTCATTCATTTGCCAGTTTCATTATTCATCTGTCTGCAAAAATCTGGAAGAGTTATGTCCAGGTGGGGAAGGATATGAATACAGAGATACCGTATTCTCCCCACCACAATTTTAACAAGGACAATGATTTTCCTAAATTTCAACTGTTGCTTATTTTGCTAATTATCAGCAGAGTCAACCTAAGCTAAAAGTTAACATTCGTATTCTACCAGTGTGGTTTTGTTCTTTTTAAAATGTGTTTATTAGGGTTAACATACCCTTGGTTCTATGCAATAACACTATTTCTCCCCAAAGAGAACTTAATATGCTCTAAGAAGATGTTACTGTTACTATTTTTTTTAAATCCTCCAACAATCTCATCATGCTTTAATCTATTCTTTTACTTTGCAGCTTTATTGATTCTTATTGTAAATTATTACTATCCTCACTATCCGTACTTTCTCTAAAAGTTTTCACTCAAAAAAATAGCGCCTTAATTGTCAGCAAACAATATTGCAAGACAGAAGCTATTATCACCTTGTCTATCTGTGAATCAATATCCAGGAGGTATTGTAGCTCAAATCAAATGAACTCTGCAGTCTGGTGTTCTGCCTGGGGAAAAGAGTGAGATGTAGGGAAACAGGTGAGACCAGCCAGTGAGTAGTTCCCTTCAAAAAGCAGTGTGAGTCTAAACACTGTCAAATCTCTTTTAGTTTTTAAAATCAGAAAAGAGAAGTTCACTTTATAATGACAGCAGACTAGTTTGTGTCTCCAGTAGTACTGGAATAAACTGGACCCCAAGTCCTAAGAAACAAAAATGTCTGAAGATATTAGAGAGCTACCTTTAGAAGGCCATGAATATTTGCAGGGCCAAGATCTGGAAAAAGCAAAGTCAAGGAATGGTGATTGATATACTTGGTTCCATCTCCACTCAAGGCAATGCCAGTTCTGAAAGCAGTTGCTAAGGGACTGAGAGGAGTAGAAATGGCCACAATTCTATGCAACTGGGAGGAGGAAGCAAAGATGGAGTTTATATTCACCCACGAAGCAAGCACTGGGGAAACCAACCAGGCTTTTCGTTGGGTTCCTGAAATCACCTAAAGTTATAAGTGAACCAGAAACTAGTGCTCACCATGTTGAAACATCTCATTTAAAATAGACTCAATTCTCAAAGACATTAAGGCAACCTACTCCTAATTAGATATTTGCTTGAAGCAGAAATAAATCTTGAAGTCTTATATTTAATGTAAATATACAGAATTCAATACAATTTGACATGAAAGACGAGTTGACTAAAAACCAAAAAAAAAAAAACAAAAACAGGTGCAAAAGAAACGCAATGAAAATATCAGATACGTACCTCAAAAAAAAAGTGATAATTAGGACTGGCGTGGTAGCTGACACCTGTAATCCCAACACTTTGGAAGGCCGAGGGTGGGGTGAATCACTTGAGGTCAGGAGTTCGAAACCAGCCTGGCCAACATGGTAAAACTCTTCTAAAAATACAGAAGTTATCTAGCCATAGTGGCGGGCAACCGTGGTGCCAGCTACTCAGGAGGCTGAGGCAGGAGAATGGCTTGAACCTGGAAGGCAGAGACTGCAGTGAGCTTAGATGGCACCACTGTACTCCAGCCTGGATGCCAGAGTGAGACTTCATTTAAGAAAAAAGATAATTAAAATGTTTATACTATTAAAAGACAAGATAGGCCAGGCTTGGTGGCTCACACCTGTAATCCCAGTACTCTGGGAGGCCAAAGCGGTGGATCACGAGGTCAGGAGACTGAGACCATTCTGCCTAACATGGCAGAGCTTGCAGTGAGCTGGGATCGAGTCACTGCATTCCGGCCTGGGTGACAGAGCGGGACACAAAACAAACAAAAAAAACTTTGGCAAACACTGGAACCTTTAATAAAGTGTAAAATGGAAGTTCTAGAAATAAAACCATATAAAATGAAACTAACTGCCAAATGAATGCATATCGTGGCAGTTTAGATAGTCTGAGAGAGTTTAGATGGGTAGGTGAGAATCAAATACCACGAATAAAGAGGAGTTTAGAAAGTATATGATATGTTACGAGTAATTTAAAAGGTAGTGAACATGGGTAAAATTCTGATATAACTGCAGTCCCAGACAAGAGGACAAAGATAAGGGGTAGAAGTCATGTTTGAAAATGTAAAGGCAGATAATTTTCCAAAATTAATAAAATACACTAAACCACAAACTTAAGGGCTATAAACATGAAACAAGATAATTACTAAAAACACACGCGCCCCTTAACACTGCTTAAAAAAATAAATCTTTGATAGATTTTTTTCTGGCTAACTAACTTCATAACAGAAACAAGAATGGCTGGATTTGCAAAATGAAGCAATGAAAGCCAAAACAATTATTTCTCATTTCTCGTAAGTACTAAAAGAAAATAAGTCAATACAAACAGTCAATATAGAATTCTATGTCCGGTAAAAGATCCTTCAGAAAATGGAAGCAAGACATTTTGAAATAAAATTTGAAAGCGTATGTCACCACAGACCTTCACTAAAAGGATTAGTAGAAAGTGCTCTCAGAAGGAAAATACTAAGAAAAGAGCAGTAAGTGCAACTAAACAGGTAACTGAGTAAAAGCAAGTGATTACTGATTGCATAGACATGACAATGTCTTGTGAAATTTAGAAATTATATTTAACACCAACTGTCCATGAGTTCGGGAGAAAAGTTCCTTAAGGCCCTCGCATTGACTAAGATGGGGCAAAAGTACTAATTTAAATTAGACTTTTAATCCAGAATCCATGCTGCAATCTCTAGAGTAACATCTAAAAAATAAGAAAATAATGTACTGTCTTATAAACTAACAGAGGAGGTAAATGAAAAGAAAATAGTTATTGTCAGTTCCTCCAGAGAAAAGCCTCTGAAAAAAAAGACTTGTGAGCTGATAGTTTTTGTGGGAACATTACCCCAGGGAGCAGGGCAATATGGCAGAAATCAAAGCCAGGAAGAAGTTACTACAGGGATGTGCTACTGACTTCGCCACTATCATGGGCTACAAGGTTATGTCCTACCAGGACTGTCTGAAAATTTTAGTGAAATAAATGTCACAGCTGTGTACCTAGGGAATGAAGGGAAGACAGATTCATCCCGATTATTGCTCAAGGGTGGTCTCATGGGCATTAGCTTCCCTCTACCCTTGGGTTTTTGAAGGTATCTCAAAACTTGCAGTCTCAGGGAAGCTTCTTCTCAGATGGTAGATTGTGCGAGCAAGTTCAAGGCAAGGCATCCTGACAGCACCTGCAGAAAGCTATCAAAGTCTTCATGAAACGGACACAGGAAGCAGTGGTTAGCGAAAGAAGTGGGGCCAATCACATTTTGAACAAGTATACAATAAGCTCCGTTGTAAGAATTGGATGTTGTTCCTGGATATCCACCAAGATTCGTTCTTGAGACCCCAGAGATCCTGTGAGGTATTCCAATTTTTCTTCTGTAATGCCTTGTTTTACTTAAATGATCGAGTGTGTATCTCTCGTATGTGACTAATAATCCAACTGATGGGAAAGAGAATGCCATGAATATTTACGCATAGTCTTGACTTCAAAGAGCCAAATATTTGAAAGTATCTCCAAGAAGTAAGACTCCCTGGCAGAGAGACATTGCTACAGAATGTAGCTCTATAAGTGATACTTGGATCTTACATTAAGATGAGTGCAGAATTTTAAGTACTTTGAGAACTTTAAGAGTCATCTAGTGAAGTCAATGTTTCTGAACAGAGCGCTGTTTGAGCTCAGATATTAAGGTATCATGTTCTAGATATGGAAAGCAAGATAAAGTGTTGATAAAAGATACTTCATCCTGCAGAAATATAGAGGCTCCCACTAGAATGTATCTAGGATTACACTTTATATCTAAAAAAAATGTTATAAAAGTTTCATACAAGAAAAAAAAAATGCTTGAGTCAGGATGGAAGCAATATGTTAAAAATAAAGACACGAAATTATATATGCTTAATTTGCTTTTCCCGTTTGCATCAATTATCACTAACCTTTGAAATGTAAAGATAGAAATATTTAAGTGAAAAAGCATAGGAGATGTGATAAAAGACACTTGTACCCGATAATAACTTTCCAAATTCATAAAATAGACATAAAAAAACAACTAGTCAAGTTGTGTTTATGGTAATTTAGGAAAGAAAGTTTAGGCAGAGTTTCCCAAAATGACAGTTCATCCAGAGACCACAAGTAAGATGGAAAGTTAGAAAATTCAAGGAGCGATATGGTTTGGATTTTTGTCCCCACCCAAATCTCACATCAAGTTGGAGGAGGAGCTTGGGTAGGAGGTGACTGGATCATAAGGGCCAATTTCCCCCTTGCTTTTCTCGTGGAATTGAGTTCTCACAAGATCTGATGGTCTAAGCGTGTGTGGCACCTCCCCACTGCCATGTGAAGGCGGCCTCTGCTTTTGCTTCCCCCTTCACCTTCTGCCATGATTGTAAGTTTCCTGAGCCCTCCCAGTCATGTTTCCTGTTAATCCTGTGGAACTGTGAATCAATTCAGCCTCTTCGTAACTCACTCAGTCTCGGGTAGTTCCTTACAGCAGTGTGATAATAAAATACAGGAAGAAACTGGAAGAGCTGGCAACATTTAGGTTACGGTGTAGAAAACTAGAGATGGGGAACAAATGGGGGGTGTCTGTAAATACACACGAGATTGCCACATGCAGGAAAAAGTGCTCACCTTTTAACTGAGACAAATCCTTCTCTAGATTTCTAGGAGTCATTTTATATATATATATACACACGTATGTATATATATACACATATGTATGTATATGTGTGTGTGTGTATATATATATCCGAGAAACTAGATAAAAAGAGTGGAACATGCATTTCTCATACACTTTCACGTTATGTGTCTTTTACCTAAAGGTTGGCTTCCCATTGCCAATACAACGATGCTCTAACAATCTGCCACAATTCTCCTCTCATTGATGCTGGTAAGGAATGGATGGATGTGCATGTCTGATCTGAGGTTACGCCTGAAGAATGGAAATGTTTATTTGCCTTCATGTAATAGCCATAAACCACACCCCATCCTGATTATAACTCCAGAATGAGTGTGCCCATTTGAAATATATGTAAAATATCTATAGTTGATACTCTCACCTCTTTCCATCATTTAATGCTATGGAGAGGAGACAACACTTACTGATACATGGGTACAGAGTTTCAGGTTGGATGACAAAATTCAAGATGGACAGCAGTGATTGTTGCACAACCACATGGCTACAATCAACGTCACTAAACTGTACACTTGAAAAAGGTTAAATTTTGTTATGTACATTTTACCACAATTTCTTCATACTTGAGATGCACTGTCATACTCTAAGCGCCTCTGAATCTTAGAGATGCAAGGAGTCAGCTCAAACACAAAGGAGAATTCCAGGGAAAGAATCCAATGTCTTCAACTGGGCCCCATGTGGGTTTTCTCACCCACATTGTTATACGGTGTCATATGTACTGTGCTGGATTTTTTCCTACAGTATTCCAGTCATGGCTTCCGATCCATGCCACATGACAATTTAACTGAACTGCATGCAGAGGCCACTGTGGAAATTTTCTCAATGGATGGTTTGGTTTAATTACACAGAGAATTGAGTATATGGCAAAGGGCCAATTCTGCTCTTTTGATTATTCAAAGGACACTTCACTGTGAGATTGTCATTTCTACAGCTCAGAGTTGAACTGTTTGGGCAACTGGAAATAGGTTTGACCTCTAAATGGCAGATTTTGGAAACAGTTTAGCCTATTTCAGAAATTTAAAGAGTACATAAATTAAACTACATGGAATATCTTTTAACTTATTGCTTATATACGTTTGATTATTTAATCTCATGCTAGCCCTTTAAGAGATAATTACTTCCACTCTTATCGTAAAAATTAATGTCTGCATCAATTATGGGAATTTTCCACAAAAAAGAATTGCTGTCTTCAGGTATAGAAGTCAGTGAAGCAGGTGTCCGAGTCTTGGAGCCAGCCTGCCTCCCCTGGAATCCATTGTCTGTTTATCAGCTGTGTGACCTCAGCAAAATTAGATGAATTCTGGATGTCTCAGTTTCCTCATACTTCAAATGGGGATAACAGCATACCTTTTCTAAAACTGAAGTAAAATCCTATGTGTAAAATGCTTAGAATCATCAATTTCACTTCTAGATATATTCCTGAAGAATTACAATTAAAGGCTCAGATATTTGTATACCCATGTTCATAGCAGCATTATTCACAATAGCCAAAATGCAGAGACAACCCCATGTTCAGTGAATAAACGAAATGTATGTACAAACAATGGAGTTATTATTCAGCCTTAAGGAGAAAGAAAATTCTGACATATAGTCTAACATGAATAAACCTTAAGGACATTATGCTAAGTAAAATATTATTCCACTTTATGAGGTATCTATAATAGTCAGATTCATAGAGTCAAACTAGAATTGTGATTGCCAGGGGCTGTGGGGAGGACAGTTATTGATACGTGGGTATAGAGTTTCTGCTTGGATGAGAAAGTTCTGAAGATGGATGGGTGGCGATGGATGTGACTAATCAATATCACTAAACTACACTTGAAAATGGTTACAACGGTAAACTTTATGCGTATTTCGCAATCTTGAAAATGCTTAAAATAATACTGGGAAGAGCGGTTCTCAAATCTGGTGACTAGATCAGCAGCATCAACATCATCTGGGACTTGTTAGAAAGAAAACTCTTGGGCTTCACCACCACAGACCTACCAAGTCACAGGCCTCAAAAGTATAATACTTGGCAAGAGAGTTTTAACAGTCCCTCCCGGTGATTCTGAAGCACCTGCAAGTTAAAGTTTATAAGAGGAGATAAGTAACTGACAAAGATTAGCTGCAGTAACATCACTTATCTTTTTAGATGTTCTTTAGGCCCTTTGGGTTCATTTTCCAGGGAACATGTTTACTTAAATTCCTCATTTGCCTTCTTTTCAAATACCTACTCTATCTTTTATAACCAACATGTATAACAGGAGCTATTTGGAGATAAAAGGACAGCAAGTTATCTGCAAAATAAGGTATATCTCCAAGGCTTACCTTTTAAAAAAATATTGCTCATATTTGAGGTTTACAACATGGTGCTTTATTGGATACATACACATGTATACATACAGGGAGGACAATGGCTAACTATAATGAAGCAATTAACATACCTGTCGCCTCATACTGTGTGTGATAAAAGTAGCTAAAATCTACTTAACAAAAATCTGCAATACAAATTAGGTATTTGTACCTTGAAAACTAACATTAACGAAAAAAATTGAAGATGTAAATGAAAGTATATTCCATATTAATGGAAGGGAATATTGTAAACATGTCCATTCACCCCAGAGCAATATACAGCTTTAACACAAACCATACCAAAATTCCAACTGGATTCTTCACAAGAAAAAACGATCCTAAGGTTTGTATGAGACCACAAAAATCTCCGAGTATCTGAGGCAATACTGAGAAAGCAAAACAAGTTAGGTACATCATACTTCCTGATTTACAATTAGAGGTTTGATAGTAATCAAAATCATATGGTATTGGCATAAATACACAAAAATTGACCAATGGAACAGAATAGAAGGCCCAGAAATAAATTCAAACTTACACAAACAACTAGTTTTTGGAAGGGCAACCTACAGACTGGGAAGTTGCAAATCACATCTGATATCCTTACCCAAAATTTATGAAGAACTCCTATAAACAATAGCAGAAAAACAACCCAATCAACAAATGGGCAAAGACTACTTACAACAGCAAAGTCATAGAACCAACCTAAGTATCCATCAACAGTTGATTGGATAAAGAATATGTGGTATATATACGTCATGAAATATTGTGGCCATAAAAAAAGTATGAAGTCATGCCCTTTGCAGCAACATGGATGGAGATGGAGGTCATTATCCTAAGTGAACACCAACCCCAGAAGCAGAAGAATCAAAATATCAATCAAGTGGGAGCTAAACAACTGGTATACATAAAGAATACAGTATGAGGACTTTTAAAGGTATTGAATGAGGGTTGAACACTTACCAACTGGGTACAGTATTCAATATTTGTGTGATGGGTACGCTAGAAACCCAGTCCCTACCATTATGCAAGTAATACCCATGTAATAAAGCATGTGTACCCCTTAAATCTAAAATTTTTAAAAATGTAACAAAGGACCCGACAGACATTTCTCCAAAGAGGTTAACAGGGCCAACACATATGAAGATGTGTTTGACATTAATCACAAGTGCAAATTAAAACCACTATGAGATATTACTTCACACTCTTAAGGATGGCTATTATCAAAAAGTAAGTATTGGCAAGGATGTGGAGGAAAAAAGGTCACATATATACTGTTGGTGGAAATTTAGATTGGTACAACCATTATGGAAAATAGTATTGAGATCCCTAAAGAAATTTAAAAACAAAACTACCATGTGACCCAATAATCCATCTCCTGGATAATACCCAAAGGAGATAAAAATCACAGCCTCAAAGATACCTGTAACTCTCATGTTCATCACAGCACTATTCACAATAGCCAAGACATAAAAACAACCTAAATGTCCCTCAATTGACAAATTAATAAAATGAGATATATATAATGGGTTATTCAGCCTTAAAAATGGAGGAAACCCTGCCATCTGTTACAACACGAATAGACTTGGAGGACATTATGCTAAATGAAATAAGCCAGACACGGAAAGAGGAATATTGCATAATCTTATTTACATGTGGAATATATATGTATGTATAGACACAAAACAGAACCCAAGGATTATTTTATGTGTCTGAGTAACAGACCAGAGGCTATTTCCATAGCAACACATACTCTGCGATTTATAAATTGCAGTATGTAGGAGAGAACTGAAAAAGCCTGTGGAAACTAAGTTTTTCAAAGAATGCTTTTAATACCCGAAATTGGCAAGTTCCCTGTCATGATAAAACAGAGGCTACGGTTATTTAAATGACTGTTTTAAGTATCTGGGGGGCTATTGTAATCCTCATTACACTTTCATGAACCGTAAGGACCTCCTTACTCTTAAAATGAACATGCTGTGAAGAAAGTCATTGCAAAATACCTAGACTGTGACAGACATTAACCTCTTACATCAATAGCATCTACTTTCAAACTCCAATAAACCTAGAAATTCTTAACTGGAAGCATTTTTCCTGCTGCAATTAAGTTTGCTTTTGTGAACCTATGAATCTAATCTCTTTCCCTCTTCCGAACAAAATCCTAAACCAGATACATTTTTCTCTCATTTTCCCCAGGGTCCCAAATTGAGTAAACTCTTTACTCAAATTCTTGATAGCTAGTGGTTGTTCCCTCAGGAAAGCAAGCACGCAAAAGACGTGACTAACTCTGGTCAGAATATTTTCTGTAGTTGACCTGTGCATGATTTTCTCAGGTAACGACTCCAATAACAGATGTTTATAAATGGAATTCTCGACCCAATCTGTGGTTTTGAAAGCTTGTGCATTTTTAGGCCACTTCCAATGATGTGCCTTAAAGTGTGTACCTTGGGGCTCTGGGTTACAAATCAGGAGAAGTTATTTGAGGCTCTGCTGTGCCATTCACAATCTCATATCCCCCCTCAAAGTCAATAGTTCCCCTAGGCCTCAGTTTATGTGTAAGATTAGACTAGAAGCTCTCTAAGATTCTAATTCTAAATGTTCTATGACACTCATCCTAACCCTCCCCCCCCCTCAAGGAGAAGTTACTCAAGAGGTACAGTACGTTTGTCATAAATGACTAATGACTCAGAAAACACAAGGAATGGTTCCTGACTCACTGTCAGGTTTTACTGTTAGTCACCCTGTAGGTGGCAAAATGAGACAAAACTAGAATTCTCCTTCAAGGATAATTTGGCTTTATGAAGGACTGAGTGTTAGGTTTGTAGAAACTTCCAATTGCAGAGCGAGCTGTACACACAGGCACTCCAGACAGGGACCTGCAATGCAGGGAGATGGTGGTGACTCCGATAGTAAGGGCTAAACAATGCAAAACTGCGAGTTCATTTTTCCCCCCCACTGTGCCACTTGTTTTTTGGAAGGGTCTCTCCCCTCTGTTACCCAGGCTGGAGTGCAGTTACACAACCTTGGCTCGCTGCAACCTCTGCCTGCCGAGTTCAAACCATGCTCCTGCCTCAGCCGCCTGTGTGCATGTTTTATAGAGGGTTCCGATTTCAATCCTGCTGTAATCAAAATGGTCAACACAAAAGCAGTTTTCAAAAATGTTTTGAAAAATATTTTCTGTAACTTGCTCTGGAGACCAATGGTAACCAACTCATGGCATGGAGATGGGAGCCCACAACATGACTATAGATGAACCATTTCAAGGCAACCATCTCTTCCAGGTCAAAAGTCATCTTTCCTGTTTAACTCTGGTTCATTGGGAGAAAGGGCCGGTAAAGTTGAAACCCTCCTTTCCTGGCTGTTTCTCTATAGTCTTTCTTTTCTTTCCCCTTACTCTCAAGAGGATTGCTGGGTGAAGAAAAGACACCAGCAAATCTTAATGATGTGTGTGAAGTCATTCTCTGGTCCCTCTAGTCTCCTCTCTAAAGTGAGTGATCTGGCCTGTTATCCCAGAGCTTTAGGAGGCTGAAGTGGGAAGATCCCTTGAGCCTAGAGTTCAGGGCTGCATCGATCCATGATCACACCACTACACTTCACCCTGAGTGACAGAGCCAGAACATGTGAATGATTTGGTGAAATTTTAGGGGTACCTGCTATGGGGTCAGCCTTTGACTGATCATGCCTCCAATTGAGTAGGAGAGCCAACTGTCTGGCAGTCACTTCTACTTGTTTCTAGTCATTGGCCTCCAGTGAAAAGCTCCCCCCTTTCTCTGCAGTCCCCCGTCCTACTGAGGCCTACTGCAGGTCATCAAGCTGTGTGTACAGCTCGGTATTCTCCTGCTCAAAGCACATGGAAACTCCAGGTATTATAACCGACAGTGCCATCTGTGGGGGTGTATTAGTCTGTTTTCACACTGCTATAAAGGCTACCTGAAACTGGGTAATTTGTAAAGAAAGGAGGTTTAATTGACTCAACACGACCAAGGAAGCCTCAGGCAACTTACAATCATAGCAGAAGGCGAAGGGGAAGCAAGACATGTCATACATGGTGGCAGGCAAGAGACAGTGAAGGGAAACTACCACAATTAAACCAGGTCTTTTAAGAACTCACTCTCTCGAGAATAGCAAGGGGGAAATCTACCCTCATGATCCAATCACCTCCCCCCACGTCTCTCCCCTGACATGTGGGGATGATTTGACATGAGATTTGGGTGGGGACTGAGCCAAACCCTATCAGGGCATTATTTCAAAAACCTTTCCTAGGACACCATCTTCCCTCCTTGCTTTGTATGGCTTTCATGCCATCAGGAAACTGGTATGAAGGTGGTACCCTCATTGGAGGGTTCTGATACAGTTTGTTGCTCACATTCCCCTTTGAGTAAGTCACATGGGCATGGCATGCACTGGGTCCTCTCTCTAGGTCCAGCTCCTGGCACTGAACCTTGATACGCCACTACCAGTTCCTTGGACTCCTACCTTTTCAACAGCAATCTTTCTCTTTCTGGATGATCGAGCCATCTCAATACAACCTGCCCAACCTATAGTATCACTTATGGTGAAATCCCATTCTCTGAATCATCCTGGCTTAGGAGGTCTTGAAGTGCAAAAGCAAGGTTTGGAATTTAGCATATCCTCTTATTGCCCGAGTCTATTCATCTGTCAAAGCTATTTCCTCACTGAACTTAAAAATTTTACCTCAAAGACAAAAGCAGAATACTAATGCTGGTTCTTCCTCATCTTTTAACAATCCCAGTTTTTCCTTGATGCAGCAGATGCCTTTGGTGACAGGGAAAACATGACACTGATCGGGTGCTTACCATGTGCTATGGCTTTGTTGTAAGCAATTTATATAATTACTCAGTTAATTCCTTCAAACATCCTAGGAGGAAGCTACCATTATTACCCCCATTCTATAGAGGTCACTGAGGCTTAAATGGGTTAGACAGCTTAAGTGCAGTCATCAAGCAAGTGATGGAGCTAGTGTCTTCAGTAAAGAGGGCAATGGCAGCAGCCACCCAAGAGCCAGGATGACTTCATTTTTGTTTCCTATATGTAGTTAGCTAATTACTTAATCATTTAGTATACAGCAAACTATTCTCATCCTTTGGGCTTCACACTTTTAAAGTAGAAAGGGCACCTCCATTCATCTCTTGTATAAGCCAAAGAGGAGCTACTCAGGTTGAAGAAGGAAAGGGTAAGGGGGTGTCTGGGGATGTCTGTGGGTTTAGGATACAGACTGGTCCAGTTTACCTCCTCTAAAGCCACTCTGCTGAGCATAATTCTTATCAGAAATCCATTTGAGTAACCCCTCCCTGTGGGTGGCCTCCACATGATCAAAATACCCCCTGACATATGTCAAAACCAGATTGCCTGGACTGAGCTGGATCATACAGCATCCAGTTCAGTTTTTGAGTTGTTGGGGTTCTGGTAGTGCATATTTGAGAAGTGGGTTCTAACTCTAATTTCATTCCACTTGACACTCTACTACTTCCCTCCACTTTTGGAGGCCTGCAGCGATCTTTTGCAGCAACGGGTGCCAAGTGGAAACAAACACACTGACTTTGTTCCAAGGGCACATTTTTTAGCTGTTATGTTGCCTTGGTTTGCCGTTTTGTAACAGCATGGTGTTTTTCTGTTCACCAGTCTAAATCCCCTTTTTCCTTGAGCCATGAATTGTTTAGCTCCCGACAGCTTTTCTGTATCTAGCTCTGACCCACTCACTTCCTGATAAACCTGACATTCGAATCGTGAGTGTCGGCTCACACATTAGAAGACCGCATGCCCTGACGGCAATGACTGTTTTGGTCCCCAATATATCCCCAGCACTTGATACACTGTGAGCCATATACTAAGCAGTCAACTTGTACTTTTTTGAATTAACTCGTGGCACTAGCTTATGCTTTTAAACAGATGATTTAAATGTCAATACAGTAATTATCCTGAAGAAAGAGATGTGGTCTTACATGCATAATCTACAAGAAGGAAATCTTGATCACCACGGATTTTTGTTTGCAAATCTTCAAAATAGTAGGGGAATTTAGTGATTTGATGAACCACAGAATTAATTGCTTGCTCTGCCCAACTTCAATTACTCACTCTCTTGTCCAGTATGTTAATGATGTCTTTGGCAGGTTGACACTTTGTTTTACATTTTAAATAGCAGGTTAACTCGACTTCCATTGTAAACCAGGAACCATAATGGTTCAATTTGACAGGCGAAATTTAGTTACCTTAGAATACATACCCCAAGTATAAGCAAATTCAAAGCAAATTTATAACCTACAAAAATATTCAAGTTTTCCGTATTTACCAATATAGTTTTCTTTGAAAATAAAGTCATCAACTGTCAATGTTTTTAATAACGTTAAAATGGCAAGTGATATGACAAGCTACTATTTTTAGTTCCTCTGGGAAATCTGGAGACATTCACTAAACTATCACAAAGTACAGCTCCCTTAAAACTAAAATGCAAACACTTTTGTTTTTGTCGTGTTTGTCATTATAGAAGTTTGTGAGTTAAGCGCCCTGTTAAAAAAAAAAACACTGATGTGGTTGAGTATTTTTAAATACATCAGTTCAGTATTCAAATGACTTCAAATCCTCAAAATGCTAGAGACAAACAATTTCACTGTGAAGCTGTGTTCAATCTGTCTACATCCTAATATTTAGAGGTCTGCCTTTTCACTTGCACTGGATTTCAAAGAATATTATCAAGGAAAATAATAAGTATTAAAATATATGAGATGTGTGGACCTTATCTTGTTATCAAGAGTTACCCAAAATAGGAACACTATTCTTTCAGAAAACAATGTCCCTCCTAAAGGCACTATCTACTTGACAATTGTCATAGTGTATTGATTTCTATTTTATATACATCATTTCTCCAACAATATTCACTGTTCTAGTAACAACTAGGTAGATACTATTAGCAATTAAATTCAACTTTCCCACAAACTTACCTGGGCAAAGGGCAAGTGAGAAGCTGAATCGATTCAAAACCACGTTTAGATTTCAGTATCTGGTTGTTCCTTTAGCCATTTTGCTTCTACATACAAATTGTTAATTCACTGTTTAATCATGTCACAGGTAAATTGTGCGTTAAATATTTTAACCACTACACTAATTCACCCATTTTGTCACACAGTGGCTGTATTACATGTTACAAATATACTTTGAAAGACACAGCTATTTTCTTTGGGTACCACTAATTCCCTATCACAATTTTTTCCAGTCATTTAAATTACTACCCCCTGGGAAAGGCATGATCTTTCATATAAATACCACGAAATTGGAGGGACACCATTGCTCCGCAAAACAAATTTTCATTAAGAAAATAAAGTTGACAAAAAAAAAAAAAAAAAACAACAACAAAACCCACACTGATCTTTCAGCTGGTATCTCTAAAGCTGCAAAGCTTTATTTGCAATTTACAATGTCTTTTGAAAAGGCCACAATTCATCGAAATGCCACATTCCGAGTTTTCCTTCTGTTGACTTTTAAGAGTTTTTAGAGTTTCTAAGACATGGGGTTTCAGGGCATTAATGCGGCCACATACACTGGTGGTTTAGGACAGTGACTCTGTCTGGAGGGTGGAGCTCCCTTCTGCCCTCTTTAAGGAGCCCTGAGGAGCAAGTAAAGCAGGTCAGGAGGCACAGCTGACTTAGGAACACTGACAGAGAACTTAAGTTTCTCTCTTTTTGCAGCGGTGAGTGCAGCAAGTGTCCATCACTTCTTGGAAAGTAGCCTGAACAACTCTGGGATTCTCCTTTTTGCATCTGTTTTAGTCGTCATGAAGATACTGTGTTTATTAATTTTTTAATTTCATTTTTAGATTCAGGGAGTAAATGTGCAGGTCTGTTACATGGACGTGTTGTGGGATGAAGTTTGAGAGATGAATGATCCCGTCACCCAGGTAGTGAGCACAGTAACCAACAAGTAAACTCAGCCATTGCATTTAGTCTAAAAAGGTGGTGAGAAATTAATATACCCGAATATATGAGTCAGGAGATGGGGTATCTTACTGAAGAGAAGGTAAATGAATCTCAAACTCTAATCATATCCCTGTAAAATTCAGAAAGCAGAGCTGCGTTTAGCATTGCTTTCATTTTTATTTCATGAGCGATTTCCACTAGGACCCATGGATACTATTGTACTACGCACCAGTACTTCCAGGGGATTTATTTACATGGATGGATTAACAACGATTGGTCCGAAATCTCTGAAAGACCCTGCCCATACCAACATCTCTTTCCCACCCACAACTTTCTCTATGTTCTGGTTACAAGCCTTTTCTTACCTACTTCTAAACTCAGTGTTTTAGCACGTAATGTTCCATGAAATTAGACTACACTTATTTGTCTTAAAATTGGGCCTTAAGTGTTACTTCCTCAGTGGAAATGATGTCAGCCACAAAGTTACATGCAATCCCATTGTTTGCTGTTGTAGTACCATATATGTGGTAGGCAGAATCATTACACATAGATCAACTATCATTAAGTAACAAAGTTTAATGCCTTCCTCCGTGACAGAATACAAGCTTCTTGTAGAAAACTCACCATCCACGTGTTCCCATTACTGCATGTTTCCACCACGCAAATCCTCTTAATAGTGTATTGCATTAGCTCAGTACTCAATGTCTTCAACTATACCGTGGGCCAGATGAGGATAGGGCTTCCTTGTCCGTATCTTCATCCTTTCGTCCAGGGGCAGGTCATATGAAAGGAGAGATCTACAATGAATGTTTAGTGAATGGATGAAACTTAAACTCAGACTCACTGTAGCTGCCATAGTTCAGACCTTAACGGTGTGGTATTGGAGCACTAAAGGATTTCCCATCCTCAGAACTACTGACATAGGGGGAAGGAGGCTGTTCCCTTGACTGTAGGTTGTGTTACCTGTATCCCTATCTTCTATCCACTAGATGCCAGTAGCACCTCCCTCCGATTCTATCACAAATGTCTCTAGGTATTGTCAAATGTGGTCTTGGGTGTCAAAATTTCTCACTCAAGAAGCATAGGAGAAAGCAATCTGGTATTTGTCTGCCTCCTAATATGTGTCACAATGCCAGTGACAATCTTTCTGGAATAAAAATGCCAGTAATGACAGACTCGCTGCCTTTTACTGAGTTACCACGTATGTAGAATTTATAATTTGCACTTTAAATAATGGCATTGTCAAAAGCAGGTCCTGAGAAATCAGCACTGTACTGTCTTCTGCCCTGAATTGCTACTCTGACTTTCAGTAAGTGCATTGACCTCCCTAGGTTCCAAGTTCCTCATATTTCAAGAGCTAGGCTAAATTACTTAAAAATATTCTTCTTACTCAAAATCCTCAGATTCTTTATGTAATTCCGTTACCCACACAAATTGGCAAACACTATACATTAGCATGATGTTCAGGCAAATTCTCTTTAGGTACTTAAAATCTTATCTGCTCCAGAATGCTAAGAACTCAGTCCAAGCATTCTTTTGGGGTACCATGAAACCCTACACAAAATTTTGTACATGTTATTTTGAAAATAAAGTTTGTTACTTTTAGACTAGATCTTTAGTAGAGCGCTGTCATTAAAAGAGGAGATCCATGAATCTTACTATCTCACGGTTCTGTGACCTTTGGGAAGTGAATCAACTTTCCTAAACCCAATTCTCCCCGTATGTAGATTAGGAATAATGCATGTGATGTTGTGAATTTTAGGATTTTAGGATTTGACAATGTCTGTTGCATACCAAGTGTTCGATACATTTTAACATTTTCCCTAATTCTAAGTACTTTTTAGCAATGATCACTGTACTGTAAAATCAGAAGCTTCTTTTTCTTTGTGGCACATAAGAATTGTTCACCTTGCAATCACTGACATGGATTGGAGGCACTGTATTATGAGCTTTTCAGTGGACACATCTTAGGGGTACCCAACAACATAGGAGGTCAATATAAATTGAGCTATCATTGGTGTACATGCACATGTATGCAATATGTACATACCACCTTTTTCTAACTGATGAAAAATGTCATTAGCCTACATAGAAAACAAGTGACTTTTTGTTTACGATCTAGATGGAAGATTTAAGTTATCCTGATTTGCATATGATGTCCTTTAGTTGTAACATTTAATATTTAGAACTCAAAGATGCTGAATAAAATGTCACCGATTTGACCAATTCCCCAAAGGGGCACACCTTTATTCAGATTATTCCAAACTAAAGAAATTAAGGCCTGAAGATGCTACAACAGAACCTGAAGCTATCTTTTCCCCCAGGCTGCTTAATTACACTCTTAAAATATGATTAGTTGAAGCTATTTGTGTGCAAAGCACATCCTAGCATACAATGCCTTTATATTTTTGTCATGTGGTTGCTTAGCTCACATACCCTGACTTGTTAATAACCCATTATTAAAAGATGTGGGCACACAACAATGAATGAAATGTTGATTCAAGATGTGTCAGTACATTCAGAAACATTAATGTCATTAAGATATTAAATGCCATTTAAAGTAGAATTTATTGAATGACTAATTCTCTAGTTGGTCTGAAAACATCCAGGCATTTTAAACACTTACCAATGGCCTCAGCTTATACCAATTAAATCGGATGAGGTAAGATTTCTGCATAGCAATGTCTGGGCTGCCCAGGTGATTAATATCAGCCAAGGTGGAGAACTAATGAGCTAAATTCATAAATACTATTTTCAGGAACACAGAAAAAAAAAAAAATGTACCCAAATCCAAAATACATACCGAGTTCAAGTTTCCATATTAAAGGAAATTATACCCATGGAGTTAGGTGTCAAGGGAGACAAGCCCTCTTGTGTTTGCTTGCTTGTCTAATGTTTGGGTACAAGGAGTCAACTTCAGTTTTAAAACTTTAACTTTAAAGAGATGAACTTTTAAAAGTTTCCTGAGAAACTAAGTAGAGCACTCTTGTGACAATCTTTGTCTCTATACTCCCAATAGTTTTAAACCCGAAAGACAAACATGTCATTTGTAGATATTTAAAATACAAGCCTCCAGCTTATTTGATATCGTTTTTCACGGGAAAACTTTCATTGTTCAGCAAAAAGGCGAAAGTGGTATTTCCCTAGCATTGGTATGATTTCAGCTAGGAAACAGAGGGTGAAAGCTTACCAAAGGGACCTGAGGGAGTAGAAATGAGAATTATGTAACAGAAACCACAGATTTATTAAAGGCAGCCACATGGTACCCACCTGGCTGAAGAAATTTGGATGCTGGTTTGCTTACTGCGCGTTAAAAACCTCAGGAAGTTTGCTCTTTTTTGGTGTTAATTTTATTATAATCAACTATAAAGATTGCCATGGGAAACTAATTCTATGATTTAGGATTATTTAGGATAATTTTATAGGAAGTATGCTTTAAGGAAATGCTAAAAAACTTGAAACAGCAGTTAATCACCTCACTCCTGCAGATGGAATTAGTCATAAAGTTTTCACTCATTCTTTTGCAGAAAGTATGAAAATCATCATACATTCTATACAGAGTGAACTAGATATAATCAGTTTAATTCACACTTAGCAATTAATGTAACACTTGCCAACATTGTGCATTTGATTATTCAAGAAGGATCTTTCCCAGTATAGGGTCAAATACAGGCTCTTTGTGATCTATTTGCTCCTATAAACAACTCAGAAATGTTGGAAATCTTGGGGGAAAAAATGTTTGACCTGAACTCTTTTGGTTATGTGGTACAGCCTAGCCTATTTAGCCTTCCTGCAGTACTATGATGGCAAGCTTTGCACCTGATTAGGGCTTTTGAATCTGACTAGTTCACGTTATTTCAGCTTTCAGCTCACAAACAAGCTCTATACTTTAAGGGCATCCTTCTATCTTACTGCGTTTTTAATTTATTCACAGCAGTTATTCTGATTCTTATTGGTTATCCTTGATTATGCTCTAGCTCCTCCTACTAGAACGTGGTCTCCAAGAAAAGTTGTTTTGTCTGTCATGCTCACAGTTGACTTACTAAGACTTCATATATATATATATATATATATATATATATACACACACACACACACACACACACACACACATACTTGTGTTGGGTAAATACATGGAAACACTCCTGCTGTGTAGACTGAAAAAGCGGCTGTAAAATCCCCCTTTATATCCTTTTTCAATGCAATTTTGCAGCTCCTCCCCCTTGAGAAGGGGCAATTATTTACCCATTGCTTGAATCTGGGCTCGTTTTGTGACTTGCTAGGACTAACAAGTCGCAGAAAATGCTTTTATAGACTCAGAACCCCTCTGTCCCCCCAAAGAGCCCGAGCTAGCCCTGTTGAATTCAGAGCAGCATTATATAGCCTGTAGCCAAAGCCGAGAAGGAGCGCTGCCTACTTGACCTGGAGTCACTGTAAACAGATGAGTGTAATCCAGCAGAGACCAGAGAACCACCCAACTGGCTCAGAGTTAGTAAACCAACAAAGCATTGTTGTTTCAAAATGCTAACTTTTGATGGGGATGTGTGATGCTGCCATAGAAAAAAAACCTAAGACATGCGGTATTGAGAGGTAGGTGAAAAGTAAGGAAAATGTTAGCCAGAGCTGGAGAATAAAAAAATAAACTGGCAAGAGACTTGGTTAATAAAACCTAGAAAAGGGGTTAACAAAATTTTATCATTCCTGAAAAATGGTGACCTGTGATTAGATAGCAGGGAGGAAAAACAAAAAAAAACACAATT
Organism: Papio anubis; assembly: GCF_008728515.1. Lineage (NCBI taxonomy): Eukaryota > Metazoa > Chordata > Mammalia > Primates > Cercopithecidae > Papio > Papio anubis. Next base: position 13,299,886 of record NC_044993.1, read on the forward strand.
TCCAAAGTTGTCACTTGCGGTGAGTGGAAAATAGCAACAACGTACTTAATGAAGCGTTGGTGAGATTAGAAAGTTAATACAGGAACAGAAAACCAAATACTGCATGTTCTCACCTGTAAGTGGAAGCTAAACATTGAGTACACATTAACGCAAGGATGGCAACAATGATCACTGGGAGTTACTTGAAAGCAGAGGGTGGGAGGGTGAGGATTAAAAAGCTACCTATCAGATATACTATATGCTTATTACCTTAGTGACAGAATAATTTGTACCCCAAACCCCAGTGATGCAATCTTTATCCATGCAACAACCTGTACCTAACATATATCCCCTAAACCTAACAAAAAAGCCCAAAACACCGTATGAACATCTACGTCACTTGAACTTTCTGAATTTGAGAAGCTTCGGGCAAGAGTAAGAGACGCTGAAGGTAAATTCAGCACATCTGAATGAAAAAATCAAGTGATACACATTCTGATATTGGTCAATCCCAGATGACAGGCTTTGTGAGGGAGATGATCAAACTGACTACATTTGGTTTAATTTTGGCTTCTCAATTACTTGTTAACTGAGATTTAAAACAAATGACTTCAATGGACAGTGATCTTTTGATAATTGTCCTAAAAGCAATCAAGTTTGACATGCTTTTAATTTCATACACATTTGTAGTTCCTTAGATGTTAGCCTTAAGGCTTAGAAATCAACTTATTTAATATAAAGTGTTTACAAAGTATCTGTTTTGTTGTTTCATTGTATTTATCAGTTGATTTCAATTGTTTGAGCATCTTAATACTTTTTCCCCCAAGCTAGTCCATTTGGTTTTGTATATTCATCCTAAAGTGATCCCATAGTACTTGTCTACTGCTAGAAAAAACTGAAAAATGCACTTAATTTTTATTTCCTATTCAGTCAACCATTACAAGAATTACAAAAGCTGGCATCTCCCGAAGTTGGGTAACAATATCGATTTAACATAAGGATGGGGAAACAAACACTGAATGTAAAACTTCAAAACTTAGTTTCACTAGCGTTATGTTACCCACATGTGTTCTATGTTATACATCAACATATTAAAGCATTTCTCTGGTGCCATCTTGTCTACATAAAAACTAAACATAAATAGGCGACTCTTACAAAAATTAGGTATTGCACTGATAACAAGTCAACGTTTCTTACAATGATTTAAGCCGATGAATTCCATTCCGTGTGAACTCACTAGCGTTAAGATCAGTAACTTTTCCAAATATTTAAGATTTGCCTTGTTTCAAACATTTGAAAGGTGTTTAAATCATGTAAACAGTGTTGTCCACATGTTTGCTGCTATACAACAAACAGGTAAGCTATTAATACTTTCCTCAGACTATTACGGGAAGGAAGGCCTTGAGCGAGTTGTCCGGGTCCTTGGAGTTTGGAACGAAGAAGGTAATGGCACATGCCTATAGTCTCAGCTACTTTGAGGTGCCGAGGCAGGAATATCACTTGAACCAGGGAGGCAGAGGTTGCAGTCAGCTGAGATTGCGCGACTGCACTCCAGCCTGGGCCAGAGTGGAAACTCCATCTCAAAAAAAAGACACGCACAAAGCAACAAGGAATGAAGCACGGGAAGGAAGCAGTCAAGCAGGGATTCAAGACAGCACTCCACAGGGTGGGAGTGGACCCAGGCGAGCCGCCCAGGAGCCTAGTTGCTAAGTTTTCTGGATTTTAAGTATGCCTCTTGAGATCCCTATCCACTGCCCCTTTTCTAGATAAAGCGTTGGTTTTGTGGCTCGTAAGAGCTTGAGGTGAACTAGTGCCCTAGGCAGAGGAAGGGATGGCCCATGTGTGGCCCGTGGCCAATCCAGGTCACTTTCCATCTGAGACGTGGTGGAAGCAGTAGGGTTGTAGATAGAGTACCTTTGGTTTTTCACTGTTTGAGCGGGCAAGGGGGAGATGGGGTTTTCCTTTGATTTAAGTTTTGGTGTTAACTGGCGTTAGGTCCCCCTACCTAGAGACCCAGAGCTCTTCGGGGCTTTTCCTTTTGATCCAGCTTTGGAAACTCAGCACTAACTCGCCTTACGTTCCCTGCCTCCAGACCTTATTTTCCTGTCTCGATACGATAGAAATCTAGGATTTTATCTACAGATTCAGTTTTTATGCAGTATTTGCTTAGGGTGCTTCTCATGGCAAGTGTTTCATCATCTCGAACACTTCCTCGTCTAGGATAGTACCGACGTACTCCATGAATATTTGAATTAAAGATTGGAGAGGGACATCTAATCTCCCACACCAGAAAAGAATGAACAACCTATAACATCAAAACTGACAACAAAAGAGTAACGCTTCGGAGGTCGGACACTTAACACATTGGAACCTGTGTCTTCCCTGGGGGTTGGCGATTCGGGATTTTCCTCAGGCAATCTTCACACTCCCTGCTTTTACCCTGGTCCCTTTAATCATCAGAGCCTCAAGCTTCATTTGTATTACGAAAGTCAAAATTTAATGTTTAAATATTCCATTATTTCTGGTATACACCTGACAAACCTTTTTCAGGATTTTACATTTATATATCTAGCCATCCTAAGTTTTAACTTCCTTTTCCTATGTATTTCTTTTACTAGTGTGTTGTACCGACCCCCCATCAACTCCACTGGAGATAACACCAAGTTTAAGAGGCTAAAAAAAGGAACCCAGACCTAGTAAAGACCGGAGTTTTACGTAGGACTTAACAGAAGAGAAAACGGAGTAGAGGCGGGCTGAGCAGAAAAACCCGCAAGTGCTTAAACAGGGCATGCGGTTTATATAGCGTTTTCACTTAGCTCCCCCCACCCCATAACAGCCTCCACCTGGCAACCTTCATTTACCCCCAAAACTCAGCGCCTCCATCCCCTGTATGGCCCTGTGTTCTAACGCAGGGCCCTGGGGCTCAGATGTTTTTCATAGACAAGGAACGAATCTCAGGGCTGGCCACTCCTGGATTCCCTAGCTCAGAGCAGATATTTAGGTGCCTCTGCCCTGCAGGGTCATTCTCAGGGTATACTTACGTTATTGCTATCAGGTGCATTTACCTTACTTCGTGTAGGAGTCTTTTCTTGAAGATTCTGCCCTGACAGTAGTGTTCTTGCTAACTTCAGTATCAGCTATTAATGTTTGCAAGAAATCTTGCAGATGATCCTTTCCATTTACTTATTTTACCTACAGTCTGAAACTCTGAAACAACATGAATTGTTGGAGTTCTCACATTGGATTGACAGAAAAGCCATGATTCTTCGTTTTATGATTTGCCACGAAGACAGAGATCATTCTACAGCTATCAACAGAACCAAGTCTTTTTATTTAAGATTTAATTAACATCGTGCTTTATTCTGTCACTTGCTTTTTTCCCCACTACCTGGCCAATATTGTACCCTTCAATCAACAATGACCAACCTAGCAGAAAAAGTAAAATAAAATATACTAGGACTGTAATATGGTTATAATTGGTGAAAATTTCTTTTAAAATAATTCAACAATAACCAAGAGAAGATTCTTACTGTTTACAAAAAAAAAAAAATTTGGAAGGAAAATATTAGACACAAAGTTAGACATAAAAATATTTTTACTGTCTGAGTTCAACTATCCACGTGATAATGAAATGGTCTTAGCATAGACAAAACATATTAAATTACTGGGACATTTTACTTGTAGGAAAGCAAAGGGGCAAAAATAAAATCTCTCTTCAACCACATGAACCCCTCTGTTCTATAGAAATATGTGATCTAAACCCACAAAATGTATCTGTTTCTTTTATTAATATCACTATAGTTTGTGCATTTTTCTTCAGGTCTGAAAGTAGATAGCTATTTGACACTTAAAATTTTGACCAATGGCAGCTATTTTTGTGAATTCGCAGCTCAACACGATGGGGAATGTTGCTATAGTCTCTAATCATGAACTGAATCTGTCAAAGAAAATGATGAGCAGCTGTTGGTAGCAAACATCATTTGCCACACTTGGTAGCTCCTTCCACATGCTGCTGCTTGATTGCAAGTGGAGATTCACACAATTGTTGGGGCCAGCCACAGTAAATCAAGTAGAATGCTTAACCAGAACTCTCTGCATCTGCGAATCATTGAAAAAAACCATCACATTTCCCAGCTAGCAGTGATCGATACTGGTGCTAGAAACCATTCATTAGTAAGGAAAATACTAAATATTTATAACATATCAAATATCATGAAAATATTAGAAATTTTACTCTTGAAAATAATTGTGGGTTAAAATACCTTTGTTTTATTCTGCAATGAAACCCACATTTTACATTTCTATGATACCTGAGCCTAATAATAAACAGTAAGCCAATTAATGGAAGCATCAATCAATTTGATTGAAAGTGACTTAGATTAGCATCACTGTTGTCACATAAAATAAAAAAAGAAAGTGATTACCAGCTAAAAGGGGCTTACTGGATAAAAGTTGGGCTTGGTTATAAATCCGAACACTAAATATTTTCCAGTCACCTGAAATCCTTGGTCACACATCTTTCATTATTTTCTCCCCTGTTGTTTAAGCAAACATCATTCTTTCTATTCTCTGAATTCCTAGTTTAAGTTCAAGTTCAGTACTTTAGCTTTTAATTTTTGCTGCATTACCATTCCACAACAGAATGTCAGCACTTGCAGAATCTTGCTAAGCTTCTAGTCTAACCTCCTTCTCGAAATTTTCTTAAAGAGTTAAGCATGCGCCTTTTCTATAATCCAGAAATTCGACTCCTACATCTTTACTCATGGGAAATGAAAACATGTGTCTACACAAGGATGTACATAAAGTATTCACAGAATCTTTATTCATAAGAGCCCAGCTCTGGAAATTAGTAAGAAGTTTCTTATAAACAAATTGTGTTCAATAATGAAATGATTACTCCCTATTTTTCTAATAATCTTGTTTTATGTATTGTCTCCAGAATATCAAGATAAATGGTATACAAACATGAAGATGATAATCTCATGTTTTATTTAAACTTATTATCATTTATTCATATCTGTTCAAGGGTAACCAATCTATTTTTAAATAATTCCTCCTTATAGAATTCCACTTCATTCTAATTGCCTGATCATGCTCAATATCAGTGAGGTGTCTTCCTTCAAATCACAAAAAGTAAGATTCCTTTTCAATGTGCTTTTCAGCTCTAGGTATTATAGTTCAAGTCAGATCTACTTCAAAGGAAGCTGCCTGTGATTCTTCTTTCATGTGGGAATTTGAATGGTTTTCTAAGTCAGAAAATACTTTGCACTAATGGGAAATGGCTAGATGCATGGTTCTATATTATTTTTATTTATCTCCTACAGAATGTGTTCAAACTTTGCTTCCTTCAATATTACGTTCTGAACAAAAATACAAAATTAATGCACTGAATTTAGTTTCTTATAATATTTATAATCGTGGCTATTTTTATAGAGTAGCAGCCATTTATATAAAAAAGTGAAAATATATGCAATTATTCAGATATTTTGGTTTTCTTAAATCAAAGCATCTAAGTAATGATTTAATATTTTATATTTCAAACCTGAACTGTTGCCTTACAGCCATATATTTTTATGGTTGAGGAAAACTAAAACAAATATTAGAATCAAACATACTTAACTACCAATTTCTAATTCAATAAAATTTTCTGCTGAGTTTATTTTTCTCATTTACTTAAAAACACAGAGGTAGCCTCTACTAAAATTAAAAGAAGAATGACCTCTAATTTTTTTACTGACATTAATATTTTCAATGACAAATATTTTGTCTCTGATTTAAGATTCTAGTTATTGGCAATGAAGATAATCGCTGGGACTTGTTTCTTATACAGAACGGTTCCTGGAAGATATATTGCTTTATTATTTATGTATTATTTATTGCATATTTCAAACTTTAAATTGTTTGGAGAAAAGAAATACTTTTAAAAATATTCTTTAGATTCAAATTCTTCCACCTTGTCCTGAAAACAAGGAGAGAGTAAATCATGGCTTAGCAGCATAACAAAGTCAAAATAAAGGGCAAAGGGACATAAAGTTATTGCTAGAACAGTTCTGGACTATGCCCCAGCTAAGGTGCCTTCATGCCTTCACGCATATGAGAACAGTCTTCAAATGAGTAGCTTATTTTTACCAATGTAGTTTTCATAATTTGGAGGTCAGCGTTTGCTCAGGAGCAATCATACGGCGTCTAAATATCAGTGCCAATGTGAGAGAAAAATGTGTGTGTCCAAATTCCTATATTCTCACCCTCCTTTTCCTCTCAAATCAGGGAATAACACCATTTTCCTTACATTTGGGCAAGCCATTGACCTAGGATATGTTCTCGACATCTTCCTATTTGCCCCATGTCTAATCAGTCACCAAGCCATCCCAAATTTGACCTCCAAACATCTCTAGGAAAATATCCACAGTTCTATAGCTGTAATTAGGCACCTAGTTCATGTTACCACCTTCTGAATTACTTCAAAGTCTCTGACTTTCCCATACTGGAAGCATAATTATCTTCTTAGGATAGAAACTTGATAGCCTAATTTAAAACTGCACTAACTGCTCAATTGCTGAAGGGATAAAGAATACTTTTAATCAAGGTATGGACAGCCTTTCATGTTTTAGCCACAGTTTCAGGCTTGCTCTCACAGTCTGCCACCTTCCTATGCTCAATAGACACACTGGGCTTCTCTTAGTTATGTGACTGGGCCTTTCTCGCTCCTGCCAGAGGGCCTTAGCACAAGCTGATCCTCAAACTGAAATGCCCTGTCTCCAAAAACACCTTTCACACACCCACATCTCTACAGATGTCAAGTCTTCAGAGAAGTGACTCACAGTTCCCCAGAGGAGCTCAGAGACCCTGTTTATAGCCCTCTTCTTTATAAAATCAATGCACATTTTATTGTTCTATGTTTAATAATGTATTGGACACATGTAAATTTGACTCAGCATTTTATCCTGAGCCTCAAACACTGTGAAATAAATATTTGCTGATGAACAAAAAAATACTAAGAAAGCACCTACTTTGTTCCTGGCAGTGATCTGGCTGCTTTAGAAATGACGGCAAGCTCTGTGGAGACAGGCTGTTAATAGATAACTATCAAATGCCAGAAATGTGTAGAAATACCATTATGATTAGTGTGATGGATAAAAATAAAGCACATTAAAACAGAGTTGGGAACAGAGCGACAGCAGGGTGTGGTATGGTTTTATATCCTCTGGTAAGACACAGTCTCTCTGAGGAAGTGACATTGAAGAGACTTAAATGACCTAAGGGAGCAAGACATTCTGCTTTCTGGCCACATCACATAGCATCTTTCAGGCATGTTGCTTTAGAACTTTGAATTTTATTCTGAGTGAGATGAGAAATCATCAGAGAGTTATGAGCAGGGTGTGATGTGGTCTGACTCAGTAAATAAAATGATGTGTTCTGAATAAATAATAAAACCTCGCTCTAGATGCTCCATGGAATACAGACTTTTTTTTTATGGAAGAGGTGGAAGCATGTACATTAGTTAGCAGGTTCCTACAAACATGCAGGAGACAGATGTTTGGATTATGGATATGTTTTGAAGAGAGCTTTCAGAATTTGCAGGATGAAGCAACGTGATTTGTGAACGAGAAGGGTGTCAAGATGAGCTCCAGAATTTTAGTCTGAGATACTCCAAGAAGACAGCCAGGGAGAGGTGCAGATTTGGGATGGGTGGATTAGGAGAGGGAATCAGGGGTGAGTAATTATTTTTTAAAAAACTCAAGTTTTCTCCATTGCTGAAAACATTCCAACATAACAAATAACAACCGTAGAAACTCATGACCCAGAAATTATACTCAAAGGATTATGCAATGAAATCCTGACATTGTGCAATGAAGAAAATTGAAAAACATATATAGCGACAATTAATTTTTAAGTCCTTTTTTTCTAGAAGTGGCTTATAAGGCCAATACAGGGCCTGATAAGAATCCCCTTACATGCTTGAAAATCTATAGTCTTAAATGACTGTAGCAAACACACTGTTTAATTAACTAACTCTTCACTATGTTGATTTATTGTAACTAGATGGTATTTGTTGAAGTTCTCACTATATTATACTTTACTAAATTATTACAGGAAGTCCACACTGGCCTCTATTCTACACTTCAGTTAATTGCCCTTTCTAGTCAAATTTAATGAAATAATCCATATTTCCTTAAACCCTGATTTGTGTAGGTTACTTGATTGATAGGTTTACCTATCAAGTAAAGCCCATAAATCTTCAGTCATTTATGTCCCCACACAATGGGCTTCTGCCTGCTTTTAAAAATGTGTCTTGCACTGTTCCTTTTTACTGTTCTCTTTTAGAGTTGCGCTCACCCTGGCCGCAACACACCATGTGTGACTCCCCCTTGGAGGTTTCACTGGTATCCATCAGCCTGCTCTTCAGTATATCATTTCTCACTTAGATCCCCATAGACATGCCCTTACCTTAAAACATTAGTCCCATAACCTCAATAAATTTTTTCCTAAATATTGCATCTTTCTTCTCTGAAATGTTGCAGCACTGACAATCCCTGACGCCTGAAATGCTAATAAAAGTTGGCTTTAGGGAAAAGATAAAGAGTTCACATTTAGCCATGTTGAATTTGAAAAGCTTGGAGACATCCTAGTAGATATTTCTAGTATTACCCTTGCATTTTAGGAGCAAACAAGCGAATCTGCATGTTTCAGATTGTGCTAAAGACAGAAAAAGAAATCTCCTAAATATTTATCAGCACAGGCATGCCCTCATATACTTTATGGGTTTGAATTCACACTACTATTACAAATAGGAAAAACACATACTGATAAATAAATTTAAAGTTGTCTACAGTTGATACTGCACCTGCTACCTTGCAAAAGAAGAGGTACTTCATCAATTCAAGTTGTTGATTTTCCAAGATAGACCCACCAAGGATGGGCTTAAAATTCAGAATTATAAGACACATGAGGAAAAAAAAGACACATTAGCAAGAGTTTCCAGAAAACCTACCAACAGCATCAGAACCTAAGAACTATAGATCATGGAATTATTGGAAGTAAAATATTTATGAATGTTAAAGGGTGGATCAAAACATGAGAAAAGAACAAAACATTATCAGAAAAATACAGCAGAGTAGGTTATGATTACAAATCTAACCTGTAATAAAGCTCAGAAATCGTTACTTCTGTCTTTACAACAAGAAAACATATGAAAAAATTGAGTTGCACACTTGTGAGAACTGAGGTGGCAGGATAAAGTCACCTCAAAATCTCAAGACAAAAGCAAATACAGAGAATAACAACAAGACCAGGTTACCCAGAAAAGAAGCCTCTGGAACTGTAAATTGGACTCTAATGAAAAATATACAACATGCAAGGATAGATAAATAATGTAAACAGAGAGATGGAAACTCTAAGAAGGAATCGAAGGGAAATACTAGAATATAAAAGCACTGTAAGGGAAATAAAAAATGACTTTGATGGGCTCCTCACTGGACTAGGCATGGCCAAGAAAAGAATCAATAAGCTTGAATATTTATCGATATAAACATGTTAAACTAATAAGCAAAAGGAGGAAAAATGCTTAAAACAGAATATCCAAGAACTGTGGGACAATTTCAAAGAGGGTAATATATGAGAGATTGGAACATCAGAAGCAGAAATAGAGACGAGAACAGAAGAAATACTTCATGGAATAGCTGAGACATTTCCAAATTGAATGAGACACTGAACCAAGATACAGGAAGCTCAAGAAGACTGAGCCGGATAAATACCTTAAATCTAAACCTAGGTATATTACATTCATACTGCAGCAAACCACAAAACCAAAATTAGATCCTAAAACAAGCTATGGTCAGGAAGAAATTGCCTTACTTCCAGTGGAACAAGGACAATAATTACAGTGGACTTTTCATCAGAAACCATGCAAGCAAGAAGAAAGGAGTTTAGTATGTTTAGTGTTCAAAGGAAAAATAACAAAACACACCAACCTAGAATTTTATATCCAACCAAATTATCCTTTAAGCATGAATGAGAAATAAAGACTTTCTCAGACAAACTAAAATCAAGAGAATGCATTGCCAGCAGAAGTACAATGCAAAATAACATTAAAAAATTTTTTTCTTGGGAGGCCAAGGAGGGCAGATCACAAGGTCAGGAGATCGAGACCACAGTGAAACCCCGTCTCTACTAAAAATACAAAAAATTAGCCAGGCGCGGTGGCGGGCGCCTGTAGTCCCAGCTACTCAGGAGGCTGAGGCAGGAGAATGGCGTGAACCCGGGAGGCAGAGCTTGCAGTGAGCCCAGATCGCGCCACTGCACTCCAGCCTGGGCGGCAGAGCGAGACTCTGTCTCAACCAAAAAAAAAAAAAAAATTTTCAGGAGGAAGAAACTCACATCTACATGAAGAAAAGAAGAGCGTTGGAGAAAGAATTTATGAAGGCAGTATAAAATTTTATCTTATTCTTAACTGATCTCATAGATTAATATGGATAAGCAAAATGAATGACAACAATGTTATAGGGGATTGGAGGGCAGAATTGAGAATAATCTTTTGTATGTTATCTCCACAACCCATGAAGCAGTATAGTGTTATTTGAAGGTGTACTTAGTTATAAATGTATATTATAAGCTCTATGAAATCACAATTTCCTTAAAAAATAAGGCATATTTGGTAAAAATTGAGCTTCTTAGAAGTGAAAAATGTATTGGAAATATATCACAGAAATCAGAAACTAAATGGATGAGTTGAAAAAAGAAAAAAAAAGATTTGACACAGGTTAAAATATTTGAAGAGATTCTGAAGATGTAGCATAGAGGTCTGGAAAGTTGTAAAACATGAGAGAGATGCTGGACAGAATGCAGGCTGTGGTAGGGTCCAGGTTGTGCCTCTGGGGAAGGTTACACAACCTGTGGTTTAGGATGTGATCATATTTAAGAAGACAAGAATTGTACAAATAGTTCCTGGGCCCTTCTGGCTGCAAAACATATAAAAAGACAAGGCCGGGTCAGCTGAATAGAGCTGAGTAGGCCCATAAATAAAGCCTTGCATACTCTGATGATAAAATCACTCAATTGAAAGTTATAATGTGAAACTTACAGTATTAACTGTACAATCATATATTTGGTAAAAATGGAAAAGTGTAGAATAATTGGAAAATACATATAAACCCATGTTATTGTAGTAAAATAACTAACATCTACACATGACTCCATTATGGGTTCAGCTGTAATATATCGGCAATATTTCCATCTTTCCAGTTCATGACCAAGAACATGGGGTGATTGAAATGAACTATTTCTAACATAGATGAATGCACAGTATGGCAATAATTTTATGATGAAGTTTTATTTGTAAGTGATCACAAAGAGCAAACAAGAAAAATATGACTGTATTAATGGGTGTGTTAATGTATTTTTGTAGATTAATGCTATACTATGAATATCAAATGTTTTAAAGTCCTATGTAAGGATTTGAATTGGTACAAGAATATTAGGGAATCCAGTACTATGAAAGAGAGAAAGAAAATATGTGAAAATTTAAACAATAGTTCTTTAGCCGGGCACAGTCTGCTCTGTTCTTCTGTAGAAGAAAAGAAATAAGACCAGCCTATCTATCCATCAGCTGAGCTCTCTAGATCATGTTGCCATGATATGCTTCTGGAGAAATGACATTTGCTGGTTTGTTTTATTATCACTTCTAATTATGTCGCAATCATTGTGCACTTTTAATTATATCTGAATATCTAAAGAAACGTATTCTCCAAAATAATACTAGGGACCTGAAATACATAATCTGCAGCAAACTTTTAAGTTAGCTTTTACATCATTTCTATCTTAATATTTTATGGCTGAGAAGAAAAATTAGTATTTATCTCTGTGTTTGGTTCTTAAAGTGTGTTCAATTAAATGAAATGTTTGGTAAGAATAATTGCTGATTTCAAATAAATATTTCCTTCTGCCATGTTTATAAAGATATTCTTTTAAATAAATTTCTAATGATTGTTTTTATTATAGACTTCGTCATCTAGAAAATGCTTAGGAGGCATCAATAGAAAAATATTTTAAAAACTGGTTTATTTACATCTGTTCATGGATTCTAGTGTATAGTATCTGATCTATATTAGTGAGCTCTATAGATTTAGATGATGAGCCTAGTATATGGATGGGTCATGTGCATCAAGTAATGCTCAAGAAATCACTGGACTGCATGATCCATGAAAACAACCTTCCTAAAATCAAGTTGAAGAAACCCTGAATCTGGAAGTAGTGTGTAACACAACAGGAGATAAGATAGTAGACTCTGGGGTATGGTGGATTATTGTTTGGAGGAGATACTTTTGATAAACTATTTTTGAGATGGCTTTTGATATTAAAAAATGAAAATATACTACTAACTACTGCCAGAGAACATGGTCTGAATTTGAGACAGTGAATGATACATATTTTCTTTCCAATGTACTGAAATTCATCTAGATTTTCTAAAGTTAATTCCATCATTTAAAGATAAACAGCTAATGCACGTGGGGCCTAATACCTAGGTGACGGGTTGATGGGTGCAGCAAACCATCATGGCACACATTTACCTATGTAACAAACCTGTACTTCCTGCACAGGTATCCCAGAACTTTAAATTAAACTAATAAATAAAATTACCAGTTAAATCTGAAGTTCAAAAATGTAATACCAGCTCATGATGAATTGTAAAGCAAGCAGACATGAGTAGAAGAAACACCGAGATTTTACCACACTGTAACAGTTTTTTTTTAGTGGGTTTGGGAAGCCCCAGTAGAGGAGAAAATAACTATCGTTAACAGATCTGGTTAAATATTTCAAAGAAACTAATGAATGAAATGATACTTAGAGCCACATCCCATATGTTTCCTATGAGCATAGGTAATCATTATTGACCCTAAATTCAGGTTAAATAAATAAATATCAATCATACTGAAGTCTAAAGATTCTGTGGATGCCACAAAATTAGCCAAGATGACTCACAGTGTCCCTTGAAAAATAGGCCTGAATCAAAGAAACCAGGCATTTAAATGATAACATTTTAAAGAAAGAAATGGAGAGTGGTCTCGAGGACATGTCTCCATTTTCTCTAAGTCTTCTGTTTTCCTACCTGCAGTTGTATATTTAAAGAGGTGGTAATAGTTATGGGACAGAGTAGCTACAATGCAGCAGTTTGCAAAACACTTGAGTGGGTCACCAACTTCGTTGTTTTTTTAACCTGTTCCCTAAGCTTGTGAACCTTAAAGAACAATTTGCAAAGCTTCCAATGACATGGTAAAAGAACACTAACAGTCCTGTAATGAATTTGGAAATCAATAAAGCATTAAAAATGCAAATACATTCTTGTTAATATGATATAATTGTGAAGAACTTCTAGGCAGTCAATTACCATTTAACACAAAAGCCTGTAACGATTTAATTAGGAATCCTTCACCTAATTGAGGTCAAGATTGTTAGCAGTGGATGTCTAATTAGCTTGCTTACTGCAGCTCTTTTCTTTGAAAACTGTCTCAGTAAAATCCTTCCTTAAAAGATATTCATAGCACCAACACGAACATATAAAAGTTGTATGTAAAAGTTGGTAAAATCCGAATGAAGTCTTTATCTGAGTAAATAATATTGCAGCACCACCAGATTCCGATTTTGACAGTGTATTACGGATATATATTATCACTGGGGAGAACTAAGTGAAGCTAACAACTTTCGCATCTTCTTATGAGTGTTACACAGTTTCAAAACAAACTGTTACTTAAAATGCACCCTTATATTTCAGAAGGGCAAGACAGGACTTGAATTGTCTACTTTTTTCTTTAAGGTTACAGTGATTATTTTAGACAATAATTGGTTCCATGACTTAAGACCAAATTAATATGGCATTTGATGTAGTTAAAGTCAATGCTAGGTTGACCAATCCAAACTTAATTGATGACCTCAGAACATAGCAGCACTTCTAAGAGCTGGAGAACATTTTTTTTTTTTTTTCCTGTTTATATTCCTATTTTGCTTTTGACCAGATTACGGTCTTTCAACATCTAGGTATAAAACTTCAGCTTGAAATATAATCCAAAATAAGGTCATCCAATTAGTTTCCTTTGCCTAAGGAAATAGCCCATTTAATGTTCTTTAAGATTAAGGCTTTCAAAATTATTTCAATGGAAAATACATTAAAATAAATGATTTCATAATAAGCTAACTAGAATCAAGGGAGATTTATTGTTGTAGAATTTCCTGTCACAGTAATGACCACATTTTCTTCCCTGAAACTCTTAACACCCCAAGGTAGTTTAAGACAAAAAAAAAAAAAAAAAAAAAAAGAGCAGTGACCATATCAATTGTATAATTTCTTATGTGCAATGCATATTTCCATGTTTGAAGATCTGACAATTTTATAGTTTATACTCAGCACATACTGAGTGAAATCTGGCCTCAGAATTGTTTCCAAAATCTACAATTAACATTTAAAATAAATGTTCTATAGAACACATGCTGGAAATGACTAGTATACAGAAGTACACATCCTAATTAAGTCTAGTATCAGCAGCCCCACTTAGAAATGTATATCACACATAGCCCTGGGGTGGTTATTTAAAAATTAAAAATTGGTCACTCATTTAATGACACTAAAGTCTTTCAATTTTTGTTAGTTACCTCACTCTCCCCATATTTTTACTTTTGCATTTTAAAAATTACATCTTATAACAGCACAGGTGAAACATTTATTTTTATCTCGGTTTTAAGTCATGAAATTCGTGGTCTACATGACCAATGTGAGTTGTCACACTTTCTTTGAAACCAGTACTATCCGTCCATAATGCTGCTGTTCAGTTCTTCGAACACACCAAGTTCTTCCATGCCTCAAGGCTTTGTCTCAGGCTGTTTCCTCCATTGAAAATGCATTTCCCTCTCTCCTGTATACAGCACTACCTTCTTATCATCTGTTCAGTCATCATTTAGATATCACTTCAAATGACATCTGAAGATCTAAGACATTACATAGTATTAACTTTAAATAGGGAAGTTCTCTGACATTCAGTGTGGATTTTCAGACTGGAGAGGAAAAGCTATCCAAAATCTTCCAAGTCTGGACATGCAACCTGTGCCCAATGCATATCTTATCTATATCCCACTACTACAATTAGAATAGTTTCTTCAGGTCGTCTCAGAGTCATGGGTCATGGTGAAGGTAAATTTTATCAAGGGATTCTAATGTGGTCATCTACAGTCCTGTGACTAGGTGTAAGGCTCAGACTGAGAAAATGATCAGTCAAATAATGCTAAAACTGTGGTATCTGGGTATTCATGTCTACATTGTTATTCCTTCAGTCCGTCAGGCTAGAAATGTATGTCGTTCATATTGTTTTTATTTTTTCCCATTTCACACTACAATAACCAGCCTATGCTTAAATTTATTGTAAGCTATGTACCTCTTTTACCTATCCTATGCCTACAGTGGTAACCACCCCCTTCCCTTCGTATGTTTTCTTTTTCTCATTGAGAATTGAGTTAATTCCACTGCTTTTATTTCATGGAAAGCAACAATGTTGGAGAAGGACAGGTAAGAGAGGGAAAAAGCCAAAATTCTGCCAGAGAAATAAAAAGATAATATTTTTCTGATTGAATGAGTTTATTCATTCACCAAACACTTATTACTAGCTATCTCTCTTGAATGAAGATAGGCTGGGATTTATGCTAGGAACTTTTCGTTCCAAATGTGAATATTTAGCTTTGCTACCCTTTGGTAGAGAACTGTAGCTCCTTTATAAATCAGGTGACTGATATATCAACCAGTCCCACCTCTTGACCTCTCTACCTGTTTTGCAAGACTCTCAATCAGTAGCTACTACATGGACCATATAATTTTAGACATGAAGATTATAGAGAATAGTACTCTGAATTATGTGATATTTTAAACATTTACTCGTTGACCTTGGCATTTTTATGAATATATTTAAAATTAGGTCCTCCTTCTCTTCAACTTTATTTTAAATTTGATTCTAAATAAGTATTGATAGAAAACTAAAGTGTGAATAAAAATACAGAATGAGGCATGAAAATACAGAAGTAGAGAAATACGCTTATCGAAGTAAAAAATGTTTAAAAGTTAACTTGAAAATCCATAAAGTAAAGCCCTTAAAATTGCTTGAATCAGTTAAAGTCTTATTCACAGTAATCAAAAAATGGCATTTTTATACAATACCAAAGTTACAGTCATAAAAGAGGCAAGTACTTCTCAACATATTAGAAACTGTCCCTCTCAAGTTAGCTGTCTATGCACAATTATGTGGTAATCACATTCACTAGAGATTTTTCTGACTGCGTCCCTTCCAATAAACATGGTAAGTCTATTATGTATAATGTGAATGATGAACTAGAATCAGAAAAAGGAAAGTAAACAAGCATTTTGTGCCATAAAAAATAATTTAGTTTTAAATTAGAGTCATTCCAATGAAATCTGGCCTAAAATAGTCAGCCTAGCTGATGTTACAATTCTAGGAGCTTCTGAGAGCAAGGGGAAAAAAAAAAAAAGGAAGCCAACTCTTTGGTTATTTGAAGAAGCAACATGTGTTCTAAAATCTTTTACAAAGAATGCCAATATTAGGTAAAATAAGTCATATAGCATGGATAAACTGACATATTTTAGCATACTTCTTTGTGTTCGAAATATTCAAATACACTTTTACAATGAAGAACTGGTAAAGTTTTGATTTTCCACAACGTTTATTTTAGCTTGTTAAAATACTGAAATATTTTTAACATGGTCTGCCTGATAATGAACCTAAATGGAGGCATATTTCCTACCAATAAAATACAATTATTTTCAGAGAGAATAGAAAATTGTATCTTTTTCATTTTAATTTAAACGCAATAATTATTTCTTTGATTTTTATACTGCTCTAACAACCAATTATGAGTCAATATGTGGTCACTATGTTTATTCTTTCATCCACCCATTTCCTCCTAATTCTTTTTGAATAAGCGAAAAATCATACAATGATTTGGTCTATGTCATACATTATTTTTATAAATAAATTTTCATCACTATATACAACTATGAGGACTAACTACCAACCCTTTACATTTCAGAAAGATGGAGGATGTTTTTCAAATCTTGACATTCTCTTTGAATTTCTCCTTTCTTTCTCTCTTTCCTCTCTCTCTTTTTTTTTCTTCCTTTCCTTTCTCTCTTGCTTTTCTTCCTTCCTTCCTTTTTCTTTCTTTCTCTCTCTCTCTCATCTTTCCCTTTCATTTCTTTCCTTCTCTTTTCTTTCTCTCTCTCTCTTTTTTTTTTTTTTTTTGAGATGGAGTCTCGCTCTGTCACTCAAGCTGGAGTGCAGTGGCATGATCTCAACTCACTGCAACCTCTGCCTCCAGGGTTCAAGTAATTCTTATGCCTCAGCCTTCTGAGTAGCTGAGATTATAGGAGTGTGCCACCGTGGCCGGCTAATTTTTGTATTTTTAGTAGAGATGGGGTTTCACCATATTGGCCAGGCTGGTCTCGAACTCCTGGCCTCAAGTGATCTGCCCACCTTTGCCTCCTAAAGTGCTGGGATTACAAGTGTAAGCCACTGTGACAGGCCATGAATTTCTTTATCTAAGACATATTCAAGTGGATATGAATCTAAAGCAACAATAGTTCTCCAGGAACAGCAAGTAGGGAAATCTCTTTTATTTGGGCAATTGGGGAAGGGGTACAGAAATGGAGAACTGATTGTTATTGGATAAATTTTATTTTTTTTTAGATGGCAAGAAACAGATATAATCAGCTCAATAGTTTGGCTGTACTGTTAGGAATCAGTGCAAACCACCCCAGAATCTATATACCCTAAAAGTAACATGGTCATCCTGGCATTGTGGCCTCCTATCTAGTTGAGTGGGGCTCCCCCAGTAATTTATGTCCAAACCAAGGCTTCGTCTTTACCTTTGCATGCAACTTGTACATTTGTTCCACAGCACATAGTTCTATTCCACTTATTTTGAATAATTAGTTTCCTCACATATACAATGTTTGATCCACAATTTTTTTTTTTTTTTTTTTTTTGAGACAGAGTTTCACTCTTATTGCCCAGGCTGGAGTGCGACGGTGCGATCTCGGCTCACAGCAACCTCCACCTCCCAGGTTCAAGAGATACTCCTGCCTCAGCCTCCCCAGTAGCTGGGATTACAGGCATGTGCCACCACACCCGGCTAATTTTGTATTTTTCTCCATGTTGATCAGGTTGGTCTTGAACTCCCGACCTCAGGTGATCTGCCAACCTTGGCCTCCCAAACTGCTGGGATTACAGGTGTGAGCACTGCACCCGGCCAATATTAAGTTATTTAAATGCAAGGGTGAGCTCTTTCTTTAAAAAAAATAAAATCTGTGATTAGCTTATTTTATGGCTTAAACTCTTTTATTGCCATATTCTTTGTTTTCAGTTTTCTTGACTAATGATCACTGCTCTTTGTCTGACACATATATCTGAAGTAGAGCTGGGAAAAGGCAAAATAAGAGTGAATTGTGATTGGAACATAATTTTAGGAAGGTAGGATTGAGATATGGTATTGAGATTTCCTCACCTGGAAAAGGGGGACAATTTTGGGATGATGTAGGGAGTAAGTAAAACATTATGTACCAAGTATGTGTATGTGTGTGTGTGCGTGTGTGTGTGTGTGTGTGTGTCACCATGTCAGAAAGGTAAGATTTTACATGACGCATATTAAATGCTCTTTCACGCATATTTCCTCTCTGTGAGAAGACTTAAATTTTACCTTCAGCTGCCTGAGTAAAAGATCCTCAACAAGTATGTATCTAAAATTTTAAAAGGAGTTAGACATAAAATAATTTTAAGGAGTCTACAAAGACTTATAAAGACTTTAATATCTTTGTGGTGACAATAGAAACATCCAACTTTCATCAGGGCAGTCAGGCATAAAAGAATTTTAAGGAGTCTTCACAGACATAAAGACTGTACTATCTTTGTGGCGAGAGCAAAAAGATCCAAACCCCATCAAGACCACTCCTGCCCTCCAGTCCTGCAACTGCACCTATTGTCTCCAAACCTTCCCATTGTTTCTTCTTGTCTTAGGCCTCAAAGGTATTTCACCCTAATGCAGTGTCTCAAAGTGAATTGGATAGAGACAGTGGTTATTTACAGTGATCACTCTTTTTAAAGGCAAGGGGCCCTGCTTTCTTTCATAAAGTGATCATAAAAGTTCTGGACGTGTCTACACCAGTTTGTAACACAGTTTGGCCATGATATTTGGGAACACAGAATGACAGTCCTTAAGCCACTGAATAATTTGAAATCATAAGGGGCAATTCAGAGGTGAGAAGTAAGGGAAGACAGGTGAATTGGTAGTAGCCACCCAGATGACTTCAGTTCTTAAAGGCTGAGGACCTAATTGGGGTAAAACAGGGAAAAATCCCTTGTGATAGTTATTGAAGAGTATTTTAAGAATGTAGGTGTCTCAGAAAGACAAACATGCATGTTCTCACCTGTGGGATCTAAAAATTGAAACAATTAAACTTAGGGACATAGAGAGAAGGATGGTTGCCAGAGCCTGGGAAGAGTAGTGGAGGGTTTCGGGGGAGGTGGAGATGGTTAATGGGTACAAAAAACTAGTTAGAAAGAATGAATAAGACCTATGATGTGATAGCACAACGAGGTGACTATAGTCAATAAGAACTGTACATTTTAAAATAACTAAGAGCGTAATCGAATTGTGTGTAACACAAAGGATAAACGTCTGAAGGGATGGATACCCCATTCTCCATGATGTGATTATTGCGCATGCATGCCTGTATCAAAACGTCTCATGTACCCCATAAATAAATACACCTACTATGTTCTCATAAAATTTAAAAAAAAATTTAAATCCAAAAAAGCAAAAACAAACAAAAAGAATGTAGGCACCTGATGTTCAATTTGACGTGATATTTGTTGTTCCTATATGTACCCCATTGTCTCTCCGATATCCTAATTCTTCAAGTGGATGACTGCTGTAAGCAAGGCTTTGCTGTGTTTCAGTGATTACGTAGAAGTTGAGGAATTTTTCTGAGTTGATACCACGAGGACCAGAAACCAGCACACCCAGGTCCAAGAGATGATCTGAACCTATGAAGGATGACTGGAGAGGCTGGCCAAGACACTTACTGCTACTCAGGAAGTAGCATACATTTTGGAAAGCATTGTGAACATATGAAAAGACAGGGTTTTGTATTTTGAGCCAGTTTTTCTGGCAGGAATGCATCAGCTGACATTTAGATTATAGAGGAAGTGGTTAACAGAAGAGTGGTTTACATGATAAAATGGAGCCATCAAAATTAAAATGGGACTGTCTGTGGTTACTAGCAGCCCGGATTATAGAACGCAAGGGAGTTAAGTAGAAGCCAGTGCTAGGGGATTGGCAGCCAAGAAGCAGGGAGGAACTCAGTCACCTGCCAGGAGACGACTGAGGCTTGTGCAGGGAGAGGAAGGGGGTTGACAGGGAAAGATGAGGCTGCTCCATGAGCTGTGTGTCTTGTCACTCACTTCTTGTCTGCTGTCATTTTTAGTGCTTTGCAAGACACCTCGCTCTCCTGCCCACACCTGCTATCATCATGTTCCCTTCCAGTCCCAAAGCTTGTGCAGCTTGACCATCCTTGAAGGTAAAAGATAGTTGAAAGGACAATGAAGTATGCAGTGGACAACGGGACCAACCTCATGGCATAAGGTCAAGGTCAACTGTGACCCCTGAAAAAAACTCTGTACTTGACCAAACATTAGTTATATTTCTCTGTGCACCCTTTTTGAGTAGGCTTTGACCTTGGTCTTCAGTGTCCATTTTGTTCTTGCTGAACTTATGGGGCGTAGACTTAGCAAGAACCCTGTTAAGTCAGTTTAGCAATAATCTGCCCCCTCCTTGATCAATGCTGATATTTGATCACTGCTGACATCTAACCAAGTCCTTCATCTCTCAGCTTTGATATGTAGGTCCTTGGCCTGTCTTAGCAAGAATTCCCCTATTCTTGCTGTTTCTTCTTAGTAAACAACTGATTCCCTCCCACTTTTCATTGGCTATAAATCTCTACTTGTTCTTGTTGTATTTGGAGTTGAACATAACCTCTCTTTCCTATTGCATACCTCTTTTGCAATGACCTTAAATAGAGTCTTTATCATTTTAACAAATGTCATAATTATTCCTTAGGGTCCTACATAAGAGAGCCCTGCAACCAGGCGTGGTGGCTCACACCTGTAATTCCAACACCTGTGGGAGGTTGAGGTGGGAAGAGACTCTATCTCTAGAAAACAAATTTTAAGAATTAGACAGGTGTGGCAGCATGTGCCTATGGTCCCAGCTACTAGGGAAGCTGAGGTGGGAGGATTGCTTGAACCCAAGAGGTAGAGGCTGCAGTGAACTATAATTGCGCCACTGCACTACAGCCTGGGCAACAGAGTGAGACCCTGTATCAAAAGAGAAAGAGAGAAAGAGCCTTTTCTTGCACCAGAGCAGCCCCTGCTCTCTCTTGAGAGAATAGGGGCTGTTTTTTGTTTTTTGTTTTTGTCTTAGCTAGAAGGAGGCAAATAAGTAAGAATTGTAGAACATTCCAAGTGGCTCCTGGAACTGTGGACTGATGAAGTCTGTGGTCCTACCTCCTCCTGCTAGTACTGTATTCTACAGGTTGGTGCAAAAGTAATTGCAGTTTTTACCATTAAGAGTAATGGCAAAAAACGCAATTACTTTTGCACCAACCTAATAACAGTTGGACATACAGTAAGATGTGCCAGTTCTAGGATTTTCTCCTCTGCTCCTGGCATTGAACCACCAGTCCATGACCTGTCTCTGGTTCAAGGAATTGGCGTGATAAGTGGTTTGGAGCATGTCCCAGCAGAGGTCCTTTGAGCACCAGGCAGCATCAATGAAGGGTGCAGAGGGAGCTGGCTGGGCAAGCTGGGTCTTGTTGTGCTGCTCCATCCCCTCTTCAAGCCATGCCTCCATCCTGGGCAATACACCTGGTGTCCCTCCTCCAGCAAAACCCTGTGGAGTTCACAAGATTCAAAGACCTGTTATCAGACATGGTCATCTCTGTTACCAATAGGAAAGGCAGAGGGGAGAAACCTGGGTCTAGGACCCAGGCACCCCTAAAGGAGTGTATTATTTACTATATGCAGTGGACGGAAAAGGGAAGGAGAGTATAAAGAGTTAAAAGTGCAGTTTCTGAAGTGTGTGGATCCTCACTGGAGTTCAGTGAGGAAGCTTCAAGGCATAAACCAGTGAGAGAGTCCACAGGGCAGTGGATGCCACCTGGTCGCAGAGCCTCCTTCCTGGTGAAGAAGTCAGGAAGTAAAAAAAAGAAAAACAACTCTCAGGGCACAGTCAGTCAACCTCCAACCTCCACACCTTTCCAGAGCTATCCTCTGAACCAGAGATCCAGCCTCCACCCAGCTGACACCTGTTCACCCTCTTGGGCTGCACCCTCCTCCTAGACTCTGGTCTCTTCACCCAGTCCCACATCACCCTGAACGTCAGGGAAACTGCTTTGAGCAGTGAAATGAGGCCTCTGGAGAGAGCACAGCCTTCAGATGAGAGGAATGGCACAGCCTAGGGAGGCACAGCCCTCAGAGCGTGAGTGACAGCAAAGCAGGCTCTGTGATGCACATGACCCGCCAGCCTGCTGTGAGGAACTGGCAGTCAGCCCCTTTCCAAGTGTGTGGACAGTTAAAATATGCAGCACTTTGAAAATCATCATGTTTCTTACAACTTTCAGAGTAGTTAAACATATTGATACAAATGGAATCCTGCCTCTCCATAAGGAATGAGCTTTCGCCAACCTGGCTTCTTGGAAACAGCCATCCTGTCTCTGTTTAATATCCAGCATCAAGTCTTCTCACCACAGTTAGTTGAAATAGCTCATAAGAGTAAAGTTATTGTTGTAATTATTCCGGCTGTGAATTGTGGTGCCCACTTAGAAATACAATTTTACTTTGCAGCATTTTCTGAATTGCCAGATCTCAGTCTGCTCCTGGGCACACGCCCGAGCTATGGGACTGGAGCGCTGAGTCTGGTCCTCACCCGACTCCTGGAAATACCTGTCTCCTCCTTTTCTCAGAACACATACTTCTTGGGAATGAGAAGTCCACCACTCTTGCATTTCACTCTTGCTCAGTAAGTATCTATGCCCATAGTATCGTGTTGGTAAAAAAGTAATTGCAGTTTTTGCAATTTAAAATTTTAAAAATGCCATTAAAAATTTTTACTGGCAAAAACTGCAATTACTTTTGCACCAACCTAATGAATATTTGAATACCAGTCATTATAAAAATTTAAAAATAAATGAGTAGAACTGATTATACTCTTAGGAAGAGAATTGTAAATGTCCTTTGGATAAACTTTTAAATAATTCAAATTAGGAAAGAAACCTTCAATAGTGTTTTCATGTGTAAGTCATTCATGACAGATTGATTTATCTGCTGATTAATGTATTCAAGGCTGATCAATTCAAAGGATAAAATGTCACAGAGTTCTTCAGTTTTTACTCTTTGGTTAATCATATTCATCACATATCATTTTTTAAAAAATATGTTTTCAGGACCATTTTCAACATACAGGAAAACTGAAGATAGTACAGAGGGTTTTTATATAGCCTACACTCAATTTCCCTGAATATTAACACAATATATTAGTATGGTACATTTTTTACAGTCAGTGCACCAGTATTCATAGATTTTTATTAAGTAAAATCCATACTTTTTCATATTCCCTTAGTTATCACCTAATGTCCTTTTTCTGTTCCAGGAAACCATATTACCTTTAGTAGGTCTGTCTGCTTAGACTACTCTTGACTGTGATGGTTTCTCGAAGTTTCCTTTGGTTTTTGTTTTTGTTTTTTTTTTTGATGACATTGACAGTTTTTTAGGAGTACTGGTCAAGTATTTTATAGAATGTTCCTCAGTTGGGGTTTATCTGGTGTTTTTCCTATGATTAGACAGGGGTTATATCTTTTGGAGAGGAAAACCATACAGAAGATGCCACTGTCATCATATCATATCAAAGGTGCATCCTATCAATATGATTATCACTGTTGAGGTTGACGGAGATCATCTGGCTAAGAAAGTGTTTGACAGGTTTTATCACTTAAAGTGACTCTTCCCCGGTCTCCTTTCCATACTGTACTTTGTAGGAAGCCATTATGCACAAACCACACATTTAAGTTGTTGAGCTATTCTCCACCTCCTATGGCATGGCATGTCTACATACATTATTTGTAATTCTTCTGCACAGAATTTTTGTCTCTTCTCATCTGTTTAATTTATTTATTCAATCAGGTACTTATATTAGTATGGTATAATGGATGCTTATTTTATATTCTGGGTTATGATACAATACTACTTCCTTTTTTGTGTTGCCCAAATTGTTCCAGCTTTGGCGACTATGAGCTCTTTCAGGATAGTTGGTTTCTACATTCATTTGACATACCCCCAACACTCTCTCTCTCTCTCTCGCTCTCTCTCTCTGTGTGTGTGTCTATGTGTGTGTGTGTGTGTGTGTGTGTTTGAGCACTTTATTACTTTCTGGCACTACAAGATGTTACAAGCCTGTCTTATAAATTTGTTTACCCCAAGGCTAGAATCAGGCATTTCTCCAAGGATCCTTGGTTTCTTTAACGAAGAATGATATTAGAAACCAGTATCTGTGTGTTTGTGGCTACTGAGTGTTTCCTCTGGATGCTCTGAGCTGGCAGGATAAAGAAATAGATGAGTGTACAATAATTCATGTATATACACATATCGATACACATTTCTATAAGTAACCATCCATATCTATATTAAGCTAAACCTGAGTTCACACTGATGTATCCACTGCTAACCCATTACAACATGGGTCTTTCTGGCTTCTTCCTTGCTTTGCTATAAACTCCCATTCCAATAATATAAGAAACCTAAATTTCACTATTTGCCATCTACTTATTTAACTGTTCAATTCCCGTACAGATGGATGGCAGTATCAGAATTCTTAACCTGTGTCCTCACGGGAAACAACTTTATTAACTAGAGTAAAATTCTTATGCAGAGTTTCTTTTGCACTTAATTTTACAGACTTCTTTCACATCCAAGGTTGCTTATATCAGCAATATTTTCCCACACTCCCTTTGGTGAGACTGTCCTATTACAACATTTGTAATAGATTTAGGTTGTTTTGTTACATTTGAATTCAATCTTAGGGTTCTCCTGATGTCCTAAATTATTTATGTAAGTTAAAGTTCACATTTTGTAGTGTAAGGTTGAATAGATTTTGATAAATGCATAGTCATTAATTAAAAATTATAGTATTATACAGATAAGTGTCACCACATTAAATTTTTCTGTGTTTTATTCAACCCGAGCCATACAGTATGTAGCCTTTTCAGACTGCCTTCCTTCACTTAGTAATATGCATTTGAAATTCATCCATATTTTTCGTGACTTCATACAGGCCTTTTTTATTGCTGAATAACTTTCTACTATATGGATATACCACAGTTTACCTACTCACTCGGTGAAGAACAGCTTATTGCTTTCAATTTTGGGAGGTTATGAATAAAGCTGTTACAAACAGTTGTGTGCAGGTTTTATGTGGGCCTAAGTTCTTAAATCTGTTTTGTAAATACCTGTGAGTGTGATTGCTGGATCATATGGTAAGACTATGTTTAGCTTTGTAAGAAGCTGCCCAATCTGTCTTCCAAAATGACTGTGTACTTTGTATTCCCACTAGCAATGAATGAGAGTGCCTGTTCTTCCTTCTTGCCAAAAATTGGTATTGTCAGGGTGTTTCTGTGGGGTGTTTTTGTTATTCTTTTTGGACTTTAGCCATTTTAATATGTGTGTGACATGAGAACATTTTGTTTTAATTTGCAATTCCCAAAGGGCAAATAATATTGAGAATATTTTCATATGTTTATTTGCCATCTGTGTATCTATTTGGTGAGGTGTCTGTTTAGATCTTTTGCCCACTTATTAACTGGGTTATTTTCTTATTTTTGAGTTTTACTTTTTAGCTTATTTGGATATTTTGGATCCAAGCCTTTATTACACATGCATTTTCAAAATGTGTTCTTTCAGTCTATAGCTTTTACTTTTTTAAACAATGCTCTTTGCAGAGTAGAAACTTTCAATTTTAACAACATATAATTTAACAATATTTTCCTTCATTTTTTTTTTTTTTTTTGGTATTACATCTAAAACTCATCACCAAACACAAGGTCACCTAGATTTTCTATGTTTTCTTTTAGAATTTTCATAGTTTTGCATTTTCCATTGAGACCCACGATCCATTTTGAGTTAGTTTCTGTGAAAAGTGTAAAGTCTAGGTCTCAGTTCAATTTCTTGTAGGATATACACATCCACTTCCTTCAGCAGTACCTGTTGAAAGACTATCCTTTCTCCATAAAAATCTCCTTTGGTCGTTTGTTAATAAGTAATTGTTTATATGTGTGTGGGTCTTTTCCGGCTTCTGTTCTCTTCCACTGGTCTATGTGTCTCTTCATTGCCACTCTCACATTGCCTTGATTACTGTGGCTTTATGAACAACTCAAAATCAAGTATTGTGAGTACTCCAAGTTTGTTTGTCTTCAATATTTTGTTGGCTATTCATGGTCTTTTGCCTTTCCGAATAAACTTTAGAAAGAGTTTGTTTACATCTGCAAAACATCTTGCCGGGATTTTGATTGGCATTGCATTGAGTCTCTGAATCTAGTAGAGAACAACTGGTTTCTGACAAATCCTAAACCTTCTAATCCATGAACACAGAATATCTATCCATTTATTTTTATCTGCTATGATATATTTCACCAGAGTTTTGTGATTTGTATATTTGATCCTGTACATATTTTGTTATAGTTATAAGTAACTTATTTTTTGGTGCCATTGTAAGTTGTATTCTTTTTTCTAATTGCAAGTTCCAAGTGTTTACTGCTAGTCTATATGTGTATTAGTCTTTTTTTTTTTTTTTTTTTTTTTTTTTGCATTTGCATTGTGACAAAGAAGTACCTGAGTCTGGGTAATTTATGAATAAGAGAAGTACAATTGTCTCATGGATCAGCAGGCTATGTAGGAAGCATGGCATCAGTATCTGCTTGGCTTCTGGTGAAGCCTCAGGCAGCTTTTACTCATGGCAGAAGATAAAGCAGGAGCAGGCATGTCACATAGTAAGAAAAGGAACAAGAGAGAGGGGGGAGGTGCCACGCTCTTTTTAAAGAACCAAATCTCTTGTGAACTACCAGAGTGAAAACTTACTCATTACTATGGGGATGTCACGAAGCCATTAATGAGGGAACTACTTCCATGATTCAATACCTCCCTCTAGGGCCAATCTCGAACACTGGATATCACATTTATACGTAAGATTTGGAGGGGACATACATCTAAAACATATCAATAAGAAAACAATTAATATTGTATATTATCATTATACCCTGCCACCTTGCTATAACTGCTTATTAGTTCTAGGAGTTTTCTAGTTTATGTATAACATTGATAATCTTGCCAAGTGCAGTGGCTCGATGCCTGTAATTCCAGCACTTTAGGAGGCTGAGTTTGGCTCTTTCTTATGAAGTTAAACATAGATTTATTATCTGATATAGCAATCATGCTCCTAGGTATTAACTAATTGAAAAACTTACTTTCACACAAAAATCTCCCTGTGATTGTATGTAGCAACTTTGTCCATAATCGCCAAAAACTGAAAGTAACTTGGATATCTATCAATAGGTGAATAGTAAATGAATTGTAGTATCAATAGGTGAATAGTAAATGAATTGTAGTATATCCCCATAGTGGAATATTATTCAGCAATGAAAATGAATGAGCTACTAATTCATGCAAAACCATAGATGAATTTCAAATGCATTTTGCTAAGTGAAAGGAGCTAGAATTAAAAGGCTACAAATTGTATGACTACATTTATATGACATTCTGGAAAAGGAAAACCTATTAGAAAACTGACCAAGGGTTGTCAGAGGTTTGGACAGGGGACAGTGACTGACTAGAGAAAGCGCAGAGGACTTTTTACAGCAGTAGAACTAACCTTTATGACTTTGTACAGGTAGATACATGATGCTGTGTATTTGTCAAGTCCATAAACTGCAAATCATAGAGTGATCTTTAATGTACGCAAACAAAAATAAATCAATCAGGAGATTTGGAACCCCAGAATGGAATGCAGACTGTGACAAATGACTCTCCCAGTAATAAAAATGCATGAAATACTCTCAGTGAAATTGATGTAAAGAAAATTATGACCTAACATAGAAAAACATGATTTTGAAAAATAATGTTTTGACTCGAAATTATAAGGCTATAGACCAAAAGAACTATATACATAAACACTGTATGCCAGCTGGTAAATTTGTTTCTCATAAGGTTGTATTTTAATTTTGAAAATGTTTACATGTACTGGGTTTGGATAAATATGCAAATAGGTAGTGGATGGTAGGAGACAGGCTTTTCTGCTAGAGAGTGAAATTATAGATTAATAAGTATGAAAAGCTAGACTGAACACCATGGTATGGGATAAGAGTCAGAGATATCAGTATTAACTCATTTTATTAGGCTGGTGCAAAAGTAATTGCAGTTTTTGCCCTTACTTTTCATGGCTAAAACCACGACTACTTTTCCACCAACCTAACGGCTTACCATATGTAGATGAATACTTACCAAAATAATTATAAATATGTGTATGTGCATAGGTTAGTATCCTCATACACTACTGGCCTGTGATGGCCTAGAAGCAAGGACTCGAAGTACCAATGAGCACACCAAGTACTCCAATATTGGCCTCAAAATACGATTTCCATTACAAGGAAATCAAGTTTGCTTAGAGAAATAACTGATTCTAGAGATGGTGCAGAGGAAATACAAGATGTATCTGGAGGATCTTGTAGTAAGAGGAAATGAGGGAGTGTTAGTAAAACAAAAACATGGGGGTATGTCAAGGGGATACAGGAGCCAATGTGAAACTGAAATAAAGACAGAACTAAAATAACTTCAGAAACAAAATAGCATTTTATTGGACTGTAACCCCAAGTATAATATGCATGTGTTATACTGATACCAATGAATAATTGAATGGATGAATAAATATGCAAGAAGAAACTTCCTGACTGAAATATTCTACCTACATATATAGATAATCCCCCCCCCTTTTTTTTTTCAGGGAAACTTATCCTTCCCCCAAATCTATTGAATGTAGATTTAGTTCCTTTCTGCCAAAGAACAGACTAGGGAAAGATAAACGGAATAATTTTAAAGTGGAGAAACCTGCCAAGCCCCACCTTTATCAAATGATGGTTAGCGTCACAGTGAGGTCATATCGTTAATATGTACTCCGTGATGTGAGGTGACGAGAAATGCACTTTATATCTGTGCTTGTTCTCCCCCAAACCCATGAACTCAATCTAATCATGAGAAAAACTTCAGATGATCCCAGACTGGGAACATTCTACAGGATACCTGGTAGTACGCCTAAAGTCCATGAAGGCTGTGAGAAACAGAGAAAGGCTAAGAAACTGTCACAGATCAGAGGACACTGTGAGCTATGATGACTAAATATAATGTGATATCCTGGATTGAATCCTGGAATAGAAAATAGGCAGTAATGGAAAAACTGATGGAATCCGAATGAAGTCAAGACTTCAGTTAATAGTAATGTTCCAATGTCAGGCTCTTAGTTTTGACAAATGTACCAAGGCAACATAAGGTGTTAATAACAATAAGGGAAGCTGGAGAGTGTATCAGAATTGTCTATACTATCTTTGCCACTGTTCTGTGCATCTAATAGTATTCCAGTACAAGAAGTTCATTTTTTAAAAAAGAAACTGGTGTTTCGAAATTTAAAATAAACAGTCTCTTAAGGAGGATATATATTCAGCCAGTGATAATCAAACAAATGTGGACTAACTGGAATGACTATATTTCTATTAATGAACAGTGTAAATCAAAAGTAGAGAAATATTTCTGACCTTCAAACCTGAGGAAACCATAAAAATATTCAAGATCTCATTATTTTTGTGTGAACCAAGATATCAAGCAGAATTTCTTTAATTTAGAGCAGATGGTATTCCATATTTCTTTCCTGAAATTCTAGATTTTGTGAGCAAGGCTGTTTTTGAATTTAACTGAAAGAAAAAAAAAACACAAAAGCTTAAAATGTATTAAGCTTGTTAAATATTGGTGGTTTCCCCAATCATACTGGATAAAATATGAGTTATTTTTGCCATGATTGGTGGCTTACTCTTGAAGACATTAAAGCTTAAAATAAACACAGTTCAAGAAAGCTACAGAATGAGTTTCCAATTTAGAATTATTCATAGAGAGAATACAGCAAAAGTAACAATCACACAATGTCTAATCTCCCGCTTTATACTTAGTCCTTATTGATATGTTGTATTATGGCTCTAAATAATATATAAAGATATGTATTACATCAATGTAGATGCACAGAAAACATGACGCAGTGTACTAAACTATATAAAACTGTGATTTCTATTACAAGAAAAATGCAATTAATTTATTTGTATTTTTAGCATCTAATAAGTAATAGATAGCTCTGAATGACCAATTGTGATGTTATCAATACTATGTAGTAAAATCTGTGATGAAAATAGACAATCATATAAATTTCTTAAATTTTATAATAATCATATTCCATTTGGAAAATAAGAACTTGTATTTTAATTTTCTTTCTTTCTCATACCAATTTTCTAGTATTTGGCATGAATTGTATCTCATTAACAGAAGCCTAAAATTGAAAGTAGAACAGCTGGAGTATTGAATCAAGAAGCCTCAGTAACAAAAATTAAAGCCTTGTATTTAATTACTTAATATAGTCTGCTAATTATTACAGAAACCACTTGGTTTAGGACAGTATGAATTATATTCTATTTTATCTTATATGCCACATAGAGGAGAATGTGGTGATGCATATTCATTTTTTCCCTTTTTAAATACTTAAACTCCTTTCCAATTCAGTTAAGAAAATGAAGCATAAACCATAGTTCAGGATGAGTTTGGCAACACAGAAAGTGACATTATTCTGCCCTCTTCTATCTAATCTACTTCTACTAAAGGGTAAATCTGACATTCTTCCAACTACCACTAAAACTGTCAGAAAATCCTTGAAAATAGCATTTTAAAAAATCAATAGTGCCCCTTCACATCTCTTAAATTGGTCGATTTTGATTGGCCAGTTCCCTGAAATTCTTTGGGATTCACTTGAGTATAGATGGCCTAAGCCAGTCATTATGAAAGTCATTAAAGAGAGATGCAAAATTTAGAGATCAAGATATTGCAGGAACATATTAAAATATGTCCTCAGGTGCTGCTTATGAGGGATAGCATGATTTCTTCAATGCAGTCATCTTTCAAATCATAGAATGTAGATTTGCAAACGTGTTTCTTTTATAGGGCGATATAAAACAAATGGAGAACACCATCTATGATTTCTAGTGAAAGACGGTATGTACACATAGGTCTCTCCTGGGTCAAGAGCTCTACTACGGGCTGCTTCTCTGACTTTGTATGTTTCTAGTCTCAAGACATAGGACTTAGAAGGATCCTGGTGGGGGTCTTCATCTTTGCCTCTCATATTTGTCAGATAATGATATCACCCCCTACCCCTACAAATAACATGACCGAACGGCAAGTTGTCTGTTTTGTTTGCACTGAGATGATATCTGTGCCATTTATATTACAAGTTAAACTTATTCTAATTAATTTCCTCTTAGGGTGTGGAGGAGGGCATCATTCCAGTGTCTTGGTCATTCACTTTCTATTGTGAACAGTGATCTATACCTGCAACACCTGATAGAATAAGATAGGGGAATTTTATCCCCAAATATGCCATTTACATATTCTATAACCTTGAGCAAATGCCAATAAGCCAGACTTTTCCACTTGTTAGATGTGGGTGATGATGGAATGTTACTTTGTAAGCCTAAAGAAGGTTTGCATAAGAGATACAGGAGGACTAGTGACAGTAATCTCCTTGCAAGTATAAAGAGCATAAAGATGCTGAAAGTAGTGTGAGAAAATAGTAGCTGTCCTTGAGAACCCACATAGCAATGATATTTTCAGCCTGATCCAGGAAGCCGCCATTACTGTATTCCCATTATCCTTTATGTC
This sequence comes from Papio anubis, assembly GCF_008728515.1. Lineage (NCBI taxonomy): Eukaryota > Metazoa > Chordata > Mammalia > Primates > Cercopithecidae > Papio > Papio anubis. The sequence continues at coordinate 13,331,976 of NC_044993.1, forward strand.
TTGGTTTCAGGGAGGGTAATATTTTCAACACTCATTGCTGTGAAAAATGATGATGATTATTATTTTTTACACACAGAGAGTTGTGTTTTCAAACAGGAAATAACAGCAGAAGAAGACATTCTTTAGAAAACATTTTTTTATTCCTAAGCAAGTGTATACACACATTTGTATAAGACACAAAATAATAATAAATGCAGGAATAAATAGTATATGCTACATATGTATGTACTCTAGAAACACACCATTTCAAATTGTTCTAGTTGCCCTTAAAATGTCATTATTCTCCTAGTTGTAGAGACTTATTTGCTATGATGTGCTCCGTATAGTATTGCAATCATGTTAAAGGAAGACCAAAAGTCACATGTGTGCAGACTGTGTCTCGACAATGAACTTGGATTTATTCTGTAAGGTGGCCTATGGGACAGGCTTGGTAGCCATAGTTTTAAATCTTGCAGTGGAGTTGGGGCTAGGGGACTCTAGTTCTGGAAGGCAAGTTCTGCAATGCTTCTGCTTGTGTAAGACCCTCAAGATAGCTTGCCCAGAGAGGGAAATGCATGCACTATGGCACAATTTCACACACTCAGACATCACAGGGAAAGTTGGGGTCTACGCCACTGATCCTAGCCAACATCCCTTCATTAAATTACCTGTGCATGTGAGATAGGGATAGCAGCGTTGTGCTCTGACCATGCCATGGGGGTTGAATGCTTAAATAAGGACCCACTATTGTAGAACATCAGGAACCCTGATGCAGGAATCTGGATGGATAAGTGAGTAGCTCCCTGTTTGGCAGAATCATCAGTCAAAACTTCTTAGACATTATGGAAGTGTGTGAGGCTGCTGTGCTCTGATGGTCTGGGGCTTTGCATCCCTAATTCCATAAGGATTCCTTCGGATCCAAGGAGAGCAGGGTCTGAGAGCCATGACCAACTCCTCTATCCACATGCCTTGGAAGGGTCTATCTCTCACCCTTGGATGCTCCTTTGCTTAGCAGTTAGGGAACCCTCCTGCCCCTTCCCCTTCTGCAGTTCACTGGCCACTCCGGACATCCAGGAGGCACCGTCTCCAGCTGACCTCACCTACCACTATCTCAGCAATACTTGGCTGCCTAGATGGAAGAATTTGCACTCCTGCTGCATGAACCTCCTCAGAACCAACCTTCCCTCCTCTTAGGAAGGAAGTTTTTTTTCATTTGTGATTACTATTAATAAGAACAGTATCACGACAAGGTACAGGCATCTGCCATTTCTGGAGCTGAAAACAATTTCTAGTGCCCCGACATCTGATTAGCCAACAGATTTTAGGGGATACGCTTTACTCGACGATTAAAAAGAGGCTTTATCAGACAAATATCTCACCCAGGTGGAATGAGCTGAAAACTGACACAAGCTCAGAATGCCTGGATAGTCAATTGACTTAAGTGTCCAGGGATCTTCTGAAATAAACATTTAAATGATTTAAACAGAGTTGGCTAGTCATTTTTGTGTCTGTTCATGGAGTCTCAGGCCTGCGAGACACATGCAAATCTAAACTGTAGCCCACACTGCAAGAAATAGCACTGAATCAAGAACGTAGCTATCTTATGGGTTATCTCTTCTGATAACTCTCTTGTTAAACAACTGTTTTCTTTTTCTATGAGCTTGCTTCAGGGAGTAATATTTGTTTGTTTATTTGTTTGTTTTAATAAATAATGTTATTAGCAGCAGTCTAATTGTCAAAAACTGGAAACAATCCAAAATTTGTATCAAGGGCAGAAAGAATAAATAAATAATGGTATGCTTACATAACATATGCTATTCAGCAGTGAGAATAAACAAGCTATAAATAAATGCATAATGTGGATCTCTCAGACATAATATTGAACAAAAGAAGCCAGACACAAAAGAACATATACTCTATAATCCAATTGTTTTGAGCTGAAAAAAAAATGAGATCTTTAATTTATGGTGCAAAAAAAAAACAGCATCAGGAGTTTGAAACCGGAAGGGAACATGAGAGGAGAGTCTGAAATGAACATAATGTTTATGTCCTAATCTAGGTGGAATATCATCAAATTGCATACTTAAAAATTGTGTTCTTTTTTGAATATGTGCTACAATTCAACAAAAAATTAACACCAACAACAACAAATGAAAAGCAAGCCCGTTCAGTGCAAAAGTCCAATCCGAACACCCATATCAACCCCATCCTTTTCTCCCTTCCTCTGTGCACAAGCCAGCAAACCCATCATTCACTCTGGTGATTATGAGACTGTTTGTGGTTTATGCAATTTCACATCATAAATAGCACAACAGCGGAGACATGAGTTTCACTGCTTTAGCTGTGGCATGGGTACTTTCTTATCTCTTTACATGTCTCATAATTTTTCAACCTACTGGATATTTTGAATAGTACAATGTGGCAATTCTAAAATTCAGTCTTTCCTGTCTAGATGATTTGTGTTGGTTGTTTGTAGACATTGTTTCGCTATTTGTTTGTTTAGGGACTTTCCTGTACAGTCTGTATTCTTCATCATGTGTGACCACTGAAGTCCCTATTGAGTTAGCTTAGTGGTAAGTAAATGATTTCACAGTTTTCTTAAATGCCAAGAACTAGTAAGTACCCCAGGCCTTGTTGAGGGGCTCTGTATGCATCATAAGTTGAGAAATGGTTCAACACTTGGGCAAGCAGTTTATAACTCTGCTTTAGTCTTCACTTCCTGCTTGCACAGAACCTCAAAGTCATCCAGAGGTGGCTACTTGGTGCCTTCTCAAGTCTTTTCTAGCACACTCACAATCCTAGGCATATGTGTGACATTCTAGATTCCCAGCAATATGGCAAAGCTTTCCAAAGCCACTAATGTACATAACTGTTATCACTATCTCAGTCACTCAAAATCTTAAAAAAAAAATTGCTGCTAGGTTTTTTGTTTGTTTGCTTTTGACAAACGTTCTCATGTAAAACGCTGTTCAAACTAAGTGAGCCAAGTCAGGTCAAATGAAGAAGAGCCCTGTTAGTGTGGGTTTCTGCAGAACTAGGCAGGTCAAATAATGACAGTTCTCTGAGAATCGTGCTTCGGGGCAGTTCTAAACTTATTCTGCCCCCTTTGGTGTCTGCTATGCTGCTGGCTCTCACTGCCATTGCAGGACTGTTGGTTTTCAAGGTTACCATGGAAGCTGGGAGAGGAGGATGGGAGTAGGGAGTTAAAATGTGACAAAGCAGACTGTTCTTGCTGAGATTCAGCTGTTTCTTCTCGAATAAATATTCCCTGTGTTAACCTTTTTGGTAAATTTCCAGAGTTCTGAAAAAAAGTTGGTGTTTGTCAATTATGGCCAATGTTCTTATTGTTTCACTGATAAGAGGATGTTTGAATGTTCTTACGCCACTACACCTGCTGATGTCACCTCAGGTCATATACTGGTGTTATTTAAAGCATGATTGCAGCCTTTTTCTTTACTTTTCTTACCATTATCTGATGTTTAACCAGAGGTTATAATTACCCACATGATTCCACTTTGTTGAATAAAGTGACAGATGGCTTTGTTAAAAAAAAAAAAAGCTAAAAAAAAAAATCTATAGTGTTTTGCCTTTAACAGTAGCACACAATAATCTCCAGCTGTTCAACACTGTCACATTTGATGCAAGATCTATAACAATAGAGCATAATTTGTCTTCCATATTTTTTAAGTGGACATACTGTCTCCATTTGTGCAGGTTTTCTCTTTTTTGTAGTAAGTATTCACACAAGACTTTTGATAAATAAATCTAATTGGTCCATTCTTGCTTTCATTTTTTTTTTCCAAGTGCTAGTGCAAAAATGAACCACATTTCGCAATTACTTCCATGATTCTCATGGCATTTCTATTATTTCAGGAATGCCTCTTGTCACTGTGACTGCTAAAGGGGAAACACCTTTCCCTGAGAATTGAATGACTGCGATTAATCTTTCAACATCTCAAAATAATGCTGAATGTTCCCTCCAGTCTTTGCTTCAAAACATTGATCCAATCTGTGCATGTTTACTTATTTATGTGTAAATCAAATAAACCTAGCTGCTTCCGGTCTGTGAAATCTTCAAGACTTTTGAGCGCTGTCATCATATGCATCCAGTCTTAGAACGCAATTGATGTGAATGATTTCTGTCTTTCTGTAAATACTTCACCAGTAAAACATTATTTAAATCTGTTAGTCATGAAATGGGCTATTTAGAATGTCATAAGGGTGTAACTTTAAAAAATATTCTTCACAAAAGATCTGAAAAACACCTCTTTGATCCATTACATGTTCTCTTTGCTAGTCTGTAAAAATTACTGGGCATATTATTTTGAAAAAAAAAAACAGTTTTTCATGTAATAGTATTTAATTGATCTTATCTTTCTACGGTTTACTCTTAACTATCCTTTTTGAATTTTGATATGATTGATAGTGATGAAAAAATACCAATAGTCATCTGAAAGTTAAGAATATCTCAAAATGCCTACAATGTTGTCAAGTAGGGTCAGAGTGAGAGGAAAAGTTAAACAGGAGACAGAAACCAGTTTTAAGTAAGTGTGATTAAAGTATCTTACTTGTATAAATTTTATGCAAACATATCATTAGTTCAGACCATTTCCAGAGCCTTAAAAGCTGTCTTTGCAACTAAGGCATCTAGAAACTTAGGTATATTTAAAGCTTGAGCCCCAGACTTTTCTTCTCATGCTTAGATAACAGAAATTCCTGTGGCCTCCTTAAGGTATAAAGAATAGTCAGTAGTTAAGAGTCTAGTCAAAAACATTAATCAACCCTTCCACCTTTACTGATCCTTTTCCTCCAGGTGGGCTGACAGAAATGAGAATCTATCGGGAAAGCACCACGGAGGTTTTTCTCAATGTCACTCATCTCTCCACTCCATGCAAGCCACTACTTCTGATGCCAGTAGAACTGATGAAAGAGAGCCAGTACAGAAACAAGCAGTAGGAAAGCTCTCACTTAACCAGCACTGTTGTGAACTGGCTTCACTGTCTCCAGACCCAGAAGATATTTAAAAAGCAGACTCTCTCTTTCTTTTTTCTTTCTTTCTTTCTTTTTTTTTTTTTTTTTTGAGACAGAGTTCCACTCTGTCATCCAGGCTGGAGTGCAACGGCACAATCTTGGCTCACTGCAACCTCTGCCTCCCGGGTTCAAGCAATTCTCCTGCCTCAGCCTCCCGAGTAGCTGGGATTACAGGCACCAACCACACCCAGCTAATTTTTTGTATTTTTAGTAGAGACAGGTTTTCGCCATGTTGGTCAGGCTGGTCTAGAACTCCTAACCTCAGGAGACCCACCCACTTCAGCCTCCCAAAGTGCTGGGATTATATGCGTAAGCCACTGCACCTGGCCAAGCGAACCCTCTCTTTCATGGGTGCTTCTGTGACTCCTTCAGAGCTCCCCTTCCTGTCAATCAGCTGGTTGTGTCCAGCTGCAATCTGGGTGATGTTTTCTGTGATATCCCTTGCCACCCCTCTCTCCACTCCTAGTTTTCTGAGAGTTCAAGCCATAGGGACTCTCTGTTAGAGTTTCATGCTCTTCCAGGTGGTTTACTTGCTCAGATGTCATACAGGACCCAGGCTGACTCTCACTACCTCAAGGACCACGTCTGGTTCATGAGCAATACTCGTGTGTCTTTTGTACCTACTCGGTGAAAGTGCAGGGTAATTACTATGTAGCCACTTCTTTTCTGCTCCTTTGGCACTGTCTTCACAGCAGTGTTCTCTCCCTCTCTGCTTTATTTTGTTTTGTTTTGTTTGGTAGACCTCTAAGTTTTAAAACCAGAAGTCAGGGGCCAAGCGTGGTGGCTCACGCCTGTAATCCCAGCACCTTGGGTGGCCGAGGCGGGTGGATCACCTGAGGTCAGAAGTTCAAGACCAGCCTGGTCAACATGGTGAAACCTGTCTCTACTAAATACACAAAAATTAGTCATTCATGATGGCAGGCTCCTGTAATCCCAGCTACTCAGGAGGCTGACGCAAGAGAATCACTTGAACCCAGGAGGTGGAGGTTACAGTGAGCCAAGATCGCACCACTGCACAAGCATGAACAACAAGAGCAAAACTTCATCTAAAAAAAAAAAAAAAAAGAAGAAGAAGGAAAAGAAAAAAAGTAGAAGTCAGATCTCATTCCACCTTTTCCCCCCATTTCAGGGAGTTTGAAGCAAGCTTTCCATGTGGTTCCACAGAAGCCTCACCTTCCACCCTCAAGGTAATGGAGGTAGATAACCCCTCACCCCCACATATACACACAGACACATACTTTTACTATCTCACACACTTCACAAGCTTTTACCTCTTGCAGGTTGGTGGGTGCAACAAATAGAACAAATTTATCTGAACAATTTGCCTTCATAAAATTATTTACAATTTTCTACCCTCAAAGTGAGTGAGAATTACTTACTGGCATTTCTTTTTGATATCTACATTTTGATCTGACTTGCGACACACTTTATCATGGAATTTCGTTAATATCTGAGTGTTTCAATAAAAACTTTCAATATGATGCTATTTAATTCTGGGTGACCTTGAAGTAATAGATTCAGAAAGTCTACATAATCATATGAGTATATAATCCATTATATATATATATAATTGGCTCGAAGACTATTTCAATATGATTGGAAAATACTTCTCCAAATTGTAGACCTTAGTAGGTCAAAACTGAACCTGCAACAATTATTGAATTTGAAAACATAGTTGTGATGTTGTGGTCATTAATTAATCAGACCTTTTCTTTCTAGAACAGTACCTTACAAACGTAAGTAAAAATTAAAACTTGTTCTTTGTCATACCTTTTTATGGTTTAAGTTATAAAAATTACAGAAACTAAGTCAGGTATAAATTTTAACTTATGTTTAAATAAAATTTTCTTCTTGCCATATGTCTCTTCCTCATTTTCTCTTTCCACACACACACCAACAGGGACTCTTCTTCCTTCTGATGCTCTGTTCCAACTATGGAGACTCCTACTTATTTGTATAAGACGCAGAGCAAGATTGAAACTAAATGATCTGAAATCTCTACATATTCTTAACAGCCAGTTTCTCCACACTGCATTCGTGCTTAGTAGAAAAAGCAGATTTAATTAGTGAAAGTTAAAACAGCACTGCACAAGATAGTAATTTCCAGCCTTTTGTAAATCTATAAAAGATTAAGTTAAAGAGCCAGTTTTGTCTGCAATAATGTAAACCAGTAAAGGTTGGTTTATTTACTATAATTGAGGAAAAATAGGAAAATGCTGAATAAATAACAATAATTCAAATGCATAAGTCATCTACGGCCATACCACCCTGAACATGCCTGATCTCAAATGCATAAGCTCGGTTTATATGATAAAATATCTCTGTAATCCCCCAACAATTAGAGAAATAAAAGGATAATACTTCCTTGATGAAACTGTGTCAGCAATCTTTCTTGTTTTCTCTCTCTCCATATCTTCTCATCTGCAAAACAACTTTCCTAACTAGTTTGTTTCCTTTTAAAAACTGTTTTCCTGAAGTAAAATACACTTTAGAATATTACACGTGGGCTTTATGTAAACTGATTACTTCTGAGGTAATTCCAGGGACCTCAAGTGGGAAGATCTATATTCTAAGTCTGAAAAGGTAGCAGATACCTAAATACAAGATTCAAAATGAACTTGGGTACTGTGGCACTCACTGCTGTACTATTTATAATAGCAAAAGATTAATAGCAGCCTAAAAGTCTAATCAATTAACTAAATTATTGTATAGCCACAGAAGAAAACTCCGTGCTACCACTCACATCACATTATTCAAGCATATTTAATACTATAGGAATTTATCTCAATGTTTACATGCTTAACTAATTAAGCGAAATTATCCAAAGTATTCCTTTTAAGGCATTAGCAGTGTTTTAATAAAGCCTTAGCAAAAAATTTTGAAATATATCTAGCTATGCACCATTTGACCAAGTCAACCGATACTTGAGCATTCATTCTTATTGGAGAGTCATTCTTAATGGAGAACTGTCCTCGTTCCACGTCTTCTTTAAGAACTATCATTTCCCTTGCTGGCTTATATACTGACACTTCATCACATCTTCACACACACATATCTATTTTTCTTTGTATAGAATGAATAATAAATATAGAGTTAATTATTTGCTGGACTGACATCAATGAATTTATCGATAGAGTAGGCAGTTCCAAGCTTCTGTTCCTCAAGAGAAACATTGAAAAACATGCACAACCTGTCAGAAAAACAAAACAAAACAAAACAAAAAACCTTATAAGAACTCTGGAAAACAGTAAAAGATTTGCAACACAAAGATGATTGCTCAGTCAGGAAAAAGACAACTTAAATATGATAGAAAAATTTTCTGCCATTTTTTAGTTGCCCTTGCCTCAACATCCCCCCAGCCTGACGACAGTATAAAAGAAGGCAGGCAGCATTCTCAGTGTGGGGTGATGGTCCCTGCTTCCTGACAGAACAGAGCAGATGCTATTTGTAAACTGTTATGTATGTCTGTTCTAACCTGTCTGGGGATGACACAAGTTCTCACCTCTGTCTTTCTGAGCTTGAAACCCACTGAGGTTGGAAAAGTGAAGGTCATTGCTTGAAAACATTGTAAGGCAAACAAACAACCTATAGATACTTGGGACAAAAAATTATAGTGAGACAGAACATAAAGTATCTAAAATCCACTAGGAAATGCTATGGAGTGGTATTTTGAAAAGCATTCAAAATCACTTATATATATGGGATAATTCAGAAAGGCATACACACTCCAGGGAAAGACACATGCTCAGAAAAGCCTTTCAAAGACAAAATATTTCCCTCAGGCTGAGCCCTAGGCTTAGGGCAAGACTGGCTATGCTGTGAAAGAAAGTCCAGCACAGATCCAAACAGCAGAATGAAAGCATTTTTTTTCTTGGTTTATTTTTTAACTCCTGGAATTCAACAAAATCCCTATCAAAATACTTCTTGAATATGAGCTAAAGGGATGGTCAATGCAAAACTAGCTTGAAAAGGTCACTAAGTAAATGTACTACTACAACCTTCAAAAATTAAAAAAAGTAAACCCTGAAGTGGAGAATCTGATTTAGAAAATTACCACATTATAATATTCAAATGTGTCCAATTTCAAAAATTAAAATCACAAGTTATGCAAAGAAATAGAAAAGTATGGCCCATTCAAAGGGACAAAAACCATACCTGAGTAAGTCCAGGCATTGGAATAACTAGAACAGACTTTAGAGTTCTGTACTAAATAGGCTCAAAGAAGTAAAGAAACACAGGGGCAAATAAGGAAAATCAGAAAAATGAGAAAGGAACAAAACAAAAATGCCAGTAAAGAGATAGAAATTATTAAAAGGAACTACACACAATCTGGAAATGAAAACTTAAAAACAAAAATAGAAAAATTCACTTGAGAGGGGTTCAGCAGTAGATTTAAATAGGCAGAAGAAAGAATCAGCAAACATGAAGACAGGGAAATTGAAATTATCCAGTCTGAAAAGCAGAAAGAAAAATGAATTAAGTAAACAGAGATTAAGGGACCCATGGAACACCATCCAGTGACCAACATATACATTATAAGAGTCTCAGAAGGAGAAAATAGACAAAAGAATGTTTGCATAAGTCATAGGCATATACTTCCAAAATTTGGTGAAATACATGAATTCATACATTCAAGAAGCACAACAAATTCCATTTAGAACTTAAAGAACTTCACCTCAAGACACATTACAATCAAATTGCCAAAACACAAAGGGAAAATCTTGAAAGAAGTAAACGAAAAGCAACTCATTATGTATAAATGATCCTCAATATGATTAATAATTGATTTCTTATCCAAAACTATGGAGGGCAGAAAATGATTGAGTGACATATTTAAAGTACTAAAAGGACAAGGAAAGTCAACAAACAATTCCACAACTGATAAAACTGTTCTTCAAAAATGATGACAAAATTAAGACATTTTCACATAAACAGAAGTTGAAAGAATGTATTACCACTAGAACTATTCTGTAAGAAATACCAAAGTCTGTTTTATCTGATATAAGAATAGTGACTCTTGCTCTTTTTTGTTTTCCACTTGCATGGTAGATTTTTCTTCATCCCTTTACTTTAAGCCTGTAGGTGTTACTACATGTGAGACTGGTCTCTTGAAGACAGCATACAGTTAGACCTCATTTGTGTGTGTGTGTGTGTTTTTTTTTAATCCAGCTTGCCACTCTATACCTCTTCAATGGGGTATTTGGATCATTTACATTTATGGTTAGCATTAATATGTGGGGTTTTAATCTTGTCATTGTATTGTTAGTTGGATGTTTTGTAGACTTTATCACAGTTGCTTTATAGTATCTGTGGAATATGTGCTTGTGTGTGTTTTTGTGGTAGCAATTGTCATTCTTTTATTTCCATATTTAGCACTGCTTTAAGAACATTTTGTCAAGCTGGTCTAGTTGTAACAAATTCCCTCAGCATTTGCTAGCCTGAGAAGAATTTTAATTTCTCCTTTACATATGAAGCTTATTTGGTAGAATATAAAATTTTTGGTTGAAAATTCTTTTTTAATAAAGCTGAAAATAGGCCCCAGTCTCTTCTGGCTTGTAAGGTTTCTGCTGAGAGGTCTGCTGCTAGCTTGATGGGGATTCATTAGTATATTACCTGAACCTTCTCCCTAGCTGTCTTTAACATTTTTCCTTCTTCATTGATCTTAGTGAATCTGATGACTATGTGCCTTGGGGACGACCATCTTGGAAATTATCTCACAGGAGTTCTCTGTATTTCTTGAATTTGCATGTCAACCTCTATAGTGAGATTGGGGAAATTTTCTTTGACTATGTTCTCAAATACGTTTTCCAAGTTGCTTGCTTTCTCTCCTCTCTCAGGAAAGACAATAAGTCACAGATTTGGTCTCTTTACATAATCCCATATTTCTTGAAGGTTTTGTTCATTTCTTAAAATTCTTCTTTATTTTTGTCTAAGTTGATTCAAAGAACCAGTTTTCAAGCTCTGAGATTCTTTCCTCAGTTTGGTCTATTTTGCTGTTAATGCTTCTGCCTAAATTATAAAATTATTGTAGTGGACTTTTCAATTCCAGAAGTTCAGTTTGGTTCTTTCTTAAAATGGCTAGCTGTCATTCAGCTCTTGTTTTGTTTTATTGGATTTCTTGAACTCCTTGGACTGGGTTTCATCTTTCTCCTGAATCTCAATGAGCTTTTTTGTCATTCACAATCAGAATTCTGTGTTTGTCATTTTGGTCATTTCACGTAGAACCACTGCTGGAGAGCTAGTGGGCTCACATGGAGGTAAAGGTAAAGGGGCCCTCTAGCTTTCTGAGTTGCCGAAATTCTTACTCTTGTTCTTTTTCATATGTGTAGGCTGATGTTTCTTTAATCTTTGAAGTTCCTATTCTCTTGATGGTGCTTTTAGCTTTTATTCTCTTTAATGCCCTTGAGGGTTTGACTGTGGTATAAATTGAGTTTCGTTGATTGGCTTTATTTCTGGATGCTTTCGGAGGGCTAAGACTGAGCTCAGTACTCCTGGGCTGTATGCTCTAACTCTGAGGGGCTGGTACCAGGCCATGGTTTTCTTCTCTGGCCCCTCAAGGTAAAACACTACCTGCACTAGGGGAACCAAGGTTCTGCTGACAATAGCACTGTCAGGGGCCACTGGCAAATGAACTCTGGTAGAGCAGGGGCTGGGCCACAAGTGAAAGTGCTCCAAAGGAATGGCAGGGGGCCACAGGTGAATCTCTGTGGCAGGTGGGCAGGGACATACACGCAAAAGTAAAATCCTTCAGCTGAAAATATAAAGATACTAAATGGTAATTTGAAGCCATGTGAAGAAATAAAGAGTTCTAGTAAAGATAACTATATGGGCAAATATAAAAACCAGTATTATTGTATTTCATATGTACAACTCTTTATTTTCTACAGTATTTAAAAGACAGATGCATAAAAGTGTACAGATTTACACTAACATACAATGTATAAAAACATAATTTTTGACAACAATATAAAGGGGGAATAGCTATATAGGAGCAGAGTATATGCTATAGAAGTTAAGGTAGTATAAACTCAAACTAGATTTTTTATTAATTTAAATTATAATTGTAATACCCATTATAATTACACACACACACACACACACATATCATATACACCAAAAAATGAGAATAGACTCAAAACAGCTCACATGAAATACTGAACTAAACACAAGACAGGGAAGGCAAGAAAGCACAAAAAGGAAAGAAATGGATAAATATACAGCAAACAAATAGCAAAAGAGTAGATGTTCTTTCTATCAGCAATTGCTTTAAGTGTATATGAATTATACTCTTCAACTGAAATGCCAGCATTACAGAAATGTATAAAATTATCCAACTATATGTTCCCTATTAGAGACTCACCCAAGATCTAAAACATATAGATAGATTGAAAATGAAAGGATGAAAAAAAATATTTAAGACAATCAACCTAAAAGAGATCTGGGGAGGCTACACAAGTATCAAGGAAAAAATGACTTTAAATTGATACTATTCCAAAGACAAAGCAGAATATTTTATCGTGTCACTGATAAAATGATAAACATATTGAGAAAATGTAACAATTATAGTCATATATGTGCCAAAAAGTAGAACACCAAAACACGTGACAACTCTATTAATGAAGAAAGGCATCAGACAAAAACCAACACTCTGTTATGATAAAAATGCTAAGAAAACTAGAAATATAAGAGGACTTCCTTACCATGATAAAAAGAATTTATCAACCTCATAGCTAATACATACAATGCTGAAAACCTGAACATATTCCTTTAAAGTATAAACAAGACAGGATACCCATTTTTACCACTTATATTCAGCACTGTACTGGAAGTTCTATCTATAGCAATTAGATAAAAAGAAGAAATAAAAGTCACTCCAACTGGAAGTAAACAAGAAAAGCTATCTACATTCAGAGATAGCATGATCCTGTGCATACAAAAAAATCTTTAAAATTCCACAAGAGAGCGACTAGAGTTAATAAATGATTTCAGCAAACTTGCAGGGTATAAGGTCAATGCACAGAAATCATTTGTGTTTCCATACAAAATGGAATGAAAAATTTGAAAAAGAAATTAAACCCATTTCATACGATCCAAAACAATAAAATACTTCGAAATATGTTTAATCAAGAATGTGAAAAATTTGCAAACTGCAAACTAAAAAAAAAATTTGAAAGAAGCCAAAGATGAAATGTCTGGAAAGGCATCTTATGTTCATGGGCCTGGAGGACGTAATATTGTTAAGATGTCAATACTACCCAAAGAAATCTACAGATTTGAAACAATCTCTATCAAAATTCGGATACCACTTTTTTTTTTCAAGAATGCAAAATCTGATTGTCACACTCATGTGGAATTTTAAGGGGTCCTGCATAGCCAGATAATCTTAACATAGAAGAATAAAGATGGAGAACTCACACTTTACAATTTTAAAACTTTCTACAGAGCTACAATGTGGTACTCTCATAAGGACAGACAAATAGAGTGATTGAATAGAATTAAGACTCCAGCAATGAAACCCATATATTTACAGTAAATTGATTTTCAACAAGGGAGCCAACTTGATGAAGAAATAATGACTTCTCAATAGATAATCCTGTAACTCATGGATTTCCAAATGCAAAGTATAAACTTTTATCTCAACTTCACACCATTTACAAAACTTAAATCAAAATAGAATAACAATCTAAATATAAGAGCTAAAATCACAAATCTCTTCAAAGAAAACATAGGGGTAAATTTTGTATGATCTTGGATTTGGTGACAGATTCTCATACATTACACCGCACGTATGAGCAACAAAAGAAATAAAATAGACAAATTAGAATTCATCAGTGTTAAACGCTTTCATGTCAAAAAACAATTATCAACAAAGTGAAAAGACAGCTTACACATGGGATAAAATATTTACAAGCCATATATCTGACAAAAGTTTAATATTGATAATATATAAAGAACTACAACAACAAAAAGACAACACACAAATTTAAAAGCAGACAAAGGACTTGAATAGACATTTCTAAAGAAAATATAAAAATGGCCTATAAGCACACGAATACGTTCAAAAATCATTAGTTATTATGGAAATGCAAATCAAAGCCATCATCTGTCATCGGCAAGAGCCTCTCTACTGGTCTCTTTTCTTCTACTTTTGACAGTGTTTCATTCTATTCTCTGAAGAGCAGCTGGAGTTATATTTTAAAACACAAGCCCCTGCTGGTCATGTGGTGGTATGCCGGTAATTCCAGCACTTTGGGAGGCCCAGGCAGGAAGACTGCTTGAGCTCAGGAGTTCAAGACCAACCTGGGGCAACACAGTGAGACCTTGTCGATACAAAAAATATTTTAAAAATGAGCCAGGCATGGTGGCATGTGCCTATCATCCCAGCTGCTCCAGGGGCTGAGATGGGAGGACTGCTTGAGCTCTAGAGGTCGAGGCTGGAGTGAGAACTGATCATGCCACTGCACTCCAGTCTGGGCAACAGAGCGAGATCTTGTCTCAAAAATAAATAAATAAATAAATAAATAAATAAATAAATAAATAAATAAAAATTAAACCCACAAATCCCATAATCTCATTACCAATTTTCAAACCTTGCAGAGGTTCCCCATTTTAATTTGAATAAAAGGTCAAATTCTTACCAGCAGGAGCTTGAGGCCCTTCATCAGACAAAGGTCTGTGACTCTTCACAATTTATCAGAAACATAGCAGATTCTGCTGAGCTATGCAGACCACCACTTGTTTGTATTAACCCCTACCCTCCTGGGAAGGCCCTCTGTAGGCTGGACATTGATGAAGCTAGGCCTATGAGGAAGGATGAGAACATCATTAATCCCTCCCCTGCAAAAGTGGCCCAGTCACCTCCCTAGCCTCAGAAGATACCACTGATCACATACTTCATGAGTTTCAGGAAATCTTTGACTACAAAGTAAAAAGTAACAGTTACCATTAGAGGAGATCCGTGACAGACAGCTCCAGCAAAGAGAATTTTTAGTTTTCTCAAGAATGTAATACATATTTCTGACTGCATATGCATAAATACTTTTAAATGCAAACCTTCCTGAAGATGGTTGGATACCCCAGGTTATCTGTCTCAGTATCAGCATTCCCTAGCTGCTTTTGGGAAGGTGGGGTTGGTGGGGTATGAAGTTGGAAGATTGCTGGATCCATTCAAGGTTTTTTACCCTGGAAATTGCTATGAGATTTCTGTGAGGCAATTTTTCATAATTTCTAGAACCTTAAAATTGTTTTTTTTGATCCTACAGTTGCTTTGCTAGGAGTTGATTTTTTTAATTAATTAGAGATACAGAAGAACATTTATTTATCAGAGAACATATAGAAGCGTTACAGAAATTGGTGACTAGAAAGCTCATTTTCTGAATTCAAGTGCACAGGTAATTCAACTTTGTTTTTTTCTGAAATTGAACTTTCTTTTTTGAGCTTCTGTTCTTCCAGGCATTGCAAAGTTGATTTGATTTAATCGCATCTCCCCCTAGCTCCCACTCCTATAACTTCCCTAAGTGACTTATCTAAGTTTTAAGCACCAATATGTTGAAAAGAGAAGTTATGTATAAGGGGTCACTGCTAGCTATTCCTGCCAGCATCTTCTGAGATGCCCATATTCCATGCCAGTCTATAGTTATTTGTCTAGAGCAGTGCATTTCCCTAAGTCCCCAAAGGATCATTTCAGTGTGTCCACCTCACTATCTTTGCCCTCCAGGGCAAATCGGAAATTATTTTTGGTATGTATCATGCTAAGCTGCCAGAAAATCTATAAAGCCCTATTAATGTCCTGACAGCATACACCCAACTCAACCCCCGTACCATCAAAGAGACTTGATTATTTTTTACCAGGTCCTAACTGGATTCTCAAAGCCAAAATATCTTGCTTTTTGGTGGGGGGATGGTTCTAATTTTGAGACAGTAAACACAGAAAGCTCTGGTGCCTGAATAGGAGCAGAAGGACCACTGACAGTGGTGCGCTGGCCCCAGCTTTGATTGGCAGATTGAGAGATCATTCCATCTCTTCATTTAGTGGCATGCTGTTGGTAATATGAAATTGACCATGGTGGAATTATTTACACCGGAGAAACTAGCAAATGCTATGAGAACAACTTTTTTGTTTCCTTTTGGGACAACTGATCACTGCTCTACTGGCCACAGGAACTAAAAAGTAAGGGAAAAATATATAGTTGTTAAAAAAGTAAAGTGTTATACCACAATAAAGGTAAAATAAGGTAAAAATGAAATTTCTAATAACTATGAAATAATTAATGTGTTTTGTTCATATAATGAATATTGTACAGCCTTAAAAATCTCATTTTTAAGATCATTTAATGTGTGAGAAAATATTTATGATAGGTTACACAAAATAGCACAACGTTCACATGTATAAAATGCATATATATGGATAGAAAAATCACTGAAAGAAATATACGAAAATGTTAAACATTGCTTTAACATGGGAGGTGGGAATATGCATGTATTTTTCCTTTTTTATAAAGGGAAAAGTTTCTACGATGGAAAGTATAATCTTCAGAGTAGAGACACAAATAACTTATATCTCTAAGAATAAATATAAGGGCTATAGAGACTTCAAGTAAAATAAGAATTGCACAGAATTCCTTGGCTAAGACATTTCGAAAGTAATTGAAGAACTTAGCCAGAAAATTTCCAGTGAAGTTGATGGGCGTAGAAGTCTGTTTACTATAAATTAAAATTTTACATGAGACGCTAACTACATTAGTTAATTTAAGCCATATAGTAAACAGCTTCGCTATAAAATGAAGGAAAAAGATAAAACAGGAGCTAAAGAGAGACATTAGGTCAGAAGAAGGATCTATATTTAATGGGACATAGTAGAATATACACACAGGCTGTGTGAGAGTGAGTAGAAAGGCAAACGTTTTAATTATAGGTTAAAAGACCCAATTTTCTCTGTGAAGGAGGAGGAGAAACTATCTGTAGAGAAAAGTTATTGCTGGTAGAGTAGATTTCTGTGAGGGGAATAATAAAGAATTGAAATAGCTGCTACGATGAGCAGCACAGGTGATGACCAACGGACATAGCAGTATTGCCAAGCTGCATTGGAGCCCAGCTGCCACTGGGTTCCTAGAAAGCGTGATGACAGCAATCTGCTCAAATGCATGATTTAATCTAACAGTTTGCAGGAGTCAGAATGTGGAACGAAAAAGATGGATAGCTGGAATGGTTTTGAGTTGAGAGATTGGGAGTTTGGTCAGAAAAATGAGACAAAACTTAGAGTTCCTGTGCAACTTCAATGACATGGAGGCTGAGCGCATTGGAGTGAGAATTATTACTCTATAAAGGAGTCAAGGTGTACCAGCCAGATCAGATAATGTATGGTCTGATGAATGTAGGGCATTGGGTAATCCTGGGTCTCTTAATTGCTAATGGATTGAGTTTATCATGATTTGGTTGGCAGGGTTCTACTGCAAACATTATCTAACAGGGGAATATTTTTCAGACTTGCTTTCTTGTACTTATCTTTCTTTAATTTCATATGACTTTTTGAATAGTCAGAGTCACGACAAAATTTAGTCACACACAGAAAAAATGAGTGGTTGTTGAATACAGAGAATAAAGTATCTTAGATGTGCTGGTGAGTTTGCCTGTGACCTGTGCAAACAACAGGGCTCCCAGAAAGAGAGTAGACCCCAAGACTCTGCATTTTGACAGTTCCCAGAGGTGTGATCCTCTGTGATTATCTTCGCAACTATTGGGTTTTGTGTGAACTATGAGCAAACATATGTGTGAAGACTGAAAGTTAATATTTTTCTCTATGATTAGAGAAAACAAGATAGTATCCTTAAAAATACATAAATATATATTTTCTCATTAGTATGATATAATAATTCACATAAATTGCCATCTCATGCTTTCCAATTACATTAGAAATCAGACAAGACATTTTTTTTCCCTATCATCAAGAAAATTACTTTTAATCATTGCTATCACAGCATCTCTGAGGCTGTCTAGCTCCTTCTAATCACATCATCAGTCTAATCACATAATAATGACAAGTAGTTACATAGTAGGCTATAATAAGCTAGAAAGTCAACAACTGTAAAACAGGTCCCAGATATACTACAGGATAAATTATGACCTCAGAGTATGAGAGCATCTCCTATAGTATTTTATACATAATGATTAGTGTTAGAGAGCAATTCTTCTGTGTGTATTTACGGACTCCTTTGCAATTCTATTCAGTGGTATAACTAATAATACACCCCTTGGGTTTTAAAAATTAGCTACGTCCTGTGAATACAATTAATAAATTCTGTACAAGCAAGTGGAGGAAAAGGAAAATATCACATACACTTTACCATATTTAAATCATTATTTGTACCAAATTTCCACAAATAGCTAGCACGTGTCTTGGAAAGTACCCCTAAAAGTAAGTACTTCTTAAGAGAATTGGATAATATTGGTGACATTTATTGAACTCAGGCTGTTCAAAGTACTTGCTTGCCCTGTTCTAAGTACTGTTTATCTGTTGTCTCATTTAATCCCTTTCTTAGCCCTACCAGAGAATTATTATTGTTGTCACTATTTTAAAGGAAAGTAAAAGGTAAACTAAAAGAAAGAGAGGTCAACTCTTGCGCTAGAGATTATATTCCCTGCCACCACCTCAGCACACTTCCCTATGCAAGATTTTATATATCATTATTTGTTATAATAAGGTAACAAGTTAAAATTAATTTATTGTAAATTCTATAATAAATTAATTATAAGTTATACAATAACATACTATACAATGACTTACAATAAGGTCAAGTTGTTACACTGTATGATTTCTAAGAATAATCAGTTTTATTGGTATATTCAGTGGGATTTATTATTTTTGCTTTTCTACATTGTGTTACTTCACTGAGCTTCTTTACTATGTAGAGGCATGCTGTTTCAGAAACTGCACTGATACAGGCCGCAAACATCTTTTGGTTAAACTTTTTAATGACTGTGTATCGATATCATCAATTGAGTGGTAACTGGAGCCGGATACATCTCTTAGTACAGAACAAGAGTCGATACCAAAACTTGTCTGTGTTAAATATTAAAATAATGACTGTTCACACATTCTAACATTGACCATAAAAATAATGTGGTATTATGTTTGGTTCTGATTTTATTTAATTGGATTCACCTTATCTTTGATGTTTTACTAAATTTTAAGGTACATCAATGTAATAAAGTGCACACATTATTTTCTAAGCATCATTGAACACAGTCATTGGATTTTTAAAAACATATTCGTAAGAAAGTGTGTGTTTTGATTTATTTTTATTAAACCTCTGCACACCATACCTAAATTACTCTCCCGAGGAGCACATGTCAAATTTAGACTTTAAAGCAGTTTTGCAAGTACAAATTAAATGTCATCTCACACAGACTAAAGTCATTTCTATGAACATTCTCCACAGGCGACAATAAAGTTTATCTAAAATGGAACAAAGTAACTGATTAGACCTCAGAAATTAGGACTGGCCCATTATTGGGAAACATCAAATGGTTTCTCTATCAAATATTGTGAACTAAACCTGAATCCTTTCCTGATCCAATCCAATTTGTCTTCCCCTATCACAGGTCCCCAGTAGAAGACTCTTAGCAGAATTCCCTAATACAGCTGGTCTCTACATTTATTCCAAGAGAAAAGAAATGTTTCAAAAGGAAACTTGGCCAGGCTTGGTGGCTCATGTGTGTAATCACAGCACTTTGGGAGGCCGAGGCGGGCTGATCACAAGGTCAAGAGATTGAGACCATCCTGGCCAACATGGTGAAACCCCATCTCTACTAAAAACACAAAAATTAGCTGAGTGCGGTGGCACACACCTGTAGTCCTGGCTACTCTGGAGGCCGAGGCAGAGGAATCGCTTGGACCTGAGAGGCAGAGGTTGCGTGAGCTGAGATTGTGCCACTGTACTCCAGCCTGGCAACAGAGCAAGACTCTGTCTCAAAATAAAATAAAATAAAATAAAATAAAAATAATAAGGAAACTCTTCTAAGACCATTTCAACAGACCTTTGAATATGTTCTCATTTGCTCTGGAAGTTCTGCTTGACAAAAAGCAAAGTCATCCTTCAACTCCCTGTGATTAGTAGTTCATCAGTCCAAAGACTTACTTTTAGTTGTAGTTTTCCTTAACACAAATGACTTTAACTGATTCTCCACCGGGCTGTAGTTTTAACATCTCTTCTGCCTCAACCCACGCTTCCTGAGCTAATGGTTCCCAACAAAAGTCCTCTCTTCTCCTGCTCAGTTGTGTCATTTCGCCTCCTGAATACATCACTAACTTGGTATCTAACACCTGAATTCAGATTCCAGATCTGTCACTATTACATGTATCATTTGGGGCAAAATACTTAACTTCCATGAATCACAATATCCACATCCAAATGTAGTGCTTACTTCAGAAGGACGATGTTGAGAATTAGAATAGATATTGTGAGTGAAAGTTATTTGTTGATACATTATAAGGACATGTGATTGGAGAGGTTATAAGATAATTCCAAACTTGAGAAGACAAAGGTGCAAAGTTGTGGAGAAATGTTACATTGAAACAAAAAGAAAACAAATGATAGAATAAAAGTGAAAACCAATGGGGTATACCATAGGCTGTCACTCATCATTGTATTCTTTAAAATAGAGTGTTATTGTTTGCTTTCATACACAGGATGACAATTAAAAATAATAACATTATATGAGCTTTGGGAAACTAAAATTGGTATGTATTTCACCTTCAAGTCAGTGAGAATTTATTTTTAAGAGCGGTCTGTGATTAACAGAAATAAAACTGTAGGCATACCTCAAGCAAAAGCATTAAAAATGTAATAGCTATAATTCTCATGATAATAAATGGAGCCTTGCATGTATGGGCAATAAATGGGCAATAAATACTACTTGTTAAGAAATTACTCTTTGTCAGATATTCTTCTAAATGTTTTACATGCATCACCTTATTTAATCATTACACTAACTTTATGATGTTAATAATGCCATTAGTACCATTTTACTGGTGACAAAACTTAAGCTCAGTAAATGTGCATAACTTGTCCAAAGTTGCAAGGCAAATGATCAGCAAAGTCAGGATTGAAACCTCACTTTCTAAATTGCAAAATGTGAGTCATCAGTCACTAGGAGAGCTCCCTCCCTCTGCCCCTTCTGGCCAGTGCTGTGCGAGAGCTGACTCCACTGGCTTATAAGATGCAATTGTCAAACTGTCAGGAATTTTATGAGGTGATTGTTAAACACAGTCTAAAATCAGCCACAGCGGGAATATTTACATAGCAGAAATTGGCACATGTTATAAATCAGAGCCCACTACTCCCTGTCACCAGAGCCAGTTGATAAACATGAACCAGCATCCAACTGAATTAAGGTTTCTTGCATCCCAAAGTACATTAGCATCCTTTGTAGGATTACCTTAAGCCTATTCGTGTCTTGGCAAGTATGTTTTTGCTAATCACTCTTCAGCCAATTCTTAATGTGTCACTTTTTTTCCTGCTTAAGACTTATTTAACCAATATTTGGACTAACAGCAGCTTATTCTAGATTTCAATACTTAAGTCATACTTTAAAAAAACTGAGCTATGAATGACATTTTGAAGTCACCCGAATCTATAATATTAATCACTAATATATTAATGCCTTCCTTCTGCCTCTGGCTTTCTTTAAAGGAGATATCCTAGAAGATACTACTTTTTTTAGAAGTTGAGTTACTACCTTCCAGTAAGTCGTTTCCAATAGCTTGATCTTAACTGAAAAATTTGGAGTGTCCATTGGGCTTGATAACTATTCTCTGTAATAACCTAGAATGCTGTTAATTTCTAAGTCTGTTCATTATCAACTCATCTCTCATTTATATATCTGCACGTTTATCACCTCTAGCATGAGTGAGAAGTCATCATCATTGTTGATGGGTAGTTTATTAAGGCTGCAAGTGTTCTTTTAATACTGTTCTGTCATCAATTTCCACTAGCTAAATTTATATATTATTCAATTTTCTCTATCCAACTTATGCAGTGAACAGTATCCAACTTTTAAATGCATACTTTATGGCCCACAGTATATTAACATGAATTAATCAACCACTGAGAGACAAAAAAAGAGACAGACATAAATAAATTAAATTACAAATTTATAATTAATAGATTGATATTCTATTCCATTAAAATTAATCTTTATATCTGAAGAAAAGTACAGAACAACTTTAGCACATACTGTCATAAACAAATGGCAAGAGTAATACAATCAATTTTTAATGACCTAACTGCCTTTCCTCTCATTCTCTCCATACCTTTCTTGAGATGAACTGGCTTTGGGTATCATGTGCAATTGAAATTGCTCCTTGGCAATTGCAAAAGAATGAAGTTTTACAGTAAATTTTCATAGAGCTTTTAGCCACGAATATAGGAACAATCTAGGATGAGAGGCTTGTGAGAAGAGGCATAGCAAGGTTTTGTTTTCAAATAAGTTTCAGGAAAACAGTAAATAAATACTTTGCACAAACACTATGTCCCAAGGCTAACATTAGCCTATCTTAGTAATTAAATTACTATTGAATGAAATTCTGAAAACTAAACCTCATTCACAGAAAGCAAACCTGAACCATTACTTTTCAAGAGCATTACTCTCAGAACTTACCTAAAAAGGCTCAAAACAGTGTGTTACTTAAACTCCTGTTTAATTTCTTGCAATTTCAATTTTGAGGAAAACGGCTAGAATATTGTTTAGCTTTGCTTTTACTCCCATTCTAAATATGCTGATGTTACTCTTAGGGGCAAAAAAGAAATGATCAGAATTTTAATTGATACCAATGCTATCCGCACACATGTCCTTCGAGCTGCTATTGAAAGCTAGAAGCTAATTTTAAATGCTTTTTAAATTCCCTCAGAAGCAAAAGAGAAAATTAAAAGAAGCAAACCATAAAATATAAATAGAGATAACACCTAGTACTGTAGTCAGGTTTCCATTAGGAAAGTTGTTTATTTTGAATTATGCCGTCTTAATATTTGATAATCTCTATAGAAATAGGCCATTTTTTAATGACGAAAATTTAATATAAAGTTTATCCTTGGGAATTTTGTTCCAAATAGAAGTGATGACTTTCAATGACTGAAAATATTTATACCTTATTTATAGAAAGAGATGTAATGCTTGACTATTCTAATATTCTAAAGAAAAATACTTTATTGCAGTATGAATAAAGTTATTTTTATGCCATATGAATAGTAAATGCATTAACTTTTCTCTCATGTACAAGAAATGTATGATCCCTAGATAGTTTTACTTACTCAAAACCATGTACCCAAAACCAATTCAAAGTGACCTCTGCTTTTTCTCTAAGTTTAACTTAAATTTAGAATTGCAAGTAGAATAATAATTTTATCTAAAATTACATTACCTAGGGATTAGACTCATCAGATATATACGATGATGTATAAATTATTTAATTAGTCTCATATAAATCACATGAATCACTTAAGTCTTAATATTGAAGATACATCCATAATTGTGACTTTATTTATATAATACATGTTATACAAATTAATTATATTGAAAATACAATTTAAACTCATGTATCAAAATGTTTAGTATAACAAATTACTCCTACAATTATGGCATTTTAAAATTATTAATATCAATTCGACTCAGAAACATGTACTAAAAACTTATAGTATAATTACATACAAGAATTAGCAATTTTTTCAGTTACTTAGTCTTAACATTGCAACATTCATGATCTTTAAACACATCAGAGAAAACCTTGTCATGGCTGAAAAAAATATATCACAAACTGACCATTTCTTGTCTAAGGACACTCATTTTCCATTCCTCACCAATTCACATCCTCTAGTTCATGAAGATCCCCAGACTTACCATTTTTGTACCTTTCCATAATGTCTAGCCTCTGCCTGAAATAACTGCATTCATTGTTTTATAAATCACGTCCATTCTCCCATTCTAGAAATGTTAATTTTCTAATTAATTTACAGCTTGATCCAAAGTTCCAAGAATCCTCTTCTGGCCACGTCTATGTCTTTGTGAGAACTTTGTAAGACCATATTTCATGTTGGTGAGTCTTTCTATCTCTTCCATTGACTCAATAAGCCCCTGCAGTATATAAAACAAGGCTAGCTATTGTGTAAGTGACCTTAAGCTGTAAGCTGCCCTTAATATTCCAGTTGGTATTTAATCATTACTCTGTCAAAGTTCTATTGAGAAAAAATTCGTATTTTTATATCTAACATCCAAAGTCATTTAGGTTTACTATCTTATCATGATGATATGTACAGTGTTGTTACTAAATAGAATTTCCGGTGAATATTAAGATAAAGACACTGAAATGTATTTATTCAAATATCTATTCAGCACATACTATATATGCGGTACTGTGCTTTGGGAGTATTGGTGATTTCTTAACCTCACGGTAGCATGTATCGTTAAAAAGAAAGATAGATTACAAAAAAAAGCAAATAAATATATCACATAAGATATTAGACACTGATAAATACTATATGAATTATGAGAACAGCAAAGCAGAGTCAGGTGTTTAAAAAATATGGTGTGGGATTCTTGGAGGTGGTGTTAAAATTCTAAATCTTGTGGACATGCTAGGATGTATTGCAAACTTGATTCTTTCTGGGAAAAGGCATTCATATGAGATGAAACAGCCAGGTCCAAGGGCCTCAAGTGAGAACATGTTTGGAGTATCCAAAGAATAGTAGCGAGGCCAGTTGTGGCTGGACCAGAGAGAGCAGGTGGGAGAGTCAAGATGAGGTGGGAGATGGTGTTGGGGGCACCCTGAGAGCTTCATGAGCCATGCAAGACCCTGAATGAAAATGGGCAGACACAAGAGAGTGTGAAGAGCTAGTATGTATATTTGCAGAACCACTCTGGTGGTCGTGCTGAGAAGAAACTGATGGGAGCAAGACAAAAGTCAAGGTTGGATGTTAGGAGTCTACTACAGTGACGCAGGCAAAGACAAGGCTACTCAGACACTGTGGGCTGCAGGGAAGGCTGGTTTCTGAGAGTGGTTGGTTTCCGGGGTATTATGACACATTGCTGACAGATTATGCAGACAAATTTAATGTACAGTATGACAGAGAAACAGGCATCAAGGACGACCACAAGGATTCTGACCTGAGCTATTGGAAGGATGGAATTGCCTTAAATCAAGAAAAATAATTTTTTAAAAAAGTGATGTAAATTGTTGCATAGCAGTAACAGGTAGCGAGGAAGTAATAAAAGACACCTTTCCATTGGACTGTTTCCTTGAAAATTTTAAATGTGAAATATAAGTGACCTGCATTTATAAAGAATCATTTAAATGTGTTCATTGTTAAAACATATAATAGAAAATAATACGTGAAGCAATGAAGACATTCAAAAGCAGCAACTCCTAAAACTTCCACCCTCTGAAAACAATGATATAGTATATATTTTAAGGCTTCCAAAATATTTTGCAGAAATCTTATTGAATTTCAAATGCCATCAATAAAATTATTATTTTACCCCTTCAATAACTAAACAATGTGAGTATTTTCACATGATTACGTGACTCAGGAGCTTGCAAAATCAGTGAGTTGGATACTACATAGAAAGGTGTTCACTATAAATGAGTGTAGTTTATTAAAATAACTCCGAGAAGACCATGTCTACCTAAAAATTATTGGCTGTGATTTTTTTGACTAAAAGTTGCTCATTAAAACTCTTGAAATGTAAAATTCTAATCTAGAAATATTTTAATTTAGAAATGACAAAACACTCAAAGAAATATAAACCAACACAACTACTCTGAAAGTTAGTCAATAAGAGCTCTCACATGTCCTAATTTACTTCCAAGAGTATGATTTAATTCAGAGAAGTTCAAAGGTTTTATGTCAACAATTTAAATGTATATCAAAAATTCTAAAGCAAATTAAAAGCCTTGTTTACAAAATTAATGCAGATCCATATGAAGTGATTTCTAACCATGGGCAATGGGGTATCTCAAAAATTAAAAATTCCCAAGTGCTGTTAAAAGATTTCATGTTTTATTCTGTGAACGTCAATCTTGCATATAATTATACCAATATAAATATCTAAGTTAGAGTAATATACATTTATACAAAGAAATTTACAGATGCAATATATGTATGCGTACTAGCTTCTGTGTATGGGTGTGTAAACATACACATATTGAACTAGCTAGTAAAAGCCCTCTATTTTTAGAATCACTAATACATTTTTCTAAATATATATAATCTTTAGACATCTCAATTCTAGTTTTCTCTTTTAAATGCCTTAAACATTTTAAAGCAGTTTCTAGGAAAAAACTTTGCATATCACTACATTTTTATGTAAAGTGATTCCAAACCTACTTAGAGTTGTCTCCCTGTTGAATCTGCTGGATCATTCCCAATCCTGATCACTAGCAGGATTTTTAATTTTACATACGTCATTATGTAGTACAGATAGTGAATACTTTGATACCAAGTGGTATAAAATCATTTTTCATCTTCTTAGAGAATCTGTTTTGTGTATAATCATGTCTTTTCATTACGGTATTCTCTTTAATACTTATTTTTCTGGAATCTGCATAAATATGTGTGTATATATATGGGTATGTGTGTATATGTATATTATTTTACTTTGTCATTGTTTTGTGTAAGCTCTCTGCAAATCAAGAAAATAAATCTTCATATGTATTGCAAATTTTTCTAGTTTATTATCATTTAACTTACATTTTTTAGTCTGTAATTTGTCTACATATATTTGTCAACATATACATATATGTCTACATATACATATATACACATACACGTGTGTTTGTACAGAGAACAAAAAGTATACGTAGATTTAGGTTATTTAAAATATTTTGTATGCATTTATTGATTTTCTTCTGAGTGTGACTTTTAATACATTCCTTATGGTTTTAGAATTTCAAACAAGTCTAAATTTATAAACCAATTACGTCACAATAAAGGGTTTTGAAAAACAGTTTGAAATATTTCACTGTGAAATGTTTACTGAAGGTATTGAAGGGGAGAAGAAACAAAAGCACCAGGTCCATAATGATACTAATTTTTAAAAGATAAATGTTCATTTTTGTTTTATATTACAGAGTATGTTGCATGAAGAATTAAATCCAAATCTTAAAATGGCAATTACATATTTTTAAACTAAAGGGAAATATAACTAGTGAAAGTCTTGCTGGCACAAGAATAAAGGTCAAAATAAGTTTCTTCAGTGTGGCAAAGTAGGACCCTGATGCTGGTCTCAGAAGCTCATCTGCAAATTACATAGTATTTAGTAAGTAATTTAACCTGCAGTCTTCCCATTAATAAAACAAGAGACTTAGGACTGTCATACTGATTTCCAACTAATGTTCTGGAAGACTCCCAAGAACTTACAAAAACATTGGAGAGAATCCATAAAGAACAAACAAACAAAGAAAAACCCTTTGGATTCAAGCATACCTACCACTGGGACCTTATTTTAACCCTTTGATAAATGAGAAAGAAAACCAAACTTAAAAATAAGTGTTAGCTCTCCCCTTTTCACCCAATGTATGCCAGCTGCAAGTAAATATACTGTGTAATGCACTTATGGGTATGCATGTACAAATTGAGATATACAATTTTTCCATAATCATCTAAAGACTATACTAAAAGGGTTTAAAATTGCACACCTGTGTGATAGAAAAGGCATTTGATATGCCCGTATGGTGCCTCACGCCTGTAATCCCAGCACTTAGGGATGCAGAGTTGGGCGGATCAACTGAGGTCAGGAGTTCAAGACTGGCCTGGCCAACATGGCAAAACCCCATCTCTACAAAAATACAAAAATTAGCCAGGTGTGGTGGCAGGTGCCTGTAATCCCAGCTACTCGGGAGGCTGAGGCAGGAGAATCGTTTGAACCCGGGAGGTGGAGGTTGCAGTGAGCTGAGATCAAACCACTGCACTCCAGCTTGGGTGACAGAGCACAACTCCATCTCAAAAAATGAAAAGAAAAGGCATTTGATATTGATGTAATTTCTTATATAAAGGAACAAATTGGCTTTGCTAAATTCACTGACTTTTAACTCTATCTCTAGGTTTCTATCCTTTCATGGCTGTCTTGATTAAGATGTGGGAGGGAATTAAGTTTATTCAAGTTGGATTAATGAAACGTTGATTTGAATAGAGTGCTATTTCACAATATTGAATATTTCCTTGCTTTGCCTTCCCTTTTAAAAAATTCTTTCTCCTTACTCCTTGTGTTTAATACATGATTATTTTACAGACAGTGCTCACATACAGTGTTTCAGAATCACACATGTAGCCATTTTATATCAGTTGCAATATTTTGAAATTATGGTTTCATTATCTCTTGGACTGTTATTTTCAGAGAGGAAAAAATATATGTATCAACACCATTATAAGCTTTGGAGGCTTTCAAACACTATTGAGATTGAAGTGCTATGCTTGAAAAAAAAAAAAAAAAATTGATTCTAACCAACAGCGTGCTTTGAATTTTCCTTTCTACTGAGTTTTTATTTTTTATTCTCACATGGTGTTCTGAAGCAGTTACAATGAATCATGGTGCTGAATTCGGCTTTGCAAATAAATTAAAAGAAATTTTCAGGCACTTCACTTCATCTAGAAATATCACCCAAGGAAAAAAAAATAAACCTTTGCTAGCTACTGTTTCACAAAGAGTAAAAAGAACTGAATCAGTATTACTGTTTTCTTTTGACAAGCACAAAAATTGTACCATCTCTGAGACAGGAACTATTTGAAAATTTCTTTGAGCATAGTTACCTTTGTATTCATTATTTACTGAGACCCAAAATGTTCCTCAGTAATATTGTATTAAATACCACTGTGCTTGAACATACACTATGTGCTTTGTTTAAACACTTACACTTGAGACATTGATGATGTTGGTTAAATATTTGCTGTGGGAAATGGAGTGGCCTGAGGGATTGATGTTCAAAGTTAGTAGAAACTGATACATAAAGTCAAGACCTACTGTCATCTTTGGATGAAATGAAAACGTGTTGATCCTGTAAATATTCTCCAGTCAGTTTCATAGATCACATGAACAGTACCCCAAATGAAGATTTCCAATGTCTCCATCCATAGGTGGTGGTTTACAAATCGTTGCCTACACGCTGCTTCAAATTCTAAATGTTATGAATCAACTTATAACTAAGAAAAGTTTTCAATAGGTGGTCTCCTTCTGACAGCGTGTTCTACAATAATTGTGAAAAATATCAAGCTAGCTTCTCCAGACACTTGTATCTTCTGTGTTGTCACTATGCAGCATATTGCTTATCCACAAATTTCCTAGAATCCACTTGAACTTTGTTTTTCCAATCAAGGATGATGAGAAGAAAGGAGGGTAGAAGTTACCTAAGACTGTTTAGTGCCTTGGTTTCAGCTCTGGGCAAGTTTACGTGATGGTAGGTAAATCACGACCTATGTGAGGTTCAGGGATTACTTATCCATTATGCTAGCTATATTTTTGATTACCATGGATAATAACAAACTATATTTTATTCGGTTTTGAGATAATGAAAAACCTTTTAAATGTGAGTTAGCGTGGATTCTGACTACATCCTACCTATTTATGCGGATCTCTGCTGTTTAGACTTCCCAGTACATTCTTTATCTATATATAATTAACACATTGTGAATATTCAGTGATATCAATGTAAGTCAGTTTAAAGGAACTTTCTATACCTTTTGCTGAACACTTCCACTATTTTCTTTTTTATTTATTGATAATTTATTTTATTTTATTATTTTTCCATAAGTTATTGGGGTACAGGTAGTATTTGGTTACACAGTTCTTTAGTGGTGATTTGTGAGATTCTGGTGCACTGATCACCCAAGCAGTATACACTGCACCATATTTGTAGCCTTTTATTCCTCACCCCCTTCCCACTCTTCCCCCCAAGTTCCTAAAGTCCATTATATCATTTTTATGCTTTTGTGTTCTCATAGCTTAGCTCCCACATATTAGTGAGAACATATGATGTTGGGTTTTCCATTCCTGAGTTACTTCACTTAGAATAATAGTCTCCAATCTTATCCAGGTCACTGCAAATGCTGTTAACTCATTCCTTTTTATGGCTGCATAGCATTCCATCACATATATGTATATATTATTATATATTATATTATTATATTATACATTATATATTATTTTATTATAGTATACATATACATATATTATATTATTATATATGTATATATTATATTGTTATATATTATATATGTATATTATATATTATGTATGTATATATTATATATATTATATATACATATACACAACTGTTTATCTGCTAATTGATTGATGGGCATTTGGGTTGGTTCCATGATTTTGCAATCGTGAATTGTGCTGCTATAAACATGCACGTGAAACTATCTTTTTCTAATAATGACTTCTTTTTCTCCAGCACTACTGGGTAGTGGGATTGCTGGATCAAATGGTAGTTCTACTTTTAGTTTACTTTAGTTTTGTTTTTGAGACAGAGTCTCTCTGTCTGTCTCCCAGGCTGGAGTGCAGTGGCATGATCTCAGCTCACTGCAACCTCCACCTCCTGGGTTTAAGCAATTCTCTTGTCTCAGCCTCCTGAGTAGCTGGGACTACGGGCGTCTGCCATCATGCCCAGCTAATTTTCATACAAAAGTTTCATACAAAAGTAGACATGGGGTTTCACCATATTGGTCATGCTGGTCTCGAACTTCTGACCTTAGGTGATGCAACCGCCTCGGCCTCCCAAAGTGCTGGGATTACAGGCATGAGCCACCATGTGTCTGGCCCTACTTTTAGCTCTTTAAGGAATCTCCACACTGTTTTCCATAGTGGCTTTACTAGTTTACATTCCTACCAACAGTGTAGATGTGTTCGCTGTTCATTGCATCCACGCCAGCATCTACTGTTTTTTGATTTTATTATTACAGCCATTCTTGCAGGTTTTGATTTACACTTCCCTGACTGTTAGTGATGTTGAGCATTTTTTCATATGTTTGTTGGCCATTTGAGAACTGTCTATTCATGTCCTTAGCCCAATTTTTGATGGGATTGTTTCGTTCTTACCGATTTGAGTTCATTGTAGATTCTGGATATCAGTCCTTTGTCAGATGTACAGATTGTGAAGATTTTCTCCCACTCTGTGGGTTGTCTGTTTACTTTGCTGAGTGTTTCTTTTGCTGTGCAAAAGCGCTTTAGTTTAATTAGGTCCCAGCTATTTATCTTTGTTTTTATTGCATTTGTTTTCGGGTTCTTCATCATGAAATGCTA
This sequence comes from Papio anubis, assembly GCF_008728515.1. Classification (NCBI taxonomy): domain Eukaryota; kingdom Metazoa; phylum Chordata; class Mammalia; order Primates; family Cercopithecidae; genus Papio; species Papio anubis. Next base: position 13,363,275 of record NC_044993.1, read on the forward strand.
GCCTAAGCCAATGTCTAGAAAGATTTTTCCAATGTTATCTTCTAGAATTTTTATAGTTTCAGGTCTTAAGTCCTTAATCCATTTTGAGTTGATTTTTGTGTAAGGTGAGAGATGAGGATCCAGTTTTATTCTCCTACATGTGGCTAGCCAATTATCCCAGCACCATTTGTTGAAAAGGGTGTCCTTTTCCCACTTTATATTTTTGTTTGCTTTGTTGAAGATCAGTTGGCTGTAAGTATCTGGGTTCACTTCTGGATTATCTTTCTGTTCCATTGGTCTACATGCCTATTTTTAGACCAGTACCACGCTGTTTTGGTGACCACGGCCTTATTGTATAGTTTGGTATCAGGTAGTGTGATGGCTCTAGATTTGCTCTTTTTGCTTAGTTTGCTTTGGCCATGCGGGGTCTTTTTTGGTTCCATATGAATTTTAGAATTGTTTTTTCTAATTCTGTGAAAAATGATGGAAGTATTCTGATGAAGACTGCATTGAATTTGTAGGCTGCTTTTGGCAGTATGGTTATTTTCACAATATTGATTCTACCCATCCATGAGCATGGGATGCATTTCAATTTGTTTGTGTCATCTATTATTTCTTTCAGCAGTGTTTTGTAGTTTTCCTTGTGGAGGTCCTTCAACTCCTTTGTTAGGTATATTCAAGATTTTTTTTTTTTGGTAGCTATTGTAAAAGGGGTTGAGTTCTTAATTTGATCCTCTGCTTGGTTGTTGTTGGTGTATAGAAGAGCTACTGAGTGTGTACATCAATCTTGTATCCGGAAGCTTTGTTGAGTTCTTTTATCAGTTCTAGGAGCTTTCTGGAGGAGTCCTTAGGGTTTTCAAGGTAAAGGATCATATCATCAGCAAACAGTGACAGTTTGACTTCCTCTTTACTGATTTGGATGCCCTTTATTTCTTTCTCTTGTCTGATTGCTCTGGCTATGACTTCCAGTATTATGTTGAAGAGGAGTGGTGAGAGTGGGCATCCTTGTCTTGTTCCAGTTCTGAGAGGGAACGCTTTCAACTTTTCCCCATTCAGTAATATGTTGGCTTTGGGTTTGTCATAGATGGCTTTTGTCACATTAAGGTATGTCCCTTGTATCCCTATTTTGCTGAGAGTTTTAATCATAAAGGGATGCTGGATTTTGTCTAATGCTTTTTCTGCATCTATTGAGATGATCATGTGATTGCTTTTAATTCTGTTTATATGGTGTATCACATTTATTGACTTGTGTATGTTAAACCATCCTTGCATCCCTGGTATGAAACCTACTTGACCATGGTGGATTATCTTTTTGATATGTTGTTGGATTTGGCTCACTAGTATTTTCTTAAGGATTTTAGCATCTATGTTCATCAAAAATGTCAATATGTAGTTTTCTTTTTTGGTTATGTCCTTTCCTGGTTTTGGTATTAGGGTGATGCTGGATTCATAGAACGAATTAGGAAGGGTTCCTTCTTTATCTCTCTTGTGGAATAGTGTCAAAAGGATTGATACCAATTCTTTGAATGTCTGGTAGAATTCTGCTGTGAATCATCTGGTCCTGGACTTTTTTTGTTGGTAATTTTTAAATTAGCATTTCAATTTCGCTGCTTGTTACTGGTCTGTTCAGGGTATCTAATTCTTCCTGATTTAAGCTAGGAGGGTTGTATTTTTTCAGGCATTTATCCATCTCTTCTAGGTTTTCCAGCTTATGTGCATACAGGTGTTAACAGTAGCCTTGAATGATCTTTTGTATTTCTGTGGTGTCAGTTGTAATATCTCCTGTTCCGTTCCTTAGTGAGTTTATTTGGATTTTCTCTCTTCTTTTATTGGTTAATCTTGCTAATGGTCTATCAATTTTATTTATCTTTTCAAAGAACCAGATTTTTGTTTCATTCATCTTTTGTATTTTTTTTTTGTTGTTTCAATTTCATTTAGTTCTGTTCTGCTCTTGGTTATTTCCTTTCTTCTGCTGAGTTTGGGTTTGGTTGGTTCTTGTTTCTCCAGTTCCTTCAGGTGTGACCTTAGATTGTCTGTTTGTGCTCTTTCAGACTTTTCAATGTAGGCATTTAAAGCTATGAACTTTCCTCTTAGCACTGCCTTTGCTGTATCCCAGTGGTTTTGACAGACTGTGTCATTATTGTCATTCAGTTCAAAGAATTTTTAAATTTCCATCTTGATTTTGTTTTTGACCCAGTGCTCATTAAGGAGCAGGTTATTTAATTTTTGTGTATTTGCATGGTTTTGAAGGTTACTTTGGGAGTTGGCTTCCAGTTTTATTCCACTATGGTCTGAGAGAGGGCTTGATATAATTTCAATTTTCTTAAACTTATTGAGATTCATTGTATGGCCTATCATATGGTCTATCTTGGAGAAAGTTCCATGCACTGTTGAATAGAATGTGTATTCTGTGGTTGGTCAATGAAATGTTCTATATATACCTGTTAAGTCCATTTGTTTCAAGGTATAGTTTAAATCCAATGTTTCTTTGTTGGCTTTCTGTCTTGATGACCTGTCTAGTGCTGTCAGTGGAGTACTGAAGTCCTCCACTATTATTGTGTTGCTGTCTATCTCATTTCTTAGGTCCATTAGTAATTGTTTTATAAATTTGGGAGCTCCAGTGCTAGGATTGTGATATATGTTTAGGATTGTGATATTTTCCTGTTGAACAAGACCTTTTACTGTTATATAATGCCCCTGTCTTTTTTTTCTTTTTTTTTGAGATGAAGTCTCACTCTTGTCCCCCAGGCTAGAGTACAATGGCACGATCTTGGCTCACTGCAACCTCCGCCTTCCAGGTTCAAGCGAATCTCCTGCCTCACCCTCCCGAGTAGCTGGGATTACAGGCACCTGCCACCACGCCCGGCTAATTTTTGTATTTTTAGTAAAGACAGGGTTTCACCATGTTGGCCAGTCTGGTCTCGAACTCCTGACCTCAGGCGATCCGCCCACCTTGCCCTCCCAAAGTGCTGGGATTATAGGCCTGAGCCACCACACCCAGCCCCCTCTTTGTCTCTTTTAACCACTTTTGCTTTAAAGTTTGTTTTGTCTGATAAAAGAATAGCTAACCCTGCTCACTTTTCTTAACTTTGGATAGCCTGATGAAAATGTGCATAGGCGAATATCTTTTTGTGATGAATTTCCCAGGTGTTCTTTGTGCTTCTTGTATTTCGATGTCCAGGTCTCTTGCAAGGCCAGAGAAGTTTTCCTCTATTATTCCTGCAAAAATGTTTTCCAGGCTTTTAGAAGTCTCTTCTTCCTCAAGAATACTGATTATTCTTAGGTTTGGCCATTTAATATAATCCCAGAATTCTTGGAGGCTTTGTTCATATTTTCTTATTCTTTTTTCTTTGTCTTTGTTGGATTGGGTTAATTCGAAGACCTTGTCTTTGAGTTTTGAATTTCTTTCATCTACTTGATCAATTCTATTGCTGAGACTTTCCAGAGCATTTCACATTTCTAAAAGTGTGTCCAAAGTTTCCTGAATGTTTGTTTTTTCTTCAAGCTATCTATTTCCTTGAATATTTCTTGTATTCACTTCTTGTATCATTTTTTTTTTTTTTTAATTTCCTTGCATTGGGCTTCACCTTTCTCTGGTTTCTCCTTGGTTAGCTTAATAACTAACCTCCTGAATTCTTTTTCAGGTAAATCAGGGATTTCTTCTTTGTTTGGATCCATTGCTGATGAGCTAGTGTGATTTTCTTGGGGGGTGATGAAGAGCCTTGTTTTGTCATATTACCAGGGTTGGTTTTCTGGTTCCTTCTCATTTGGGTAGGCTCTGTCAGAGGGAAGGTCTAGAGCTGAAAGCTGTTGTTCAGATTCTTTTGTGCCATGGGGTGTTCCCTTGATGTAGTATTCTACCCCTTTTCCTACAGATGTGGCTTCCTGTGAGCTGAACTGCAGAGATTGTTGTCTCACTTCTGGGTCTAGCACCCAGCAAGTCTACCTGGCTATGGAAAGTTACTGGGGGTTGTCTGCACGGAGTCCTGTGATGTGACCCGTCTATGGGTCTCTCACCTATGGATACCAGTGCCTGTTCTGGTGGAGGTGGTGCAGGGCACACTGGACTCAGTGAGGGTCCTTAGCTTTGGTGGTTTAATGGTCTATTTTTGTGCTGGTTGGCCTCCTACCAGGAGATGGCGCTTTCCAGAAAGCATCGGCTATAGTAGTGTGGAGATGACCTGGCAGTGTGTGGGGCCCTAGAATTCCCAAGATTATATGGCCTTTGTCTTCTGCTACCAGGGTGGATATGAAAGGACCATCAGGTGGGGGTGGGTGAGGCTAGCCATGTCTGAGCTCAGACTCCCCTTGGGTGGATCTTGCTGCAGCTGCTGTAGGGGATGAGGGTGAGATTCCCAGGTCACTGGAGTTGGGTACCTAGGAGGATTATGGCTGCCTCTGCTGAGTCATGCAGGTTGTCAGGGAGGTGGGGGAAAGTCAGCAGTCACAGGCCTCACCTAGCTCCTACTCAAACTGAAAGGCTACTCTCACTCCCACTGTGCCCTCCACAGCAGCCCTGAGTCTGTTTCTAGGTGGAGGGTCAGGTGGGCTTGAAAACTTGCCTGAGACTACCCACCTCCCAGAGTATTTGGGGTGTCTCCAGGGTCCTGCAGGAGCAGTCCACTTCCTTCAGAGGGCCTGTGGGTCTTCTTGGGATTGCTGCTGTTTGTTCTTTCAGTTGATTTGGAGGTAAAATTCATAATGCAAGCCTTGCATGCTGCTTTGTCCAGAGCTGCAATCTAGTCCTGACTCCCATTCGCTATGATTCCCTCACTTCCACTCTTGCAATAAATACTATTTTTTTTTTCTATTTTCATTAAGAGACCCAAATTTCAGGTGAAATAAGATAACTGCTATAGGAATTAATTTCCTTTTTACCTGGCAAAAACTCCTACTTCCTTAAATAGATATAGACAGACACACACACATAGGTATAGACATAGATAGGCATTCATGTACATATATAATTAAGTTGAGCGTTTGAGTCATTGTTTTAGCTAAAACTGTTAAGTTCCCATAGCTGAAAGTTACCTTATCTGTGGTAACTTTAATTCCTCTCTCTACTGTCTAAAAAGTCAAGTCTCTACAAAAATTCAGGATGTGTTTCTCTATTTCCCTTCAGGATAAATTAATGACTATACTCTGATTACAGATATACCACTTTCTTCAATTTCTTGGAAGAAGTGGGAATACTAAAGGAAACAGACAACTAAAACTCAATTGTCAAATTAAAGGAAAAATGTGGAACTCTTGACTTACATAAATAGTATTATTTTTTATAACAGTAAATTTGAACTCTTTTTTGAAAGCTTCTTTTTAAAAACCTGTCCTTAAATTGTATGCTTTTATATCATTAAACATTTATTTTCTTCAAGTACATCAAGAATGTCATTCATACAAGACCTTATATTATCTTTAATCATAAAACACAACTAGGCTTATTGAATATGAATAAATATTGTAGTCTGATGTATTATAAAATGTGCTCTGCTTTTCTGAAAAAAACTTCTTTTCAGACTAACTTTGGCTTATGAATATTATAACAGTTCTCTTCTGTTCACAGTCAGTGAGCTGAGACAACCTTCAATCTAGTATTTGGAGACTTATTCCATGAATTTGTCTTATGACAATGCATATTCAATGGTTGAAGGTCTCAGAATAAAAAGCAATATGCAAAGCTCATGACCTTTATGGGCACTTTGGGTTTTGTTTTTCGTTTTTAGTATATCTCATGCCAAAATTTTCATGGGTTCACTTTTCAAAGAAAGGTTATCTAGACTTCATAATCAGAATAGATAATGCTACTATTTTTTTCCTCACCAGAAAAGCTTTATTTTAGCATATTAAATACATAATAATCTTCCTCAATTAACAGCCCATTCTAAATATTTTTTCCAGTTTGTCAATGTAACCATTTGCCTTCTGAATCATTCAATATTTTATCTAGAAAACATTAGGTTTTATTTCAAATCACTGAATAAAAATAATGTTATTGTGTCAAACATTGGAATTTAGATGCTGTAAATCAGAAAATATTCAAATATTAGAAAGTATTTTTAAATCTAGGGTCAAACTATATAAGAACTTTTATTATGCTTGGAGAAATATTTCCCTATCTCTTACTGCATTTGATAGTACTGTATATTACTGCTAAGTATAAAGTTAAAAAAAAAGTTTCTGATAGCTAATTAGCAAACTTTTATGGGTCAAAATATTGCTAGTATATAAAACAAGTAAAAAATATAGTAAGGATAGAGTTAGTATTAAAACACCGCTAAAAAAAAGCTTTCTCTAAAAGCACCCATCCCCAACATTTTCACTAATTATATACTATTTTTGAAGATCACCTAATTGTAATGCCATTTAGATGTTGTTTATCATTCAAGTGTAACACTGATGCCAGAATCAAAAAATGATAATTATTGTATGTAAAAGAAAATGACAGACTAATATTTATGAATATTGATAGAAAATTTCTAAAGAAAATTAGCAAAAAGAGTAAAAGCCTCATTAAAAATTAAAATATCATGACTGATTTGAGTTTAACCAGGATTCAAGAGCTACTCAATACCAGAAGTTTTATTGTTATAACCTAACATATCTATACAGCCAGAAAGAAAAACCATATTCATCTCCACAGGACCAGAAAATATACTGCATAAAATTCAACAGCCATCTGTGGTCTAAATAAATAAATAATGGAAACTCCCAATAAAATAGGAATTAGTGGATACTTCAAAAGCACAACTCTTGCTTAATATGAAAACAATAAACACTTGTTCACCAAAATCAGGATCAGTAAAGTGATCCTCAATATAATTATCACTGCGTAACACTGTATACTGAGTGGAATTTTAGCCAAAGATATTAGCCAAGAGAAGGCAATTAGTGACATAAAAATTGAAAGGAAGTAAATTATATCTATATGCAATTGATATGGTAATGTATCTGGAAACCCCAGAAGAATAAATAGAAACACTAACATAATTAACGAGACAATTTACTAAAAATAGAGTTAATAAAATTAACTTAAAATTATATATACAAACTAAACCTTTCCTATATGCAAACAAGAATAGGTTTAGAAAATATAGTGGAAGAAATGACTAAATTTACAATAGCCAAAAAACCCAACAAGATCCCTAATTGGAACCTTAACTAAAATGTTTAAAACACAGATGTGGAATATTATTGATCACTTCCAAAAGACAAAAATTAAATATAAAAAATGGAAACATACTATGTTCTTAGAGAAGATATGAGTTAAAGTGGAAAGGACAAATTTGCAAAGTTCACATAACAATAACAACAAAAACCTCAGGCTTTCTCTGGAAACAGATGAGATAATTAAAAAGTTTATTTGTAAACACAAGTGAGTAAGAATAGCTAGGAAAAAAATACTGAGAAAAACAACTTGAAATTCCAATTTCAACAATGACGTAAAAGCAGGGAAAAAAATATATCCCCACTGAAAACTATACAAATGTGTAACAGAAAACATTTACAGACATTATATCAAGCCATGAAAGACTGTAATATCTTAACAAAAAGCAACAAATAAGATGTGTTGTGTAATTATATTACATTTCTGTTGGACAACATTTTCCAAGTCAGAACCCAAACAAGGCTGAGTATCCTCCCTTAGATGAAGAGATCAAGACCAGAGCTTGGGAAGGTGTAGGTTGCTGGATATTGTAAGGCAGGGATCTAGGAAAGAGGCAGTTATAAGCTCCAAAATATATATAAGGTTGTTCTCGAGTCTTGCTGAGATCCAGGCCTTGCATGTATAAAGGGAAAGTCCATAATGTTGGGCTCATGGGGAACAGTAAGCAGAATAATTTTGAGAGCTCACATAGTGTAGGAAGATGTTAATGTCCAACTGGTCAGATTGGAGAGAATGTGGTGACTACCAGAGATATTCAGTAAGCTTAATGTAAGAGTGAACTATGACTGGATTCATGTAGAAACTAGAACTTCCCTAGCCTGGCATAAGAATAGGCCTCAGGTGGATCACATGATCCAAAAGTACTTAAATGTCTGTCAATATTCTTCAGATAAAGATAACAAAATTCAGATAACTCTACAAGATAGCCTTTACAATGTGTGGCATCCATTAAAAATTATTAAACATAGGAAGAAGCAGCCTACTATGCTCCACATCCAAGAGAAAAATCGGCCAATATAAATAGACACAAAAATGACAGAAACTATGACACTAGCAGATGTATATTTTAAAACAGCTATTATAATAATGTTTAGATATTTAAAGGAAAACACGAATACAAGGATAAAAAAATGAAAGATATTTTTTAAAAACTGGAACTGCTAGAGATTGCAGAAGAAAAGATCAGTGAACTTATGGCTTAACAATGAAATCTATTTAAAGTGAATCACAGAAAGATGAAACACTGAAAACAAGCACAGATTCAGAAACTATTTTAAAAAGCTCTATTTCTTCAAACACTGTCTTCCAACTGTCCCAAAAAATAGAGACTTTTTTTTCCAAATTTAATAAAACTATAAACTCAGAATTCTAAGAACGTCAATGAAAATCAAAGAGGACAACTACAATGAAAACCACACCAAAACACATAATAAACATATTGCTGAAAAATGTCAAAGAGAACATCTTAAAATTAGAAAGACTATATTTCATACAGAAAAACAAAAACATAAGACAAGAGAAGATTTTTCAATAGAAACTATCCCCTCTCAGAAAGGCAAGTTAGAAAAGGAAGCACAAAAATCTAGAACCCAGTGATAATACACACACACACACACACACACACACACACACACACACAAATATACACATGCATATACATACACAGATGGATATAGAAATTATCGTAGATATGTGTGAACACAGTGTTTCATATATATGTATATATACAACCTACTATCATTTATTGACAGGGCTTAGAATCAATGACATCACCATAGAAATGAGAGCTCCCACCTGCCAAATCTTGGCTTTTAAATACCATTCACTAATAAAAGGAACCAAGGCTCCTTGGAGAAACAGTTGATTCTAGGGCTAGAGCAGGAAATATGTAAGATGAGACTATAACATCTTATACTACCAAAATATAGAGATATACTCAAAAAATAAAAGAATGGGCTGTGTCAAAGGGTTATAGAGGCCAACATCAAACAGCTCCCAGTGGTCAAAGCTGAAATTATTTGAGGAACAAAATAAATATTATAGTATTAGATTATAACCCAAAATATATCCATGAATTTAAATGGACTTAAACAAATGTTTGAATGAATGAATGAATAAATAAATAAATCAGAAAGAAGAGGCAAGTCTTTTAGAAGAATTCCAAATAATGTACAGAGACTATTTTCTCTATTTTTGCATTTGTTTGAAATTTTCAGAATTAAATGTTAGAAATAAACACAATCTTCTTTTTTAATTCATTCTTTTATTTCCCACCAAAATATTGACTCACTAAGAGTTTAGAAATTTTCAGACTAAGAAGGGTAGGGCAATATCTACATAAGCACAACTGGAGAAGTTTGTCTACTTTAAAGTATGTAGAATTTTTGAATTGTTTTATCTGCATTATGATCCTTCATTTGTGCACAGAAGATCCAGAGAAAAATGGAATTCAAATGACTTTTATTTTGACAACAATGTTACCTATTGGGAAGACTCCATTTTATACAATGGAAAAAGTACATGGTTTGAACCCAAATAGATTTGGGTAGCTTTTCTGCGTAACATTGGTCAAGTTATTTAACCTCACAAAGGTTCAGCTTCCTCATATCTAAAACTGTGATAATTATAAATGTAGCATAGGGTTGACTTTACATTTAAATTAGACAAATCACACAACAATGTCTAATACATGTTTGGCACTCACTCATAATAATAATATAGAACATTTATTGAATGGTTATTTTGTGCAAGGCACAAAAGTACCATGTTTACTGAGTCATATATGTTACTTTATTAATTAAACTATCATTCTTTACTTTTAAATTTGTATTAAAGATTTTATTGTCTCTAAAATTTTATCACACGCCACCACGATTTGAAAAGAATTTACTTTCCCCAGGAAGATGCATAACATAAATTGTTAAAATTGAAAGTTGTTAATTATAATTTTAAAAATATGCTATATTTTAGCTTTATAGCATTTGGATAATTTCCAGATCCATAATCATTAAGTAGATACATGACTCTCTATAAGATCATTTAACACTGTATATCATTTAGTGATTTAAAAAAATAAAACTGAGTTGTATTCTCCGCTCTTTCAATACTGCGAGCAACTACAAGTCTTTTTTGAAGGAGTCATTAGACTGGAATCAGGAGTTCTGGGTTATGGTTCTGTCAAACTAGAAAACGTCACAATGCCTCTCAGGACTCAGATTCTTCTTCAGTAACAAGAAAAACGAATGCTTTTTTTTTGTTTGATTCCACTTATTTGAGGTACCCAAAATAGTCAAGTTCGTAGAATCAAAGGGTAGAACACTGGTTGCCAGGGGTTAGAGGGTGGAGGAAACTGGGAGTTACTGATCAAGGGGCATGAAGTTTCAGTGAAGCAAAATGAGTAAGCTCTAGAGAGCTGCTGTGCGGCACTGTACCTCTAGTCAACCACAATGTGATGTGTGCTGAAAATAATGTGATGTGCACTTACAATTTTGTTGAGAGTAGAATTCATGTTACATGTTTTTACAACAATAAAGGAAAATTAAAAGAAAAACAATAAAATGATACTAAACAATCTTAGCCTGGATTCCATGGAAACAGACTCCAAAGACAGAGAGTTCCATGCAGGAGGCAAAATTCAGGAACTTCGTTTCCCCACTTCAGCCAGTCATTGTTCACAGGCAGAGCACTAGGATCTGAGGAGACAGATTGAGGGGTGCTGCTGTAAACCACCACCAATTAATATCACCAGCAGCTGAGGGATAAGTGCCTGGGCCCTGAAGTGAGCATCTGATTGGAGCACTGCAGTATCCACCATAACCATGAAACTACAGGAGTCCTTCCATTTCAGAGACTCTGGAGCATGTTATAAACAAGACCAACTCAACACACCTCTAGAGGCATTTAGATGTTTTCCTTAGACCACAGAAAATAAACTTTTAGACTCCTGCCATATGGAAACAAGAATATAAGTTAGATGGTTTGTCTTCATTACAGAACTATGTATCTCTTGCAGGAGGAAACTGTCCCATAAAATCCTGGGCTGGAGGCCATCCTGAAGTACGTCTACCTTGCAGTGACTTGATTTCAGCTTTCATCCACTCCCCTGGCTGGATCTGTCATTTTCAGTATGATAGCGCTAATATTTTTAGCTAAAGCCTCCTCTTTTGGCATCACAGGTGATTTATGAGGATAGACTTTTTTTTACATGGACATATTGAACAGCTGTCAGATTGTGTTGATTAAGTACTCAGGCTTTGGAGGCGGCACATTGCCAAAGTTGAAAACAAGACGGTAAAGCATACCACCCTGGAGTTTGTTCAACGATTTGCCAACTTTTCTGTGCTTCAGTTTAGTTTCCAAAGAAATAAAACTGAATGATGATGATGTTGCTGATGATGACAGCAACAATAACAGCACCTATCTCATGGTGTTGTCTCAAATATTATATAAAATTAGTCTGTATAAGATACGTTAACTACTAGAATTCTCTAGGTAGATATTTCATATATACAAATATATATAGTATATATATTTTATATGTATGTATAAAATATATAAAATATGTACCTATATATCATATGTATATATGTGTATCATATGTATATACCTATATATCAAATGTATATATAGGTACATATATATACACACTATATATATGCATGTGTGTATTATTTAATTATATTCTAAAATAACTTTATTTGCACATAATAACCAACAGTCAAATTCAATGCATTTTATAGCACCTCTGAACAAGAAGAGTGATCACAGAGATTCAAAAATTAAAGATGAAGTCTCAGGCAAGTGCAGATTTCTCCTCTATCTCCTCTCTAACCACTATACAAATCAACACAGGATAGGGGTGAAGGTCTGAGAGCTCAAAGGAGAGCTCACAAACTAGCCTGGCAGTCTGGGGTATTCAGAGGAACATTGAATGAAGAGGTAATTTGTGGGCTATGTTTTCTAGGTTGGATTTTAGTTTCCCAACACTAACATAACAAATTTCTACAAACTTACTGGCTTAATCCAGTATGAAACTATTGTCTTAGAGCCGTGGAAGTCAGAAATCTGAAATGGGTGTCAGTGGACTAAAATCAAGATGTCTGCAGGTTGTGTTCCTTCTGTGACTCTAGGGAAGAATGCATTTCCTTGTCTTTTCCACATTAGAGATAGCTACAGTTTCTTGGCTCATAGCTCCTTCCTCCATCTTCAAAGCCAGCTAGGAGAGAGAGAGTTCTCACATCACATTGCATTATTCTGACCGACCTTCAGTCTCTATCTTTGCATTTTATTTTATTTATCTTCCCTTGTTATTACATTGGACTTACCCGAGTAATCCAAGATAATCTCCATATTATCAAGTCAGTTCATTACCAACATTAATGTTATCTGCAACCAAAATTGCCCTTTTGTCATGAAAGGTAGCATATTCACAGGTTCTGGAGAATAATATATGGCCATATTTGGGGGTGTCTTCATTCTGCCTACCACTGAAGGCTAAATGTTAATCCAAAGAACAAAATGGAAAAGAAAGTAAAAAATGCAACACTGAGGACTGAAAATGTGTTTTAATTCACAATGATACAAAGGTAGAAGATACCACACACACGTAACAAGGATTTACAGACTGGTGGTTCTGAAACCACACAGGATCCCTGACATACTGTGGGGTAGCCCTGGGGTGGGGAAAAGGACCAAAAGAAGCTTGCCTAATTCAGTTTGCTCATATTTTACAGGTGAAAATAATATTTTGTTTTATTTGTCCTATAATAGAACATTAAACAAAACTTACTGAAAACCATTAGACTGACATCTAGCATGATTCACTCTAATTCTAAACAACTCATCAACATCTTTCAGAAGATACTATAGAAATCTCCTGTTTCATTGACTAGACACAAGCTATCCGTGGAACTTACCTAAAATTGATTCAGCCAAGTCCGAATTTCTGCTCACTTTGATTACAAAAACATGAAAAAAAAATCTATTTGCTTCTCTGCATTTTAGTAGACTCAAGTACTTTTAATCTGATATTTGTATTACCAAAAAGCAAATGTTTGTGAAAACATTTTAAAACTGGAGCACATTGTCATCACTGTAAAAATTTGCACCTGGTTTGGGAACTCCAAGTTTTCTTTCCTATCAGTAATTTTCTAACCCATTCTACTTTCCTAAATAAGATTAATTTCTCCCAGTCATGGAAATCTTCTGGCCCCAAACCACCACAGGTAAATTTCTATACTAATTTTATAATTACTTTTAGTTGTGTTAAGACTACAGATGGCGCGGGGAAAAAATTACAGATAGGATAATTGCCAAGAGTACAAGTACAAGTAGCTGGATTCTCTGGCCGTGTGTGTGTGTGTGTGTGTGTGTGTGTGTGTGTGTGTGTGTCTGTTCCTTGCCCTGCTGCAACTATGGTGCTTTGGGTAAATTGAGTAATCTCTACGTATCACTTTTATTGGAATCTCAAAAAAGGTTTTTATGAGAGTTAAATGTTATTGTTTATATGTTATTCACTTGACACAGTGCCTACTATACAGTACATTGCAATTGGCTGATAATATTGAATTGTGTGATTGGTTGGTTGGTTGGTTGTTTTTGAGACGGAGTTTTGCTCTGTTGCCCAGGCTGGAGTGCAGTGGCACAATCTCACCTCACTGCAACCTCCGCCTCCCGGGTTCATGCCATTCTCATTACTCAGCCTCCAAAGTAGCTGAGATTACAGGCACCTGCTACCATGCCTAGCTAATTTTTGCATTTTTAGTAGAGATGGGGTTTCACCATGTTGGCCAGGCCGGTCTCAAACTCCTGATCTCAGGTGATCCACCCGCTTCAGCCTCCCAAAGTCCAGGGATCACAGGAGTGAGTCAACGCACCCAGCTGGATAATATTGAATTGTATGCTTTCTCTGTGTCATCTCAAGAAAATAAACACTTACCATACAATTCAAAATAATATATGTATTTGTGTATATATATCTTATAAATTTTATTATTGTTATTGAAAAAGGATAACTTGAATAACTACTTAGGTATTCCTACTTTCTATATTGCTAAATAAAATGTTAAAAATTCATGAAAGTGCATGATTGTTCTCATTGTTTAATCATGGAATATATAATCCAAACAAAATAACAAAACACAGAAAACACTATGGAGTGGATACTACAGTATTTTTAGAACACTAGAGGAGAGGGAGAAAAATAGGCTAGCATAAGAGGGAACACTTCCCTATTCAGCAGCCATAGTAGACATTGAAAATTAATAACACTCCTCATTTCAAATATGCTAAATGTCCTATTATTCCAGCAGACACTCCAGGCAGCTACTACCATACCAACCAGAAATGCATACAGGATGAGTCTTATTTACCACTCTTCTGCTAATATAATATTATGAAGAGATGCTCAAAAATACATAAAGAATGTCAAGAAGTATATTTCCTCTAAGTAAACATAACAAAGCATAAAAGCAACAAGTAACTTGAAAAACTTCATATGACTGAAACGTCTTTAATAGAATATTTCTAAAATGAATAGTCAATATAATGAAGAAATAAGGCTATAAATAAGAGACACTGAAATTATTTAAATTTGTGTTTCAAAAGAATAGTTTTGGCAAAACAGAATAATTAAGAAGCAGTGACGACTCAGTAAAATACATATTAATAATATACAGATTTGAATGTGCATATAAATTTATAACCAGTATGGAATAAACATTTAATATGCAAACATATAAATTCCTATTACTGTTGTATTTAATTGTCTTCAATTTCTGTAAACAATTCTTCTAAAACACATTCTGATTTAGATAAATTCAGAATATAATTTTCTTTAAAGATGCATTTTAACAGCATATTTATCTAGTTGCTAGATGTTATACTGGAAAAGCAAAAAAAGAGAGCCAGTAAACTCAAATAAAATCAATTGTACACCCATTTCCAACTACAGAATCTAAGACTATTGGAGGGAACAACATTTTTAAGAACTCGCTTATGCAATCCTCCTCAGCCTTGCCTTTACTTGTTAAATCTCTGTACTATTATTTTCCCTTTATCAATTTAATTTTTTCTTATTTATAAGAAATATATATAATTTCTCATTACGTATTACATAACAGAGTATGAATATATATTTCTAGAAAATATCTGAGATTCTTTTTAACACAGGATAGGATATAAATTTGTCTTCTTTCTCTCTATTGCATGTTAAAATGAAGCTTAGAGAGCTCATCTTGCTTAGCCAAGCATTCTAACCAGACAGTCAGAAATTAGAAGTTCCTGAAGATGGGGCTTTTTGTACAGTTTGTCATTTGTTTGTTGGCTATGTCAGTCAATAGGAAACTTCAGTCAATTAACAATGCATAAAAACTTTTCATCTATAAAATAAAGCCATAAATAATACAAAATACTATGTTTTAACACATTATATGTCATGTTATATATGCATAATCTATATACATAGAAATGATATCAGAAAATTTTACAGGAAAAATACATATATGAGTATTATATTGAAGTCCATTTATTAAATATAGGAAGAAACATCTTATGTCAGGCTGCTGTAAACTAAGGAAAATTGTGTTGGCACCAGAAGTTATATGGATTAAATTTGAATAAGTACTAAGATGAATGTTATAATCCCACTTGAAAACAGGTGGAGCTTTTCCATGATAGCTTGCCCCTAGTTGTGTTCCTGGGACCATTAGTTTTGAAGTAGGTTAATGAGTGTTCCAATGGAAAGGGGTACTTTGTTCAAATACATTTGTAAACTACTTGGTTAGACAACAATATCCAAGTCCCACTGTCATATATGAGTTCAGGTGCATTAGTGTGCAGATAGGATCAATGCATCTTCCAAAGGGAAGGTAGACAGGTTTTCCCCATTCTGTTTGACCATGAGACAGTTCTGTAACAGACAATCTCAAAAGAGTTGTGTTCCTTGGAAAATCTGTTCAAAATGCTGTTTTACATTATATTATCCACACCTATCATTGTCATTTATTACATGTCATATGTGATGTGTACATTTACTTTCATAGGAGGGGTGCCCAAAGAACTTTGAAAGATGTGAAATATGCAATATAGAGAGAATAAAGATATTGATGGATATAGAGCTACAGCTATATATTGAAATATATTTTTTAGACAGAATCTTTCTTTTTCTCCATAGTAACAAATCCCTTGAGTCAAGACTTACCTTCATAGTAAAAGTATAATTTTGACTTGACCTCTGTATATGATAGACATTTCTTAAGGATAAATCAGATAAAAAATGGTAGTAAAACACTGCAAGTTATTCCAGGGACTCCTGTGTTATCGTTGTTCCCTCTACTTATAAGCTGAGTATTTATAGGTCTGTTAAGGTTAAATAATTACTTGTACTTAGGTCTTGATTTCACACTTCAAGAGAAAGCAGAATATTATTTTCCAGCATTGTTTCTTGTGGGAATGTGTCTATTTGAAAATTGACAATCACTTTTAAGAATACTGTGCACACCTTTAAACATTGTATAAAACGAGCAAATTTGTGGGGAAAAATTCTTAACAAATCAACTTTCAGAAACAATAAATTTCATGAAATTGTGTCCCTTGCAGCAACATGGATGAATCTGGGGGCCATAATCCTAAGTTAATTAACACAGAAACAGCAAACCAAATACCTCACGTTCTCACTTATAAGTGGGAGCTAAACGTTGGGTACTCATGGACATCAAGATGAGAGCAATAAACACTGTGGACTAGAAGCAGGTGGCAGGGAGTGGGGCATGGACTGAAAAACCACCTATTGGGTACTATACTCAGTACCTAGGTAACAAGATCTGTACCCCAAACCTCAGCATCATGTAATATACCCATGCAACAAACCTGTCCATGTACCTCCGTATCTAAAATAAATGTTGAAATCACCAGAAAAAGAAAAACTGGCATTAAGCTAAATGAGTGGTGTTCTCCAAATGCAAGTTATATTTTGGTTCTCTGAAAACAATTTAATACCATTGTTCTTGTTTACTTGCATTATCACCATTTAAAGTGCATCCAAGTAGTTTTTACTCCTTCACAGAATACACTTGGTAACATTTATCTTACCAGCCAGTTGTATGTGTGCTGACACATACCAGAGTCAGAAATTAAACACATACCCATTAGAACCCCTTATTTCTGGTGAATACATTTGCATTCTATCCCTGCCATGGCATTGTGCCTTCTATAATTCACACTGTATCACAGACTGTTAACTCAAGTTGCACATAAAATTTTGAGGTACTACTTATTTTAGGAGTTGACTTTATTACTGGGTACAGCTGTAAACTCATAGAAGAGAAGATTCAGACCAAAGGAACTAAAATTCTTAACTGTCTAATATATTTGCCACCAGCTGCATATAGCTATTTAAATTTAAACTAATGCAAAGTAAATAATGTTAAATATAATTTTTCAGTTGTAGTGGCCACCTTTCAAGGATACAATTGTCACATGTCCCTTGTGGCTACTGTATTGAACAGTGCAGGTATAGAACTCTTGTATTTTCATAGAAGGTCCTGTTGGACAGCCCTATAGATCTTGCTGTCCCTAAATGAGATCCCAACCATACAGAAATTACATCAATAAAATTCTGCTTTTTCAAATTTAAACATCTGTCCAAAGACATCAAATGACCTATTCAAGCTCATATCAAATAAAAAACTCAATTTAAAGAAATCCACCTCTGTATGTAACTGTGTGAGCACATACATTATTGTGATCCTTGCCAATCAAACTTATACAAGGTCCAGCCTGAGGCAACCACAAGTGTGCTCTGTCAAGATGGATTAGATTTCTGTTTTCTAGAATTCAAGAGTCATATATATTTAATGTACTCTTTCTTGTTTTGTTTAAATCCTCAACATTTGTTAAACTCATTTATTTGTTCTGGTAGCTTTTTATTTAGATTCTTTAGAAATTTCTACATAAATGATCATGTCATTTATGATTATAGATATTTTTACATTTTCATTTCCAATAAGTATTCCTTTTATTTCTTTAGTCTTATTTATTTGCCTAGAATTTCTAGGACAACACTGAAATAGAAGTTATAAGAGTAAGCATCTTGTCTTATTCTTGAATTTAGAGGAAAATATCAATCTTTCACCATTAAGCATGAAGTTGGCTGTAAGTTATCTATCTGTATATTTATCATCTGTCTATCTCAGGTACCTGATCTTATGCAATTGTGGAAGATGACTAAGCAGTCTCTGTCTTTGTATATAATGCTTGAGATTGAACTCAAAGGAACAGGCAGTGAAAGAGGAAAGGTGAATGGAGTTATGGATAAGCTGTAACCCATACACATGAGCTGGAACCTATGAGGAAGGAAGAAACCTATGTTGGTTTTCATTTTTCTCAATCTTAATGATGTGGGTGTCTTGCAGGAGAAGCTGATGTCCTTCACTCAATATCTTTCATACAATAGCAAAGCAATAGCAACTGCAAAGCTAAACACACACCTGGCCCAAAAGTCAATGAACTTGAAGGAAGATTAAGCAGAAGGTACTGCCATTGCTGGTCTTGCCGCTGTCCTACTTAGATGATGTGAGTCAATAGAGCAACAAGTTGTACCAGCTATGAAAGTGCCTGCTCCTACCTTCCTAGCACAAGTGAGTGAAAGATGATGACTTATTCACCCCGACCTCCAAACTTTATGCACATTGTATCTCTTCTGGACCCAATGTTATTGGAAACATAGAAGAAAGAGAATTTGGAGAAAAATTATTGGTCTCTAGTCAAGTTGACATATTACAAAGCTACCATACCTTCCATTTCTAATTTGCTCAGACATTTTATTATGTACAGGTGTTGAATTATTTCAAATGAATTTTCTGCATCTGTTGAGATCATAATATGACTCTTATCTTTGTTCCAGTTATATAGTGAATTACATTAAAATATGTTTGGATGTTAAATTAGCTTTGCATTTATGGAATGTTCTGCACTTAGTCATTGTGTATTCCCTTTTAATATATGGATGAATTTGTTTTGTTCACAGTTCGTTAAGGACTTTTGTTCATCTACCCCTGAAAGACATTGTTCAAGAGTTTTATTTTTCTTTAATGTCTTTATCAGGTATTTCTGGCTTCATAAAATCAGATTGAAATTATTCCTGTTTTCTCTATTTTCTGAAGTAGTTGGAGTAAAGAGTTGCTAGTCTTTCTTCCTTAAATGTTTCTTCCTTAAATGAATTCCCTAATAAAGCCTCCTCATTCCGAGTTTTTGTTTGTTTGTTTTTGTATGTGGAGGCTTTTAATTACAAATTTATTTATTTTTTTACTTGTTGGAGAGCCATTCAGGAGTTTTGTTTACTTTTGAAGGGTCTTTATAGGAAGACCCCTTGAAATGTCTACTTTTCTGCAGGAAATATAAAACAGTCCCTTAAAGTTAATAAGTTCATCGAGGTAGCAGTCTACAAGACAAAAATTGCTTTTCCATATCCTAGTAATGAACATGTAGACACCAAAATTAAAAATACAATACTATTTACATTAGCTCAAAAATGAAATATTTAAGCGCAAATCTAACAAAACATGTACAACACTTGAATGCTGAAAACTAAAAAAAAAAATGCTAATGAAAGAAATAAAAAATAAAATCAATAAATGGAGAAACATATTAAGTCCCTGGATTGGAAGATTCAATATAGTAAATATATCAATTCTCCCCTAAATGATACATAGGTTTACTCCAATTTCTATCAAGATTCTAGCCAGATACTTTTGTAGATATAGGCAAGATTATTCTAAAAAGTATATATTAATTCAAAATAATTAGAATAGGAAAAACAATTTTTAAAAGTAAAACTAAGGTAGAAGGAATCAGTCTATCCACAATCAAGGATTATCATACAGCTACAGCAATCAAGATTGTGTGGTATTCATAGGAGGGTAGATATATGGATCAGTGAGACAGAATCCAGAAATAGACCCACACAAAATTTCAAATGATATTTCACATAAGTACAAATGCAATTTGATAAAGGCAAGACGGCCTTTCAACAAATGGTACTAGAACAACTGACTATCATTAGACAAAAAAATGAACACTGACCTAAGTCTGACACATCATATGAAAAATGGATCACAGACTTAAATGTAAAATATGAACTATAATATTTTAGAAATAAACAGGATAAAATCTTCAGTATGTATGGCAAGGCAAAGAGTTATCATATTTGACTCCAAAAGCCCTATTCATGAATAGAAAAAATACCTTGGACTTTATCAAAATTCAAAACTTTGCTCTAAGAAAGTCTCTGTTTAGATTATGAAGCAAACTACAAAGTTGGAGGAAATATTTGTAAATCATATATACAACAGAAGACAATTTTCTAAAATATATAAAGAACTCTCAAAACTCAATAGTAAAAATAAAAAAACTCTAATTAGAAAATGAGCAAAAAAAAAAAAAAATCCCACAAAGAAACATTTAACCAAAGAGAATATACAAACAGCAATACCTGAAAAGATGTTCGACACCAATTAAATAACAATGAGGTATCACTAAATACCTTTCATAACATCCAAAATGAAAATAGTGACAATGCTATATATTACGGGGATTTAAAGAAAGCGACTCACTCATTTATTGTCAGTTGGATGTAAAATATGACAGCCACTTGGTAAAACAATTTGGAATTTTTTTCAAAAACTAAACATGGGACTACAATATGACCCAGTGAGTTTACTTCTGGGCATTTAAACAACAGAAATGACACCTTATGTTCACACAAAAATGTGTACATGAATATTGGTAGTAACTTTATTGTACTAGCCCAAAACTTGAAACAGCTTACTCAAATATCCTTCAATGGGTGGGTGAATCGTTAAACACATGACGATAAATCCATACCATATTGTGATGCCACAATAAAAAACTAGTAAAAAGCTACGGTAATTTTGATCAGCATTTAGGCAAGACTAGACAACTGAACATTGAAACAAATCAAATTTCTATAAGCAAAAGGAGGAGGTTTTCAACAAACATCTCTGGGTTAAGTCAATCACTGTGTTGAAAATAGACAATTAATATTTACCTGTATCTTAACTGTGTATCTTATACACAAAAATCAACATCTGGTAGTTTGCAAATCAAAATATGAAAGGTCATCAAATAAAGCTTTTACAGGGATACCTGGAAGAATATTTCTATGTATGACCATAAAGAAGTAAATGTTTCCTAACTAAGTCAAAAACAAGTTAAGAAAAAATGTATAAATTGGGCAATGTCTAAATTAAAAGCCATTCATATAAAGACACCATTAAGAGAATGAAAAGGCAAGTCAAAGAGGGTGACAAAATATTTACTATAAACCCATCAGAGAAAACATGTGTTTAGAATTGCTGGAAAATTATCTGGGTGGCCTTGGACTGACCTGGTTCTCCCCGATTTTCTCACTTGCAGATCTCAAAATTAACTGTACAGTTTTGATGGGAATGCAATATCCTGAGATAAGAAAGAACTGGCTGGAACAACCCAGGCTTTGTTCCAGCTTCTCCCTAGAATAGGATGTTCTTTAACACTTTAGCCCACTGTGCCCTGTTTCTCCTGAGGTGTAAAACCCTGGGCAGGCTGCTCTTCAGGGTCTCTCGACTGTGGTGCAAGTGGGACATGTGCAGTGAGACTCTATCTGCCATGTGCAGCTTTCCAGAGCCTTCAGGGACTGACCTGCAATGAACCTTAGGCTTCTTTGGTTTCTTGCTGACTATCTGTAAATACTAATCACTTTTTATGTAACTTATATATGTGGGTGTTCTCTCTCATCAGCTTCCGATAAGTTGTTAACTAGTGCATAACCTGCCTCATAAGAATATATGCAGAATTTCTGAAAACAATAAAAGACAAAAAACAGACAAAAGGACATGGCAGGACAGTTTTAAATGGCCAACAAACTGGAAATCTTCAACTTCATTAGCCATCAGATAAATGCAAATTAAGATTGCAATATATTACATCTACATGTCTACCTAATTGACTTCAGTAAGGAAAAAAGTGTTGGCAAGATTATGAAGAAACTTAAACTGCCATACATTGTTTTGAGAGGATAAATTGATGCCATCAATGACTGCTGGTGATACGGACTAATAGTGAACATAAGTAAACCTAAATTACCTATCAAGTCCACTCCTATGTATAATATCACAGAAATGTATACATTTGTTGACCAGAAGACATGCACTAGAATAAAATTACCTATCAAGTCCACTCCTATGTATAATATCACAGAAATGTATACATTTGTTGACCAGAAGACATGCACTAGAATATTTGTTATCACTTTTCATAGTACTCCTAAATTATGAACTAAATGCTAATGGATTTGTAAAATGTCCATTTTATAGGTAAAATACCACAGAGCAATGAAATGAATAATCTACATTAATATAGATGAATATCACAAATGTAATGTTGAGCAAAAGAAGGCTGACACAAAGCAACATATACTCTATGTTTCCAGTTATAAAAAGGACAAAAATTGGCAAAATGAATCTCTGCTCTTAGAAACTGAATAGTGGTTATTATTGAGGTTTAGTGCCTGTGAGGAGTCACAGTGGGGCCTTCCAGAATGTTGGTAATGTTTTGTTTCTTGATGTGGATGCTGGCAATATAAATGGATTTGGCTTGTGACTGTACATCAACCTGCACCTTTATGAAGTGTACATTTTTTTCTGTACACGATATGGATCAATAAAACATTGTAAAAAGGCAGCTTAAAATTCCATATAATGATTTTAAAATCATTCATTGACGATTAAGTGAAAAATACAATTTTTAAAATATATGAAAATCGAGACTATTTGATGTTTTTCTTCAACCTTCCTTATGCTGTGTATGTGTGATTTTAGCTCCATGTGGCAGGCTCAGTACACTCTTAAAATACGAAGTCTTTTTACCTCTAGATCTCTACTATCCTATGATCTAATCTCAGTTAGCTGCAAGACAGTCTTATGTACCCAGGCAACGGTTAGAGAAACTCATTATCTTCCTAGTTATAGTCTATTTTGTCTTTTATCAAATTATAGTACAGATTTATCTTTGATTAGCTTTTTCCCCAAATTCCTGCAACCATTTTTCTCTCTTTGTGCCACCTTGCATCTAACATAGACGTGGATCCTCTGGTTTATTTCCCAAGCACAATAGACATGAGTCCATCTTTTATGAGTTTTCTAACTTTTTTGAAGTTTTCCAAATAATTGAGGGAGTTTAGAACATGGAATGGAAAAAAGCAATCTTAAAGTTATATTAGAAAATGGTTTTTCCTAAAGTGCATTGGCCACTGTTTTTTTTGCTTGTTTGTTTTTTGTTTTTGAGAATTCTAGTAAATTTATTCCACTGATTTTTTAAAATTTATTATACTTTAAATGATGGGATACATACACAGAACGTGCAGGTTTGTTACATAGGTATACACGTGCCAGGGGGGTTTGCTGCACCCACCAATCCATCATCTATATTGGATATTTCTCCTAAAATTATCCCTCCCCAAGTCCCCCAACCCCTGACAGGCCCCAGTATGTGATGTTCCCCTCACCGTATCCATGTGTTCTCATTGTTCAACTCCCACCTATGAGTGAGAACATGCAGTGTTTGGTTTTCTGCACTTGTGTTAGTTTGCTGAGAATGATGGTTTCCAGCTTCATCCATGTCCTTGCAAAGGACATGAACTCATCCTTTTTTATGGCTGCATAGTATTCCATGGTGTATATGTGCCACATTTCCTTTATCCAGTCTATCATTGATGGGCATTTGGGTTGGTTCCAAGTCTTTGCTATTGTGAACAGTGCCACAATAAACATACGTGTGCATGTATCTTTATAATAGAATAGTAATGGGATTGCTGGGTTAAATGGTATTTCTGGTTCTAGATCCTTGAGGAATCGCCACACTGTCTTCCACAATGGTTGAACTAATTTATACTCCCACCAACAATGTAAAAGTGTTCCTATTTCTCCACATCCTCTCTAGCATCTGTTGTTTCCTGACATTTTAATGATCGCCATTCTAACTGGTATCAGATGGTATCTCATTGTGGTTTTGATTTGCATTTCTCTAATTATCAGTGATGATGAGCTTTTTTTCATGTCTGTTGGCTGCATAAACATCTTCTTTTGAGAAGTGTCTGTTCATGTCCTTCATCCACTTTTGGATTTTTTTTTTCTTGTAAATTTGTTTAAGTTCTTTGTAGATTCTGGATATAAGCCGTTTGTCAGATGGATAGATTGCAAAAATTTTCTCCGATTCTGTAGGTTGCCTGTTCACTCTGATGATAGTTTCTTTTGCTGTGCAGAAGCTCTTTAGTTTAATTAGATCCCATTTGTCAATTTTGGCTTTTGTTGCCATTGCTATTGGTGTTTTAGTCATGAAGTCTTTGCCCATGCCTGTGTCCTGAATGGTATTGCCTAGGTTTTCTTTTAGGGTTTTTATGGTTTTAGGTCTTATGCTTAATTCTTTAATCCATCGTGAGTTAATTTTTGTATAAACTGTAAGGAAGGGATCCAGTTTCAGTTTTCTGCATATGGCTAGCCAGTTTTCCCAACACCATTTATTAAATAGGGAATCCCTTCCCCATTGCTTGTTTTTGACAGGTTTGTCAAAGATCAGATGGTTGGAGATGAGTGGTGTTATTTCTGAGGCCCCTAAATGCCCACAACAGAAAGCAGGAAAGATCTAAAATTGACACCCTAACATCACAATGAAAATAACTAGAGAAGCAAGAGCAAACAAATTCAAAAGCTAGCAGAAGACAAGAAATAACTAAGATCAGAGCAGAACTGAAGGAGACAGAGAAACAAAAAAACGCTTCAAAAAAATCAATGAATCCAGGAGTTGGTTTTTTGAAAAGATCAACAAAATATAGACCACTAGCCAGACTAATAAAGAATAAAAGTGAGAAGAATCAAATAGACACAATAAAAAATTATAAAGGGGATCTCACTACCGAGCCCACAGAAATACAAACTACCATCAGATAATACTATAAACACCTCTACACAAATAAACTAGAAAATCTAGAAGAAATGGATAAATTCCTGAACACATACGCCCTCCCAAGTCTAAACCAGGAAGAAATCAAACGCCTGAATAGGCCAATAACAAGTTCTGAAATTGAGGCAGTAATCAATACCCTATCAAACAAAAAAAGCCCAGGACCAGATGGATTCACAGGTGAATTCTACCACAGGTACAAAGAGGAGCTGGTACAATTCCTTCAGAAACTATTTCAACAATAGAAAAAGAAGGACTCCTCCCTAACTCATTTTATGGGGCCAGCATCATCCTGATACCAAAACCTGGCAGAGACACAACAAAAAAAGAAAATTTCAAGACAATATTCCTGATAAACACCAATGCAAATATCCTCAATAAAATACTGGCAAACCAAATCCAGCAGCACACCAAAAAGTTTATCCACCACTATCAAGTCAGCTTCATCCCTGGATGCTACACTGGTTCAACATATGCAAATCAATAAACACAATCCATCACATAAACAGATCCAATGACGAAAACCAAATGATAATCTCAATAGATGCAGAAAAGGCCTTCGATAAAATTCAACACCCCTTCATGCTAAAAACTCTCAATAAACTAGGTATTGATGAAATGTATCTCAAAATAATAAGAGCTATTTATGACAAACCCACAGCCAGTATCATACTGAATGGGCAAAAACTGGAAGCATTCCCTTTGAAAATCAGCACAAGATAAGGATGTCCTCTCTCACTACTCCTATTCAACACAGTATTGGAAGTTCTGGCCAGGGCAATCAGGTAAGAGCAAGAAATAGTATTCAAATAGGAAGAGAGGAAGTCAAATTGTCTCTGTTTGCAGATAACATGATTGTATATTTAGAAAACCCCATTGTCTCAGCCCAAAAACTCCTTAAGCTGATAAGCAACTTCAGCAAAGTCTCAGGATACAAAATCAATGTGCCAAAATCACAAGCATTCCTACTCACCAATAATAGACCAACAGAGAGCCAAATCATGAGTGAACTCTCATTCTCTATTGCTAAAAAGAGAATAAAATACCTAGGAATACAACTGACAAGGGATGTGAAGGAACTCTTCAATTAGAACTACAAACCACTGTTCAAGGAAATAAGAGAGGACACAAACAAATGGAAAAACATTCCATGCTCATGGATAGGAAGAATAAATATTATGGAAATGGTCATACTGCCCATCCCCATCAAGCTACCAATGACTTTCTTCACAGAATTGGAATAAACTGCTTTAAAGTTCATATGGAACCAAAAAAGA
The DNA here is from genome assembly GCF_008728515.1 of Papio anubis. NCBI lineage: Eukaryota > Metazoa > Chordata > Mammalia > Primates > Cercopithecidae > Papio > Papio anubis. The sequence goes on from NC_044993.1 coordinate 13,389,711, forward strand.
GCCCACATTGCCAAGACAATCCTAAGTCAAAAGAACAAAGCTGGAGGCATCACGCTACCTGACTTCAAACTATACTACAAGGCTACAGTAACCAAAACAGCATGGTACTGGTACCAAAACAGATATATAGACCCATGGCCACTGTTTTTAAAGAGACCTTTTAAGAGAAGTTTTAGATTCACAACAAAACTAAGTAGAAGATACAGAGATTTCCCATGTACTGTCTGTCATCATATATACAAACAGTCTTACACACTGTCAAAATCCTGCACTAAAATGATACATTTGTCACAATCAACCCACACTTACATATTATTATCATTCAAAGTTTATAGTTTTCATTAGCATTTGCTCTTAGTGATGTATATTCTGTGGGTTTTGGCAAATGCATAATGGCATGTGTCCACCATTATAATATCATACAGAGTAATTTCACTGCCTTAAAAATCCTCTGTGCTCTGCCTATTCATCCCTTTCTCCCCACAAGCTCTGGCAACCACTAATATTTTTTCTGTCTCCATAGTTTACCTTTTCCAGAATCTTATATAGTTGGAATCATAAAGTACATAGCCTTTTCAGATTGGTTTCTTTCACTCATTAATGTGCATTTAGAATTCCTCCATGTATTTTCATGGCTTGATAGCTCATTTCTTTTTGGTGTTGAATAATATTTCATTGTCTGGATGTACCATACTTTATTAACCTACTGAAGTACATCTTGGTTGCTTTCAAGTTTTGGAAATAATAAATGAAGGGGTCTATAAACATCCATGTGATGGTTTTGGTGTGGATATAAGTTTTTAGCTCTTAGCTCTTTTGAGTAAATTAACTAAAGAGCATGACTAGTGGATCACATATTAAGAATGTTTAGATCTGTAAGATACTAGCAAAATGTCTTCCAAAGTGGCTGTCCCATTTTGCATTCCTATCAGCAAAGAATAAGAGTTTCTGTTGCCCAACATCCCCAACAGCATTTGATGTTATCCATGTGTTTTTTTGGTTTTGTTTTGGTTTTTTTTGGTTTTTTTTTTTTTTTGGATTTTCTCCATTCTAATTGGTGTTTCATGGTATCTTATTGTTGTTTTCATTTGCAGTTCTCCAATGACTTATGATGTTCAGCATCTTTTCATATGCTTATTTGCCATTTGTATATCTTCCTTGGTGAGATATCTGTTCAGGTATTTTGCCAATTTTTAATCAGGATGTTCATTTTCTTATTGTTGAGTTTTAATGAGTTCTTTGTAGATTGTTTCTTTTGCTGTGCCAAAGCATTTTAATTTAATTCCACTTATTTTTTCTTTTGTTGTTTGTGCTTTGGTTTCATATCCAAAAAAATTCATTGCCAAGACCAATGTCAAAGAGTATTTACCTTATGTTTTCTTCTAGGAGTTTTACAGTTTCAGGTCTTATATCTAAATCTTTGATTCACTTTGAGTTGATTTTTGTGTATGGCGTAAGAAAAGGGTCCAATTTCATTCTTTTGCAGGTTGACATCCAGTTTTCCAAAAACCATTTATTGAAGAGATTATTCTTCCCCCAACTGTATTTTTGGTGTCCTTGCTGAAGATGTTAGTTGACTGTATATGTGTGGATTTATTTCTGGGCTCTCTATCTGTTTAATTGTACCTGTCTATATGTCTGTTTTTATGCCTGTACCATACTGCACAGGAAAGGAAAAAGTCAACAAAATGAAATGGCAACCTGCAGAATAGAAAATTTATTTGCAAACCATATATCTCATACAGGGTTAATATCCAAAATACACAAGGAAAACATACAACTTAATACTAAAAATGCAAATATCCCAATTTAAAAATGGGCAATGTACCTAAACAGACACTTCTCAAATAAACAAAATTAATATGGCCAACAGGTATATGAAAAGGTTCTCAAGACATCTAATTATCCTACAAATGTAAATTAAAACCCTAATGAGCTATCACCTCACATCTGTTAGAACAGTTTCTGTCAACAAGACAAAAGATAACAAGTGTTGGCAAGGACATGGAAAAAGGGGACCTTTATACACTGTTGATAGAAATGTCAATTAGTAACGACATGGGAACCAGTATGGAATTTCTAAAAAAAATTAAAGTGGAAATACCACATGACCCAGCAATCCCACTTCTGGGTATAAATCCAAAGAAATGGAAATCAGAATCACAAAGAGATATCTTCAATCCAATGTTCACTGCAGTATTATTCACAATAGCCAAGTTATGAAAAATACCTAAATGTCCTTCAGTGGATGGATGAATAAAGAAAGTGTGCCACAGGCCAGGTGCGGTGGCTCACGCCTGTAATCCCAGCACTTTGGGAGGCTGAGGCGGGTGGATCACAGGGTCAGGAGTTCAAGACCAGCCTGATTAATAAGGTGAAACCCCACCTCTACTAAAAAATACAAAAGTTAGCTGGGCGTGGTGGCGTATGCCTGTAGTCCCAGCTACTCAGGAGGCTGAGGCAGTAGAATTGCTGGAACCTGGGAGGTGGAGGTTGCAGTGAGCTGAGATCATGCCACTGCACTCCAGCCTGGGTGACAGAGTGAGACTCCATCTCAAAAAAAAAAAAAAAAAAGAAAGAAAGAAAATGTGCCATATACATGCAATGGAATATTATTCTGCCTTAACATACTGCCATTTGTGGCAACATGGAGGGAACTAGAAGACATTATGCTAAGCTAAATAAGAAAGATACAAGGCCAGGTGCAGTGGCTCACACCTATTATCCCAGCACTTCAGGAAGTCGAGGTCACTTGAGACCAGGAGTTCAAGACCAGCCTGGCCAATGTGGTGAAACCCTATAACCCTATCTCCACTAAAACTACAAAAATTACCCAGGCATGGTAATGCATGCCTGTAGTCCCAGTTACTTGGGAGGCTGGGGCACGAGAATTATTTGAACTCAGAAGCTGGCAGCTGCACAAGCTGAGATCATACCATTGCACTCTAGCCTAGGCAACAGAGTGAGACCCTGTTTAAAACAAACAAACAAACAAACAAAAAAAAACACACAGAGAAATACTGCTTTATCTCACTTATAAGTAGAATCTAAAATGGTCAAATTCACAGAAGCACAGAGTAGAATGATGGTTGCCAGCGGCCGAGGGAAGGGGGAAACTGAGTAATGTTGATTAAAAAATGCAAATTTCAATTATGCAGGATGAATAAGTTCTGGAGATATAATGTACAACATGGCAACAACAGTTAGCAACACAGTATTGTATACTTGAAGTTTGCTAAGAGAATTGATCGTAAAAGTTCTTAGCATACACACGTAACTATGGAGGTGAAGGATATGCCAATTTTCTTGATTAGAGTGATCATTTCACAATGTATACATATATCAAAACACGACGTGCACACCATAAATATATGTATAATTTTTATTTCTCAATTATACCTCAATAAAGCTAGAAAAACAAAACAAACAATAAAAAAATTGTATCCTTTCTAAAGCTGCACTCACCCTGACTCCAGATACAGGCTGCTCCCAGCTGGAGGAGCTGGCTTCTAGGAAGAGGAAGGGGTGGTCTTCCTAAAGGCAGACCAGGCCACACCCAGTGGTTCCTTGACTTACAAACTGGCCACATGACAACTGACTTTTCAGATGCTGGTAAACTTGCCATCAGGAAGCAAATGCTCAGCAAAACACATAAAGAGTTAGACTTGGTTACAATTCCTTGATGAGTATCCAAAGACTGTTTGGAGCCACTAAAGACTGACCTGAAATGGCAAAGGCTTGAGTTTGATTTAGTTTTTTGTTTCTTGTTTTTCCTAAGTTCTGCTCAATTGTTCTGCCTTTGTCTTCTCTGTAACAGCTAAAACGAATGGTTAACAACATAACTCTACACTTTACCGTGTTTCCTTCAGAAAATGTCTAAAACTCTCTAAGCCCATTTTCTTATCTTTAAAGAAAACATAAGGTTGCAATGAGGACTAAATAAATGCACATTAAGCACTATGCACGCCACAAAGAAAGTGCACAATAATTTGGATGCCTTTGTTTCTCTTGTGGTGGTGGTGATAGTGGTGGATCTTAAGTTAAATCTTCTCACCACTCACACATGTGGTAACTATGTAAGAATGATGGACGTGCTAATTAGCTTAATTGTGGTGATCATTTCATGATACACATATATATCAAAACATTCAGTGTTACACTTTAAACACATACAATTTTTATGTCAATGATACCTCAATAAAGCTGTCGAAGTTATTTGTACATTTTGGATAACAGTCATTTATCAGGTATGTGTTTTGCAAATCATTTCTCCCTCTCTCTGACTTGTCTTCTCATTCTCTTTATAGTGTCTTCTGTGGAACAGAAATTTTTAATTTTAAAGAAGCTCAGGTTTAATTCTCTCATGGATTGCATCTTAGTTTTGTGACAGATTACATTAATTGCTTTCCAAATGTTGAAACAGGCTGAATACTTGGGCTAAATCCCACTTGGTCTTGATGTAGAGTTCTTTTATACATAGTTGGATTTGATTTGCTAATATTTTGATGAGAATTTTTGAAGCTATGCTCTTGCGTGATATTGGCCTTTAATTTTCCTTTATTATAATTCTTTGGTTGGTATCAGGGAAACACTGGCCTCACAGAATGAATTAGGGAGTATTCCCTCTGCTTCTATCTTCTGAAACACATTGTAGGATTTATTTTAACTTTTATTTTAGGTTCAGGATTTCAGATGGTTGCAGGTGTGCTGCATTATTTCTGGGCTGGATATTATGTTCCAGTGGTCAATGTATCTGTTTTTGTACCAGTACCACACTGTTTTGGTTACTGTAGTCTTGTAGTATAGTTTGAAGTCAGATAATGTGATGCCTCCAGCTTTGTTCTTTTTGCTTAGGATTGTCTTGGCTATTCGAGCTCCTTTTTTTGTTACATATGAACTGATATAAATTATTTCTTAAGTGTTTGATTAAAAACCACCAGTGTACCAATTTAGGCCTGGTGCTTTCTGTTTTGGAAGTTTATTAATTATTGATTCAATTTCTTTAGAAGATATAGGCCTATTCAGTTTATCTATCTCTTCTTAAGTGAGTTTAGGCAGATTGTGTCTTTCAAAGAATTGATTCGTTTCATCTGGGTTATCAAATTTTTGGACATAGAGTTAGTTCTTCATAGTTTCCTTTGATTATCATTTTAATGTTCATAAGATTTGCAGTGATATCTCCTCTTTTACTTCTAATGTTAGTAATTTGTGTCCTCTTATTTTAAAAGAAGCCTAACAAGACACTAATAAATTACATTAATCTAGGTGCGCACCACCATGCCCAGCTTTTGTGTGTCTGTGTGTGCATATGTGTGTGTGTGTATTCAGTAGAGATGGAAATTCACCATGTTGGCCAGGCTGGTCTCGAACTCCTGGGCTCAAGCGATCTGCCTTCCTTGGCCTCCCAAAGTGTTAGGATTACAGACGTGAACCACCGTGCCCAGCCTTCCATCTATTTACTTCTAATTTATATGTGTCTGTTTAAATTTCAGTGGGTTTCTGGTAGACAACATACATTTGAGTCTTGTTTTTTTAGCTGCTCTGATAATCTCTCTTTTTTAATTGGTGTTAAATTTAGACCACTGCCATTGAAAGTGATTATTGATATAGTTGCATTAATATATATATTTGTTACTCTCTTCTATTTTTGCCTTTCTTTTTTGTTCCTATTTTTGTCTTCTACTCTCTTACTGCTTTATGTGGTTTTAATTGAATTTTGTATGATTTGGTTTCTATGCTTAGCAGATCAGTTATATTTCTTGGTTTTTAAAAAAATTTTTGGTGGTGTCCCTGGAATATATACTTACAAAGAATCAATCCCCACTTTCAAATAAAACTATTTGAAAACTACTTTATAGATAAAGTACCTCACGATAACAAAATAATTCTAATTCTTTCTTCCAGCCCTTTGTATCACTGCTGTCATTCAATTCATTTATACATAAACATATATATTTTAAAACTTCATACATCTATTATCTAATACATTGATTAAGCATAATAAAATATATTTCTGCTACTGGAATTTTGAAAAACTTCTTATATGTTACATCAGTTAAGAATAATAAATGTTTTTATTTTGCTTTCACTTATTCCTTCTCCTATGCTCTTCCTTTCTTTATGCAGGTCTGAGTTTTTGATCTTATATAATTTTCCTTTCTTCAGAAAAATTTCTTTTAATATTACTTACAAGGCAGGTTTACTGGCAACAATTTTTTTCAATTTTTGATTTTTGGATAAAGTATTTCTCCTTCAGTTTTGAAGGATAATTACACAGAGTATAAAATTTTATGTTGTTTTTCTCCCAGTACTGGAAATATTTTGCGTGCTCTCTTTTTGCTTATATGGTTTCTGAGGAGAAGTCAGATAGAATTTTTATCTTTGCTCCTCTATAGGTAAGCTATTTTTCTCTCTGATTCCTTTCACAATTTTTCTGTGCCCTTGATTTTCTCAAGTTTCAATATGATACGCCTTAGTATACATGCTTTCACATTTATTCTGTTTGGTGTTCTCCAAGCTTCCTGGGGGTGTGGTTTGTTACATGACATTAACTTGGGAAAATTAACAGTCATCATTGTTTCAAAGACGCCTTTCGTTTGCCCATTTTTCTCCTTCCAATATTTTCATTATGCTTAAGTTGTACCTTTTGTAGTTGTCCCACGCTTCTTGGATAGTCTATTCTGGGTTTTTTCAGTCCTTTTTTACCCTCTTTTTTTAGTTTTAGGAGATTTTATTGAGATATCTTCAAGTTCAAAGATTATTTTCTCAGCCCATGTTCAGTCTACTAATGAGTCCATCAAAGGCATTCCTCCTTTCCTTTATATTGTCCATCTGTTCTGGCATGCTGTGCACTTCATTTATTAGAGCCCTTATCCTATTAATTGTAGTTGTATTAAATTCCTGAGCTGACAATTCCAACATCTCTGTCATATCTGAATTTGGTTCTTATGCTTGTTCTGTCTGTTCAAACTGTGGTTTATACCTTTTAGCATGCCGTGTAATTTTTTTCTTGATAATCAGATGTGATGAACTAGGTAAAAGGAACCCGATTCTTGTTACAATGGAGGTTTCTGCTTGTAAGCCTCCACTCTAATAAGCTGTGAGTCTTTGTGTTCAACAGTCTTTTTCTGATTTTGAGGCAGAACTTTTCCCTGTGACATCACTTCTCTGACAGATCTGAGATGAGCTGCTTGTTTTTCAGATCGCTCAAATTTTACTGGTTGTTGGGATGAAGTGATGACTTTCAAGCTCCTTATATGCCATATTGAACACTGAAACTCCATTGACTACTTTATTTTACAAGGCATTGAAAAACTCAAAGTCCATTCATACAGAATAAAACTACAGGGCACCTACTGTAACTAGCAGAGACATGTTTTTAACAATCTGTGAGATTAAAAAGGAAAACAAAAACAATTTCTTTTCTCCAAAATTTCTTTTTATATTAAATTTGGAGAGCAACTTAGTTCTACTTTTTCCTCACCTCTCTCATATAAGTCTTTTCTTTCATAAACAAAAATCCCATTGAGATGTTGATTCCTACAAAAGCAGAGAGTTCTGTTAAGGGAAATATTACTGTTGGTATGAGGAAATCAATATAGGAAACATTTTAAAAAGCAAATTTGTCTTCCCACTCTGACCAGAAAGAAAAAAAAATCCACGCTGGTCCTAATTACAAGTATCATAAAATTCTAACTTTTGAGTAAGTTTTGTTGGGATGAATGTTGTACTTGTCTTCTTGTAAGAGTATTTCCTGACTTAAGTTTTTCAATGAAGAAACTATTGAATGAAGTATTTAAAATAGTAAAATTTAAACAATATTTAAGAGTAAGTAATGAAATATAGAACCCGCCTTTGCACGAGTATATTGGAATGCCTTTTCTTCTTATCCCTTGAGGATAATAGGATATAAAATACAACTCTAAAAATTGTATGTAACTCATCCATGAGGGAACCATCAAGAACACAACAAAGTTCACTTATGGAAGAACTGAGAAAGAAGGGAATTTGTCCAGCTAGCCAAGAAAAAAATGTCTAAATATGTCTAAATAAAATGACTAAATTATGCATAAGACTGACTCTCAGAAGTGCAGTAAATTACGTTATCAGTATTTGCTGGTTAACCTCCAACTTTAAAGAGCCATAAACTACTTGCACATTTATCAGTTGTGGGTTGTTAGTCAAATCTGCTGTGACCGCAAAGTTACACCTTCAAGAGTATCAAATGAGAGTCAAGTAGAATTTTTATAAAATGCTCTGACATATATCAAAAGCAATCATTATTTTGTCTCTTTCTAGATGCAGCTCCATAGGTCACCTTGTTTTCCACCTGAATATGTTTTTTGGGTTCAGAGGAATGAATCCCCTGCACATCCTCACTGGAGGTTTATTTACAATATACAACCCAGACACACCAGGTATAGCATACTAAAAGGTTTTCTTAGGTAAGAAATCGGTATATAGCCGCCCCAGAAGGCCCTCGTTTATCTTCCAGCTAGTAAATTCCATCAGTATGTTTAAAGGAGGTCAAAGCTGCCTGGGATGTCCCTAAGGAGGATAAAACAGAGTTGCAAACCCCCTACTAACCCTATTCTCCCCGTACAAATAAAGCTTCCATAAATATTGCAGCATTTATGATGGTGGTAAATGATATATTCTTTAAAAGGCAAAATCATGAATTCCATACAAATATAAAAATAACACATGCCAAAGGCACATGTAACTTATTAATGAATTAACAAACCAGCAAAATGTGTGTTTGGTTCAAAGGAAAATTCAAATACACCATATATAGGAAAACAGAAAGGCTGAAACAAATTAGTAAGTAAATGTAAAACTGGTCAGCATCAGCAGGGCAATAGTAAGTTGCATTCCAGAAGATTAAATACATTAACCTTCCTAGGAAAAAAATACTAATGTACAGCATTACATTTCCTACACCCTCTAGAGTTATAAAATAGCCCAAAACCAATAAATTAGAAAACCCAGAAGGATGAGCTAGACAGAAAACCCAGTAATCTTTTGGGTGGGTGTATACGCATTTTTAAATGTCATACAGTTTTTCCTGACAGTGGACAATTTTGTCAGGCATTTACCTAGAAGTGCATTTGCTGGATCAAGAATATTCATATATTCTAATTTAATCGATATTAGCAGATATTTCCCCCAAGTGATTGTGCCAATTTACACATTCATAAACCACGTAAAGTTCTTTTCATACTTGTAAAAATTAGGAAATCTTGAGCCTCGATTTAGATCTACCAAGAGTTAATCTTTATATCATCCCCTTTACAGTTTTCACACATCTGAAGTCTTTGGAGCTATTATCTGTGATGTAATAAAGAATATCTCTGGTCTTTGTCTCTGGTTCCAGGCACAGAGCTTCTAAACCCTTATAATTGATTGAGTGACTGGAGTCTCTTTTTTATACAAATGAGGTGACTCATGGGAGACCTGTAAATAGCACCAGGATGGGGGCTGGTCGTTGGGTTAGCATGACCTCCAGAGAGGGGATTAGGGCTAGGGGCTGAGTTCTATCACATGGCCAATGATACAATAAGCAAGCCTTCATAACACAACCCCAATAAAATCTCTGGACTCAAAGCTCAGTAGAGCGTCCTGATGGGTAAACACACTGATGTGCTAGGAGGGCAGCACACCCTAACTCTATGCGGAAAAGACATGGAAGGTATGTTTTTTCACTCCCAGACCGTGTTCTGTATGCATCCTTTGTAATGAAACTGTAATCATAACTACAACATTTTCCACGAGTTCCCTAAGTCATTCTAGCAAGTTACTGAACCTGAGGGGTAATCATAGGAACCTGTACATTGGTAGTCAGCTGGTCAGAAGAATGAGTTGTCTGAGAACACCACTTGTGTCTGGTATCTGAAGTAAGAGAAGTCTTATGGAAGACCGGGCCCTTAAACCTGTGGAGTCTGACACTAACTCTAAGTAGTTAGTGCCAGCCTTAAATTTGAGAACACCCAGGTGGTGTTTTACCAGTTGAGATTGAAACAAAACACTAATGACATAAAGAGTAAATTCTACTATTAATCTGGAATTTTAATACACAGAAATATGAAGCTGGAAAGCTAAAGATAAGGAAGAGAGATATAAATTAAATCATCTGGGCTTCCATGCAAAGAAATCAATGTAAGCATGGCAAAAGCGTTGGGGAGACCAAAGTCAGGAGGGGCCACACAGAGTCATAAAGAGGAAGACAAACATCTTTGTGCCTCTTTTTGTGAATTTATAGGAGACTGAAATAAGTTTAGCTGTTCTTCAGAAAAAAAGATATAAAAATAGCTTTCAACTGACAAGCTGAAGGAGTAATGAATTATTAAAACAAAGAGCAACCAAATTAAGCAAAAAGTGTTACATACAGTACAAGTCAGAAATGACTAAATTCATATTATATTAAATTCTGTTCATTAATCATTGTAGATTACTAGTCTAGAACATTCAATTTTTATCATTTTACAACATAACTATCACTCATCAAAATTAATCTACAGATAATTAATAAAAATAATTAGTAAAAGATAAATAATATAAACAGAAACTCATGGGTACACACACACAGAGAAAAGAAAATTAGGCAATTGTGGAATATAACATTGTTCACTGGCTCCCAAAACTTTGTAAAAATTAGCGTTAAGATGTTTATTGCTAGGAATTAGAGTAAGAGAATGTATCTTATTTATGTGTGTTCTTCTAAGTCACTGAGGTAAATTTAGTTGTAAACTTAGTGTAAATTTTCTTATAAAATATTTTCTACCTTTTTACTAGCAGTCTCTTATTTTGATCTTGGTTTCATATCAAAATCATATTCAAGTTTCTTATTAGAAAGCTTCTTAGAACCTCCTTGGGTGTAAGCAGAGGTAAATAAACAACGAATGAACAAATTTCAGAATAATGATTAATTTTTCTTCATAAGAACATAAAAAGCAGTCTCTAAAGGCAGAAACAAATGAAGTAGGAAGGAGACAAAAAAAAAAATAGCTGAAAAGTTAGCAGCAATGTGTCAAATACACAAAATGTGTTGTTAAGACGTGATACAGTCACTGTGTCTTGGTTTTTTCCTATAAATTCAGAGCCAAAAGAATGCATCCTGCTCAGTGGCAATTTCTCCTGCCCCTTGGCATATTCTCCTGCCTTTTTTGGACATGACAAGCATTGTCTGACCTGATCATAAGCCAGTGTCATACTGGCCAAGCAGTAAAGTCTATTTTTTTTTGTTCCCATTGAAAAACATTGTTATCAAATGAAGCCTTATTATATTCCTAACCATGAAATGCTTGACATATCATATCTTCTTGTGAAACATATAGAACTTAAAATGCCTGAAATGAAATATTTAGCAAACACTTTGCTTTAAAAAGTACTGTTAACAAAAAATTAACATACAATCTAGTGTCTTTTCTCAGCTCTTCCAGGAAAGCGTCTTCCTGCCTCTCTATCTTCGACATGTAGAACAAAGCTTGCAATGTACCAAGTACATAAAATGTATTTGGTGAACAAGTAAATGCACTCGTTCTAACGCACTCCATCTAGTTCTTGAGTAAATCATCCCGGAAGCATAAATTCCATGAGCATGGGCCAATCATGGTGGGGCTTGACATCTTCTGTTCATCTGGACAGATTCTAGAAAGTCCTGACTAAACAATGGGAATCTTGTGTACAGGAGGGCTATATATTACCATAGAAAATGACATCCGCCAGCACAGTAATTTTCAGTTTTAAAGTAAGTCAAGGCAAATTGATCATCCAGCTGGTGGTCCACAAAATGGACAATGGCTTCTCCAATAGGATTAATTTACAGGAGTAAAAAGGAGGAGAGTAGGTAGAGCAGCAATTTGAAGTGTGATTTGCATTTCATTATTTCACAACATGAGGAGGGTTCCAGTCTGTCATTCATAAGGGTTTATTTAACTTGTGAGGCTTAAATTCAACAGAGAAAAATATATAAATATTTCATCTCAGGGGAATTAGATTAAGAAGAAAAAAAAAATCTTCAGAAATTGATATTAGGCATTCACCAGTAAGTATTCACATACAAAGTAGTATCTTGCAATATCAGAATGACACTTTAACCTTCATTTCCTAGATTTATATAATTTTGGAAAACTAGAATTCGGATAGAACTCTGTTGGACTTGGGATATTTGGCTAAAACATGTGGTTTTAATCCTTGTTCACAGAGGAAGAGTTGAGAAGTTTTGACCAATGAAATGCAGAGGAGAAAGTAGTGCTACAGAGAAACTGATTTAACAGTAAGCAGATGAATTGAGAGATGTAGAACAAAGAGAGACAATTGACATTCATCACATATGGCTACTAAACTTTCCTAGATCATTCATTGTTTTACTGTAAACTTTTTAACTTCTGGAATTACACTATTTACTTCTTCTGTGTACAGTGTGGTTTAACACTGTAATTTTAATAAGCAAATTTATGTTCATTATCAGGCAGCTATATTGTTTCTGAACAATTAAAGAAATTTAAATATTCCATATAAATCTGATTGATTGAAGATTGTGGCCAACTTTTAACAACTTCAATATTAAACTCAAAAAAGAGGAACCTCTTTGTTTTACTTTCTATTTCCATAGTTTTTTGGGGGAACAGGTAGTAACTGGTTGCCTGATTAAGTCCTTTAGAGGTGATTTGTGAGATTTTGGTGCACCCATCACCCAAGCAGCATACACTGAATCCAGTTTGTAGTCTTTTATCCCTCACCCACTTCCCACCCTTTCCCCCACAAAGTCCCCAAAGTCTACTGTATCATGTTTATGCCTTTGCATAAGAGGAGCCTCTTTATATTGTAATTTACATAGGAAAAGCTGAACAGGGACGAAAGAATTTTTTCAAGTCTATTGCAGTAAAGGAGAGAGGCCAGAATTTGGTCTGAGCTCAACTCCACTGAAACAAAGAGTGAGACAAATTTTAAGTTCTGCGATGAGAGAGAATGCATAGGTTAAATGTGTTTTCTAGCTGACTCTACCCATAGAAACGTAAATTTTCTGCTCTCTTAGTGACAAAAGGGTAGTTTTACAATAGGAACAAGGCAGCCACCAAAGTTAGGCTCCTACCCTTCCACAGAAACCAGGAGATGGGGGTGTTATCTCCCTTGATACTTACATTCAAAGAGTTAGGTTGTAAAAACTACTAAGAGGTTTGTTTTTTGTTTGCTTGTTTGTTTTTAAATCACATCTCAAAGGGGCAGAGAAAAATTTACAATTATGTTTTCTACAGTAAATGCTATACAAAAATGGAGACCAGGGCCCTAGAGTCAGGAAGAAACCTATGTAAAGTGTAGTCAAGCTGAGGGTAATTATAATATATTTAAGTCTCTTGGCCAATGTATTTAAGTCTCTGAAAACATACTAAAGCAATCATAAAGAAAGAAGAGTTCTTCAGAAAAACATAATAAGATTATCTATATCAATCTTGTTGATATACATCTACATATAGATATAGATCTACATATCAATATATGATATCAATATATATAGGTCTAGATATAGATTTATATAGATTTGGGTAAAAATAGAGGGTGAGGGAGATTTACTTAATGGAACTGGTGCATACAGGTGTGTGGACTGGCAAGTCTGAAATTTGCAAGGAAGGCTGGCAGGCTGAAAACCCAGGGAAGAGTTGACAATGCAGCTGGAATCTGAAGGGAGTCTGTTGGCACAATTCCCTGTTCCTCAAAGGTCCTCAGTCTTAAGACCTTCAACTAATGTGATAAGGCCCACCTCCATATGGAGAGTACACTGCTTTACTCAAAATTACTGAATTTAGGGTTAATTTTATCTAAAAAATACCTTCCCAGCAACACCTAGACTGCTGTTTGAATAGACAGCTGCATACCATGGCCTTCAAGTTGACACATGAAGTTAACCACGATAGGCAGTGAGCCTGGGAGACAAAAGAACCCTGTAAAGGGCTTTATGAAATTCCGATAATGTCTTTCAGGAAAGTGACTATCTCTGAGAAACATTCCTATACCACTGTTATTAAATAAACTAGTTACCTAATGGGGGAAAATCAGAAACTTGACATAAAGGTTCTTGTAAATTTTTATAGTTTCAGAGAAATGGAAACAATCATAATTTTTTCTTATCTGTATAATAAAATCTGTTTTGAAATATGTGAATATCAGAAGAGAACCCTGAGGCAAACAAGATGCAGCTTTTTAAAAAAATGATCCAATTTGGAAGCAGGAAACCATGCTTTCCATGGCCATATAGGTAGGGAGATTCTGACCTTCTGATGATAACTGCATTATTTCCGTAACTGCAGGGGACCCAGAACACGATCTCAGAGGTAAAGAGATTTGCAATTTACATTTGCACTGTGATATAGCAAAAATGAAAGGTGGAAACATAGCTTTCCTTAGAGTAGTCTACATGGGAAAACTACAACCCATGATAAAAATTAGATGTAGTTAGCCTTAGAAATGATAACTTTAGATATTGTGTAGTGCTGAGTACTTTGAGAGAGTAGGAGATAGGAGAATAAAATAGAAAGATGCATTCAAGCACTAAATGGAGACGTTAAGAAAGCTTGCAGCAGATGAAGTTATTATTCATCTGATGTGTTGCTATCTCTCAGATCATTTGATATACACCTTACAATGCAAATTGCTTCTTTCTAGATACTCGCTTTTTTCTCTCTCTCTATTCAGCAACTGAAGATACTTTCGGCTGTACACCTCGGGCCCCATTTGCCAATTTCCTAAGTCCTCTACAGGTAAAGTTATTTTAATGCATTCCCACAGGTTCCTCCTTTTTTGGAGTCTTTATTATTCTGCACTAGTCAGCTCTAAAGAGTCTACTAATATAATGGTAACCTCCAAATTGAGGAAATTAGCTAATGTAGGACACAGATTTATGGAAACATATTTTTAGCTATTTAATCATTTCTCAAAAATCAACAATCTGCATAATAGCACTGAATAATTAACTTAGTTGTCAGAGCCCAAACCCTAGTTTTCTTTTTCATACTTCACTCCTTCCTATTTTTAAACTTGTATTTAATACTAAATCTTGCTTTCACAAATTCTGCATTCCTTTTTTATACTCTACTCAGAATACTAAATATTTAGTTTTTTGAGTTTATTATATTATTAAAAGAATAACAGAGAGACAAGATTTCCAAAGGGAGAGTTTATTCAGGAATAGCAGACAATTGCAATCTGGGATACACATGCTACGGTGAACCATGGGCACATTTAAAGGAGCTAGGATGCAGGGAAGCTTTTAAAGACAAAAAGGAGAAATCCATGCAAGTTTCTGTGAAACAAAAACCATTGGTTCTTGCAAGAGTTGACATTAGCTCCTTGGCAGAGACAGTCGTTGTTAGGCAAGCTTCCTCGTGCAAGTGGCTTATCTGGAATACTACATTTTTAAGGAGTTCCTTGCATAATTCCGATCCTAGGCATATAGGCTGGAAGCTCTTATAAGTCCAATTATAGGCATATGGGCATGAAGTCTCCTTTTTCATGACCTCCCAGCTCCATTTCTTTAGGGCTTCACATAAGTGACTCCATTTTGATATTAGTCACTTGTATAAAAAATGCCTAGTTTTTTATATTGCTAAGATCTTATCAATGGTATGTCATTTCAGAGACTTAATGACAATCCCAAAAAAATAAACTATCACATGAAAATAAATTGTAGGTTTAAACCTGATTTTAAAGCCATGAAACCCAGATAATTTGTTTTGGAATGTATAGCTTACAGTGAAAAACAGGAAACTGCACATTAACATGAGTGGTGCAAGGTCAGGCATAACCAAGTCCATGAACATCTGTTTCTTTCCACAAGGTCAGACCTGTATCAATGCTATTTCAATCATAAAAGCCATGAACTACAAGGAATTCCCAAGGAGGCAATTCTGAGTACCATCCATTCACTTGGTTGCCAGAGCTGTGGGCAAACAGGCTCTGCTCAAGAATCACGTAGCTGGGGAGTCACAGGATTTGCAAATTCCTCAATTGCTCCTATAGACAACATTACTATTGTCAATATCTAAGGTTTGTCTTTGAGATATTTTTCAGACTTTTGCATGCTGGTGACCAACTGACTCACTCAGATTCCTAACTCCTACCAAGGAACTGGCTTGACCGATTCTGTGATTCTCACCCAAAATCTGACTCACTGCACAAAGACAGATTGGGCATTCCTGTGATTTCATCCCCAACTAAGCAGCAGCACCCATTCCCCAGCCCTCTGCCCACCAAACTATCCTTGATAACCCTGCCACCCCAGGAGCTTTCAGGGAGGCAGACTTGAGAAACGTCTCCTGTCCTTCCCCTTGACTGGCCCTACGATAGTTAAACTCTTTCTTTGCTGCAATACCTGCTATTCTCAATACATTGGTTTTTCTGGGCAGTAGCTCTCTGGGAAGATTAACTCATTGGACTGTTACATTCCTAGGTTTTTGTTATTACCTTTATGCTTTGCAAATATCTTTATTATATATAATATGTTCTGTATATTTATACACATATGTGTATATGCATATGGTGTGTGTGTATATACACATAAGCTATTACCAATCCCTTGAGATTACTTTCTCAGCTGTTGTTCATGTAACTTTTGGATTGAATTGCTTTTGAAATAGACACTCTCCAACTAAATTTTGTTGGGAATAGACACATTTGACAATATTACATTATATTACTTCTGCAAGATCAATCTGCTAGAAATCTTTCTTAAATTATAATTATATAAAGGGAAAATATTCCCTTACAACAGCATTTGTCCAGGATATATTCAATGAAAGCACTATCATTAACATTATTCTAACCAGCTAGCTTTGTTGAACAATCAGGCTTTGAGTGGCTTCCTGTAAAACAATAAGAATATAAATTTAGTCTCTGCCCCCATTTCCTGGCACAAAGGCCCGTTGGAATCTCTGCAGTGGTAAGTGTCTTTTTATCTGGAAGTGAGATGACTGAGGCTGCTAGATAGCCTCTGGATGACCGTTGGCAGCCAGGGGAATGTGAATAGAGGGTTGTAACTTTTACTGAAGGTTGAATTGATCATCAATGGTCAATGATGTAATTTATCATGTCTGTGCAATGAAGCCTGCTTAAAAATCCAAAGGATGGGATTGGCAGAGCTTCTAGGCTGCTGAACATGACCACTGCCAGGAGGGTGGCCCGCCCCAACTTCAGGAGGACAGAAGCTCCTGCTCTCAGGATCCTTCTGAACCTCCTCTTATCAACATCTCTTCATCTGGATATTCATTTATGTATTTTCAAATATCCTTTGTAATAAATTGGCAATAGTAAATAATATGTTTCCCTAAGTTCAGTGAGCCATTCTAGCAAATGATTGAACCCAAGAAGGGGGTTACAAGAACCTCCCATTTATAGCTGGTAGGTCAGACGTACTGGAAGCCTGGACTTGCAACTGGAATCTGAAGTAAAGTCTTGTGGGACTAAAACCTTAGCCTATGGGATCTGGCACAAATTCCAGGTAAGCAGTGTCACAACTGAATTGAATTACAGGACACTGAGCTCGTGTGGGGGAACTGGTTAGTGTGGAAGAAACGTACACACATACATCCAGTCACACAAGTGTCCTGTGTTGTGTGTTGAGAATATAGCAGGTGAAAAAAGCTTGTTCGTTTTCTCCTACTATACACTCCCCCTCTCCCACCATGTGCTAGACTGCCATTGAACCAAATGAAGACTCTTTTCTCACCAAGAAAAAATGTCATTCGTTTTAACTAATCATACACAGAACTATCGCTGCATCCTTCCTATCCCGAGAACTAGCTTTCAATCCTGAATCAGAATGCTCACCATGAAATGCCTTTTTTAATAGCTGAAACCCATGACATTCCCTCTCCTCTAACTACTCAGTGAAATTCTTCACAGGTATGTTCTTAAGGGTGGCATATAAATGAACCCAGACCTAAGAAAAAAAGGTTTTTTTATACCAGCTTCAGTTGCTTTTGTGGTAACTTTGAAATCTGTGTTTAGGATACTAATTTAATTCCTTATTCATTCAGACCTGAAAATAAACTAATCAGAATAAAGCTGACTTAATCTTAAGCTAAATGTTTTATCAAATATTAACTCCTCTGATTACGAAATTGTTATCGTCATCTTTCTTTTACAATTTCTTAGAATAACTGTCCCATCTTTGATATTTTTAAGTCATAACAAATTCAAAAACAGGATTTTTTCCCTTTATTTATCTTCCTTTTACTTTTTGTGCTCATGACTATAATATCTGTACTCTTCAGACAAGGCTTGTTTTTGCGTTTTGCTGTTGTTGTTTGAGTTTTTAAAAAATCCTTTGACAAAACCTTTGTTTCATCCTCCACTGCATAGTGTACGTATCATGAATGTATCCAACTGAGATTGATTACATGAAACAAAGCCTCTAGAACTTGGGAAGTACTTTCTTTTCTACTTACCCCACTCAAAAAAAAAAAAGAAAGAAAGAAAGAAAAGAAATCGGAATAATTTTTTTATGGACTTACTGTGGGCTTGCTGAGGACTGTGTGAGAATGTGGTAAATAAACCAAGGATTTAAGTGAAATTTTCTTGGCTGGTAATCCATCCTCTATCCAAATTGGTTGAACACTACAACCATCATTGTTTCCATTTCATTTACTGCTCACAAAAATGAATTCACTTGAATTCAAAGGCTACATGTAGCTCAGAATATTTGCAGTGTAATTTTGCTGGGTTGTAAGACTGATCTCTCCACTTTTTTTGCATTCATATTTTATTAGAGAACATTTACACAAGAATATTAAAAAGTAAAGAAAGTTGTTCAGAATTCCATTACAACTTATTTTCACATTTCTTGCCACTCCAACTTCACATGTTAATTTTATACCACTATCATTAATACTTTTTATATGGGTGTTAGCATAAGCATTTCTGCTATTACCATATTTATTTTATAATAATATTTTGTGGATACCTAATATTATATAAACCTGATTTAGTTTTCTTAATCAATCTTTTATTATGGGAAATTAAAGTTGCTTCTACTTAAATGACTAAAACTAACCTGCAGTTCAATAGATAGGCAAATAGATTTTTCTCCATTGTCATTTTTTTTAGAACAAATGCATTTTATAATATGTAGTGTCATTTCTGGGTCAAATGCTGTATGCTTTTTAAATGACTTTTGTTAATCATGTGTGTATTCACATATATGTGTGTATATATATATTTCTTTACCTTTACATAATATACACATATATATTTCCAAATGATTTGAATGTAAGTCACAGACATCACATCCCTTTTTCTACAATAAATTCAGTAACTATTTTCTAAGAATTTGCATTTTCTCTCATGTAATTGCAGTATAATTATCAAAATTAGAGTACATAACAACTATACAATAGTATTATCTATTCTATAGCCCATACTCAAATTTTACCCATTGTCTTAACAATGTCTATCATCATAAATTTTTAGTCACAGTCCAAACCAGAATCACATTTAATTGTCATGTATCTTTATTCTTTTTTAATATAAAACAAATTTCAGACCGTTTTTTGTTTTCCATGACCTCAAGACTTTTGAAGCGCACAAGCCAATTATTTTGTAAAATTTCCTTCAACTTATATTTGCCTTGTGTTTCCTCATGACTAGATGCAGGTTATGCATTTTTACTAGGAAAACTGCATACGTGATGCTGTACTCACTGGACAGCATTATTTTAGGAGACACAAAACGTCAGTTTGTTTCTTTACTAATGATGTGAAGTTGATCTCTTCATTAGGTATTGTATACCAGGTTTCTTCCCTATGAAGTTACTATTTTTTGTGTGTGTGATTAATAAGTATTTGAAGGAGATACTTTGAAATTATGTAAATATTTTGTTCCTCATTAAAATTTTACCCACTATTATAGCAGCTATTAATGATCCTTGCCTGAATCAATCATTATATGATGGTTACAGGAAGGTGATTTTATAAGAAATCATTAGTTCTGCATTTCCTAGTTTGGTCCTCTGCCACACGTAACAGCTATCTCTTTTCCACCATTAATTTATGTATATCAGTACAGATTCATATTGGTGTATTTTATTCCATAAATATTCTGTTACTCTTATTACTCTGATGCCCAGATTGTCACAGATTTTGCCAGAAGGAGCCCCTTCAAGCTGACACCTGACATGCTCTCATAATATTTTAAGTACTCCCGTAGTTGTGGGCACAAGACATTCCAGGCTTAGCTTCCACTTTTCCTACCCCAACATGGAAATCAGCCATTTCTCCAAGAATCTCCGATTCCTTTAGTGGGTCATGGTTTATGGAAACCAAGGTCCAGGCACTAGGTATGCTCATCACAGGATGCTGATGCTTCTAGCTCTTATCTTGGATTAGAATCCAGGAACTATACATATGAATATAAGTAGCAAATACATTGATCTATCATCCATATGTTAAAAGACATGAGTCCATACCAATTTCTCATGTTTTAATCTCAACATGACTGGTTATAATGTTTTCTTTCCACTTACTAAGAATTAAATTACAAGACTGGGCGTGGTGGCTCATGCTTGTAACCTCAGCACTTTCGGAGGCCCATGCTTGTAATCCCAGCACTTTCGGAGGCCGAGGCAGGCAGCTCAGGAGGTCAGGAGATCGAGACCATCCTGGCTAACATGGTGCAACCCCGTCTCTACTAAAAATACAAAACTTAGCTGGGTGTGGTGGTGGGTGCCTGTAGTTCCAGCTACTCATGAGGCTGAGGCAGGAGGATGGCATGAACCTGGGAGGCAGAGCTTGCAGTGAGCCGAGATCGAGTCAGTGCACTCCAGCCTGGGCGACAGAGTCAAATTCTGACTCAAAAAAAAAAAGAATTAAACTATAATTTCTATCCATTGTTGGCATGCTCTAATTAATTAATTACTTAGTCTGTATTTATTTTCCAATATGTGAAATCATTACACAACCAGAAAAATACCTGTTTCCAAAACTCCAGGGTACCTTCTTGTCATACTTTATTTAATAAGTTTCTTTACAACTTGTTGCAATATTTATATCTACTTCTAAGCATGACAAATTCCTCTTTAATATGACAGTATTTAAAAATCCCACTTGTTTTTATAACATATTCCTTTATATTTTTAATGTGTAAAAAGATTTATATGTTTTACTGGAAACTGAATCACAGATTAATAATAGGAAGTTTGCAGCATAAAGGTGAAATTATTATGAACACAAAACATAATAAAAGAAATTGGCTTTCAGAATGGTGGGGCCCAGCACACTCTCTAACAAAACAATCATTGAACTGGAGGAAATTATTAAAAACCCCCTAAGGTATCTGGAAATTGTCCTAAAGTTATACAGAGAATGAAGAAAGATCTGTTCAAGAAAATCTACTAAATAGTGGTAAGAACAGTGAAAACCTATGGCATTTGACCAACAACCTACTCCCTCCCCAGTCCCTAAGCTCAGGGTGATGGAAGTTTTACTGTGTGTCCTGTAGCTGGAAATACAGTCTCTTCTTTCTCAGATCACAAGTTAGGACTGCAGTTCATCCCTAAAGAGGTAGGTCATTAACAATTCTCATTTCCCTTAGGTCTTTGTTGCCCAAGCTCTACTCTTGAAGGTGTGGCTGACAGGGAAGCCCTCCTTCTCCTACATAGAATAGGAGCTCTACTCCAAGCACAGGAGACCAAGAATGCTTGGCACTAATTGTCCTAGCCCTGGCTTACTCTTGAGAGAGACAGAAGTTGTGTGCTGGAGAAGAAAGCCATGAAGCCTAGATGCTGCCAACCTCCCAGCACCTGCTTTCAGAGCAAGGTGTCACACTGGAAGCAGTACTCACACATCCATTCATTCTGCATCCAGGAGGAGCTCTTGCCTGGTAGGATGGACTTTGTAGAAGAATAGGGAAAAGTCTATGCCTAAGGACACTGTCAAAACAACAGAGATTCTGGTGGAGAACGATTAAGGGGCAGTGCACAGCTCCATGATAATTGTAGTAACAAATAAAAGGGAAGAGCACCTGGACGTTTAACAGAGAGAACCAAGGAAAGAGAAAGCCAGTAAGAGCCATCCTGGATTCTCAGTCATCCCTGGGGGTTGGGAAAGCTGTATACAGTGCTAAGATGCACCCACTTAGGAGCAATCATAACACAGGGTGATACAGACTTAAAATCATTCAACAAGTCACGTGGAGATCCAGCCACAAAGGGCGGAAGTCTCACTGTCACTAGGGGGTTAAGCGTAACTTCTGACCCAAACCCTGGGCAAACAGGAGCAACCATGACTCAGATGAAACTCAAAGGAAACTGGGCTTTAAAATAAAATCAGAACAATCTCTGGCAGTCTGAAATGCTGTGTGCATGCCCAAAGCTATATCCCTGTAGGAGGGATTGCAGGGGGAATGCCAAGCTATGAGTCCCTGGCTGAACATGGGGGCAAGAACCTAAACTTTATGAACCGTAATCACAGCCTCCAAGCCTCGATCTCATCAAATGGTAAAGGCCAAAGTCTAGTGAGCTGAGAGGGCTTAAGCACAACATCTGACCAAAATGTAGCTTCTGCTGACCCAGGGTAATGCCCACACAGCACCGGACATGGTGCAGAGACATCTTTCTATCCACATACAAAGTAATGAGGTTGGGCCCTTAACTCATACCGTAAACAAAATTAACTCAAAATAAACTATGAAACAAGCACACAAGTTACAAGTGTTAAAAATTCAGAAGAAAACATAGGAGTAAATCTTTGTGGCCTTGGGTTATGGAATAGTTCCTCAGATATGACACAAAAACCACAAGTGACAAAAGAAGAGATAAACAAATGATCCCATCAAAATTAAAAACGTGCTACAAATGATACCATCAAAAAGGTGAAAATACAGTCCATAGAATAGGAAAACATATTTGCAAATTATATTTCTGATAAAAAAGTGTGTATATATACACAGATACAAATACACACATAAGTACTTGTATATATTTAAGTCCCTTATCAGATATATAAATTGCAAATATTTTTAGTACACACATAGAAAAGCGTATGAATATAAATCACACTTATAAATGAATAATAAAAAGACAACTCAACTTTAAAAGCAATAAATGATGTACCTAAATAGATGTTTCTCCAAAAGGATATACAAATCCTCAATAAGCATATTAAAATTCTCAACACTCAACATCATCAGACATTAGAGAACTGCAAATCAAAACCAAAATATGACTTCATACTCACAGGTATGACTATAGTAAAACAGAAAGACAAAAACAATGTCGGACAGGTCATGGAGAAATTAAAACTCTCATTCGTTTTTGGTAGGAATATATAATGGTGCAGCCTCTTGGAAAAATAACTCGACAGTTCCTCAGTGCTAAACACAGGAATATCATATGGTTCAGCAATTCCACTCCCAGGTATATATTCAAGGTAATTAAAACATACGGCCTCACAAAAACATACATACAAATGTTCATGTAAGCATTACTTACAATATTTCAAAAGTTCGAACAATCCAAATATCTGTAAACTGATGAGTGTGTAAATAAAATGTCACAGATCCATGCAAGGAAAATATTTGGTTATAAAAAGGAACGAAGTGGTGATACATGCTACAACATGAATGAACCTTTAAAACACCATACTAAGTGAAGGAAGCCAGTCACAATAGCCTACATATTACAAAATTCTGTTTACATGAGATGTTCAAAATAGATCGATAGAGTCAGAAAGCAGATTATTGTGTGCCCAGGCTGTGGGTGGTATGGGGAAATGACTGTTAATGGTTAAATGGTTACCTAGGGGCAATTAACATGTTCTAAACTTAGATTTTGGTGATAATAATTCCCTAACTCTGTGAATATACTAATAGTCATTAAATTGTATACTTTAAAGAGGAAAATTTTATTCTATGTTAAGATCAATAAAGAGGTTTAACATTAAAAATAACAAGAAACTGTACTTTTTTATATTGCTTAGCAAAATTTCACAAATTTATTAGCTTAAAACAACACACATTTCATGTAATGATACATGTGTGCATTATGGAAAAATTAGGTTGAACTAACATATTCATTATCTCACATACTTATTATTACTTTACGGTCACAACATTTCACAAATATATACAATTATTACTTGTCAGTTTAAAATACAATTAAATTTTTAATAAAACAACATAAATTTATTATCTCACAGTTTCCATGGGTCAGGAGTCTGGAAACAACTTAGTGGGTCCTCTGCACAGGGTCTCAAAAGATTGTAATCCAGATGTAGACTGGGATGAATGACCTATCTGGTGGCTGAATTCACTTCCCTGTGCTTGGAAGACTGAGGTCTCCCTTTTTTGGCTGTCAGCCAGGGTTGCACTACCCTCTAAAGGCTGGCCACAGTCCTTTGTCACATAGCCCTTTCACAGCATGACCACAAAATTGTGAAGGCTGCCAGTAGAATCTCTTTTAAGATTTTCCTCTGATTAAGTCTGGCCCACCCAGTGTCATCTTCCTTTTGTTTGGTTATTTTTTTATTTATTTTTTGAGATGGAGTCTCACTCTGTCACCCAGGCTGGAATGCAATGGCAGGATCTTGGCTCACTGCAACCTCTGTCTCCTAGGTTCAAGCGATTCTCCTGCCTCGGCCTCCTGAGTAGTTAGGATTACAGGCATGTGCCACCATGCCTGACTAATTTTTGTATTTTCAGTAGAGACAAGGTTTCACCATGTTAGCCAGGCTGGTCTCAAACTCCTGGCGTTAAATGATCCAACTGCCTTGGCCCCCCAAAGTGTTGGGATTACAGGTGTGAGCCACTGTGCCCGGCCTCATCTTCCAACTGATGTGGGGCCTTAATTACATCTGACAAGTCCCTTTATCTTTGCCATATTCCATTGGCTAGAACCAAATCACAGGTCCTGCCTATGCTGAAGGAGTGGGAATTATAAAGGTCATGAACACTAGGCGGCACAAGCTCCTAAGTGTCAAGGCCCAACTACTACAGAGAATACAGAAAAATAGAAATTGAGTGTCACATCAAATGCAGTATTGTTCTTGAGTCTTCCTGCTGTGAATTTTTGGGCAAAGAAGGTGATAAAATACATTCACCCAGGGGACTACAGGAAATTGCAATATCCAATATGAGTAGCCCCTAGGCTTAGGATGTAGCAAAATGTTTAAATATGGATTTTGTTATGAAGATGATGCAAATGTCTGAAAATCAGTGTCTCCGGTGTGAAAAATTCTGGGTAACTACTGAATGAAATCAATATGTTGCCAGAAGGAATCACAAATATAGAAGAAAAATTAGCAGAATTATTAAAAACAATGAACAAAGATGGCTCGTTTAGGAGTAAGGAAACCCAATAAATTAAGCATGCAAAAAATTATTTGAGGCTTTTTTAGAAATCCACTTAATCTGAGAAAATTTGTTAAAGGGATGTGCCATACATACGCTAAACCAGTTTGGGATCTAAAAGAAATAATTCATCAAAAAAGCATGACCTGGGCAGGCGTGGTGGCTCATGACTGTAATCTCAACACCGGGAGGTTGAGACAGGAGAATCACTTGAGCCCAGGAGTTCAAGACCATCCTGGGCAACATACATAGTGAGACCTTATCTTTAATTTTTTTTTTTTTTAATTAGCTGTACTCGGTGCGTGCCTGTAGTCCCAGCTACCCAAGAGGCAGAGGTGGGAGGATGCCTTGAGCCCAGGAGGACGTGGCCGCAATGAGATATAATTGTACCATTCCACTCCAGCCTGAGTGACAAAGCAAGACTGTCTCTAAAAAAATAAAAATAAAAAGCATGGCCTTACGAAAAGAATTTGTCCAAGTATGCACTTAATTGTGCTAATAAACACACATTCACAACCTAAAAAAATTAAAAGCTGTCTTTTTAATCCATTTAGAAGTTGGAACACTGGGTGAAGGTCATACTGTTGCAATATGAGTCCGACTTCCTTCATTAACAAAAGCCTTCTGAGTTTTGTCTTTCACTAATTGATGATAAACAGCAGTTGCTTCTTACAACCCTATGTGTCCCATACAGTCTCTATGCTCTTTTACTGCTATTTCAGGCCATAGTTTGACCAAATATTTTCATCACAGAATAAAATGAATAACCACTCTTAGAGCCTTTAATATCAGTTCACTTTCAGTCTGACAATTAACTATTACGCGGTTACATATATCTGTTTTCATTACGGCAGTCCCTTTTTCCAGGTATCATTACCTGTAACAGTTAGGATGGAACAGGTGTGATAATAAATAACCCCAAGTCTCAGTGCTTAGAACAAGAGTTATACTTTCCCCTATCACAGGCAGCAGGTGGGCTCTGCACTTCACAGTGACCCAGGGATACAGGCTGATGGGACAACCATCATTTAAAACATTCACAAAGGGGAAAAGATCTCTGGAGGATCTCAAACCAGCAATTAAATGCTCTGACCAAAGAGTCACTGGTCACTTCTGCTTACAGGTCATCGTAAGTCACATGACTTCAATAAACTACGAGTTTCAGGAAATGCAATCATTTTTACACATTGAAAGCAAAGAGCCAAGAATATTTTGTGAACAGTATTAGTGATTATCACAAAAATAGTCACCAGGATTTCAGAAATGATTATTAAAACGGGAAACATTGTTTTTCTCTAAAAGCAAAGAGTATTGGGCAAAAATGTATGCAGATGTCCATGGCATGAGAAAAATGCTATATGAAATATGCTGAAAATACAGTGAAACCTAAGTGACACAATATGGTGGAACAAATATATTTCTATTTCAATTTCAACGTATTATGTCTGCTAGTCCCTCTGCTGGACAGATCATACTAGAACCATACCTTATATCATTTAGCAACATTTTCTTCAAGTGTCAAGATTAATTATAACATTTTCCTTTCATGTAACTGAAATACCTGCTACCTCAAGTTTGCTATGCCTGGCACACAGAGAATTAGCAAATAATATAGTTAAAAGGATTTTAGAGTCATTTAGCAGTGTAACTCTAAACATAATTGATTTTATTAACTGAGCTGCAGACTGCAAAAGGCAAAAATCAGCAGAATTACAAGTCACTACCAGGTGGTAATGTTGGGGTTAAAAATCAGGCAGTGTAGTGCCAACATGAATGCTTTTGGTTATATACTCACTTCCTTTGTACACTACACTCAAATGCAATGATTAATTACAAAATGTAATTTTAAAAACCACTCTCCTTTATAACAGCAAAAAAAAAATACTGTGAGGTAACTAGAAACAAAAGTTTAAACTATTACCTATATTTTAATGGAGCATGGTATTAATACGACACAGGCAAAGAGACAAGATAAGAGAATATTGAGCACAGACACATACTCAGGTGTGCCTGGAAACCTGGCTTGTGAAAAAGGGAGGCATTACAAATCACTGAGAAATGATGGCTTTTATTAAATGCTAATGGGAAAATTGAACATCCATAGGAAAAATACATCCCATGCTCACATCACATAGCAAAGTCAAGCTCAAATATACTAAACATCCCAATGAGTAAAGCTCATCTAAAATGTCTAGAAAATATATAGGTAATTATTCTTGGGGTATCAGGGTAAAGACTCTCTTAAACAAAGCTGCACAATCAAACAGGAAATACTGCAACACCTACGCAATAAAATAAATCATAAACAGATTCAAAACACAAGACACAGGCAAGGAGTATCTTTATAGCTTATTCAGGCAGCCAGTATAAAGAAATCCTAAAAATCAATACTGCACAAAATATGTATGAGCAATCACCTGAAACGCAATAAACACATGGAAAGAAAATGTTCAGCCTCACTGGTAATCAGGAAAAATGCAAATTAAAGCCAATATTTCAGTCTTACACAGGAGAAACAGTAGTATATTTTGAGGAAATTGATCTTAAGAAGGGACCAACATATTGTGTTGTTAATGGTTAATATGACGAGAGAGATAAATACATATTGTGCTTTGATATTATTTGCAGGCTCTTTTTTGGGGGCTTCCTTCACGACATCAATTTTTACCATAAATAGTTCAGGGACAGACAGCAAAGGGGATATAATCAAAGCATGCCAAAAAATAATGTGTGCTGCAGTCTTGAAAGAATTTAGAGGCTTGTAGCATCATTGAGCTGACAGCCCAGTAGAAAGCACACACCTACACAAGAAATGTAGCCTGAAGTAAAGCCACTCTTGGCATATAATTTATCAGGGTGCTAATTAGATGAACAACAACAAGAAACACGCCAAGAAGATACTTTTGGAGGTTATTAAAATGCAGAATGGAGAATATAAAATGCTAAATATCCCCATTTGAAGTCAATATGTTTAGTTATACATCGCAATAACGACCTCCAACTCCCAATGTATGGGCTTACACAATAATTTAGTGTTATTAGTCATAGTAACAAGAGTTGGCTGGACTTAGCTAGGTAGTATGCATTTGAGGTCTCTTATACAGTTGCCATTAGATGGTGGCTGGAGCTCAAGACTCACTTGTCAGGTACAAGTGAGTGGCTGGAACAGCTACAGGGTGATCAGGAATCTTCTCTCTCCAGGCAGGCTTTCCTTGAGGATACTGTGTAGTTCATAGCATGATGGTCTCATGGTTATCAGATTTGTTACATGACCCAGTTTTCCCTGGGCAAGCATAGGAAGCTGCCACCTTCCTATGACTTGTTTCCAAAATCCCAGATCAATTCCATTGCATTCTACTGATCAAGTCAGTCGTTAAGAGCAGCCCAGACTCAAGAGGTCTGGAAGTGGATTAGACTTCATCTCGTGATGGAAGCAGCTGCGTGGAGGTGCAGGGAAGGAGTAACAGGTGCCTATCTTTGGGTATTACCCACCACACAAGATGATTTCAATATTTCTTCACTCTTTACAGTGTGTTACCAAAATGATTACGAAAGATGCCTGCATGTATTAACATTATATGTGAATGGATCAAGCTTGTATCTCTAGGCACAGCATGGACACAGGCCAGAACCAACAGAAGTCTTCACCATAAGTGCCAGCAAGAGAAAGAGGCTGTGCTATCTCCATGTTTCTAAAATAACATCCTATAGCAGATCTCACCACCTGGCTGTTTCCAGGATCTACTGGAATCACTGATGTCAATCAAACCAGACCTATGGACTCAGATCAATTGCGTGGAATCAGATTGATTAAATGATCTTCTAAAAATACCACAGGTCTGAAGAAGCTTTATCCTTAGTATTATTCCACTCATGTAGCCCTTACTTTCCTTAAAGTCAGATAAAATTTGTTTATTTTACTGAAAAGCAATTAATAGGTCAGAATGTGTAAGTATTTCATTCTGATAGTTATTATTATTATTTCTTTCTTTTTCACATTGTCTTACAAGTGAATAACTAAGATTTCCAGCTAATACTACGTGGTGTTAGCTTCTATCATCAATAATTAATTGAACTGATTTTCTTGATCATGGTATTATATAATTTCCTGTTTAAACTTCTCCCCGCCCTATCACAAATTATCTTCAAAATCAATTTCAGAATTTTTTGTTTGAATAAAAACTATCTTATAATTTGTCAGTCACTAGATGTATTTACTTTTTAAAAGTATTTTCTAAATACTGTAAGTAAAATGACCATTCTTGTAAGTATTCATAATTTCAATTAACTAAAGTCTTTCTGTTCTCAGAACCTTCATTTTCTCAGGAAACTCAAGTATTATACCAGAAGTTTAGCCAAACAATTTAATTTGTATACATCCCCATCTTCTGGCTCCAACTTCTGTCACTGGGAAATTCTGAGTTCAAAATCATTTTTATTGCTTGATTTATTTTTTGCTATTAATCAAGGATCTCTTTTCTACATTATAAAAGGTTATGCTGTAATTCTTTCCTGATAATGGTTGCTATCTAGTTCTATCTTCTAATTCCTGTCTCTTTTGCCTAAAGCTTCATATCTCAAATGCTAAAATAATATCCAAAGTGTCAAAGTGCCATTTAATACTTTGCTCTATTCCTGGCATTAATAAAACTAGAATGATCACATCAGTCTCTTCATGTGTCTATATAATTCAAAGCAATTTCTCAAAGCAAACTAATGAACTAAAGAAATAATAAATCTCACTGCTCAATCTTTTACCTATATTTTAAAAAGTGTTAGCCAGCATTTTTTTCCTAATCTTATGGTGTCCAATTATTTTCTAAAATGGTCATATAAATAAAAAGTCCCATAAGCAGTGAATAAGAATTCCTGTTACTTCACATCCTCATAAATACTTAATATTGCCCAATTTAAAAAATCCTATTCTAGTATTAACTATGAGGAACAGAAATTCTCACGTATTGCAGTTTAATTTACCAATTATTACCTTTATTATTTTCATTCTTTATATGTTAAAAGAAATATGTATTTTAATAAAATTCAGGGAAAAATTGATATCTAAAGTATCAAGAATTTTGCACTGTTGGTTTTGCAAGTGTCCTTAAATGCTTATTTGCATATTACTATTATATTTGGTTGTTAATAACACTATAAGAAGTTGAATATCTAAGGATCATTCCAAATAACTCGAATCACTCGATCTACCCATGCCATCCATAGATCAATCAATTCGTATGAGAACTATCCTGAAAGGTGCAAAGGTAATTCTGCATCATGGAAAAAATAATAATAATTTACCTTTGCATTACATACAAGTGTTTTTGTTTTGTTTTGGTTTGGTTTCTTTCACAAAAAGTACAGTAGTTTACTTTTAAAAATTTGCATTTAGGGAGTATCTTGTTCTCAAAAGTGATGGAAGTTGTCATAGAAACAACCATAACTACAAGAGATACATTTATCAGAGAGAAAAATATTTACCCTGATCCACTTTTTCCTTGTTACGAAGGAAATAAGTCATTCCCCAGGAGTGAGTTTTCTCTTTCAGGAATATGCAGAGGATACTGACCTTCTCCGTTTTGCACTCCCAGGAGTCCTTTTTTTCAGGCATCATGAGGCTTAATTTGTCAGAGACCTGCATCCTAAACTTGTGTCTGAAGACTAGAATGTTTCCTCACAAGACTTTGAATCACTTGGGGAAAATGTCAGAATGAGATTTTAGAAATTATGTGACTGAACAGAACAGGCTGTTATTTGTGTTTGAGGAGGAAAAAAACACCCATGGTATTTCCCAAGGCAAGTAATTATCTTCAATAATATTTATCCTTGGTGTATTCAGAGTTAACAGAAAAATCACAGGAGTAGAAGACGAAGAGACATTTGTAAATACCTCATTTATTTTTCCCTGCCTGAAACTGTACCTGTTATTTCTCTAACAAAATAATGCCTCTTCCTTTCCTGGCAATACTTTATGTTGTTAACCTCTTCATAATCCTAACTCTATAACTTTGTCTTCATGATCCCTTTATAAATATCTTAACAGTTGTGTCCAATGCTTACAAAAATAGATATAAATTTTAAAAACTCTATTATGATTTGCAATAAATTAATTATAAGATAGTCATATGCTATAATGCATTCATATATTATCACTAAAAATAAATATATTTTAATATTTTAAATCCTTTTATTAGTATTTTATTTTTAATTTTAAATTTCAACTTCTACTACTGATTAAAGGCTACATGTGCAGGTTTGTTACATGGGTAAATTGAGTGACGCTGAGGCTGGGGGTACTAATGATTCTATCACACAGGCAGGAGGCACACCGCCCAACAGGCAGCTCTTGAGCCCACCCTCCCTTCCCCATCTACTGATACACAGTGTCTGTTGTTCGCATCTTTATTTTATGTGTATTCAATGTTTAGCTCCCATTTATATGTGAGAATATGTGGTATTTGGTTTTCTGCTCTTGTGCTAGGTTACTTAAGATAATCACCTCCAGCTCCATTCATGTTGCTGCAAAGGACATGATTCCATTCATTTTTTGGCTGCACCGTGTTCAGTGAGGTATATGTACCACATTTTCTTTAATCAATCCATTGTTGACGGGCAGTTAGGCTGATTCCATGTCTTTGTTATTGTGAACAGCACTGCAATGAATATATGGGTGCGTGTGTCTTTTGACAGAGTAAGTTAGTTTCCTATGGATATATACACGTAGTAGTGGGATGGTTGGGTCAAATGGTAGTTCTGTTTTAAGTTCTTTGAGAAGTCTCCAACTACTTTACACAGTGGCTGAACTAGTTTGCATTCCCACCAACAGTGTATAAGTGTTCCCATTTCTCCACAACCTTGCCAACATTTGTTGTTTCTTGGCATTTTAATAATCGCCATTCAGACTGGTGTGAGACGGTATCTCATTGTCATTTACATCTGCGTTTCTCCAATGATTAGTGTTGTTGAGCCTTTTTTCATATGCTTTTTGGCCACATGTATGTCTTCTTTTGAGAAGCATCTGTTCATGTCCTTTGCCCTAAATGCAGATATTTTAAAAGTATTGAGCATATTTTATATATTTTCCCTGGTATTTAAATATTGAATAATTTATCCTAGTTTCTTCCAAAAATGATTTCCAGCAACTTTCAAAATACATGGAGTAGTGTGACTAAAGTTAAGAAAAATTGATTTTACTCAGGTAACAGACACACTAAATACCTTAACTTCATCACTACACATTATATACTTGTAACAAAATTTTATATGTTCCTCATAAGTTTGTATAAATTGAAAAATAAAATATTTTGAGTATGATATTAACTGTATAATAAGAGTATAATGAGTTTAATGAGAATAAGAACTATTACTTTTTAAAATAATAAAACTTAAGTAGTAAAGATCAGGTAAAACAAACAAACAAACATACAGAATACAACACAAAACTTGGTCCATACAAAATTACCAAAAAGGTCAGCTGAATTGGTTTCATTTTCTCCTTCAGTCTGTGCAGTGAAGGCAGCACACCCTCCCTCCGGCTTGGTAGTGTCTTAACGATGCTAAGACGATGCTCAGAGGCAACAAAATTATAGTTACATCTGCTCAGAAAACCTTCACTCCCATGGGCATCATTAAAAACATCTCAGGTAAAGCATTTAACTTTCTCAACAATACCTTATACTAAGTCACACAGTGTTTATCGTGCTGTATGGTAATACGCCTCTCAAAATTTTAGTGATAATGATGGAAAATTGTGTTCTGGAGAAAAGGGTATCCCATGGTTGTATCAGAATGATGGGTTCATGACTCACTCCTCCTCTGGATTAATAAATGGATAGAATTTAAGGCAACCAGAAAAACAGACAGATCAAATCATTTCAAAGGTAATGTACTTTTTCACACCACTAGAATCTGGTAAGTTTCAATGAATTAAATCCACTGGTAATTATGGGAGTGCAGGTGTTCTATTTAAACATTTGTAAGTAGATTCTACCAACTAGGCATAAGCAGAATTGCAGTATTTGTCAGGGGAAAACCCTGAAAAAGCCACAGGTCATGTACAAAGCCTTCTTCCTGCCCATGGAAGACTAGTAGGCAAACCCTTAGTTTTTCTCACACACACACACACACACATTTAATCAATTTGTTGAGCATCTACTATGTTCCTGGGACATTCCTGTTTCAATTTTTTTTGATATTTAATGACAAACAGGATTCCAAATGAAATGTTTGTTATTTGGTTCAGTTTGCCCCAACCTCCAAGCTATTGATTTCCATTTTTTTCATTAAATATCTTAGAGAACAGTCTCCAATGATACCCAACCGAATGACTTGACATGGTTTCACCAAAAAAGGGAGATTTGCTGGGTTATCCTTACAATCTCAGTTCAAAATGATCCAATCTCTGTTAAATATAGCAGAAATCCTCAAAATTACCGAGGTAAGTTTACATATATCCCGAAAACATTTTGAATTGTTTTGGTAATTTCCACCAGCATATGGGAAGCAGTAAAACGTACAGAAAATTAGCTTTTTCCTGCTAACTAGATAGCCTTCAAAATATTCCAGAGAAGTATATAGTTAATTAAAGAAAATTATTCAAACTAAAACATAAGTAATTTCATATTTTAATATCTTTAAAACGTAAAAGCTCAGTGAACTTCAAAGTTTAAATACAAAAATAATCTAACGTTAGAAGATGAATATAATGATCTGAATGTCTCACTATCTCTATACTTCGCAATGAGAATAGTAATTTAAATAGTATTCTTTTGCTTCTAAGGGATTTGTTTTTCCAGAGATTGCTATTGTGTGATTCCTTAAAAAACTGATAAAACATAAAATATAGAACCATAAAGTATGCCAAAACATAGTTATATTTTTCCCAATTATCTTTGTCTCTTGGACGTGTGTGCGTGTGTATGTGTATATATTTATGTATATATACATATACATATATACGAATATACTTATATGTATATATACACATATGTGTGTGTATATATACGTATTTTTTTAATTTCAACTTTTTATTTATTTTATTTTATTTTAGATACAGGGCATATATAGGCAGTTTTTTTTACATGGGCGTATTGCACCCAGGTAGTGGGCACAGCACCCAACTGGTAGTTTTTCAACCCATGCTCCCTTTCTCTCTCCTGACTCTAGCATTCCATAGTATCTGTAATTCCCATGTTTATGTCCACATGTGCTCAGTGTTAAGCTCCCACTTATAAATGAGAGCATGCAGTATTTGGTTTTCCGTTCTTGCATTAATTCACTTAGGATAATGGCCTCTAGCTCTAATTCATTTTAGGAATGTTTCTTTGCTCCCTCCCTGAATTTCTTTTCTTTCTGGTGGGTAGAGGTGCTGAATTGATACCCTCCTGCTCACAATGCAACATCTGGTATTTTTTAATTGCCAAGCCTATGGAATCTCTTTTAATTATAAACCTCAAATCTTCCAAAGGAAATTTTAAGTTTCCTCTAGGATTCAGCCTAAATTGCACTTATACCCAAAGCCACTCCTTCCCCGCCACCTCCTGGTCTTAAGCAATCCTTCTGCCTTGGCCTCCCAAAGTGCTAGGATTACAGGTGTTAACCACTGTATCCGGCCTATGAGACAGTTTGTATGAGTGTTACCTGGGCTCTCTCCTTTAGAATTTCTCATGAGGCTGTAATTAAGTTGTCAGCCAGGGCTGTGTTCTTGTCTGAAGTTTTGACTGGGAAAGGATCAACTGCCAAGTCCACTTATATGATCACTGGCAGGATCCAGTTCCCATGAGCTGTTGGGTTGAGGGTTCATTTTCTAGCTGGCTGTTGGTTGGAGGTTGCCCTCAGTTCCTTGCCATGTGGACTTTCTTGATAAAACAACTTGCCTCATCAAAGCCAGCAAAGGAATACATCCACTCGACTATATCATGTAACGTAATCATGGGAGTGACAACTCACCACTTTTGCCATATTCTGCTGGTTTGAAACAAACTACTCAGCCAGCACCCATTCACAGGGAAGGGATAAAGGCCTGGATGTGGAGGCAGGATTGCTAGGGGCCATCTCAGAAGCTGTCCACTGCAGTATCATTATAGGGAAAAAAAACTGAAGACATCTTTGTCCACGACCAGCTTATAAAAAGCTTTGTCCATAGGCAAGTGGCTGTTTTCACACAGGAAAACATCTGTTTCCATAGAGGCAGCAAGCGCGGTCTGGGCCTTACTCAAATCTACAAGCTTTTATCTGCTTGGGCAGCATTACAGAGCTGGCTGCTGCCAGTGCAGTTTTCCTAAATTGACCTGGCTGAGGCAAGAATTAGATTTCAGAGACAATCTTTTCACATAATGGCCTTTTAGATATTATATGAAAGAGTAACCATGGGGCTGTAATTTATTCCTCCCTCCTCAGGGATCTCTGAAGAAGTTTTGACACTGACCAGAATTCTTTGCAAATATCGACTCATGGAATACACTAACATAGAAGACAAATGAGGGTCCTGAAAGGGTTGGCTATATCCTGACTACTGATCTAGAAATGATTTCAGCATTACGTTCTGGTCCATTTAGACTGCTTATATTAAATTATCCTGCAAATCATGGGAAGCTGGGCTGAAGCATGTAAGTTATACATATAATCAGAGCAAAGCCATGTGTCTAGTGGAACTCCAGAACTCAGCAGCCTTCACGGCTAATGTGTCCCATGTGCTTGACATACTCCAACACCAAAATATGTCTGGCATGAAAAGGAAGCTTAGGAAGCCGTATCTGTGGATTAGGAGCCTCCCAGATGTTATGTATATTGCTTCTTCTGTCTCTTATCCATTGATAATTATGCACAAGCTTGGTGGTTCTGAAACAGTAGAAATGATAAAGGTGGAGGCAACTTTAGATTGGTTAAATGGCAATTGGGGTAATACATCTATAGTTGTTGACAGCTTTAATTGAGATATAATTGACATACAACAAATTGCATATACTTTAAGTTTTGGCATATGTATGCATCCCTGAAATCATAAATACAATCAAGACAATGGATACTCATTTGATACCACTGACCCAAACCATGATAGATGCTATGATTAGGGGGATCCCTAAATTTGTACTTTTTATGTATCATATTTTTAGCTAGTGGTCAAGAAGTACTCAAGAGACAGTAACCTCAGTTATTATGTATGGGATTAATTGGTAGCAGGAATGTACACGCTTCCCAAAAGAAAGGTGAGACTAAAGAGGGAAATTATAAAGAAGAAAGAAGAAAGTAGTGATGCTTGACCTACTCTGCTGGAACTGTTCCACTGCTGCTGAAAAACGGGATGAAAAAGGGGGAATTGAGAGGATTTTCAGTAGGGTTTTGGGGGCCTAATCTTGAGGCTTGAGTGGTAAAAATCCAACTTCATTGTTGGCTATGACATGCATACCTTAAGAAGCCCCCTCCGAGTCACTGCATATAACTTAGCATGGATAAGTACAAATCCAATCATAAGGATTATGATTTGGAATGGAAAATACTTATACACGCTGAATGTAATCCCTCAGTTAAAGCCATATTTCTTTTTTATGTAAATTAAATAAAGGTTTGGGATCTGCCCACCACCCCTCAGTGAGGGAATCCAAAAAACTAGAAAGTGATGTGGATGGAATGGCTTGAGGGCAATAACTAAAATATGTGGAATTATTAATTCTTGGCATCAGTCTACCGAAATCCACATAGGGGCTGGGAGGACAGTCTAAGAGGCCTAAAGGTGAAACTTGGAGAATGCTGAGATGCTGTGGTAGACAAGAACAACATAATAGTTAAACTCTAATTTGGAAAATACGACTGGAGAAAGTATTCTCTCATTTCACCTTCATCACCTAAGTATGTAACAGGGATGGGTGTCATGTGAGAATGTAGGACTCTGCCCATACATTATTACACTGAATGTGTTCCATGTTCCATAGTCACCCTCCACCTCGTGTCACCTGAAATGATAAACGAGAATCTTTGCAGTTGCCTAAGACCTCCTCTAGAAAACATTAAATAATACAGAGTTCCAGGAGTAAAAGAGAACATTAATGCCTTAATTAGCATTAATGATAGATATCGGGATATTGATCTCCATTAATTATTTTCCTTAATTCATAAATGAAAATTATTATTATTTATAGTATACAATGTGGAATTTTAATGTATGTTTAAATGTAAGTATAGCCACTATAGAAAACAATGTAGAGGTTCCTCAAAAAACTCTAATTAGAACTACCATATGGTAGTTTCAGCAATCCCACTTTTTGGTATATTCCCAAAGGAAGTAAAGTGAATATGGCAAAGAGATAGCTGCACTCCCATGTTAATTGCAGTATAATTCACCATAGCCAAGACATAGAATCAACCCAAGTATCCATCAATAGATGAATAAAGAATACATAGTATGTATACACAACAGAATACTACTCAACCTTTAAAAAATCAGTAAATCCATTGATTCTCTTTTAATAGCCCTTACACACCAAAAAGGTAAAGCAGTTACCTACACATACTGATAGTGCGCCACTGGGAGTTCGTCTAGGTAGATACAATATAGCCTTGGATATGCTGTGGACATAACTCAAAAAAACAGAAAGCAAAACCAATACAAGTACACCAAGCGGAAATGGATCAAAGGAGACCATTCAGTATAGATCTTAGCTCATGCTTTCTTTTCTACATCTATTTCAGAAGTCAGTCAAGAACACTGCCTCCACATATTAACAGGGCTTGCAAAAAGACACTGAAGTTAACCAGTACACTATCACAATCTAGGGTAGCTGCGCTTGATCTTGATAACCAGTAGGAGTGAGTTGATAACATCAATGATATCTTAATTGCCTCCTCAGAGGAAAAAGCGAAGTATACTTTAGAGACTGTGTCACCCATCTGTCAATAAAGCATGGCAGATAAACCCCCGTACAATTCAAGACCTGCCCCAGTCCTAAAAATTTAGAAAAGAACATGAGCCAGATCAGAAGAGGCTTTCCTCCTATCGTAAGAAATAATTTAGAATCTGTCTTGACCTTGTTACTAAACAGTCCAGAGACTGGAGAATCTGTTTGAGTTATGGCATAATCACATCTCCCACTCTGGGATATTGTTAGTCCTTTCCACAAAGTCACTAGAAAGAAATCTGAGATTGAATTGTGCCCTGACAGAAACAAGCAAATAAAAGATTTATAAAGGGCTGTCAATCAGGCAGTGTCTCTTGAGCCTTATGACCCGAATGCACAAATGATTGTAGAAGTGTCAACAACTGGAACACACACAGACTAGAGCTTTTGGCAGAAATCAATATTGCTGCTCAGTGGAGACGGCAGAGATTTTGGACTTGAAAGCGGTCTGATGCAGCTGCTCAATTCAGCCCTTTAGAAACATAATTGTGAGCTTGTTGTTAGGCATTGGCAGAAATTGGTCCTACATCAAGAGACCCGGCAATCCTGAAACCAGAAACACCCATCATGACTTGGGTGATGTCTGAGAAACACTCAAATTGAGGAAACACCTCAGTGGAGCACACTGTTAAATGAAAATGGTGCTCAAGAGTACACTTTGGCTGGGGGTTCCAAAGTTCACAGCATTTATGAATAGATCTCTCCCTTGCATTTGGAGCCAATAGTAACCCTCCCTACCCTTTCCAGCCCATCCTGATCCACAGTCCAAGGATCTCCCTGCTGTAGCTGCTGAATTGTCTAAGCCTTTAAATTATCCCCTGGCCATACAAAATAGTTGCTAAATGTACTGACTGGATTTCATGAGGCTGTTTCGGAAATTCAGCAGTTACCTGTCCTGCATATGCTAAATCCTTAGTGGGAGAAGGAAAAAGGCTGAAAGGGCATTTACATCATCCTGAAATCGACTCACTAAGTAGAGACATTAGAGGGAGCTATCTTTCAGGAGACAGGCTATAGCTGATGAAGCAACCTGAGAACAGATACTGTGCATTACTAGACTCATCAAACATCAAGCTTGCCAGCAACTCTGGGAAACAGTATCTGCCTTTACTCAGGGGATGTTTTAATAATAATAAAATCAGATGTATTTAACATACATTGGTGCTACTGACAAGATGTCAGTAGAAGTGTGCAGTCCAATAAGGTAGCTGCAAGCTACATATGACTGTTGAGCATTTGAAGTGTGGCAAGTCCAAATGAGAACTGTCATATGCATAAAATGCATATGGGATTTCAAAGACAGTATGCATATGCATATAATATGTAATTATACAGCATATAATATATACTATGTATAATATATACTGTATAATATAATATGTAATGTATTATATATTTTATATAATATATAACATATATAACATATGCTATATATGTTATATAACATATGATGTCATACGTTATATAAATATATACTATAATACTATATGATATATTTATATATTATGACTATATAATATATAATTATATTATATATTCTATTATACGATATATTATATAATTATATATAGTATATTATGTAATTATATATAGTATATAGTATATTGCTATATATTATATATAATTATATATATTAAACAGGCTGAATGTAATCCCTTATTATATAATTATATTGTAGACTATATATTACACATTATATATGTAATTAATATATAATGATATAAAATATACAGAATATAATTTATTCTGTCACTATTCTGGAGACTAGAAGTCCCATATCAAGGTTTTCAAAGGGTCATGCTCCCTCTGCAGCCTCTAGGGCTCAGGGGATTCTCTCTTTCCTCTTCCAGCTTCTACATGCCCCAGGTGCTTCTTGATTTATGGCAGTATATCTCCAACTTTTGCTTCCATCTGGCAGTATATTTCCAACTTTTGCTTCCATCTTCATATGGCCTTCTTCCCTCTGTGTCTGTCTCTCTCTCTCTTCTGATCTTATAAGGATTCCAGTCACATTAGATGAAGAACCACTTTAATTCAGTATGACCCTATCTTAAGTCGATCACATCTGAAAAGACCCGATTTCCAAATAAGGTCACAGTTACAGATACTGGGGGCTAGGACTTAAACACTTCTTCTTGGGGAAACACAATTCAACTCATATAGACACTCTAGTAGGAATCCCAAATAGGTTAACTGTGTCAAGGGTCTTCAAGACCAGCGCCCAGTTCAATGACCATTAGAAGAATTCACAAGACTCATGGCCAAGGTTTATTACACGGAAAGGATACAAAGCATAATCCACAAGGAAAAAAAGGATTATGTGGGGAAGTTGGTAAGAATCAGGCGTAAGATTCCAAGAGTCTTTTGCCAATAGAGTCACACAGGTGTGCATAATTCCTCCAGCAGTGAGTTGTGACAACACGTGTGAAATATTGTCTACTGGGAGTCTTTTTAGAGACTCAGTGCCCAGGGTTTTTATTTGAGGCTGGTCTTGCAGGCACCCACTGCTTATCATATACCAAAATTCCAGACTCCCAGAAGGAAAGTAGATGTTTAACACACACCACATCATTTGCATAGTCTAGTCACAATGAGTCATCCTTATTATTTAAAGGAAGTTTATGTCAGTGGAGAGAACTCTTGATCACCTACATTCCCAGATGACAGCCAACCTTGTATGCAGGCTTTTCTAAGGATAGTAGTGTCAGGTTGGCTCTTTTAGTCTCAGACTTTTCTGCACGCTGACAAAAAAGAAAAGTCAAAAGTTATTTTGAAAAAAGTGTTCTCCGTCTCGAAAGCCACCTGGATCATTTAGTTAAATCATACAAGGATCTTACAATGTTCATATCGTAACTATTCTATGAAACAGAACATGTTAGACAAGAACTGGCTAATTTAAGCAAATAATCATGACATCCAAATTAATCAACATCAAAGGTGGTCTTTTTATTATATGATATTCATTATTGTTATCAAAAACTTCTATTTTGGATTCCTTTTCATAAATTGCTTTCATATGAAGTCATATTCCGAACTGTGAAACTCTTACATCTCTTCTTTTACAAACTAGAGCTTTAATAACGCAATAATCTAAATCATATGTTCTCTGTAGGGGCAATATCTTACTCAAGGAAGAAAAAAATGGTTCTTGGGGGAAAAAAAAAACTTACTCTTTTTATGTATAAAACAATAGATATGCATCAATACACACATAGATAAATAGGTATCTGTGGTATTAAAATTCCATGGTGGGAGACAGGAGTAAAACAATTTAATAAATTATCTCATACAACTTTCCATTTATTCTATTTACGTATCTATCATCTATTTTTCTAGCACTATATATCTGGAAGGACTCAAATCAAGTTGTTACTGTTACATCTGACTAGTGGGATCAGGGTGAATATAAGAAAAGACTCAATTTTTACACTTTGTGCTTCCTTTTACAATGATCATTTGCATATAATAATGTAATAAACATAAAGTCACTTAATCAACTGAAATAATCAGTAAAATACACATCCCTTTGTCTTGAAGAGACATCCATTTCAGTTATACACATGGCGAAATTCAGAACTTCTTAACCAAATCAACGAATCCATTTGAGGTGAAAAACATCAATATGGAGTTTTGTAGTTGAAGGAAGAGATTGACTAAAGAAAACCTAAAACCCAAGATACAGTGCAATCAAGTGAGGCTGTATTTTGAAGAAAAGAGCTGTCAAATATTACCTATTTCAAAAGTGTCACTGGGTCAAGCTTTACAGATGAGACCAGATTTTCTGTTTGATGCACACACACACAAACACACAGACACACACACACACACACACGGACTCAAGAAATTGGCTTGCGGCAATATGAAGTAAAGTTTTAAGATAACTGACATAAAAGTAAAACTTTATTGGATTATTTTTGAATTAACTTAGTGATACAGGAGCGCCAGGAAGGAGAGTGTGGTCCCTTTAAATGATATGGAAGGTGGGGAAGGGAAGTGCTGGATAGAGATGGGTGGGTCCCTAGCTAGGGCTCCACCCGCAGGGACTTAGGTGAGGGCAGGCATTTCCCCGCCAAATGTTGCATTTCCCAAGACCACCCTGGCCTGCCACACCCCCCACCTTGGGCCTATAAATATCCTAGACCCTAAAGGGCAGAAATTTCTGGACGTTGTGAGGAACACGTGGGAGAAAGAAGACACAATTGGCTGGCTGGGGAAGTCGGAGGATTGCTCAGCAGTCCGAATTTAGGGGAAAACCATCTCCTTTCTGGCTCCCCCATCTGCTAAAAGCTACTTCTACTCAGTAAAACTTTGCACTCATACTCCAAGCCCACGGATCTGATTCTTCTGGTACATCAAGGCAAGAAACCCCGAGATACAGAAATCCCTTTGTCCTTGTGATAAGAAATGGGGTCTAATTGAGCTGGTTAACACAACCTGTCTATAGATGCAAACTAAGAAAGCATCCTGTAACATGTGCCCACTGCTTCAGAAGCTATAAACAATCTCCCCTATACATTGCTGTGGGTTTGGAGCCCCACAGTCTGCCCGTCTGTGTGCTCCCCTAGGGGTTTGAGTAGCCGGGCACTGAAGAAGAAAGCCACACCCCCATCGCATGTCCTGCCAGAGGGACAAGGGAACCTTTCCCATATCAATAGTAATATCTATAACGGTCCATCCTTTGACCATGAGATAATGTATAAAATCTTCTG
Organism: Papio anubis; assembly: GCF_008728515.1. Lineage (NCBI taxonomy): Eukaryota > Metazoa > Chordata > Mammalia > Primates > Cercopithecidae > Papio > Papio anubis. The sequence goes on from NC_044993.1 coordinate 13,432,642, forward strand.
GAGTATCCCTAAATATTTTTCAAGATAACAACAAAAAAACTCAAGGAATTACATAAAAGAGAAGCAACTGGATTTTTGGGGATTGGCTGTTTTCAAGGGATTTAAAATTTGTAATAAGATTCTTATAGCAAAGAGGTTTTGGGTCTCATCATGAGAAAGTAAAACAGATAATAGAATATGAGACTGCCCACATAATAAACCACTGACTAAAAACAAACCTGAGTACAAGTAAGAAATTTTCTTCTTTCAGATTCAGGAAAAGGTGTTGGGAACATTACAATTAGGAGAATTATTACAAAGCTTATGTACTCCAAAGCTCATCCTGAGAATTCTGTTTAGAAAGATTTTTCAGATTAATTCACCCTATAATAACTACATTGATACTTTCAGCATCATTTACAATTCCTGGTTTAATTAAATGTGTATATTTAATTAAATATATTTGTATATACTTACATATCTATGTCTGTATTGAATCTTAGTTTCTCTATGTGAAGAAATCTGACTGTACTATTAAACTTTGTGCTTTTTCTTCCCCCATCTAGAAACGTTCCACATTGAAATTTTGTATAAACTAAACACTAAGTGTTCTACTTAACAATAATTTCTGTTGTGTATTTTCTCTTCTACTTATCAACACATTTTATAATGCCAGCATTATACCAAAACAAGCCAAAAAATACAATATTTTAATAGAGTACAGACCAATCCCTCATATACATAGAAATGAAGAATCTTTTCAGAATTTTAAAGTGCACCTGTGAAGAATTTACAGATAACAGCATTCCCAGCAATGAAAGACTCTGGATTTTCCTTAAGATCACTAACAAGGCAAGAATTTCTCTTTTATAACCTGTATTCAACATTGCACTGGAAGTGTAACCAGTACAATAAGGCAAGAAGAAGAAAAAGAACACAGAGAATGGAAAGAAACTATCTACAGATGGTTGCCTGTCTTCAAATTGCCTTTTCTGAAAGAACTTTTAAGTTCCAATAAAAACTTCAAGGCAAAATAGGTTATGGGTTTAATCATTAGAAAGTAAGACAGAAATGAAGACAGAAGACATGATTGTGTATAGAGAAAATGCTAAGGAAGCTATTTTAAAAGCTGCTGCTAGAACTAATATGGGAAGCTAACAGTGTAACACAATGAAATACATATATTCTTATAGGAATTGTAAATTCAAATTTAAAAAGAATGGTTTATTGTAGCATCCAAAAACTTAAAATAATAGGAACAGATTTAAAATTGATATAAGAACTGTCTTATGATAAACGGAAAAAGCACATTGCATAGAGAAATGAAAAAAGATGAAAGTAAATGGAGAGATAAAATGTTCTTGAGAATCAGCAGGCTAACTATTGTGAAGACCTCAGTTCTCTTTAAACCAATCTCAGTTCTCTTTAAACCAAACATTCAAGGAAATCCCATGCAAAGATCCTACAGACATTTTAATAGAAATGGATGAGCTAATTCTAAAATTTATATGGCCATTCAAAAGACCCAGAAGACGCAAAAACACTATGTACAATAAGAACAAAGTGGAGGGACTTACACTATCTGATTTCAAATGTATATTTATAGCTACATTAATCAAAATGGTATAGCACTGGTGTAAAAAAAAGGGTAAAAATAGATCAATGAAAGAAAATAGAGTGTCTAGGCCGGGCATGGTGGCTCACATCTGTAATCTCAGCACTTTGGGAGGCTGAAGAGGGTGGATAACCCGAGGTCAGGAGTTCGAGAATAGCCAGGCCAACACGGTGAAACCCTACCTTTACAAAAAATACATAAAATAGCTGGGTGCGGTGGCATGCACCTGTAGTCCCAGCTACTCGGAAGGCTGAGGCAGGAGAATCATTGGAACCTGTGATGGGGAGGTTGCAGTGAGCCAACACTGCACCGCTGCACTCCAGACTGGGCGACAGAGCAAGACCCCGTCTCAAATAAATAAACAAAGGAAGAAAGAAAAGAAAGTGTCTAGAAATATGCCCATGGGTATAATAACCGATTTTCAACAGAGTTGCCAAGATAATTCAATAGGGAAAAGGTTTTCTTTTCAACAAATCCAATGAAAACAATTAGATGTCCAAATGAAAAATAGAAGAACTTTGTTTCTTATCTCATATCATACACAAAATTACATAAAAATAGATGCAGTTGAAACACTGAAAGGTAAATTATAAATATAACTTCTAGAAAAGATTATA